>NW_026606155.1:70892500-71492500 GCF_029834395.1 Sorex fumeus | reverse complement strand
CTTCGGGGGGGCTGGGCCAAGGGCAGGACCTGTCCTCCAGGGGCCGAGGCCGGATGCACGAGCACGAGGAGACCACAGATGATGAGCTGGGGACCAATATCGTGAGTGACCCCCTCCCCAACCCCCTCTTCAACCTAGCGCCTGAACCTGCAAAACCTTCCAGTCCTCTGGACTCCATAGCCCCCAGCCCACCTCCCAAGTGCCCACCCAACCCAACCTTCTTCCTGGGTCCACAGCTCTGCCCTCCACAAGCAGAAAGGCTCCCCTCTGGGAGACTGGGGCCCCTTGCACCCCTGCGCCCACTCATCTCTGTCTCTCGCAGGACACCATGGCCATCAAAAAGCAGAAACGCTGCCGCAAGATCCGGCCCGTGTCGGCTTTCATCAGTGAGTGCCCCACCTGGGCTCCCTTCTCCTCTGTCTCACAGGCCCGTCTCCTCCCCAGTCCCTCCGACGTCCCCTCCAATGGCCCCTCTGCTCCCTCTTCCCAGGTGGAAGTCCTCAGGACATGGAGAGCCAATTGGGGAACCTGGGGATCCCTCCTGGGTGGTTCTCCGGACTCGGGAGCAGCCAGCCCACGGCCAGTGGCTCCTGGGAAGGCCTCGCCGAGCTGCCTACTCACGGCTATAAACTAAGGCACCAGACACAGGGGAGGCCCCGGCCACCCAGAACTACCCCTCCCGGACCTGGCCGGCCCAGTGTGAGTACCTAAGACTGAAAACAAGCACTGATCTCACTTGGCATTGCAGAGTTGAGGATTTTGCTTTAGGTTCCCGAGCTAAGCATCCCCAGGCCCTGGGTGGTAGGGAATGGATAGGGGCTCAGGCAAGCCCTCGGAGAAGGAGGTGATCCTGTTTGGAAGGGAACTGGACTCCAGCATGGCACGGAGAGAAACATCCATCTGCCAGCCCTGTGAGAGAGAGACGTGAGAGGGGCTGGAGCAATAGCACAGCAGATAGGGTGTTTGCCTTGCACACGGCCAACCCGGGTTCGATTCCCAACATCCCATATGGTCCCCTGAGCACCACCAGGAGTAATTACTGAGTGCATGAGCCAGGAGTAACCCCTGTGCATCACTGGGTGTGACCCAAAGAGAGAGAGAGAGAGGTGAGTCAGGAGCCCAGGCTTTAGAAAGGCCGGCACTGACTGGGAAGGTCCAGAGGGGACAGGACATTCCAGAACCTTCCTCCCCCGCAGGTGCCTGTCCCTGCCTCTCGTCAGGAGAACGGAATGGCCACCCGCCTGGATGAGGGGCTGGAGGACTTCTTCAGCCGAAGGGTCATGGATGAAAGCTCCAGGTGGGGTGCCCGGAAAGACCCTTGGCCTTTCTCAACAGACTCCCTGGCCCAGGAAGGCCTCTCTGTGGTGGTGCCCTGCGCTAGCCTCTGAGACCCCCCCGCCACACACACACCCTGTCTTCTGGTCCTTCCCCACCCAGCACCCCACCATGTTCTCTAAACCTCCTCAGCCAGCAGACAAGAGGGTCAGGGGTGCGGGGAGAAAGGGAGGCCGCAGGGCCTGCTGTCTGTCACCTCCTGCACAGGCTCCCTGGCATCTGCCCAGAGGAACTGGGTCACCTGGAGAGGCAGGAAGAGGGAGGGCAGGGCGTACCTGGCAGGAAATCGCTGGCTCAGGGGGAAGGCGGGGAGGGCACCATCCCTCCTGAGAGCTTAGTGGAGAGCTTGGTCAAGGGGCCTGGAGGCAGATGAGGTGAGAGAGGAGAGGAGGAGGAGGGGGCGCCCCACTGCAATGCCTCCAGCATTGCACCCCACTCCGTCCACCCAGCTACCCGCGGACTCTGAGGACACTGCGGCCAGGCCTCTCGGAGCCGCCGCTACCCCCGCTCCAGAAAAAGAGACGCCGGGGCCTTTTCCACTTCCGCCGGCCTCGAAGCTTCAAGGGGGACAGAGGGCCGGGGTCCCCCACCACCGGACTGCTCCTCCCTCCACCCCCACCTCCACCGCCTACTCAGGAGAGTCCCCCCAGCCCAGACCTCCCCAGCCTGGGCAGTAGCTCCTCCCCCTGCTGGAGCCCGGAGGAGGAGACCAGTCTCCTGCCTGGATTTGGAGGTGGCCGGGGACCTTCTTTCCGCAGGAAGCCGGTGAGTGAGGCAGGGGGGACTGCCCCTTGCTGCTCCCTACCCCCAACGGCCCCTCCACCCACCTCACCCCAGGTGAAAAGGGGGAGAAGGCTCAGAAGGAGCTTGGGGGAAGCTTCCGACTGCTTGGGGGTGGGGCTAAGCTGGTGGCCCCGAGTGTGCTGGGAGTGTTGCATGCCAGCTGGAGAGACTGCAATCCAGAGGGACAAGTTCTCCCCTACCCATTCCTGCTCCCTATGAACCTCCCTGTGAGGGGAACTGCTTATAAACCTGAGGCTTTGTTCCAGGGCACGGATGGGGCAGACCCGGGGGAAGGAGGCCAAGCCCCTGGGCCGGCCCAGCAGCCTCGGGTTCATGGGGTTGCCCTCCCCGGACTGGGAAGAGCCAAGGGTTGGAGCTTCGATGGAAAACGAGAGGTGAGGGGCTGAAGTGATAGCACAGCGGGTAGGGCATTTGCCTTGCACCGCAGCCAACCCAGGTTCGATTCCCAGCATCCCATACGGTCCCCTGAGCACCACCAGGAGTAATTCCTGAGTGCGGAGCCAGGAGAAACCCCTGAGCATCGCTGGGTGTGACCCCCCCAAAAAAGAAAAAAATAACAAGAGGTGAGGGGGGCCCAGAGAGACAGCATGGTCCCAGGGGCCCTCTCTCCACCACCCCCACTCATGTCCCCGCATCGGGTCCCCAGACAGTCCTGGGTACATCCCTCCACCTAGGTCCTCTTTTGCTAAAATACCTGTGGGAAAAATACCTCAGACTGTTTCCCCCAACTTTGGGGATTTGATCACCAGCATGACATCTGGCTTCACCTTCTCCACACATCACTCCACATACCTTTTCCACGCACGACCTTCTCACTTCTTCTCCACAGTCTTCACACATCTTCTTCACACACTTGCTCCACATACTTTTCCATACACCTGCCCCACACACCACCTGCATTATTACTTACATAAGAGTTCTATTTAAATCAACCCTCCCTCCCTTTTTTTTTTAATTGGCTTTTGCCTCACACCTGGGAGTGCCTTGTGGCCGTCATCAAGGGGATCGTGCAGTGCCAGATATCAAATCTGAGGCTCCCATAATACAAAGCACGCACTTCGCTTGGGTGCCGTTTTGAGCCCTTCAGCCTGCACCATCTCATTTTTTTAAAGCCTATATTGAATCTAAGCATTATCTTCAAATCCACATCCCTATTGGGCTGTTTGGGAGCGGGAGGTTGTCTTGATTTTCTGTAAGAGGTACTTTGAGGCTACTCCTGGTTCTGTACGTTGGGGTCACTCCTGGCAGTGCCGTGTGACCTTGCAGTGCCAAAGATTGAGCACAGGCCTCCTACACGCAAACCACGTACTCCCGCCCATTGAAGTGGTCGAATCCCTGACTTTGAACCCCAACAGCCCACAAGCTCCCCCGCATGCAGGTCACCACTTTGGCTAACCCCAGTGAAGAAACGTTGTAGACTTTGAACTAATCATGTTTTTTTTTTCCTATTTATTACACTAATCATTTTTTTTTCCTGTTACACATTTAATGAACACGTAACTGTTTAGTCTTAATTTCATTCCTGGTAATCGCTTCTGAAGCCCTTTAGGGTGTGGGCCCCAGTGTCTAAATTAAAACATGATGCCAAGGCAGAGCCCTTGCTGCTCAGCCAGGGGCCCTCCTCAGACCTGACCCACCTTCCTTCCAGGGCACGGGCCCAGAGCCAGAGGGCAGCATCCCTGCGTGGCACAAGCGACGTTCTTCAGATGACGCAGGTGAGGACCGTCCTCCTCCTTCCTCAGACCCCTGTCTCCAGGCCCCTCATAATCTTCCTTCCCCCACTCCCCTGTCCTCGCTCTCCTCCAGGACCCGGAGCCTGGAAGCCCCCACCGCCTCCCCAAAGCACCAAGCCAAGCTTCAGCGCCATGCGCCGTGCCGAAGCCACCTGGCACATAGGTATGGGGGCCTCTCTCGGGCAGCAACCTGGTTCCCGAAAACCCACAAGCCATGGGCCCTGCTTTGGGGAGTGGACAAGCAAGGTGGAGGGGTGAGGAGCAAACCAGTGGAACTGGAAGGAAGTTTACAGAGCCTCCTGCTCCAGGCCAAGAGTCTGATAAGAGCCTCCCCACACACACCAGGCTCTCCTGGGGTGCAGACAGGAACACACCTTGCAGGTGGTTTTGGAAGATTCTCTGGCCACCATCCACAGAGTTGCCCCTCTCCAACAGCCTCCTTTTACTGCTTACTGGGCGAGAGGCCAGCACTGCCCAGGCCCACATGGAACCCTACAGTCCCCTCTGGACATAGCTCCCTAGGTGGTCCTCGGGTCAGCTCACTGAACAGTGCCTCACCTGGGGCTCTGAGGCTCTGTGGGCTCATCAGGGCCCTAGCAGGATTGACTGAAAGGGCTCCTTCTCCTCCCCTCCTCTCCCCTCCCCTCCCCAACCCTGCCCTCCCCTCAGCCTCCCTTCCTTTCCTTCTGCCTGGGAATGAGAGAGCTGGGCAGTGGCAGGGTTGTCACAGTATGGGCTCTCTTCTGCTGAGCTCAGAGCCTCTGAAAGGAAGGGGCATCAGCGCAGGGCCTCTGGCCACATGGCCACACGGACAGACAGACAGACAGCCCTGCAGGGGCCTCCAACCTCCCTCCCCTCTCCTACGGCCCCCATGAGGCTCCTGCAGCTTCAGCCAGCGATTCCCACACCCAGACTGGGAAAGCGCGGGGAGCGGCGGGCCCCGGGGTGGGCTGCACAGCCCGGTCTCCTCTTGCTCGAGCATCACACACCCCCTTGGGGTCTCAGGCTGCCCAAGTAGGAGCCAGGTAGGGACTGGGGGACAGAGCGGAGGTGTGCCAAGGGACCTCTCCCAGAGGCTCTTCCCCATCCTCAGGAGACAGCCTGAGGCCTTGGCAAGGCCTGGGCCCTGCAGTCCCAGTGGACAGCCAGGTCTGCGCCTGACCCAAGACCCCCACAGCCACAGACCCTGGCTCTGCCCTCACGGAATGGTCCAGCCAAGGCCAGAGCTCTGGGGAAGGGCAGAGTCAGAGAGGTCCCAGGGACTGAGACCTGAGCAGAGACGTGGGATGAAGAGAGTCGGGAGGGGACTTATGTCCGGGTCTCCAGGGTCTGGGGCTCAGGAGACCAGGAGGGTCCTCGACAGCACCGGCTCCTCTCGTCCCCAGCGGAGGAAAGTGCCCCCAGCCTGAGCTGCCAGAGTCCCAGCCCCGCCTCCCAGGAGGGGGAGGAGGAGAAAGGGGGCGCCCTATTCCCAGAGAGGACTGTTCTCGCCCGGAACGCCAAGGTGAGGGCCGGCTGGTGGGTGGGAAAGATGCCAATGGCGCCCAAGGGCCCACACGACCCCAATCTTCCTTCTTCTGCCAGCTGCAGGACCCGCCTTTAGCTCCACGGCCCCCAAAGCCCGTGGCTGGCCCCAGGGGTCGCCGACACCCCCAGGAGCCGGGGAGCAAGGAGGAGGCAGACACTGGGGGTTCAGCCCCTGGAATGAGCAAACCACGGCTGAGGCTGGACACCCAGCAGGACCAAGAGGAGCCCGAGGTGCAAGGTGTGCCTTGTGACTGGAGAGGGTCTGGAGGGTCCTGGGGCCCCCACCCCCAGCAGCCAGCCTGTGAACCCCACCAGGGGACAGGCCTGCCTTGGTTGTCATTTCAGGGCCCCCAGATCCAGGCCGCCGGGCCGCCCCGCTGAAACCCAAGCGGACGCGGCGGGCACAGTCCTGTGACAAGCTGGAGCCTGACCGGAGGCGGCCCCCAGACCCCACAGGTGCCGGTGGGGTGGTCGAGAGGGCGGCGCCCCTGCCCACCCATCTATCCTACACGGCATGCGCCCCCCCGGGCGGCTGGCTCTCTCTGCCCCGGAAACAGGGGTCCCTGGATTTATCCCCAGCAGGAGCCGGCGAGCCTGGGACAGACTGACAGCCACGGCGGCCCCTCCCAGCCCCCCCCCCTCGTCTCGAATGTGCCTCACAGGGACTCACACCCCCACATGCCCGCACCTCCAGCCCCCTGCCAGCCCCTGTCTTGGGGGCAGGAGGAGGTGTGGGGACAGGAGGTGGGGGGCAGCCTGGGGAGAGGAGACTCACCACCGCCTGCCTCTCACTCCGCTCCGCTCCACAGGGAGCTGGAGGTGGAGGGGACGGTGCCTCTCTCCCCAGGGGCTCTCTCCCCACTTGTATAGAATAAAAGACCAAAATCACTGCCTGCCTCATGTCTCTGCTGTCTTCCCCCTCTCCTGCCCCCTGCCATCTGCTCCCCTTCCTACGAACCCCCTCAGTGGGGAGCACTGGGGTGCAGCTCGGTGTTTGCGGGGGGGGAGGGGTTCCGGGAGGGGGAGCAGCAAAGAGCAGGGCTGCTGACTGCAGGGTGTGCCCGAGCCCCCAGCCCAGGCGGGGTGCCCTGCAGGAGAAGAGACAGGAGAAGAGCCAGAGCAGGACGCCCATGTCCCGGACACAGAGGGGCAGGCTGGTGTGCTCACGCGTGGCGACCAGCGGCGCTGTGTCATCCTGGGGGCCCCCCTGGGCGGTCAGCATACTCGGGGGTGCACATGGGGCTGTTCCAGAGCTGGTCCCGGTGGAGCCACCCCAGCCAACAGGAGAGCTGGTCGAGACTCATCCCTCCCGGTGCCCCCCCCCCCACCAGGCCCACCCTTCTCGCTCTCCTGTCCACGGCACCTGAACAACTCTGCTGCTCTGCACCCCTGAATCTGCCTCAGCACCCGTCAGTTCTGTTCGTGCCACACCTCCTCCAGCTCTGCTCAATCCCCAGAGGTTCCCCTGACCCTGGCTCAGTGTGAGGCAGCCACCCAGCGGAGGGCACAGAGGCAGGGGTTCTCCCAGATCTCCGTGTACCTCAGCGTCCCCCACAAGCACAGCACCCCGAATCCCAGTGCGGGCTCCCTTCCCCTGGCACTAGAAGGAAGACAGTTTCTCCCAGACCCGGAGGGGGGAGCCCCATGAGTTCAGGCTGGAGGAGGGGCAGTGCCCCGGCCATCGTCCCTCTAGTACATTCCCTGGCCTGTCCTGTATAGCCAGGATGGGGGATGGAGCCATCACACCGTTTGGTCCCTGTGCTTGCGAGTCCTTGTTCCATGGTGACAGGGGACTTGGGCGGCCGTGAGGATGAGCAGATGCGGCCGGTCTGTGAGGGGCACATAGAGACACGTCCCGTGGTGCTCAGACCGGACGGAGCCCTGCGCGCAGGAGGTGACGAGTGCCACGGCGCTGGCTTCTCCGTGGCCTCAACCGTCCCTAACAAGTGTGCGGTGCAGGCTGGAGACGGGTGTGTCTCCCTGCGTGCGTCTGTGGGGCTGTCACTGTCTCAGCATCACATGTGCTGGCACCCGTGTATGTGTCAGGATACGTGTGAGTCGGGGCGTCCTGGCGCCTGCCCCCCCCATCTCCCGGGTGACTGCGCACGCACCACTGCAGCAGGCCCCTCGGTGGTGGGGGTGTGGGGGGTGGCACTAGGAGGATGCCTGTGTCCCTGAGTCTGTGGGGGTCCTGCCTCTGAGCGCCCCCGCCACCCGCCTTCCCCCTGCTCCGTGGCTCCCTCCCAGCCCATGGCCCTGCCCCTCCTCTCTTCTCCCTCCCAACGCGTCTGTGCGGGGGGAGCTGGTGCTGCAGGTCCCCCCCCCATCCCTCCCCATCCAGGCCCCATAAATAGCAGCAGAGCCGGAGCCGGAGCTGGCGCCAGCGGCTGGAGCAGCAAGGGAGTCCAGGCCGAGAGGCGGAGAGAGGAGCCCCCCACGAGAAGCCAGGTGAGCCCACCCTGCCTGCCAGTCAGCCTGCCCAGTCTCCATCACAGCATCTTGCGGACCCCACTTCAGCTCTTCACCACCCCCTGCTCAGAGTGAACTGGGTGACTGGAAGCTGGAAGGCAGAGAATCCCCCCTCTTCCTCCCCGCTGGGCAAAAAAAAAAATCAACCCCCCCTCACCAATCCAGCAAGGCACAGGCTGCAGGGAGGGTCCCAGCCCAGCAGCGCAGGGACCATTTCTGAGGGAAGCCGGGGAGAGCCACACCCTCTGGGAGACAGACGCCCCCAGGGTGAGGGCATGCAGACACACCCCCACACCCTGCAGAGACCCCAGGGGGACGGGGACCAACACAGAGACCAGCAGGGCAGCCGAAGCTGAGAAGCTGGCCGAGCACAGACCGCCTGCCTGCCTGCGTTGTGCCCCAGACTGGGTCCCACCGCCCCAGAGAGGAGGGCCTCCGTGCATCCCACAGGCAGCTCAGAGAGGGGCTGCGGCTCCCCCAAAATCCTGTCGCTAAGAGACAGCGCCAGTGCTGCCAAGAAGTGTGAGAACAGGGGGGCAGGGAGGGAGCCGAGGTTGTCATCGTGGGAGCCCAGCCAGGAACCTGGAACGGCTCTCCCCAAGCCCCCACCCAGGCCCTCCCGGAAGGAGGGAAGCGAGGGGGGCCAGGACCGCTGCTCCGGGGTACCGTCTCACCAGTCTCCTGCACCCACGGCCGACCCCACACCTGAAGCCCACCCCGAGGCTTCCCACCCTCTCCCCACCCCCTTGGCCCAGTTTGGCCCCGCCAAGACTGAGTGCAGCGCTGGCCAGCGTCCGCGGGAAATGGCAGAGGTGCTGAGACAGCAGAGAGCCCCGATCAATGCGTGACCTAGGAGCCAAGCCTGCCCGGAACAGCCCCTCCAGCCCCACCCGTGCCGCGAGAGCAGCAGCCAGCAGGGACCGAGCCAGGCTGGCAGGGAGGGCAGGCTGCGCGAGGCCCCCCCAGGAAGCGAGGAGTGGTGGGGAGAGGACGGGGGTCCCCTGAGAGCTCAGGGCAAGGAGGGGCATGACCCCAGGCTTCCAGAAAGCACACCCTTCCCTGGCGGCTGCTCCCGTCCCTGCACCCAGGCCTTCTGTTGTGTCCCCTGCCAGCAACATGTCGGAGTCGGAAATGGGGTGGGTGCCCGAGCCCCCCGCCATGACGCTGGGGGCCTCCCGGGTGGAGCTGCGGGTGTCCTGCCACGGCCTCCTGGACCGAGACACACTCACCAAGCCACACCCCTGCGTGCTGCTCAAGCTGTTCTCGGACGAGCAATGGGTGGAGGTCAGTACACCTGGGTCTCTCCTCAGTCACCCCCTGGCCTGGACAGGAGCACGGCTGGGCTGGGCCTGCCAACCCTGAGGGAGTGTGAAGACCAGACCCGGCCACAAACCACTGCTCTGCTTAGAAAGCCCATGGAATCCCAGCGGGAAGCCCCCAGGGCCAACCCCCAGCCCCTAAGCCCACACCGGGTTGCTGCTCCCTAAGGCTGACAGCTGGCGGCCCTGGAGCTCACCGTCCAGCCTTGTGGAGGGAGTGGCTGGGACTCGGGGGAGCCCTCAGAAAGCTGGGGCCAGCATACAGGGCAGCTCCTGAGGGTGGACACTCCGGCCCCCCGCAGGTGGAACGCACGGAAGTGTTGCGCTCCTGCTCCAGCCCTGTCTTCTCCCGGGTGCTGGCCCTGGAGTACTTCTTTGAAGAGAAGCAGCCGCTGCAGTTCCATGTGTTTGACGCTGAGGATGGGGCCACCAGCCCGACAAACGACACCTTCCTGGGCTCCACCGAGTGCACCTTGGGCCAGGTGGGCAGCCCCCACGCACCATCAGAAAGAGATGGGCCCCAGGGCACCAGCTGCCTCTCAGGCGGGCACTGCAGCCTGGGCCCAGATCCTGGGCTCTCATTCCCTCCATCACTGCGGGATCCCTGGGTCCACCTCTCCGAGCCATGGTGGAAATGAACGCCAAGCCGAGGCCAAGAGGGGATCCCTTTGGGCACTCGGCCAGCTTGAGCCTGGCTGTCACAGTGGGTCTCTCTCCATTTCCACTTCCAGATTGTGTCCCAGACCAAGGTCACTAAGCCTTTGCTGCTAAAGAACGGGAAGACGGCAGGCAAGTCCACCATCACGGTAAGCAAAGGTCACCTGTGCCCATGCTGGATATTTGGGCCCCTGCATGGGAATCCATGGCACCATCAGGCCCAGAACTAGCCCCATTTAAGGGTAAAGGAAGTAGGAGGGTCTTTGGGGACCACCTCCTGCCACCTACTCTGTCCCCCTTATAGATCGTGGCTGAAGAGGTATCTGGGACCAATGACTATGTGCAACTCACCTTCAGAGCCCACAAGCTGGACAACAAGGTGGGAACCCCAGAGCATAAACCCCTATCTTCCCTGTCCAGGCGTCTAGACCCCCCCAGTCAGCACAAGTCCCAGGACCCTCTTCTGCAGCAGCCCCCAGACTCAGGCACCCTTTTCCCTGTACCCCAGGATCTGTTCAGCAAATCTGACCCTTTCATGGAGATCTACAAGACCCACAGCGACCAGAGTGATCAGCTAGTCTGGAGGACCGAGGTTGGTGCCTGGGGTGAGGGACACAGAGCAGGGCTATGGGTGGGCTTGGCCTCACATTCACCCTGGTCTGTGAGTCTATGAGCTGACCGAGGTTCAATCTCTGGCACCCTGTATGGTCCCCTGAGCACTGCCAGGGGTGGTCCCTGAGTACAGAACCAGGAATAAGCTCTGAGCATTGCTGGATGTGGTCCTCCAAAAAACTACATGGGCACAGAGGGTAGGAGACCAGAGGAGAAGACCCCCCCCGGGAGGGATGACCAGCACCCCATTTCCTTTCTAGGTGGTGAAGAACAACCTGAACCCCACCTGGGAGCCCTTCCGCCTATCCCTGCATTCACTGTGCAGCTGTGACATGCACCGGCCTCTCAAGGTGAGGTCCCGTAACCCAGGGCCACCCAGTGCACTGCTGGCCTCTGTATAAGACCATCCCCCTCATGAAACAAGTCCCTCGCACCCTTGTGGCCACACTTTCTGCAATGTTAAAGAATGGGGCACTTGGGGTCCAGAGCAATAGTACAGTGAGTAGGGCATTTGCCTTCCATACAGCCAACCCAGGTTTGATCCCTCACACCCTAGATGGTTCCCCCAGCACTGCCAGGACTAATTCCTGAGTACAGAACTAGGAGTCAGTCCTGAGTATTGCCAGGTGTGGCTCCAAATCTAAAAAATTTTGCTCTGAGTTCTACACCTGTGCCTTTCATCAGGAAGTGAAGTCCCAGTCACCCTCAGCAAAGTCCAGAACTCTCTAGGCGGCCTCTCAGGCCAGGCTAAGGACAGTTCTTTGGGTGGGGACACTGTTGAGCCCTGAGTCCCTCTTGCCACTCCCAGGAAACATTGCAAAGCATCCCAACCCTGCGTGGACCCTGAACCCGCACCCCAACCCTGACCGTGACCCCCTCTGCCTCTCAGTTCTTGGTGTACGACTACGATTCCAGTGGAAAACATGACTTCATCGGTGAATTCACAAGCACCTTCCAGGAGATGCAAGAAGGAACAGCAAAGCCTGGACAGGAGGTGCCACAAAGCCTCCTCCTCCACCCACCCCCACCCCCCGCACATCCCACCCAGATTTCCCCACCTGAGACCCCAGAGATAACATGAAGCCAAGCAGAAAGGCTCTGCACCCTGGGAGGGAATCTGGGAGACTCTTCCAGAAGGGAGAAGCAGGGTCACGTGGCAGCATGGTGCCCCTGGGCTTACAGGGTGTGTGTCCGGGGGGCGATCTAGATGCAGTGGGACTGTATCAACCCCAAGTACCGGGACAAGAAGAAGAATTACAAGAGCTCAGGGAGTGTGGTGCTGACCCAGTGCACGGTAAGCCCTGGGCCTGCTGCACGCCCCTACCCAGCCCTGCCTGGGGAGGGAACACGGACCTTTGCCCTGTCCCATGGCCAACTTCAGCCTCAGAGTTCTGCATTCCCCACTCCCACCCCAGAGCCCCACCCGGCTCCCTGCTTAAGAACACCTCCCTTCCCCGTGGCCCCCCTCCCCCAGGTGGAGAAAGTACACACTTTTCTGGACTACATCATGGGCGGCTGCCAGATCAGCTTCACGGTAATGGCTGGGGTCTGGGGACGGGGTTGGAGGGAGGGGCCCGGGGCCCCACATGCTCAGAGCCCTTCCCAGGGCCTCTCCTGCACCCTAGCACCATTCATTCAGTCCCTCAAGCCCGGGATGAGATTACCTGCAGGGTTTCATCTTTTTGTTTGTTTGTTTGTTTGTTTGCAACTACAATGGACCATGGGGAGGGGGGGTTAAGCCTGGAGCCCCCACATGCTGTGCTCTGGCTCTTTGAGCTCTAGCCTTCCTGGTGAGTGACCATGGACCCCACACCATCAGGTGGCCATCGACTTCACAGCCTCCAACGGGGACCCGAGGAGCAGCCAGTCCCTGCACTGCCTGAGCCCTCGCCAGCCCAACCACTACCTACAGGCCCTGCGAACTGTAGGGGGCATCTGTCAGGACTATGACAGGTGGGAGAAGGGGGCCGTGGGGGGAGGGCACAGGTAAGGAGCCCTTGCCCAATGGGAGCCCAGAGCCTTTTTTTTTCTCCCCAGTGATAAGCGGTTCCCAGCATTTGGTTTTGGGGCTCGAATTCCCCCCAACTTCGAGGTAGGCTGGGTTCGAGGGGAAGGGAGGAGATAGAAATTCTGAGGGGACAGAGAAACAACGCAGCCCTCGCCTACTCCCCTCCCAGGTGTCCCATGACTTTGCCATTAACTTTGACCCAGAAAATCCTGAATGTGAAGGTAAGAGAGGAGAATGCCAAGGCGGCTCGGGGCACAGGGTACCCTTATGGCAGCATGATAACTCCCAATAATGCCCTCTCTTCCTATGGACCCAGCTCCCTGCCCCTCCTCTGTCCAGCCCCTGGTTCAATATTCCCCCCCCCCCCCCCCCCCCCCCCCGCTTCTGGCTGGTCACTTTCCCACTGTTTGGTGAGAAGCTGGGGGGTGGGGCTATCAGGGCTGGCCTCTTTCTCCTTGCTGGAAGAACCCCAGACTAATCTCTGCGAGCCTCGTCCTCTATCACAGAGATTGCCGGGGTCATCGCCTCCTACCGCCGTTGCCTGCCCCAGATCCAGCTCTATGGCCCCACCAACGTGGCCCCCATCATCAACCGGGTGGCAGGACCAGCCCAGCGGGAGCAAAGCACCGGCCAAGCCACGGTGAGATAGCGAGACAGCCACTAGGCTTGCTGCCCGGGGTGCCCTGGGCAGGGGAGATCTAGACCCAGGTCCTCTCACCCAGAGTGGACCTCTCCTCCTGCCCTGTCTGCCCCGCAGAAGTACTCGGTGCTGCTGGTGCTCACCGACGGCGTAGTGAGCGACATGGCTGAGACCCGCACTGCCATTGTGCGTGCCTCCCGCCTGCCCATGTCCATCATCATCGTGGGCGTGGGCAACGCCGATTTCTCCGACATGCGGCTGCTGGACGGCGACGATGGTCCTTTGCGCTGCCCCAAAGGAGTGCCCGCGGCCCGTGACATCGTCCAGTTCGTGCCCTTCCGGGATTTCAAGGATGTGAGTACCTGACCCTCCTGGACAAGGCCAGAGCGGCAGTATAGATGGTCGGGTGTTTGCCTTGCATGTGGCCAGCCCGGGGTCAATCCCTGGGGTCCCGGCCACAGAGCACCGCCAGGAGTATATTCCTGAGCCAGGAGAGATTCCTGAGTGCAGAGCCAGCAGTAACCCCTGAGCACCGCCAGGTCTAGCCTCCCTCCCCAAAAAAGAGACTTCTTATATTCTCAGGTCAGACGCACCTCCCGCACCTGAGGTCCTGCCCAGGATGCAGTGCCCGCCACTCAAGCCCCACCCTGTTGTTGGCCCCGCCCCTTGCCTGGACCCGCCTCCCCACTCTCTGTCCCTAACCTCCTGCCCTTCTTCCCTCCCCAGGCCGCACCGTCTGCGCTTGCCAAGTGTGTCCTAGCAGAGGTGCCCCGGCAGGTGGTGGAGTACTATGCTAGCCAGGGCATCAGCCCTGGGGCCCCCAGGCCCAGCACACCGGCCACGACCCCTAGTCCTAGCCCGTGACTGCCACCGACCGGACCTACTCACCCTCAGCCTCTCAGTGAGTCCAAGGGGGTGCACAGCAGAGGGCGTCAGGTGGGGTGAAGAGGAACCCCGTCTTTGCTGGGTGTGGTGGTGTGCAGGGTGAGCCTGACTGTTCCCCTCCGCAGGTGCCTGTCCTGACCCTTGTGACTCAAGTGACCAGAGCCTCTTCCTCTTGGACCAGCTGTGCTCCCAGGGCCCTAGCTGCGAGGTGAGCCCTGATCCCCTGCTCCAGGCCCTGCACCGCTCAGCCTTGTGGCCCCCCCCGCCCAGTGACTTTCTTCAGTGACTCCCAACTCTCTGGCCCTAATAAAAGGAACTGCTCCTAGCACCTTCGTGTCTGCCATCCATGTTCCAGGTGCCCATCAGGCACATACACCCTACTAAGAAACGAGGATCAGCCAACTCGGAGTTCAGCACTGCGGGTCACCAGATGTCTCTGCAGTTTTAGCCCATCTGTGTGCCAGTGGGATCTGAGGCCCCCTTCTCCTCGCCCCCAGCCCCAGGGGACCCAGGCACCATGGAGGTTAATTGTGGGAAATGGGGGTGCTAATAAGGAGCTGTCAAGAGGGAAGGCTGATCCCGCTTACAGCTGTCTCCAGAGGAACCCCACTGAGTCTCCTAGGGGCTGAACCCCAGCCCCCACACAGCTGTGGGTGGGGGTTGAAAAGGGGTGTTGAGGGGATCAGAGGAGGAGAAATATGAATCCAGAAGGGGCACCTCAGGTACGGGCACCCTGGTCTTCCAGGGTGTGTGAATGCGTGTGTGGCAGTGCCCAGCCCAGGCCCGGTGTCAGAAGCATAGCCCCAGGGCTGAGGGAGCCAGCTTTGTTCTCTGCACAACCTTCCAATAGCACAAACCTAGTTGTTTCACATGCATAACACTTTGTGTTAAGTGCTTGGAGCATGCATTCTCACTTGGCCTGTACCATTCTCCTGGTTTTTTTGACAAGGCTTGGTTTCAACTCACTCGTGGTCAGAGAAGAGCCGGCAGGCCTGGAAGGCAAGGCAGGTCCTTGCCTCAAGTGTCCAAACTCTTTGTCTCTGCTCTGCAACTTCCGTTTGAGGTTCACTGATCTTGAGACATGGTATGCATTTCCATGGCCATAGATGGGTGTCTCTGTCTGCGTGTGTGGTAGGCAGGACCTCAGCCCACTGAGGAAGGTATGCAAGAGTGATGGTGGTGTGAGGGCAGGTGAAGGCACGTGTGGTCTCCAGCAGAAAAGCAGAGGAGCTGGGGTCCTGGAGAAACTGCCTGCCCCCTGGCAACATGTGTGGCAAGGGGGAAGGAGAGGCGACAGGTGCCCAAGTCACTCAGGGAGGAGCCAGAAAGGGTGACGGACAGAGTGATCAGTAGTGGGAAAGGGAGAGATGGAAAAAAAGGAGTAGACACCCATGGAAGGTTCCTGAGAGGAGGAGGAATGAGCCAGGTTAGAAGAGGGGGTGGAGGAACAAGAACCGGGAGGGGAAGAGACAGCTGGGGAGGGGGTGGAGAGAGGGGGCAGAAAGGAAAAGAGACATATGGGAGCCTCTTCTCCCACAACCAACTGTTTCTCCCCATTTATTATGTCCCTTAGAGAGCCGACGGTATTGGCTGATAGGGGAGCTACTCCCAGCTCAATCCCCTGCTCTGCCCAGAGCCCGGCCCACTCTCCCCATAGGCTGCTAAAAACTGGGTTACCGTGGCAACTGTGAGACTGCCGGATAGCCATAAGCAGGCCTGGCCCAGTCACTGCTGTTCCTTGGCTTCGGCGCAGTGGTGGTGGAAGAGGGTCTATTTGATCCAATCCCTGTCTCTCTCTCTCTCTCTCTCTCTCTCTCTCTCTCTCTCTCCCTGTCCTCCCCCACCCCCAGACACACACACACACACACACACACACACCTGGAAATAAGGATAAAGTATGCAAGAACACTTAGCCAACAGAAGAGAATTCTGCCTACACTTCAAGTTTAATTCACAAAAGCTGCTGCATTCTCTCAATTCCTAACATTGTGCGGAGCATGACACCCCAACCTGCAGAGATGTGGAGGCAGCCACAGGGCCTAGAGGCCAAAGGAGCCTGGAGAAAATAGCAAAGAATCTTCTGAACCATTTCCCAGGATGCAGCCAGGGAACCAGGGCAGGACAGACAGTCTCCCTTTGATGATGCTGTCTAGGGGGCTTTGGAGAACACCACTGGGGCTTCCACAACAAAGAGATGCCAGAACTAGAAAGGTGTCCAAAGCCCTCCAGTGGAAATGAGGGTCAGATGTAACTGAGGACCAGTGGCTTGCTCAGGTGACAGGTGTGTCTTATGACAGTTGTGCAGTTCCCAGCTCTTCTGACTCCTGCCCAGGGTTCTCTCCCAGCCCCACCTACCACCACCGTGCCCTACCAGCCACGGGTGGGCAGGCAGGGAGTCTCGTCTAGAACCTCCACTCTAACCTGTGCAACCTGGGAACTAACAGCTTGACAAAGCTGAAGTCCTAAAGGGGGGAGGTAACAAGTTGCATTAAGTTTAGAAGGGAACACAGTCATTGCGAGTTAGGTCCCCTGATGCCCTACAGGTTGAAACCTTGAATTGAAAAAATAAAAGCTAAGTAGGAGGAGCTCCCCACTTACTCCTCGTTACTATCCACTGTTACCTCACCTTGATCTGCTAACCCACCAGCCTCGGGAAACTGTGCTTGGCGCTGGCCTCTGCAGATACGGTGTGCTGGTCCCAAAGGCTGGGGCAGGAGCTGAAGCGTTTCTCTGCAAAGCCTGTGCGAAGGGCAGGGACCCCTCTCCCAGAAAAGGAGCCTTGAAGGGTCCAGATGCTTTGGGGTGTTTGTTTGGTTATGGAAAGCTGTGTCCGGCACCAGAAGGAAACATCTAGTGAATGGTACCACGGCCTTGCGTATAGCGCTCCCCCGCCACCACTTGGAGGCTCAGAGGAAGAAGTGGGCGTGATCCCCGGAACCGTGACCGCCGGAGACCAGCCGGTCACAGCGAGCCTTGTAGTGGTCGCGCTCCCTGGCCAGGCGAGCCACCTCGACCCGCAGCGCGTCCAGCTGGGAGGCTAGACGGGCGCGCTCAGCCTCCAGCCCGCGCCGCTGCTGCAGCCGCTTGGAACGACAGGCCTGCGCGTAACCGCGGTTCTTCAGCGTGCGGCGCCTCTGCTTCAGCCGCAGAGCCTCGTCGCGCCCGCAGCCCCGCAGCTGCCGGTTAAGCTCCCGCACCGACATCGACACCAGCGCGGCGTCAGAAAACCGCTCAGGTAGCTGCAAAGGGAGAGGGCAGGGACCGGGTCAGCTCAGCTCTTGCCAGGAGGGACCGGAAGGTTCCGCCCCCTGGACCACGCCCCCTTTGGCCACGCCCCAAAACATGCTCCGCCCCATAGACCTCCCCCTTGCTTATCACGCCCCAAACAGGTTTTGCCCCATGGGTCACGCCCCCTATCTGGTCACGCCACAAACAGGCTTTGCCCCGCAGGCCACGCCCCTTTGGACCGTGCCCCAAACAAGCTCCGCCCTGTGTGCCACGCCCTCTGTTTGACCACGCCCCTAACAGGCTCCGCCCTATGTGTCACACCCCTTGTTGACCACGACCCAGACAGGTCCTTTCCCGGAAAGCCCCTCCCAAGCTGCCACCTTTATCTGAAATTGCCTCTCCCATCAAACCTAGCTCAAAGGTGCTCACCCCTCCTGTCACAGATCCCAAACACTCCCCACACTCTACAAATGTCTTTGCTTTGGGATGCATGCCCCTTGGGGACCACCCCGCGGTGCAGGCCCCTCCTCCCTTAGTCAGGAGCAGCCCCTGCTGCTGCTGCAGGACTCCAGGACCACGCGGGTGCGAGGTGGGTGAGGTTGGGGGGGGGTATCCGGACCCTTCAGGACACCTCACTCCACTGTCCTGAAGGCCACAGCCCTGTGACCCTCAAAGGATTTAGATTACATCTAATGCCTTCAACACCCCCACCCGCGTCTATAATTAATAGGATGAATCCCGATCCTTCCTGAGAAGCTTGGGTCTGGGGAAGCTCCAAGTCTTGAAAAGGCCAACCTCATTCTGGTTCCCACAGCCTTGCACTCTATGGCTCTGTTCCAGCTGTAGTCCTCTCTGCGGTTTCCATACCTGCAGTATCTGTTTACCTCCTGGGAATCGTCCCATCCCCTCCAAGCCCTTGAAGCCTCTCCTCTTCCCGTTCTGTCCTAACTTTGTCCCCCTCCCCTCATTCTCCTGGTGGAAAAGGGGGCCAGGGGCTTAATGGTTGCCTTGTCTGGTTGGTTCCACCCATCCTTCCCATCCGCAGCCTTCCGATGTCTCCTCCTCCATCTGCAACCCCCTCCTGGAGCTGAGCTCTTTTGGGCTGTTCTTCCTATTCACTGCTTTCTGCTGCCATGTCAGGAAGCTGGCTGACACTCACCTGAGCACGTTGGGTCCCCATCTCCTCTGGGCTCCCTGGGTATAAGTCGTGGGGCTCCTCGGCAGGCAGCAGGCTATGATCCTGAAGCAGCTCTGCAGCCTCCTCAGGACTCAGCCCCAGGGCCTCCCCGGTCCCCAGCTGCTGCTGCAGGGCAGCCAGCCAGTACAGCTCCTCCAGGCCTGGCCGGGGCCCCTCCATGCCACCCCCCAGGCCTGGGTCACTGAGGGTGGGGGAAGGAGGCACTGAGCTGTAGGGTGTGGAGCCCAGTGAGGCTGTGGAGGGGGCAGCTCGCCCCTCAGAGGGTTCCCTCTTTACCTCAAACTTCATTAAGTCAAAGTCATTGACATATTCCATGGCCAGAGGGCTGGGGGGCAGTGCCATTCTAGGGCTGGACTGGGGGGGGGGCACCTGTAAAAAATAAAAGAAGGACTGGAAATTGCCTACTTGCCACCCACACCAAGACCTGCTGCCTGAAAACGTCAAGGGTCCCAGAGCCAGAGGTGTGGAGATTCAGTTTAAGGGTGCAGCCCTGATCCCCATTGAGTTCGCTCTGGGGAAACTTCTCAGATGACAGTGCTCCTGATGGGGACCAAGCAGCTTAGAAGGCCTGAATGAAGGAGAGAGTAGGACTATGCCTGACCTTCTGCAGTCTATAGAGTGTCCCCACTGCAGTGCTGGGATGTATAGTAAGAGGCTCTGTCCTCCCGAGAGACTTCGTTCCCTTTCCCGACAACTAAAACAATTTCCTTAATGACTGTGGCAGAGCATGTGAATCTTTTAGGGCCATGGAAAGGCACGTGTGCTGTGAATTAGCATCTAAGGATCAAATGTGGGGGAGACACCACAGTCTCTCAGTGTGCCCAGACCAGCGTGCCTCCAGTAGAAAAACCCTCCACTGTATGGATTAATCAATAATGAATCTCTATTAGTGCAGCAAGAGACTTTCCAAGGAACAAGGAAAGGTTCTGGAAACAAGTCTAAGAAGATCAGAAGTAAGTGATCATCTTCTCCCCAGGCCAAACTCTCCAAGGGAACAACAGATCGTGATTGGTCTTCCTTTCAACTTAGAATGCACCATACTGGCTGACCTTGAACAAGTCACCTTGCCCCTTTGTGAGCCCTGCTTCTAGCTCTGCCCAGTGGAAGCAAATTTGAACACCTTCCAGAGCATGTTCTCAGATGTTTGCGTCAGAAGCACCCAAGAAGAGGCCTGGGCTCAGATCTTTTTTTTTTTTTTGGGGGGGGGGTCATACCCGGGGATGCTCAGGGCTTACTCCTGGCTCTACACTCAGGAATTACCCCTGGCGGTGCTCAGGGGATCATATGGGATGCTGGGAATTGAACCCGGGTTGGCCGCATGCAAGGCAAACACCTTACCCGCTGTGCTATCGCTCCAGCCACTGGGCTCAGACCATTTTGAGAAACACTGCTCCCCATACCTACCTCTTACAGATTTAGGAAGCCTAGCCGAGTGCTAATCTGTGAACTCCTCCAGTAATACTGTTCGACATCATCCGGAACTTGTGTTGCCAAGTTCCTGCTACCAACCCTGGTGTCTGTATTCGCCACAGAAGCCCTCTGCTTGAAGACCTTAGAGATTTTTCCCAATCTGGAAGTCCCAAGCCCCGCACCAACCCAACCCTAGAAAGAGCAAGGCAGCGAGAGCTTGTGCCCAGAGGTTGGAATTTGGCTCCATCTGGACTCCCAAAACCTAGATCGCCATCTCTCCAATCATATTTCAGGACTCTGAAATATGGGCCCAGCTCTGCCCCTGAGAGGTGAGAGGAAAGACAAAGTGTCTCTCACTCCCTGCCACAGGCCTGGGCTGTTCCACCCAGCGATTCCATTTCTAAGAAGAGAGATGAGAGGCCGGAAAGATAGTACAGTAACTAGGGTCTTTGCCTTGCATGCAACAGACCTGGCATCCCATATGTTCCCCTAAGCATTGCCAGGAGTAATTCCTGAGTACGAAGCCAGGAGTAACTCCTGAGTATCGCTGGGTGTGCTCCCCACCCCGTCTCAGAAAAAAAGCACAAAATGATCTTTGTATCAATCGCAAAGGAAGGAATGGATTCTTGCAGGAACACAGTCAGGGAGACACTAAGAGAAGTGTCCAGGACAGATCAGATGAAGAGGTAAGAAAGAAAGGTGATCTGATATGGTGGCTGTGAAGGACATAAGGTCAGGGAGGGCGCATACAGGACAGGAAACAGAGGTGAGGATTCCTGACAATAGAGCAGACAGCAGGGCCCAGGGGTGGGGCCTTGGTGCAGGGCTGGCCACGAGAAAGGGCCTGGACATACTCACTTTAGGGACAGCAGAGAAGATGTCTGTCAGAGCAGGGCTCGCACAGCTTCCCCAAAGACTGGAGGCCCCATGGGACAGGGCCTGTGCCTGGAGCTTAGAACTAAGGGACTCTGGACACAGAGTGCACAGGGAGCCTTTAAAGGGTCTGCGCTCTGACGTCATCTGTGATCCGCTGCCTGCATCCAATGAGGGAAGGGCTTATTTGCATAGTGCCTTGGCATTGGCGGGCAGTGGGAGGAAGAGAAAGGGGCATCTTCCCCCAGGTCTGGGGTCCCACTTATGTGAGCTTGTCTTCGTGGTACAGAGCTTGCAGAGTGACCCTTGATGCCTTAAAAGCCTGGACCTGGGATACAGCGACCATCATTGCTCCCCGCCAAGGCTCTGCAGCCCTGGTCAGTGTGTGCGGGGTTGTGAGCTAGACCTAGACCTAGACCTAGCTAGACCCGCTGAGCCCACTCGCATCTGGCCTGTTTTCAGGAATCTTCTCACTTACTTCAGTCCCACTACTGTTCCGCCTGGCCTCATGCCCCTTGCACCTATCCCATTTTAAAGACATGCCCTGCCCACCATGTATCTCAACCCCACTGGGTCCTCACCAGCTTGTAGTGAGCAGGCTGGTGTGGGAGGAGCAGGAGAAGGGTAACAGGAGGGTCGTCACCTTGCTTGCGGCTATGACCACCAAATCCCAGCCCCTCCATCAGAGACACTGTCGCTGCCCTCACGTGCCCTCAGCTTTCTCTCACCTCTTCCCTGTACAGGCTCTGCCCCTCTCTCCCTCTGCCCGCCTCCCAGATGGCTGGGGGGTGACCTACATTTTGAGTATAATCCACTAACACCTCTTAGACTATTACCCCAGTCTAAGTTGGAATAGGGATACAAGGAATTAGCCAAGGAGATGTTTAAAACTGTCTGAAGCTGTTTAAATAGGGTCTGTTCCACAACACAACTCAAGAGTTAAAGGCAATATCCAAACACTGCCCCCCTACCCTAGGGAGGGTATTAACAGGACATCTCTCCCAGCCCAGAGAAAGGCCTGGGTATCCATCCACCCCCAAACCCTGAAGTTATCAAAATCAACCTGGCCCCAGGGCTAGAGCAATAGTACATACAGCAGGTGGGGCACTTGCCTGGCACCCAGTTTAACAGGGTTTGATCCCTGGTCCCCTGAGCCTCTCCAACAGAAAACCCTGAGTGAAAAACCAGAAGTAACCCCTGAGCATCACAGGGTGTGACTCAAAAAAAAAAGTGAGGTGCAAAGAGATAGTACAGCAAATAGGGCACTTTCCTTGTATGCAGTAAACCAGGATCCACTTCCTGATATCCTCTATGTTCCCTGAGCCCACCAGGATTGATTTCTGAGTGTAGAGCCAGGAGTAACCTCTGAGCACCAGTGGGTGTGGCTCAAAAAAAAGGGGGGGGTCAATTTTCTGGCCTCATCTTAAATGTGCTGAATCAGAAACTCTGGGGATGGGGGAAAAACTCTGTTTTAATAATAAATAAACTGTGCGGGAGGTTTGGATGAACACTGAAGTTAGAGAACCGCTAATGTACATAATAATCTACAGTCCTATTAGATTTCCTTGGTGTGTTGTTGGGGTAGGGGTCCTCTACCACCATGTTGTGTGTATGTGTGTGTGTTTATGTGAATATATGTATATGTTAAGTGTGCTTGTGCATGCGTGCGTTTGTGTGTGTGTGTGTGTGTGTGTGTGTAGTCTCTTCCCACCTGTTTTCCTACACACATATCAGAAGGCCTAATGCAGATGACATCTCTCTTCACTCTTGACCTCCCTTGTGAAGTAGAAATCACTGCCACCATTCAAGAGGAAAGCCACCTCAGGTGACTCCCTGGACCAAGTGCTGCTGTTATTAAAGTCAATGCCAAACACCCTGAGTTTCAAATGTAGTCATAAAATGGGAGCAAGAATCATGGAAATAGGAAACCACATACATGCCCACAGGATGCGGAATGAAGGCGAATATACAGGAATATACAGAATTTCCCTCTTCGGAAAAGCAATAGAAAGTGTTGACTGCAGCCCCTTTCTCATGCCTGGTCTGACCTGGCCAGACACTAGCCACCCTGGCAGCTGTCAGGCCTCCTGTGATCCCCTTGTTTACGAGGCTCACAGCAAAGGCGGGAGAGCTAAGCCGCTAATGGGCTAAAGGAGTCAGACTAAACAAGCTCAGGCTAGCTGAGTCTTTTGGGGCTCAGACCAGGAACAAGGGCTGCTCGGAGGAAGGGATCAAGGGCACGGAGGAGACACACAGCAGTGGACACTGGCAGGTGGCTGATGGCTCAAGAAGCCCCTTGGGGAGGGGGGTATGTAGACTGAGAGTCACCTGAGCCAGGACATCTGGGGACAGGGAGACTCTGGGGAGACTCTTACCTCTCCCCACCACCCCCCTGGGGCTCAGCGCTTCTGCAGTGCCCCCTACTGCTCCCTCCTCTCCCGCACCCCATACCTGATACTCTAACCGCTTTCTCATCCCTCTCAAGAGCTGGTACCCCAATCTATCAAGCTCTGTTTTACTTCCAGAGTCTGCCCCAGGCTCAGATCTGCTGGGTGTTTCAGAGTCCAGTGCCCCAGTCCCCCATGCACCCCAGGTTTTGAATCTGTACCCCAGTCCCTCGTGCTCAAGTCTGACACCCCAGACTCTCAGACACACCCTGTTTAGAGTGGGCCACCTCTCCTGAACCCTTCTTGAGTCTGGTGCCCCAGTCTCCCATTCTGAGTTCAAGAGTCAGAGCCCCCCATTTCTCAGGCCCCTGGTAGTTCAGCTCTCTGGCACCCTGGTCTCTCGTGTACCCCGAGCTCTAGAGATGTCATACTCGAAACACTTCTTGGGAATGAGGACATAGGTCTTTTTCCTCTGTAACTACTTCCTGCTGAGAGTGGGTACTATCTTACCTAGAGGAATAGAAGGCTCTCTCTCTTTGATAGAGATAGAGATACACCATATCCAAAATCAGTTTTTTAAAATTTTTTTTATTGAATCACAGTGAGATTCACAGTTACAAGGTTGTTCATGATTGGGTTTCAGTCATAAAATGTTCCCAACACCCATCCCTACGCCAATGTACAATTTCAACACCCCAGTTTCCCTCCACCACCACCCCCATTCTCCTGTAGCAGGCACTTTTCTTCTCTCTCTCTCTCTCTCTCTCTCTCTCTCTATCTGTGTTTTTCTTTCTCTGTCTCTCTCTCTCTTTCATTTTTTCATTATACAAAAACAGTTTTTATCCCCATATCATTAGTTTAGTCTGAAAATGTTGGACTCCCTCAGAGTTAAATTTGGCAAGTATTAAGAACAAACGGGGGCCAAACAGAAGGCCCAGTTAGATCATCACTGGGCCCCAGAGAAGATGAGTCCAGGGAAGAAGGGAAAATTCCAATGACTAAATGTCGGATTTTTCCGTCCTGTCCCAGCAGTCCTTTTGTCTTCCTGACCTGCCCAGAGCGGCTGGAATATAAATAATATTCCTTCCTGTGCAAAGACAAGATCTCCCTGTCCAGAAGTTAACATGTCTAAAGCCCTGACATTTCTCAGAACCAAGGAAATGGGGTAATCACACCAGGACAGGATTTCCTAGAGGGTTCGAGCTGTCTTGAACAGCCTGGGAAGCTTCACTGGACAGCATCTGAAACTTAGTAAGAAGGTACTTGTACTGTGGTGGTGATTCTTGCCAGGCCAAAGGTTACCCACGAGGCATAAAAAAGAAAACGAGTAGGGATCCCTGCACAAGTACCCACAGGAAAGCTGAGTCAGAGTGGGGTAAAGGCTGGGCTAGAGTAATCTAATCTGGGATTCCCCAGATTCCTGCCAGGAGTGATCCCTAAATAAGCCCTGAGCATCACCAGGAGTGACCCAAAATAACAACAATAAAAAAGGAATAATATGATCTTGTGGGAAAAATATCCCCTCAAAGGGATATTTTTTTTTCTTTTTGAGTCACATCCGGTGACGCACAAGGGTTACTATTGGCTCTGCACTCAGGAATTGCACTCTGAGTGCACTCTGCACTCCTGGCATTACTCAGGGGACCATATGGGATGCTGAGAATCAAACCTGGTTTGGCCACGTGCAAGGCAAATGCCCTACCCACTGTGCTATCACTCCAGCCCCGGGAAGGGACTTTTAGAGTTCCTCTCATGAAAGTAATTGGTGGGGAGAGTTAGGGTCCACACTTGACTGTGCTCAGGGATCATTCCAAGAGGTGCTCGGGGTACCATATGCAGTGCTGGGGGGTCAAATCAGGGCTGATCATATGCAAGGCAAGCACCTTAACCCCTGTACTATCTCTTTGCATCCCCCTCCCCATGAAAGTAGCTTCTAAATTAAGATGCAGTTGAGGGACCAGAGAGATAGTTCAAAAGGCTGCGCACATGCTTTCCTCCAGTTGGAGGCCCCAGATAGAATATTGCATGGTTCCAAGAGCATCAGTGAGAACAATTCCCAGACCAGTCTAGGAGTAGTCCCCGTTCATTGCTGGGTATGACCCACAATCAATAAACAAACAAAAAAAGATGAATTTGGAAGACCAAAAAAAGGACTCAAGGAGCTAGAGAACAGACTTTGTATGCTGGAGCCCTGGGCAGAACCCAGTCTGGTTTCCCAAGCACTGCTGGATGGGGTCCCCGCAAATGGATGTATTTGAGAAGTACCAGATTTTTTCCTCTTGATAGACTACACCTTTGTAAACTCTTCCAGACATTCCACAATTTAGAAGTTGATTTGTCTAATTATTCCATAGAATAATCTCTTAGTCCCGAGAAGAGATTAATTCACTAAAAAGTGATCTCTCAATCCTTGATATCACTCAAGGGTTTAAATATAGAATACAAGACAATTCTACAGAGACAAAAAAAGAGGAAAAAAACTTTAAATGGAAGTAAATCAACAATCCATCTGGGAATTCTGAGAACTGAGACCTGTTTAAGATAGCTGTCAAAACATCTTTAGAAGACAGTTTCTCTTGATCTGCAGGGCCTTTTGTCCTCAGGTATTTGGAAAAACAGCACAAGTTTTGTCCAAGTATAATCACCATGGCAACCTCTGCAGTCTGTATTGAGTTCTCCATCGTAACTTGCATGGTACTTTAAAAGACGTCCTAGTTTTAATCAGTGCAAGTCATCTCTAAAAACTGGAAATGCAAGGCTGGAGTGATAGTACAGCAGATAGGGCACTTGCCTTACACAGGGCTGATCTGCACTTGATCCCCGGCATCTCATCCAGTCTCCTAAGCACTGCCAGAAGTAATTCCTGAGTGCAGAGTCATGAGTAAGCCCCAAGTATCACCACTTTGGGGCCCCAAAGAAAACAAAACAGAAACAGATGAAAACTGGAAATATTGGGACTGGAGCAATAGCACAAAGGGTAGAGCGTTTGCCTTGCACGTGACCAACCCAGTTCAATTCGCAGCATCCCATATGGTCCCCTGAGCACCGGCAGGAGTGATTCCTGAGTGTAGAGGCAGGAGTAACCCCTGAGCATTGCCGGGTGTGACCCAAAAAGAAAAAAAAAACTGGAAATATTAGTTTGGAAAATTACCACCAGATAATAGGGAATCTCAGATTTCATTCCAGTTTACATGTAAGAAGCAAAAACTTTTTTTTTAATGATTAAAATGACTAGAATCTGATAGCCACCAAAAAAGTGCATGTTGTTGCAACAGATTTTCCTTTGCACCTCCCTATTAATTAATAGGTACAGTAATGACTAAAAAGTTTTTCTCTAAAAATATTGACCACTTATTTTGCATAAGCACTGCAAAAATAGAGAATTATGTAGATTCTTTTCTTTTACTTTGCTGGAACTTTTTTTTTTTAAATTGGGGTTGTGGCTGGAGCAATAGCACAATGGGGAGGGCGTTTGCCTTGTATGCGGCCGACCCGGGTCGATTCCCAGCATCCCATATGGTCCCCTGAGCACCGCCAGGAGTAATTCCTGAGTGCAGAGCCAGGAGTAACCCCTGAGCATAGCTGGGCTTGACCCAAAAAGCATTAATTAATTAATTAAAAATTGTGGGGGGGTCACATCCAGCCATGCATAGGCTTACTCCAGGTCCTGCTCTCTTTGAGCCCTCTCTTTGCTGCCCCCACCACTACCAAATACATGATTTTTGGTTTCTGGTTGTGGGCCACACCCTGCAATGCTCAGGGGCTACTCCCAGGCTGGCCTCAGGGACTGTTCTTATTGATGACTTGGGACCATTGAAATGTTGGTGATCGAACCCAGGTCAGTCAGTGCAGGGCATGCACCCTACCCACTGTACTATTTCTCTGGTCCCTGGAATATTTTTTTATCAAGATATTTTAGATTGAGCTCCTGATGATATTTCTAGGGTGAGGAACCCTGTCCCTGAATCCTTTCTTTTCAGGAATCAGTCTCCACTGATCAGTATTGTCCTGACAGGGATCTGGGGTCCTCATCAACATGTCTAGACCAGAGACTAGCACAGGGGGTAAAGTGTTATCCTTGCATGCTGCAGATTGCAGTTTGATCCCCATCTTTCCATATGGTTCCTTGAGCATCTCCAGAAGTGACCCCTGATAACCGTGTCACTGGACCCCACACCATGCTGTTTCACTCGGGGCACCCTGGAGGGGGACAGATGAGATCCCTCCCCACCCCAAGGGACCCAGCCCCAGCAGCTGAAAACCTCCAGAACTCAACCACTGGCACATTCACAGCCACTGTCCACATGCTCAGACCAAGCCTCACCCACGAGTGAACCTATTCCTGGACACTTCATACCACACACCCTGCCCATACTCTATGAGTAATGCACCATATTTGATGAAGTTCAAAGTAGGATGCAAGAATATTAGAGGGAAATAGATTTTATACACACACACACACACACACACACACACACACACACACAAGGTTCAACCTCTAACAGCTCGGTTAGTAATCTTTTATAGAAGGGCTTGATGGCCCCTGGGTGAAATACAACAATCTTCACACTCTTTCCTCTAAGTATACTTTTTTGTAGCATTTTCAGCGGTTTTTCATAACAAAGAATACAAAATATATTATTTCAGTTCTGTTTTGGGGCAGGGATTGGGGTTCGTGATGAAAACATCCAAAACATGGCAGTGGGAATGTGTAATGGTGGTGGGATTGGTCTTTGAATAGCAAATGTAATGAAATACTGTGAAGTACTTTATAAAATTAAAAAATATAAAAAATAAGAAATAAAAAAAAATCTTCAAAAAAAAAGAGAAGTGACGCCTAAGCAAAGAGTCAGGAGTAGGAGCCCCAGAGTTCTGCTGGGCGTGACCCAAAAACAAAATCAAAGATCATGCAGTTCCTCTCCAGCACTACCTGCAGCTATCAGACAACCATAACAATATTCAGTGCCAGGTTCCATTAAATTAGGATGAAAACAAGACTGAAGATTTCAGTCCTTTTCTCAAGGAGCAGTAACTCAAGTGAGGATAACAGAGTACAAAGACTTCATAAAGGTGCTAGATACAGAGGTTAAAGCACTTGTCTTACATGCGGGCAAGGATTTTTCTTTCCACAAGGAGAAAGAACAACTATTATGGATGCCTTAGGAGCTCACTTAAGACTTCCCATACATTATCTTTCTTTTCATTGTAAATACTTCATTCTTAGAATTTTTATTCCTAGCTGCATGAATCATAGATGCCGAAACTCTAGGCAAGAAAGAGGTAGCAATGTTTCCAAACCTGTAAGGATCTCTACCCTCAAAAATAAATAAATAAATAAATAAATAGATAGATAGATAGATAGATAAGAGCAATGCCGTAAGAGCGCAGAAACCACGGAACTAGGGAGAATGGTAATGAGTAGTGGGAGAATTCAAAGAGGGCAAGAGCAGAGAGAGCCTAGACTTAGAGGCTAAATCTAGGATGAAAGTTTTATTCTAAGAGAAATGAGAAGCTACTAAAAGGATTTTCCACAGGGAAGTCAGGTCGTGAGGCTGAGTTTGAAAAGATCACTTTCAGGCAGCAACAGCGAGAGTGGGTAGAGCACTTTTCTTGTACACAACCAATCTCAGTTCTATCCGTAGCATCCTCTATGGGCCCCTGAGCATCACCAGGAGTATATTTCTGAGTGCAGAACCAGGAGTAACCCTTGAGCACTGCTGAGTGTGAAAAATATATATATTATTTTAAGTCTAGGGTGAAAGAAATTGTGTTGTTGTTCTGGACATCTCTGAGGCTATATTTTTTTCTTTTTTGGTCACACCCAGCAACGCTCAGGGGTTACTCCTGGCTCTGCACTCAGGAATTACTCCTGGCGGTGCTCAGGGGACCATATGGGATGCTGGGAATCAAACCCAGGTCGGATGCATGCAAGGCAAACACCCTACCCGCTGTGCTATTGCTCCAGCCCCTCTGAGGCTTTTTTTTTAATTGTATTTTATTTTTATAAAATTGTTCACAATAATTTACTACACTTAATATTCGCACACCAATCCCACCACCATTATACCTTCCCACCCCATATTTTGGATATTTCCATCCCGAACCCCAACCCTGCCCCAAAGCAGAAACTGAAATCATTTATTTTGTATCGTATATTATGAATAAACCGCTGAAAATGCTCCAAAAAACTTTTCTTAGGGTAGAGTGTGTGAAGATTGTTGTATTTCACTCAGGAGTCATTAGGTCCTTCTATAAGAGATTACTAATATGTTGTTAAAGGTTGAGGCTTGTGTCCTTATATGTATATATTTTATATATTTTACAGATATATCACTGTCACTGTCACCTCGTGCAGTTCCAGTAACACTGTAAGACTTGTTGTTACTGTGTTTGGCATATTGAATACATTACAGGTAGCTTACCAGGCTTTGCTGTGGGGTCAATACTCTTGGTAGTTTGCTGGGCTCCCCACTCATGAGCAGGGAGTATATATATATATATATATATATATATGTATATATATATATACACACACACATATATATGTAAAAATACATTTCCCTCTAAGATTAGTTGCTTTCTACTTTAAACCCCATCTAATATGGGGCCCTACTCTTAGAATATGAGTGGTATGAGGTATGAGGTAATGTCCAGGAATATGTTCACTCATTGGTGAGACTCAGCCCGAGCATGTGGAAAGCATCCATGAGCATGGCAACAGTTGAGTTCTGAAAGTTTTTGGCTGCTGGGGCTGGGTCCCTTGGGGCATGGAGGACCTCACCCACCCCCTCTCCAGGAGGCCCCAGATTAAACAGCCTGGCATGGGGTCCGGTGGCATGGCTATGGTGAGTCATTTTATGCTCTCTTCCGAGAGAGAGGGACAATGAGTCTCTGGATCATGGCCGTTGATGAAGTTTTCTGGCCAGATGGAGGAGATTTTTAAAATAAAAAGAAAAGTATCTAAATTGAGTCTGGGGGCTTGAAATGAAAACTTACGTACAGGAACTTTATTGGGAATGACTTTCAAAGGGAATGAAAGAGGCAAGACTTGGCAAAAGGAAAGAAAAGTTGAAAAAGTATTACACTTGCAACAGAAGTTTGGAATGACCCCACAGAAGCTCTGGAGCAGGGTGGAGCTCAGAGTTGTGCCAAACTGTGAGGACAAAGCCAGGCCTTTGCGTCCTTCGAACGGCCAGTCAGTAGGTAAACATGGCCCCAAAAGAAGCACCTCACTGGGAGACTCAACCCACCCACAGGCAGCTCTTGAGGATATATTCAGCCATCAGGCACCAACAGGCACCATCATTCAACCGCTGGGACAATGAGCCCCAGAATCCTTACTCGGAGAGCTGGCATCACCCGCCAGCATCCTCAGAGGGTCTGTGTAACAGTCCAGGGTGAGAGGTCTGATAACTGACGCTAAGACCAGGGCAAGACTGGGTGCATCCTGCCCCCTAGTGGCGTGAACTGGATATTGGCCAGCTAGGAAGGCCAAGGACAAAAAAAAAAAAAAGAATGGGTGGCTTGAGGCTACAGGGATAGCACTGCAGGTAGAGCATTTGCTTTGCACACTGCCAACCTAGGTTTTTGTGTTTTTTTGTTTTTGTTTTTTTTTAGAATTAAAGATAACTTTGGGGGCTGGAGCGATAGCACAGCGGGTAGGGCGTTTGCCTTGCACGCAGCCAACATGGCCAACACAGGTACGATTCCCAGCATCCCATATGGTCCCCCGAGCACCGCCAAGAGCAATTCCTGAGTGTATGAGCCAGGAGTAACCCCTGAGCATCACCGAGTGTGACCCAAAAAGCAAAAAAAAAAAAGGTAACTTTAATACGGGGGCAGAGAGACAGTAAAGCAGTTAGGGCACTTTCTTTGCACAGGGCTGACCCAGATTTGATCCCCCACATCCCAATGGTACCCACAGCGCTACCAGAAGTGGTACCTGAATGCAGAGCCAGGAATAAACCCTGAGCATCCCCAAAACCAATATATATATATTTAAATTTTTTATCTTAATGAATCATCATGAGATACATTTACAGACTTACAGACTTTCATGATTGTGTATCAGTTAAACAATGTTCAAGTACCCATGCCTCCACCAGCGCACATTCTCCACCCCCAATTTTCCCAGTATCCCTCCCCCGACCCCCACCCCTCCTGCCTCTGTGGCAGGCACAATCCCTCTTACTCTCTCTGTCCTTTTGGGTGTTAAGGTTTGCAGTACAGCCAATCTCATGTGCTGGGGGAAAAGGTAGCTGGGATGGAAAGAGGAGTACTAAATAAATGATGGTTAGAACAACCTAGGTTTTTTTTTTAATTTATTTATTTATTTATTGAATCACCGTGGGAAAGGTTACAAAGCTTTCAGGTTTAGGTCTCAGTCATGCAAATATCAAACACATTTTCCTTTACCAATACTTATTTTTTACCATGAAGAACCCCAATAAAGCCCCACCCCCCACCCCTCCCCGTCCCTGTGAGGCAGATGAATTCTAGTTAACACTCTATCTGCTTTGATTAGATTCATTGTTTCAATAAAAGTTTCACCACTATTATTTAGAGTTTCCCCCCCCCCCCCCAAATCAGACATGCTGAAAAAGCATTGTGAAGTGATTTGCTTTCTACAGCTGGGTTCAAGAATTAAATGTTGGTTTTGGATTTCTGCTATTTTACCTATTGACCCTGGAAGTATTTCTACTGAAAGTCAGATAGTTAAGAAATTGGTTTCTGTGCTCTGGAGTCGTGGCTGTGCTGGAGAGCCGCTCATGGGGGGCAACTGGTGGCCTCGGTAGGGCGTGAAGGGCGGACCAAAACGCCCCCCTTCCCATGAGGTTTTAGTTGCCCCCACTCCCCCGGCTCATACCTGCTGTCCACAAGGCTCCCATGCGGCCGCCATCTTTCTTTCCAGAGAGGAGAAGGCAACTGGGGCAACACCCTTTCCCCTCCGGACAGACATGATGGCCTGGATTAACGCATAGTCCGTTCACTTTTCTGCTCCAAGCTGCTGGGTTCTGCATTAAGTCCTTGTGCTTCTGGGGCCATGGCTGTGCTGGAGGGCCGCTCGCGGGGGGCAACTGGTGACCTCGGTAGGGCGTGAAGGACGGACCTGAACGCCCCCCTTCCCATGAGGTTTTAGTCGCCCCCAGTCCCCCGGCTCATACCTGCTGTCCACAAGGCTCCCATGTGGCTGCCATCTTTCCTTCCAGAGGGAGGAGGGCGGAAGGGACCAACACCCTTTCCCCTCCGGGAAGACATGATGGCCTGGATTAACGCATAGTCCTTTCACTTTTCTGCTCCAAGCTGCTGGGTTCTGCATTAAGTCCTTGTGCTTCTGGGGCTGTGGCCGTGCTGGAGAGCCGCTCATGGGGGGCAACTGGTGACCTCAGTAGGGCGTGAAGGGCGGACCGAAACGCCCCCCTTCCCATGAGGTTTAAGTCGCCCCCACACCCCCAGCTCATACCTGCTGTCCACAAGGCTCCCATGCGGCCGCCATCTTTCTTTCCAGAGAGGAGAAGGCGACTGGGGCAACACCCTTTCCCCTCCGGACAGACCTGATGGCCTGGATTAATGCATAGTCCGTTCACTTTTCTGCTCCAAGCTGTCGGGTTCTGCATTAAGTCCTTGTGCTTCTGGGGCCGTGGCCGTGCTGGAGAGCCGCTCGTGGGGGCAACTGGTGACCTCGGTAGGGTGTGAAGGACGGACCGGAACGCCCCCCTTCCCATGAGGTTTTAGTCGCCCCTACACCCCCGGCTCATGCCTGCTGTCCACAAGGCTCCCATGTGGCCGCCATCTTAACTATGGCTCCAAACTTAACTATGATTTTCAGAGAGAAACGTTGGGTGGTTTACTTCCCATGGATCACTTTGTGAGTAGAGAGATATTATTTTTTTTTTCCTTCGGGATCTGTGGATCCTGCCCTCCATGTTGTCCTTCTCTTCGGCTGAATGCCAACAACCTAGGTTTGATCTTTGGCATCCCATGTGGTCCCCTGAGCACTGCCAGCAATAATTCCTGAGTGCAAAGTCAGGAGTAAACAACTGAGCACCACAGGGCATGGCCCAAAAACAAACAAACAAACAAAATGTGAGCAAAAGAAGAGAACAATTAAGGAACAATTAAGGTTCCCTCACAGGAACCCTTGCTCAGTCTACTGAAAGTTAAGGAAGGATACAGAAATATGAAACTGTCATTCTTTCATCCCACCAACTCTTATTCAACTTGTACTTGAAACAAGGGGGGGGAAAATTAGACTTAAGCTTTCAGTTCTTACTCAAGGAGCCACAGAGCACCAAAACGTCATAAAGGTAGATGGTACAGGGGGTCAAGGCACGTGATTGGTTAAGCCAGGAGTACCCCTGGCTCTAGGGATACGGCCCCCCAACTAACAAAAACTCTCATAATGTGTTATAAGTACAAATATATAGGCATATCAACGGTATAATAACAATACAGAAGAGACATACTTTTTTTCCTTTTGGTTTTTGGACAACACATAGAGGTGCTCAGGGCTTATTCCTGTCTCTGTGCTCAGGAATCACCCTGGCAGTGCTCAAGGACCATATGTGGGATTAAACTGGGGTTCACCAAATGCAAGGGAGGTGCTTTAAACCCTGTACTATCTCTCTAGGCCCTTTTTTCTAACAAATCAGGGAAACAGAATAAGATTACTGAGGCAAAAACAACTGAGGGGGCCAGGTGGTGAGCATGGATTAGGTGGTAGAACACAGGCCTTATAAATTCAAATACCATTTAGCCCCGGGGCAGCGCTGGGCCAATGCCTCCCCCATCCCTGCTGGGCAGTGGCCCCATGGACCTCTAGCTACTAACACTTAGTTGGCAAAACAGTAAGAAAAATAACAAAGATGATAAAACCTTGGTCATTAGAATGAGAAAGACTTAGATTCAGTAGCTCCTGCTGTGTGACTCTCAGCAAATGATTTAATTTCTCTAGGCTTCCGTGTTTACATCTGCAAAATAAGGTTGTTTTGAAATTAAATGAGACGATGTATGTAACCTGCTGGCACCAACATCCACACAACAAACACGAAGCCTCCCCCTTAACTCTCCAAAGTGAACTTACAAGTAGAGTTCTGAGAGTAGCTTACTAGTGGCAGGGAGAGAAACAGTTTTGCAGAAACAGGAGGACAACCAAATGACTTCAGGCAGGCACGAGATAAGTCCCCAACTAAGGTGGGAGCCAAATGCAGATTTGAAAGGTCATTGTGAAATCTAAATCCAAAGGGCTGCAGTCTGATTGGCTGCGGAGGATAAGAAAGGAACAGTCTAAACTAATTCAGATTCCTCTGGGGCGGGCAACTTGGCCAAAGCAGTTTGCAAGGACAGGGACCAGTGAAAACAGGTTGTGGAAAAAATGTCTTTCCAGAGCCAGGCTCTGCTGCCACCAGTGAGCACACACCTTTTTTGAGGTCTAAAAGGTAATCTGTGACGCAAGAAGCAAGAGCCAGCACTGGTGGGAGCCCAGAGACCAGCTCTGTGATCCAGCAAATTGCGAAGAAGCAAGACCATTTCTGAAAGAGACTGAAGAGATAGGTAGTATAGAGGGCAGGACATTTACATGTGGCCAACATGGGGTTCTATCTCTGGCACCGCATATGGCCCCCTCAGCCTTGCCAGAAGTGATCTCTGGGCATAAAACCAAGAGTAAGCCTTGAGTACCACCCGGTAAAGCCTCAAAAACAAATTTTTTATTTATTTATTTTTACTTTTTTCCATAATTTTATTTATTTATTTGTCTTCTTATATTTATTTATTGAATCACTGTGGGAAAAGTTACAAAGCTTTCAGGTTTAAGTCTCGGTCATACAGTGATCAAACACCTTTCCCTTCACCAGTATTCATTTTTCACCACCAAGAACCCCAATATACACCCCTCCCACCCCTCCCAATGCCTGTGAGGCAGATGATTTCTACTTAACTCTTCTCTACATTGATTACATTCATTACTTCGAGAAAAGATGCACCATTATTGTTTAGAATCTCCCCCCCCCAACAATCAGAATCGCTGAAAAGGCTTTGTGAAATACTTTGTTTTCTATAGCTGGTATGAGAATCATATAATGTGGTGCGGCTGCGCAATTTTGAATTTCTGCAAAGAGTCAGATAATTACGAGATTGATTTCTGTGCGTCTGGTGTTGTAGCTGTGCCGGAGAGCCACTCCTGATGGGCAACTCGTGACCTTGGTTGGGGCTGAAGGACGAGCCGGTACCGCCCCCCTTCCCATGAGACTGCAGTTGCCCCGTCACCAACGGCTCATACCTGGCTTTCCTATAAGCTCTGAGGCGGTGGCCACCTTGCTGGGGGGGAGGGGCGGGGGATAGGCGGAAGGGAGCAACACCCTTTCCCTCCAGGGGAAGCATGGCACCGTAGTTTAACTCATGGTCCATTCACTTTTCTGCCGCAAGCTGCTGGGCTCTGGATTAAGTTCTTTTGCCTCTGGAGCCATGGCCTTGCCGGAGAGCCGCTCGTGGGGGGCAACTAGTGACTTCCGTAGGGTGTGAAGGGCGAGCTGGTATCGCCACCCTCCCCATGAGACTGCAGTTGCACATCAACACCAGCTCATACCTGGCTTTCCAATAAGCTCTGACGCGGCGGCCATGCGGTCCAGATGCATTTCTGCCAAAAGCCGCTGGGTTCTGAGATTCGTTTCTGAGTCTCTGGGATCATGGCTGTTAAGCAGTTCGATCAGGAACCAGAGAGGCCAGGCCTCCAATTATATAACTGAGACAGCGGTGGTTTGTGGGTGTGTTTCCCACATGCCTAACTTTTGGCTGTTTACTTTCTTGGTAAACTTTTCCCCAAGTTTTTGGGGTCTGGCCAAAGGCACAGCAGCAATTGTGGGGTACCTGAAAGTCTGACAGTGCCATCAGGCTGCTGATGCACTCTCCTCACAGGTACAGATTGACCTGCTGGTGGCAACATACCCCCACAAAATTTTTAAAAAGATAATTTCTGGTGCCTGCCATAGAGATAAGCTGGGGGAGAAGGAGAGGCGGGAGGGGGGGGGCTGGAGGGAAATTGGGGACATTGGTGATGGGAAATGTGCACTGGTGGAGGGTGTTAGAATATTGTATGACTGAAACCCTACCACAGCTTTGTAACTTTGTATCTCATAGTGATTCAATTTTTTAAAAGTATTTTTTTAAAAAGATACTTTCGGGGCTAGAGCAATGGCACAGTGGGTAGGACTTCTGCCTTGCAAGCAGCCGAACTGGGTTCCCCATATGGTCCCTCGAGCACCGCCAGGAATAATTCCTGAGTGCAGAGCCAGGAGTAAGCCCTGTGAATTGCTAGTTGTGACCCAAAAAGAAAAAAAAATTAAATAAAAATAAATAAATTAAAAAGATACTTTCTGTAGCAAATATCAGAAATCCTTTCACTTTGGTGAGAGGCTGAAGAGATAGAACAGGGGTTAAGAATTTGACTTGCACTTGGCCCACCCGAGCACCGCATGTGGTCCCCTTTTCATCACCTGGAGTAAACCCTGAGCACCCCAGTCTTTGCCTCCCCCCAAAACAAAATCCTCTAGAGAAAGAGCAGGAATGTACTGACTCCTGTTCTAATATCAGGAATGGGCATTCTGGATACTCTGTTTGGCCTCACCTATGCTGGCTCTGAGCTTACATTCAACTCAGCAAGAGAACTCATTTTTTAAGTTTACAGGAAACAACCCAGAAAGAGACCCCAGGCCGATTCTTTTTTTTTTTTTTTGCCTTTTTTGGGTCACATCTGGGGATGCACATGGGTTACTCTTGGCTCTGCACCCAGGAGTCACTCCTGGCGGTGCTCAGGGGACCATGCGGGATGCTGGGAATCGAACCCAGGTCGGCAGCATGCAAGACAAACGCCCTGCCAGCTGTGCTATGGCTCCAGTCCCCCAGGGCGATTCTTAAACCATACCAAATGCCAGGGTCAGAGTAAGGAACGCACAAACTGCCTTCTCTGAGTACTTGCCTCCAGGAAAAAAACAAAAAAAAAACAAAAAACAGATCCAGTGGGAGTTTCTTAAAGCAACCTTGAAGTGCTTGAGTAGAAAAGTGGGGGAGTGGGTGCTGGCAGATGCCTACCATGGGTGTGCTGGGTTCAAGGTGCTGTTGTATCAGAGGGTGACAGTCAGTGGTTCCGAGTAGAAAAGGGGCGTCTGGGTGAGGAACTGCCTGGTGGTGGTGGAGAATGGGCTAGAAGGATCATAGGGGAAGTGGAGACGTGGTTAGGCACATAGCCAGGAAGAGACCGAGGGGCGAAGGGAAGGCACCACGTTTCGAGGTAGGCAAAAGGAAGCCTGGGGTTGGAGTGATAGCACAGCGGGTAGGGCGCTTGCCTTGCACGTGGCAGCCTCGGTTCGATTCCCAGCATCCCATATGTTCCCACCCGAGCACCGCCAGGAGTAATTCCTAAGTGTAGAGCCAAGAGTAACCCCTGAGCGTCGCCAGGTGAGACCCAAAATGGAAAAAAAAAAAAGAATCATAAGAAGAAGGAAGCCTTAACCAGGGGGACACCAAACGGTGATTGGGGAGTTGGAGGTTTTGGACACCTTGGCATTGGGGTCCAGGAGAGTCCGCTCCAAAAACAGTGCCCCATCCTTACCCCCACCTCGGCTTCCAGAGGTCCAGCTGCCCTGGAATCCCCCTCTGAGCTCGCCCCCAGGTTTGTTTGCCCACGAGCGTCTCTGAACCGCTAAGGCCCAGAGCAAGAATCCTTAAAGTTACATCATGTGCCGGGGGGCGAGGCTGGGCGCAGGGGCGGGGCAGGGCGGCGGATCGGGCCGGTGCGCCAATGGCAGAGGTGGGCTCGGGGGTACAGCGGCGGGGGAGGCGCCGGGCGGGGCGGAGAGAGGGTCGCCCGGCCCCGGGTTCCGCCCCTGCGCCCGCGCGCGCGCCTCCTGCTCCCGCGCCTCCCGCGCCGCCCGCTCTGCGCTCGCAGCTTCCCCGGCCCTGCCGCGTCCTCGTGGCCGCCCCGCAGCCCCCAGCGCCGGTACCATGGCAGCTGTGTACCGCCCCGGCCTGCGGTGAGTGACCCCGCTGTGTGGGAGGACACGGGCTGGGGGTGGTCCGTCTTCCAGATCCGCGGGGTCGCGCGCCTCGCCGGAGATCGGCGAGGGGGGGCGGGGATCGGTCTCTGGCGCTCGGGGAGTTGCCCTGGGCTTCTGTCTTGCACCTTTGCCGGGCTGCCACCTCGCCGTCTCCGTCTGCCAGTTTCGGAACTTCCCTCCCCTCCTCCCTCGACCCCCTCACCTCCAACCCCGTCCCCCGACCCCGGGCCGCGCGCTCCTTTGCCGAGGAACCCAGCGCGCACCGGCAGGGGCGAGCGCAGGGCCCGGGGTCACCGGTGCAAGGGCTCCAGAGACCGAGCCCAGCGTCCCCGAGGAAAGCAGGCGGTAAACATCCCTTCCCTGGCCTCCCCCGCGACTGGAAACTGGCGGGAAGCCCGGCGCAGCCACGGGTACCCGGGGGCCAGTAGGAGGCGGGGGTGGAGTTGCCCTCGCGTCTTCCACGTCCCCCCACCCCCCCCCCCACGTTCCCAGAACTGCTCTCCCGCCCTCCCCTCGGCATAGCTTGCCTGAGCACCCTTTGGAGACGTCGTCTACCCCCGCCTGACCCTAGGTCTCTCCCATCCGCGCGGCCCTTGTGGGCTGTTTTGGGTTTGCGCTGCCCTTCCTGGAGCCGAAGGAGAAGAGGGACTGGAGGGACTGGAGTGGGGGCTGGGGAGAACAACGGGCAGCCGGCACTCCCGCCCCCGCAGCGAAGCGCTCCCCAAGATTGTGCGTCTGGACAGTACAACCTCTCCCCCTAGGAGGGAACAGCCAGATCCTGGAGGACCCACCCCCTCCGCCCGTGGCAATGGGCTCCATCCTGTTCTGCAGGCAGCCTCAGGTCCTGTGCTCTCCCTTCTGCCTGATGTCCACTGATGGGGAACTGTCCACCTGATGTCCCATCCTCCCACCTGTATTCCTAGCTCTCTAGGTCTCCTAGCAGCCAGTCGGGGAAGTGCCGGGTTCCCAGAGGGGTGTGGGGGCATGGAGGCCCAGCATAGGCATAGATATAGGGGGGTGGCACCTCCCCTCTCTGGGCCTTTGTTGGCGCTGTGCTCTGTACCTGGGTCCTAGCCAATCAGTGCCAGACACCACTTCTTCCAGAAGTGTGAGGGTAAGGTATGGACCTCAGGATCCCTGCCCAGCTGAGAATCCAGGCTTGAGCCCCAGCCCCCTGATTTTCCTCAATATCAGCCTTCCACATGGTTCAAATATTCCTACCCCCTTGGGGCCAGAGAGATGGCACAGTGGGCAGGGCACTTGCCTTACAGGCAGCTGATCAGGTTCCATTTCCGGCTCTCCATATGGTCCCCCAGCCCACCTGGAGTGATCCCTGAGCACCCCCCCCCCACACACACACACACACACACAACAAACACCTAGTGACAATGTTTTGTACAGTCCTTGTTGGTGGAAGGGCACTCTGAGTTGATGCAGTCACCTGAATGGGAACACCAATGTCCGGAACCCCAGTGTCCAGTCACCCGAGACCTAGTCTAGAAACCTGGGAAGCTGCCAGCTCAGACTGCACACTTACATGAGGTTTGCCTAGTATGGGTACCAGAGGAAGTTTAAAATAGATGCCTTTAAATAATAATAATAAAAAATTCTACTTGAGAATGGAAAGAACAGTGATTAGAATGCCAAATAGACATACGAAGCTGTCACCTGGGCACAGGTTATTGACATTCAGGCTATAGAACACCTGCTCATTTCTAAATATTGACCAGACATGGTTAAACATGAGCATGGGCTAAGCCTGCATGTCCACGTCCACACAGGTAGGCATTTCCTTGATCCTCATTTGGTGATAACCTGCACTGGCAGGAAACACCTTCCACAAGAAGGCCCAGAACTGGGCCAGAGCGATAATACAGTGGGCAAGGTGCTTTCCTTGTGCGGTACGCAACTGACCTAGGTTCAATCCCTGGCATCCCACATGGTCCCCCCGAGCACCAACAGAAGTGACTCCTGAGTGCAGAGCCAGGAGAAACCCCTGAGTATCGCTGGGTGTGGCCAATAAAAAAAGGCCCAGGACCTGGCTCAGCACTAAATCATGCGCCTGGCATGAGTTGGGGTTGGATCCCCAGCACAGGGGACCGGAGGGAGGGTCAGAACCCCAGCCCACCTCCACAGTCTGCTCTGGAGCGCTCTGTAGAGGCCCTGGCTTTCCCTACATTCATCCCTCCTCCAGGAGGACACCTGTCGTTAACCTCGTTTTTTTTTTTTTCCCTCTCTCAAAGGCTCAGCTGGCGTGGGCTGAGCCCCTGGGGCAGGTCATCTGGACGCAGCATCCAGACCCTCCGAGTACTGCATGGAGATCTGGGCCAGCTGCCGGCAGGGGTTCGGGACTTTGTGGAGCACAGTGCCCGCCTGTGCCAACCAGATGGCATCCACATCTGTGATGGGACCGAGGCTGAGAATACTGCCATCCTGAGCCTGCTGGAGCAGCAGGGGCTCATCCGCAAGCTCCCCAAGTATGATAACTGGTAAGCCCTGGACCCAGGGACTGCGATAGTGGGGCAACTGCTTGGGTCGAGGCCCCTCTGGGTTTTATTATTCCATCAAATTGAATTAGACCATCCTGTGCCAGTGGAGTGAAAGACTGGGCGGGGCAGGAATAGAATCAGGAATCACTGGGGGACGGAGAGATAGTACAGCAGGTAGGGTGCTTGCCTTGCACGAGGCTGACTTGGGCTCAATCCCCAGCATCCCATATGGTCTCCTGAGCCCACTGCCAGGAGTAATCCTGAGTGCAAAGCCTGGAGGAAACCCTGAGCCCCTGTGCATCGCCAGATGTCACTGTCACTGTCATCCCATTGTTCATCAATTCCCTCGAGCAGGCACCAGTAATGTCTCCATTCGTCCTAGCCCTGAGATATTAGCAAGTGCTACATTGGAGGCTCTTTCGGGGTCAGGGGAATAAGACCCATCATTGTTACTGGGTTTTGGCATATTGAATACCCCACGGGAAGCTTGCCAGACTCTGCCGTGCAGACAGGATACTCTCAGAACCTGCTGGGTTATCCGAAAGTGAGAACTAGACAAAAAGAGGTCGATTCCGGGAGCTTGGTTTTATAGTCTCTGGATCTTGGCCGTTGACGGGATTACATGGCGCTGGGGGCAGTTGGTGGGTGTAACTGTCTAGCCACTGGAAAATGGGGGATCTGGGCGGAGGAAGCCCAGCCCCAATCTGAGCAGGCTTGGAGATCTCAGACCCGGGCGGCACACCTAGGTTCCTCTGCTGGTTCCTTCATGTGTAAGGCTTCTCCAAGTGTGTGAAGAGTGGCCTTGAGCATGGCTGTGGCTGGGAGGTCTTCAGCTGCTGGGGCTCAAAAAACTTTAAAACAAATGAACAAAAAGAATCATTGAGATTTGTCTGTATTTTTATATTAAATTAAGAGGCCGGGGATGAGTGCAGGGAAATGGCTCCAGTAGTCTAACATCTGTCTGGCACTGCATGGTTTTGCCGCTGGGTGGCTCTGGTTGACCCCTGCGCTCTGTTGGGCAATGGCCCCTGTGTAAGTGAATAAATGAAGAAGTTGATTCAAAGAAAGCCTTTGCCTTTTTGTTTTGTTTTTGGTTATTTGGCTTATAAATTCAGGGAGTTTTTGCCTAGAGTTGAGTCTTTTTGAGGACGGGGGCAGCAGGAACTCTGTCTGGGACTGGGTTAGACGTGAAGAGAGTGGCTGAGATGTGTGTAAGTGGATACAGGAAGGCCAGCAGCAGAGCAGGGGTCCACAGTGGACAGGGCAAGGGGACGAGAGAGCTCGGCCAGCCACGGTCTCCCTGACCATCTCCTTTCCCCCAGCTGGCTAGCCCGCACGAACCCCAAGGACGTGGCCCGAGTCGAAAGCAAGACAGTGATCGTAACTCCTTCTCAGCGGGACGCGGTGCCCCTTCCTGTGGGTGGGGCCCATGGGCAGCTGGGCAACTGGATGTCCCCTGCAGAGTTCCAGCGAGCTGTGGACGAGAGATTTCCAGGCTGCATGCAGGGTGAGCGGCCAGGGACGCGGAGGTGGGGGCGCTGAGGGGACGGGCATGTGGGAGCCCTGCACGCGGGTACTCTCCCCTCTGCAGGCCGGACCATGTATGTGCTTCCGTTCAGCATGGGCCCCGTGGGCTCCCCGCTGTCACGTATTGGGGTGCAGCTCACCGACTCCGCCTATGTGGTGGCCAGCATGAGGATCATGACCCGTCTGGGGACGCCCGTGCTCCGTGCGCTGGGAGATGGGGACTTTGTCAAATGTCTGCATTCCGTGGGCCAGCCCCTCACTAGGCCAGGTGAGCACCCGCTCAGCCCTGCTTACACTCCCAGGGGGTCCTGAGTCGTAACCACCCTGATTAGTAAGATCCCCTAGCTCCTGAGGTCCTGGGCAGCTCTCTGGGCTGGGCATAAGGCTGTGAGTTGTCTGTGCTCAGGAATCGGGCATGGGAACTGATGGGTGCTAGGAGGTGGGGGCGTTAGCTACCCATCGTTGCCCCTGGGTCTCTCCTGTTGGCCCCTCTCACCCCCGAGGGCCCTTGCCAGCTGACCTGTCACCTCGTTGTCTCCAGGGGAGCCCGGGAACCAGTGGCCCTGCAATCCAGAGAAGACCCTGATTGGCCACGTGCCCGACCAACGGGAGATCGTCTCCTTTGGCAGCGGCTACGGTGGCAACTCCCTCCTGGGCAAGAAGTGCTTTGCCCTCCGCATTGCCTCTCGGCTTGCCCGGGAAGAAGGCTGGCTGGCAGAGCATATGCTGGTGAGGGCCTGGTGAGAATTTGGGCGGCCTTGGGGCAAGTCAGCCTCGCCCCCCCCCCCCCCCCCGCCAAACCTGCTGAACACCAAGCTGGTGGGCAGGGCCTCCTGCCTGACTTCCCAAAGCTTGGGTCTTTGGCTGCTGCATCTTGGAGCTTTCCTTTGCTGCTGACCCAATCCCAGGAGCTGGGATGTTACCTATTTATGGAATAAAGATTGGTCCTCCCTGTTCATCCCTGGCTCTCCTCCCTGTGCAGCCAGGCCTCACCTTTGGTGTCCCGTCCATGTTCCTCCCCCATCTCTCCTTTCCCTGACACAGATCCTGGGCATCACCAACCCTGCAGGGAAGAAGTACTATGTGGCTGCTGCCTTCCCCAGCGCCTGTGGCAAGACGAACTTGGCCATGATGCGACCAGCCCTACCGGGCTGGAAAGTGGAGTGTGTGGGCGACGACATTGCCTGGATGAGGTTTGACAGGGATGGTGAGAGGTCTTCCATTCACACCCTTCTTTCTGGCTCCCAACGTAGGTGACTCCCCTCTGCTGCTTCTCAGCATCTCTGTCTGCACAGCCAGCCTCGCCCCTGCCCTCAGGCCACACTGAGCTGAGCATCAAGCCAGCATGGCTCCAGCTAAGAGGATGCCGGGCGGGAGTGCTTCTCCAGGTGCTCTTCCTGATGAGGCCTGCCTTCCTTTCACTCGGACAGGTCGACTCCGGGCCATCAACCCTGAGAATGGCTTCTTTGGGGTGGCCCCTGGCACCTCCGCCACCACCAACCCTAATGCCATGGCCACGATCCAGAGCAACACTCTCTTCACCAACGTGGCCGAGACCAGCGATGGTGGCGTGTACTGGGAGGGCATCGACCAGCCTCTTGACCCGGGTGTCACCGTGACCTCCTGGCTGGGAAAACCCTGGAAACCTGGTAAGTGAGGTCTTGGGGTCAGGGAGTCATGACTCAACCCCCTTCTACACAGCCCTGCAGCCATCTTCTAGGACTCCCCTCCCCCTTCTCCCACCCACCCCCCGGCACAGGAAGTTTGGAGCAGCCGGCAAGATCCAATCCCAGGCATAATAATGGTTCTGAACCCCACCTCACCAGAGCGGGTTGGTGATGGTTCCCTGGACAGTTGAATTGGGGTATTTCTTCTGGTACCTCCCTCATCAGATTGTTAGGAGGGTTAACTCAAATGCAGAGGTCAGAGAGACCGCTCAAGGCTGGCCTGCGTGCTTTGCATGGAGCCTCAGATTCAGTCCCTAACACCACATGGTCACTTGGGTACTGTCAGGAGCAATCCCCAAGTATTGAGCCAGGGGTAGCCCCTGACCACCATCCAGTGTTGCCTTCCACCCGCCCAACCCCCCCCCCCCCGTGTGTGTGTGTGTGTGTGTGTGTTTGTGTGTGTGTGTGAGAGAGAGAGAGAGTGAAGTAAGGTAGTTTTTTGTTTGTTTGCTTGCTTTTTGGGTCACACCCGGCGATGCACAGGGGTTACTCTTGGCTCTGCACTCAGGAATTACTTTTGGTGGTGCTCGGGGGACCAATATGGGATACTGGGAATTGAACCCATGTGGGCCTCGAGCAAAGCAAACGCCCTACCCGCTGTACTATCGCTCCAGCCCCATTAAGGTAGTTCTTAATTGAATAAAACTTGCTTAGAAAGATGTGAGAGGAAAGAAAGGGGAAATATGAGATTTCACAAGGTTCTTCAGAGTGGCTGGACACGTAAATGAGATTTGGAGACGACCGCTGGACTAGAGCCATTACCGACTAGATTCCACAGGACCTCAAAAGACCGCGTGGCCACCCACCTACAAGATGGTCAGACTACTTTGTCAAGACCCTGAACGATCGGTTTGAAGCTCTTCGTGTTCCTGGAACGAACAGACGCCATTGGGCTACACTAGCACGCAACAGGGAAGAATGGAGACGTTACTGGCGCCCGTTTGAGCAAATCGATGATTAACGGGAAGTCAAGTGATCAAGTGATCTTCAGAGTGGAAATAAGCGAGCAGAGAAACACAGCCAACCAAGCGAGATGCATGTTCTAGGGAGATAGGGAGAGCAGGGGCGTGAAGAACAAGCATACGTTGACCATATTAAAGAAATTAAAAGGGGCCAGAGAGACAGGATGGGGGTTAAGGCCCTTGCCTGGCATGCGGCCAATACTGGGTCGATTCTCAGCACCCAACACCTGAGCACAGAGCTAGGGAGAGCCCCTGAGCACCGCCAGGTGTGGCCCAAAAATATAAGAGAGAGAGAGGACTGTTTTGAACATGATTTCTGAAGAGCTATGTTCAGAGCACTTGGCCCTCCGCCCCTTCCGACCACCTCTGTCTGAAGGTCAGCACTGCACCCTCACTCGGCCTCCCCCAGCCTCCCAGAGCTGCCTCCTCCCCCACGCTCCTTTTCAAGCCTGTCACCGCCATGAGGCCTGTGGCCCTGCCTCCTCCCCCAGCTCTGCACTCTGGACCTGCAGCTTCCAGTGGCCTTTGGAGTCAGAGAGCCCCAAGACCTCGGGGTGAGAGCAAAGGTGAGGGTGGGGGTGGGGGCGGGGGCCGTGGCCAGTGGCGCCTGTATTCAAGTTTTTCAGGCTGGCCTAGAAATCATTCCTCTCATCTAGTCAACCCCTCATGCTCTCTAACCTCTTCTCTAAGCCACCCACCTCAGCCTTCCCTCCCTGAGAAATCCAGTGGACGTTCCTCTGTCCCCAAGACAGCCCCTCCCCACCATGCGCGCGCGGACACACACACACACAGGTTCAGGGGTGTAACTCAGGCATGCTGTGTCCCAGTCCAGTTCTGGATTGACAACACCCTGTGCCCAGGTGGTAGGTTGGGGCTGAGAAGAAAGCAGAAAAGAGAGGATGGCTCCTGTCTGAGGGCTGGGAAGGGGGACCGATGGCTTGAGAGTGTTGTGCCCCCGCCCCGGGACTGCCCATCAGAGATGGCCCCTGACTCTTCTCTCTCGCTTGGTCCCAGTCCCCCTGGAGGGCCTGGATAATCCCTGAGTTCTTCAAGCCCTGGTACTCTCCCCATCAGGGTTTTTCCCAGGGAAATCACTAAATCCATTAACTTTGGGTTGGGTTTTTTTGGTTTTTTTTTTTTTTTTTTTCCATTTTGGACCACACACCCAGCAATGCTCAGGGGTAATTACTCCTGCTCTGTACTCAGGAATTACTCCTGGCATCACTCCTGGCAGGGCTTGGAGGACCATATGGGATGCTGGGAATTGAACCTGGCCGCATTCGAGGCGAGTGCCCCGCCTGCTGTACAGTCTCTTCAACCCCCAAATCTATTAACTTAAAATAACTCCGGGAGCCTGGGAGATGACTCAGAGGCCTAGTTTGTGTGCTTTGCATACTGACGCCGCTGGTCCACCACGCGCTGAAAAAAAGATCAGCTCCTAACTGCAAATACTGACTTAACCATCTCAACTATTGATTGAGCGTTTAAAAATAATTTAAAATATATATAAATATATTTGGGAGATGCATGCTGAAAGTAGACTATAGGCCAAATATGATTGCCGCTCAGTGCCTCTTTTGAAAACCACAGCACCCAAAAAGAGAGAGAGAACAAAAGGGAATGCCCTGCCACAAAGACAGAGTGGGATGGGGGGATGGGGGGTGGGAGGGATACTGGGATCAGTAGTGGTGGAGAATGGGCACTGGTGGAGGGATGGGTACTCGATCATTGTATAACTGAAACCCAAGCACAAAAATTTTTAAGTCTACAACTGTACCTCATGGTGTTTCACTAGTAAAAATTTAAATAATAATAAATATATATATATATATATATATATACACCAAATAGTTTACTGAGATACAGAGATTCCCCCGAGCACCACCAGGGGTCACTCCAGAGCTCAGAGCCAGGAATAGCACGTGAGCACCACCACTGATATTGGCATGGCCCAAAAACCAAATAAATAAATGAATAAAATAATAAGAAAGTTTTTTAGGGAGGTATTTCTGTTATGACCTTCTCAAGCGCTGGTCAATGCCAATTGGCTAGAACCTGATTTTCTTTAACTTCCTTGTCTTACCATCCTTTTCTCAGAAAAAAAAAATTACTCAGCGCTCTCCCTAGAAATCTACCATCTGTAAACGAAGCAGGAACAGGAAGTACCCTCCTCCACACACACACTAAACTGTCTCATCATTCCCACACCCCCAGGGCATAGCATCACCAGCTTTGTGGAACACGGGACTATAGCCTGGAATAGACGTGCAGGCCTTTGCTGAATGCCAGTTCCTCCCTCCTTGCTGAATGCCAGTTCATCTTTCCTCTCAGGGATTAGGGTTCAAGAATCCGATCTTCCCGGGGAGATATCCTGGTTCTCTTCCCCCCACCACCTAAGGCTGCCGGGGCCCAGGAGGAAGAAGCCAGGATGAGCAAGGCAGGCACACGCCTTTGTGTGCTGGGAACAACACCCTGTGTGCCTCCCCTGCCAGGTGACAAGGAGCCCTGTGCCCATCCAAACTCCCGCTTCTGCGCCCCTGCTCGCCAGTGCCCCATCATGGACCCTGCCTGGGAGGCCCCTGAGGGTGTACCCGTGGATGCCATCATCTTTGGAGGCCGTAGGCCCAAAGGTAAGTGCCTGGTGGGCTTCCGTGCCTTCTCTGCCCCGTACCCGGGTCTCCTCCATCAAGTCTGGGGAGCCTCGGTCTGGGTCCCCAGCAGCAGCTGTCTGTCTCCCGCAGTCGGCCATGGATTGCAAATGGGGACTGGAGGCCCTAGGAGGAAAACCAGGAGTCGAGAGAACCAGAAGGGAAGGAGTAGAGTAGGGGGTCCAGAGAAAGGGCTGCTGCAGCCTCATCACTGCTGTCCACTTGTGTTCCAGGAGTGCCCCTGGTCTATGAGGCCTTCAGCTGGCGCCATGGGGTGTTTGTGGGCAGTGCCATGCGCTCAGAGTCCACTGCAGCTGCTGAACACAAAGGTGAGCCCCCTCATTTTTCTGGGGGTGGGGCGGTGGCCCACACCCTGCAGTGCTTAGGGACATCACTGGGCTCAGTGCTCTAGAGACATGCAGTGCCGGGGACAGACCCCTGGGCTCCTCCGTGCAGAGTCTGCACTCCTGTACACCAGCGTCCTGGTTCCAAGCTCCCTCTTTTTGCCTCTTCTGTGTCCACACTGCTCCTCTTTCTCCCTTCTAAGTCAAATTTTCTCCTGCCCACTCCTTCCCCCTCCCCCCATCTTTTATTTTTGCGTCTCTTTTTCCCCGGTCCCTTCTCTTCACTCTGCCCCATGTGTCGCATTTCACAACTTGCTGCGGTGGTTGCAGATGCTTTGTCTTCTCCAGAATGGAAATAGAGTCCCTTTACACACCCGGTCCCCTTTTGCAGGAAAGATCATCATGCATGACCCATTTGCCATGCGGCCCTTTTTTGGCTACAACTTTGGGCATTACCTTGAACACTGGCTGAGCATGGAGGGGCACAAGGGGGCCCGGCTGCCCCGGATCTTCCACGTCAACTGGTTCCGGCGCGATGAGGCCGGACGCTTCCTGTGGCCAGGTTTTGGGGAGAATGCTCGGGTGCTGGACTGGATCTGCCGGCGGCTAGAAGGGGAGAAAAGTGCCAAAGAGACACCAATCGGGCTAGTGCCCCAAGAAGGCGCCTTGGATCTCAGCGGTTTGGGGCCCGTGGACACCACCCAACTGTTCTCCCTCCCCAAGGATTTCTGGGAACAGGAGGTTCGTGACATTCGGAGCTACTTGACGGAGCAGGTCAACCAGGATCTGCCCAAGGAGGTGCTGGCTGAGATGGAGGCTTTGGAGAGACGAGTGCGTAGCATGTGACCCAAGACTTCAGGCTAGCAGCAGGCACACATGCCAGTCTAGGATAGGAAACCAGCAGGCTTGCAGAATACATGACACTGGGATATGGCCGACATCTTCAGGGCCATGAGGCCAGGCCACAGATCCTCCCACACACACTGTCTAATAATGAGATGCTCCTTTCTTTTATACAACATTTGTTCTGTTTTCGTTTGCCGTCGAAATGTACAGGCCCGTCTTATGTCTGCTCTCCTGTCCCTGGACATAACTAACTGGCTCCCTGGTACAGCCTGTCTGGCACAGTGGCGGGGTGATTTCAAGGTGATCGCGTGTATAGGTTGCTTTGCCCCTTGGCCACATCAGCAGGAGTTAGTGAAAAAAAGGTCGATGGTGTGATCAGCTCAGTGCCCAAGGGAGTCATTGCCCCTCTCTGGGTCATACCCAGCGATGCACAAGCGTTACTCCTGACTCTGCGCTCAGGAATTACTCCTGGTGCTCAGGGGACCATATGGGATGCTGGGAATCGAACCCGGGCCGGCTGCATGGAAGGCAAACACCCTACCCGCCGTGCTATCCCTCCAGCCCCACACACAGAGGCCTTGATGATCCCCATTCTGCAGTGAAGCAAATGTCATTTTGCCAACCATACTCCTGCCAGACCTGGAATTGTAATGGAAGAACATTCTTAAAGGTCAAATAAGTCAGCTAATAAGCACTTGTGCGTGCCTGGCACTGTCCTTGGCATGTTATATAGCAACCCTGAGGCGGGTTCCATTTTACAGATGAGGAAACAGGCCAGATAACTGTCCAAGACCACACAGTGAACAAGGTCACAGGCCAGATAATTGTCCAAGGCCATACAGAACCAAGGATAAATTGTAAATGCATAAATCTGTATCTCGGCAGCAAGGATTTGTAGATCTAACTATATGGGCCGGAGACAGTACAGCGGGTAGGCCTTGCATGTAGCTGGCCCAGGTTCAGTCCCCAGCATCCCATATGGTTGCCCAAGACCCACCAGAAGTGATCCCTGAGCACTGCTGGGTGTCACCTAAAACACAAAAATAAAAAATCACTGGGGCTGGAGCTATAGCACAGCGGGTTTGCTTTGCACACGGCCAACCTGGGTTTGATTCCCAGCATCCCATATGGTCCCCCGAGCACTGTCAGGAGTAATTCCTGAGTGCATGAGCCAGGAGTAACCCCTGTGCATCGCCAGGTGTGACCCAAAAAGCAAAAAAAAAAAAAAATCACTGATTCCATGCTTCTTAAACTTTAAAGAGCATATGAATCACCTGGGAGAGAGTTCTCTTTCTTTGGAGTTTGGTTTATTCCTTTGAAGTGTGGTTTAAACCACATTTGTCAGTGCTCCTGCCTCTGTGCTCAGGGAGTCGTGCCTGGGGACTGTTTGGGGTGCTGATGATCAGTATTCAGTTTGAGGGGCTGGGAAGATCATTCAGGGGTCAGGAGCTCATCATTGCCTAGCACTGACCCCTGGTTATCCCTGGAGACCTATCTGTAGGTCTCGTGGCCCTCAGCACTGCTGGCCCTGAACAGCAGCACACTGTCAGCAGACCCCAGCAATGAGCCATCCAGCTCAGCTGGCTGAGTACGGCCAGGAAAGGTCCCTGGGCTCCCTGAGTATTGCTTGGGAAAGACACCACTCCTCCCCCACCACACAAAATATATGCACAACCTGGTAAACTATTATGAAGTGAACAACCTTGAAAACACCCAGGGAAGGAAACAACTTTCCCAGACACCTAAAGTGTCTCCTAACCCTGATCCTGGTTTATGGTCACAGCCCCTTCTCCCTGGAGTAAATGGGACATGATCATTTCCTTGCAGTTTGGAGATGTGTGTTTTACACTCAAATGTGGATCCCCAAGACATTATTCAACTTGCCCATTTGTTTTTTGTTTGGGTCATACCCAATAGCACTCGAGATTGTTCCCAGTGGAGCTCAGAAAACTACACGGTACATGGGTTCAAACCCGCGTGTCCTGCATGCAAAGTGAATGCTCAGTCCCTTGAGCTATTCCTCTGGCCCACCTGGTTTATTTCTTTTGTGTTTTTTTTTTGTTTTTGAGTCAAACTTAGTGGTAATCAGGGCTTACTCCTGGGTCTGCACTCAGGGATAACTTCTGGTGGTGCTAGGGGACAATATGCCATTCTGGGGGTGAGATGGGGTTTACCACATGCACGGCAAGCATTTTAACTCCTGTAATACCTCTCTGGCCCAGGAAATAGTATTTTAAGAGTACACTCTGGGTGCTAGAAGTGTTCATTGTTACTATACAGGTTATTGTCCCTACACCTTTCTATGAGACAGAAAGGAATAGGAAGATCAGACTGATGCTTTCCAGTCAAACTCACGGCTAAAGAGTTTGAATTTTGTTATCACTGTCCTATTGCACACAAAAAATTCCAGCTCACAAACAGAACAAGAGAATGTTAGAGTGCAAGAGCGATAGTACAGCAGGTAGGGTGCTTGCCTTGCATGCGGCTGACCCATGTTCAGTCCCCAGTACCCCTGGGTTCCCCAAGTCCACCAGTAGTGATCTCTGGGTGCAGAGCCAAGAGTAAGCCCTGAGCATTCCCAGTGTGATCCCTGTCCCCCAAAAAAGAATATTAGAAATCCTGTAATTTCTCAATTGCTTTATAGTCAGTACATTTTATTTTCTAAATCCTGGGCAAATTAGTATATTTCACCATGTCATTCTACACAGAAATGATACAAGAAAAAAATATATATATAAACCATCAATCACTTTCCCAAGTGCTGCCCAGAGCTGTGTGTCCTATGTCCCAGGAGTTCTCAGCTGTCACTAGGCTAGGAGCAGGATAGGATTAAAAAGAAAATGAAAAACGTGCTTTCTTTCCCTCCTTTCTACCCCAGAATGGCCCCTAATGGAAATAATAACAGGAAATAGCCCAAAACAAATCTTATAGGAAACCAAATAGCTGACTTTTATACTTAGCCATTACCAGAACCAGTTCTGAAATGGGCGCTAAAGATAGCACACCAGGGGGTAGGGTGCCGCCAGCAGGTCAATCTGTACCTGTGAGGCGAGTGCATCAGCAGCCTCATGGCGCTGTCAGACTTCCAGATACCCCAAAATTGCTGCTGTGCCTTTGGCCAGACCCCAAAAACTTGGGGCAAAGTTTACCAAGAAAGTAAACGGCCAAAAGTTAGGTATGTGGGAAACACACCCACAAACCACCTCCGGCTCAGCTATATAATAGGAGGCAAGGCCTCTTTGGTTCCTGATTGAACTGCTTAATGGACATGATCCCAGAGACTCAGAGATGAATCTCGGAACCCAGTGGCTTTAGGTAGAAATGTGTCTGGTCTCTGCAGTAGGCTACCGGTGCTGGGCCAATCCAGGTGGGAATAGGTTTCGTGCCTTGGCCTACTCCCCCTGGCGGCCCAGTGGCCGCCATCCGTCTGAGGCCACTGGATAGTCACATTTGGGCCCCCAGTGACGAGACACACAGGGCCTCACGGGATGAGGGTGGAGCCGGGCTTGTCCTCCCCACCCCAACGAGACCCCAAGTCATCGCCCACGAACAGCCTCTCTGGCTCCTCATCAAGCTGCTTAACGGCCGTGATCCCAGAGACTCAGAAACAAATCTCAAAACCCAGTGGCGTTTGGCAGAAATGCATCTGGACTCCACAGTACGTTACTGTCGCCTGGCCACCCCAGGGAGGAAAGGGTGTTGTCCCTCCGCCTGCTCCCTCTTGGCGACTTGGTGGCTGTCATCCTCCAGAGGCCATTGGACAGTCAGGCTTGGGCCCGCAGTGACGAAACTTGTTGGGTCTCACGGGATGGGTGGGGGAGGTGGAACCGGGCCTGTCCTCCCCACCCTAACGAGACCCCAAGTCATCGCCCACAAACGGCCTCTCTGGCTCCTCATCAAGCTGCTCAACGGCCTTGATCCCAGAGACTCAGAAACAAATCTCGAAGCCCAGCAGCTTTTGTCAGAAATGTGTCCGGACCCCGCAGTAGGTTACTGTCACCGGGCCACCCCAGGGGGGAATGGGTGCTGTCCCTCTGCCTGCTCCCTCTTGGCGACGTGGTGGCTGTCATCCTCCAGAGGCCATTGGACAGTCAGGCTTGGGCCCGCAGTGACGAAACTTGTTGGGTCTCACGGGATGGAGGGGGGGAGGTGGAACCGGGCCTGTCCTCCCCACAATAACGAGACCCCAAGTCATCGCCCACAAACGGCCTCTCTGGCTCCTCATCAAGCTGCTCAACGGCCTTGATCCCAGAGACTCAGAAACAAATCTCGAAGCCCAGCAGCTTTTGTCAAAAATGTGTCCGGACCCCGCAGTAGGTTACTGTCACCGGGCCACCCCAGGGGGGAATGGGTGCTGTCCCTCCGCCTGCTCCCTCTTGGCGACTTGGTGGCTGTCATCCTCCAGAGGTCATTGGACAGTCAGGCTTGGGCCCGCAGTGATGAAACTTGTTGGGTCTCACGGGATGGGGGGGGAGGTGGAACCGGGCCTGTCCTCCCCACCCTAACGAGACCCCCAAGTCATCGCCCACAAACGGCCTCTCTGGCTCCTCATCAAGCTGATCAACGGCTTTGATCCCAGAGACTCAGAAACAGATCTTGAAACCCAGTGGCTTTTGTCAGAAATGTGTCCGGACCCCGCAGTAGGTTACTGTCACTGGGACACCCCAGGGAGGAAAGGGTTCTGTCCCTCCACCTGCTCCCTCTTGGCGACGTGGTGGCTGTCATCCTCCAGAGGCCATTGGACAGTCAGGCTTGGGCCCGCAGTGACGAAACTTGTTGGGTCTCACGAGATGGGGGGGGGGGGGAGGTGGAACCGGGCCTGTCCTCCCCACAATAACGAGACCCCAAGTCATCGCCCACAAACGGCCTCTCTGGCTCCTCATCAAGCTGCTCAACGGCCTTGATCCCAGAGACTCAGAAACAAATCTCGAAGCCCAGCAGCTTTTGTCAAAAATGTGTCCGGACCCCGCAGTAGGTTACTGTCACCGGGCCACCCCAGGGAGGAAAGGGTTCTGTCCCTCCGCCTGCTCCCTCTTGGCGACGTGGTGGCTGTCATCCTCCAGAGGCCATTGGACAGTCAGGCTTGGGCCCGCAGTGACGAAACTTGTTGGGTCTCACGGGATGGGGGGGGGAGGTAGAGCCGGGCCTGTCTTCCCCACCCCAATGAGACCCCAAGTCATCGCCCATGAATGGCCTCTTTGGCTCCTCATCAAGCTGCTCAACGGTCATGATCCCAGAGACTCAGGAGCAGATCTCTAAACCCAGTGGCTTTTGGCAGAAATCCCTCCAGATTTAAGTGTTAAAATTTCAGAACTTCAAAACCACATGGCCCTACTGCAGCCACACGACATCATATGTTATTCATAACCAGCAATAGAACACAAATTGTCTATTGTTGCCTTTTCAGCAGATCTGAGTGTTGGGGTAAAATCTTAAATAATGGTGGGTCTGGTGTCGAAATAGTGAATGTGATCAAAGTGGAGAGAGTGTAATGTGGAAATCATCTGCTCCACAGGCAGGGGGAGGGTGTGGGATGGGGGTATACTGGGATTTTTGGTGGTGGAGAATGGGCACTGGTGAAGGTACGGATGTTTCATTGTATGATTGAGACTTAGACCCAAAAGCTTTGTAACTGCTCTCACGGTGATTCAATAAATAAAATTATAAAAAAATGGAAAAAGAAAAAAAAAAGTAAGGTGGAGTTCATGCACAATTCAATCAGCTAATCAGTGGCTGAATAAATAGCAGTACTCCTACAAAAAAAAAAAAAAAAAAAAAGATAGCACACCTGTCTGTGGCTTTAAAGGAAGCTGGGCAATTGGAGGCTGTCCAAACAAACAACAACAAAAAATACAAGCTACCACCAAGCAACATGGGAATTTAAAAATTAAGAGAGGGCAGGCCCACAGTTTATAAAAATCATTTAATTGTGGTGATTTTTAAATAAATTCATTTTATTTCAATAGAACACACAGTATACCCTAAAAAGTTGCCATGTACATTTGGAAAATACTACAAATTACAAGAGACATAATCAAGTTCAAGGACTGAAAAATATTTAACATAGGGCCAAAGAGGTACTGGAAGTAAGGTATTTTCCTTGCACATACTAATGTGCATTCTCCCAAAGACCACCATGAGTAAGCTGTGGCCACCATCAGATGTGGCCCAACTCCCATCTCCTAAATAATGTAAGAATTTTTTACCTTTTCTGGATCTCAAGTAGTCAAACTACTAATTATCATGCTTTATTCACAGGACCAAAGGAATAGTACAGGGGTCAAGTCTCCTTGTATGTGGCCCATTCCAGGGAGATCCCCAGTACCGCATACAGTTCCCTGAGTACTACAAGGAGTAGCCCCTGAACATTGCTGAGTATGGCCCCCAAGCAAAAAATAATACATAAAATATTTGCTTTGTTTATACTGCTTTTTTTGTCATTAACTCCTGCAAGATCTTTTTTTTTTTTTCCGCTTTTATTTTCTGGGTCACACCTGGCGATACACAGGGGTTACTCCTGGCTTTGCACTTAGGAATTATTCCTGGCGGTGCTTAGGAGACCATTGGGAATACTGGGATTCAAACCCAGGTTGGTCATGTGCAAGGCAAACACCCTACCCGCTGTGCTATCACTCCAGCCCTCTTCCTGAAAGGTCTTATCCATGTTGTTATTTGACGGTATAATGAGCCTGGGTAGTTTTGTACTTTTTTTTTTGACGGATCACTCCTGATAGCACTAGGGGTACTCTATGGGATAACAAGGATTGAGCCCAGGTAGGCCACGTGCAAGGCAAGCACCATATCTTTTGTACTATCACTCCAGCTCTCCATTTTTATACTTTTTATGCATATGCAAAGTTGAAACATTTATTTTGCATCTACCGCAACATCAGAAAACTTTTTTTTTCAATTTTTAAGACATACCAGGCAATTCGAATGGTGCTCTGGTGACAATATGCGGTGCCAGGATTCAAACTGGGGTCAACTATACCCAAAGGAAGGGCCTTACCCCTTGTATTATCTAGCCCCCAGAAGAACATTTATCCTTTTTTTTCTTTCTTTTTTTTTTTTTTTTTTTTTTGCTTTTTGGGTCACACCTGGCGATGCAGAGGGGTTACTCCTGGCTCTGCACTCAGGAATCACCCCTGGCGGTGCTCAGGAGACCATATGGGATGCTGGGAATCGAACCCTGGTTGTCCGCGTGCAAGGCAAACGCCCTACCCGCTGTGCTATCTTTTTTTTTTTTAGCCTAACAACATACTTGCACAATTTTTAGTGGTACAAATGTAGAAAACTATGACTTTGATGATATACTTTAATGGATCTCGACTTACCCAATCCCATACAATATGTAGTGTAGTTGAATCTATTTTGTTTCCAGTATTTTACTCTTAATAATTGCTATGCTGAACATAAACCTTTGGGACCAGAGTGATAGTACAACAGGTAGGGCGTTTGCCTTGCACACAGCTGATCCAGGTTTGATCCCCGGCATCCCATATGGTCCCCCAAGCACCGCCAGGAGTAATTCCTGAGTGCATGACCAGGAGTACCAGGAGTAAACCCTGAGCATCGCTGGGTGTGACCCAAAAAAGCAAAAAAAAAAAAACTTTATGCTACATGTAAGTGTGGGCTAAATTCCTCAGCGTGGTAGGTACTGTCGTTGACTAGGAGCCCTTAAGCCAGTGCCAGCTGTTAAGGGTGATCTCGTAGCAGCGTATTCACCCAATAGATACCGTATTTGGGATCCCATCCTTGTGCCTTATTGTGTCCTTATAAGGGAACACAGGCCAGGGAGACAGCTCAAAGGGCTGGAGCAGCGTAGGGAGCCCAATCCCTGGCACTGCACAGTCCCCCAGCACACTTGGAGTGACCCTGAGCAGGATATGGCAGATAAAGGTAGGCGAGGGGCTGGGAGAAATCTACTGGAGAGAGGGGCGCTCACAGGAAAAGACTAGGACAGTGCTGGCTCCTCGGGGACAGTTAATACTAAAAGGTTATGCCCAGGGACAGTGAATTGACATGTTAATGACACATGTGACCCAAATGGGGAGATGATTCTACACTAGGCATGCCCAGGGAAGGTGTCACCTCTGCATGCTATGATGATCTTGAGGAAAGGACAGTCATCTTACTGCTAGCTATGATTAAAAGTGAGACCCCTAAAGGCAGAGTGATAGTGCCTGCCTTGCCCACAGCCCACCAGCACTTTAAAATGCCTGGCATCCCACAGGGTCCCCCGAGTCTTGCCAAGAGTGATCCCTGAGCATAGAGCCAAAAGTAATCCCTGCCCACCACCAGGTGTGGCCCCTCCAAAACAAGTGAGACCCCAAGGTGGGGAAAGTAGTTCAGTGGTAGAGCACTTGCATGTGCGAGGTCCTGGTTTGATTCCCCCGTACAGAAAAGAAGAAAGATGTGAGACATCGTCCCCTCCATGCTAAGAGGAAGGAGAGAGCAGCTTCTGTCCTGGCTCCTGGCTAGCTCCCTTCCTGCTCCAACGTGAAGAATAAGACTTTGAGCCAATACTTGCTAGGTCTGATTCCGTCCCAGCTTTTGCTTAAGAGTAATGGTCAGAACCACCAACTGACTTATAACAGTGCCACCAAGTCATGAACAAGTCTGACTGAGAGAGGCAAAGTTTCCCCCAGATAAGGAAATCGGGGTGGGAGGGGCAGGTAAAACAGTACAGTGGGTAGAGCACTTGCTTTAGATATAGTGGATCTAGATTTATTCCCTAGTACCCCATATAGTCCTGAGCCACGCCAGTGGTGATATCTGAGCACAGTCAGGGGTAAGCACAGAGCATGTTACTCAGTCCAAAAACCATAAAAGAAAAAGAAAAGAAATTCACCTGGTTTTAAACAAGGAATGTATGGACCTTTGCAGATGTAACCTAAAACCAGGTTTGGAAGTTTGTATATGGAAACAGAAAAAAAAAATGTCTGTTGAACAATAAATGATAGTGAACAATATGAAAGTTCTTAGGAATTACACACTAGTAGAGGAATGTACAATTCCAGTAGATCAACTAAGAGAGGTCTTTGTAGCTAAATTTTGATCTGGAGGGTGGCCATGGACATCACCTCAACCAAACAACTAAAGGATCTTACAGGATGAAGAATTGAATTTAAAAAGCAAAAAATGTTTCTTGTTTTTTGAAGATTCCGGGTTTTCCGGGCATAACTCAGAAACCTAAGGTGTCAAAAAACATTAAAGTATCTGGCAATAGCGTGAAAGGAGTGATCCGCTACTTAATTAGTGGAGCCCAGAGCAACGTGAGAATTTTGGGGGAAGTGAGGGAGGGGGGCAATCCTAAAATCTAGAATTTCAAGGCCGTCAAAGCAAAGTAGTCAAGAAAACGCGGGGCTCTGCAAGCTCACCACGAGTGCAGGCTGGCGCCCCTACCAAGTGAAGCGAGCCTGGTGCCCGCGGATGATAAGCGGGGAGGGGGGTCCGCGGTGCAGAGAGCAGGCGGCGCTCCCCAGGATCCGGCCACACCCTAGCCAGTCCGGCGGGTGAGCCCCCGAACCAGAGCCCAGGGGAACTCCCTCCCTTCCTCCCCTCCCTCCCGGGTTCTCGAAACCCGGGCCACCTCGCAGCACTTGCGAGGGAGTGAGGGTCGGGGGCGCTGGGGTGCAGATGAACCCCCGGCCTTTGCACCCGGCGGCGAGGCGAGGTCACACGCCCGCACACCCTGCGGCAGCCTGGGCCCGGATCCCGGCACGGGGCAAGGCCGGGCCTCGGACCCGGAGGAGTTACTCATCAACCCGGAGCGGGTAGGAGGCGGCGCGCGTGCAACCCCCCCTCCCGTCCCCGGCCCGGCTCTCTGGCACGGGGTACAGGTACCGGGATGATGGCAACGCGGGCTAGAGATGGGCGATGAAGCTCCAGACCCCCGGGAGGATGGGGACAAGGAGCTGGAGGAAGCGGGGACAACCCGGGGTACTGACGGAACCGGAAAGGCCCGCGGACCGTTAGGACGTGTCTGCAAAGACTGACGAAGGGAAGCCGGGGTAGGGAGTGGGGGTCCTCTACGAAGAAGCCGGAGGCCTGAGGCTGCCTGAGGCTGCCTGAGGCCCGCTAAGGAGGGCGGGGGGCGGGTAGAGCGAGCGGACCCCGGAGGAAGAGAAGGGTGCTGCCCCGGGGTCCCCATCTGTGACGTAAACGCGCTCCAAAGGCACCCGGTTCGCCTGCGGGTGGAAAACGGAAGGCTGCAGCCAGGGACGGGGTGCAAGCAAGGGCTGCAGGAGGTCGCGGGCAGAGGGTCTGAGAGATGGGCCCCCAAAGTGCGAAACCCCGGGAATTCGGGAAGCGAGAGCCAAGGCCCCGCCCCACGGCGAATCGCCTCTTTCTTCTCCATCGGCCCCGCCCCTCGTCTGTTTCGTCCCGCGGGGCCCGAGTCCGGAAGCAGCAGGTTCCTGCCCCACCCCCTTCGCTGGCTCCTCCCCCTCGGGCGGGAAAGCCCCGCCCCCCAGCGCCGCCACCGCCCCTCACGCCCTTTGTCCCGCCCAGCTGCCAATCACCGCGCTTAGCGGTCCAGTTAGCTTTCCAAGGGGCCGGGCCCTCCGGGGCGGCGCGTGACGTCAGCCGGCTGCCGGCTGGGAAGCCGGGAGGCGCGTGACGGAGCAGCGGTTGGCCGACGCTGCGGCGCAGTCGATGTAAACAAGGCCCGGCGCCGCTGCCGCTCGGGCGACGGCTCCCTTGGCTGGTGGGTGATCTCGCGCGGGGCGGTCACCGAAGGCTTCCGTGGGAGGTGCTTCTCGCCTCCCTTCCCTGCCTCCCCTTGCCGTACACACCCCCGGCACACCACGTGGGCGTGAGGCGCGCGAGGGGGGGGGTGTTTGTCCGAATTCTAACCCCATTGGCTGCTGCCGCTGCCGGCATTCACCTGGGAGCGCTCTGATTGGTCGGTAAGGGGGCGTCGGGGGGTCTCCGAGTCCTGAGGCTTCTGATTGGCTTGGTGAGATACGCTAATGAGGCGCTTTCTTCCACGAGGGATTCTGATTGGTCGTCCTGAGAAGGTTACCTGGGAATCCACTCCTCCCCCCACCCCACCCCGTCCCCTGCCCGGAGACTTTGATAAGTGAGTTTGAGATGGAAAACTGAGGAATTCCTCTTCTAGAGGGGATTCTCATTGGTGAGCCAGAGTCGCTCCCTAGGCTTCCTTCCCTCTGCCCTTCTTGCTTCGCAGGATTGGGAGAGGTTTGTGTTCCCGAACTTTTAGGACTTGTCACGAGCCTGAAAGAAGGGATCTCGGTGCTCGGGAAGTGTAGTGTGCCTAGGAATAGATACCCCCGCCTCAGGAGCCCCTGGTATTCCTAGAGCAGATTTGGCTTTCACCAGAACCAAGGAGGTGACAGGCGGAGTCCCTGCACAGGACCTAAGGATGCTGTGACCGGAAGATGGGATCGAGGAACAGCAGCAGCGCAGGATCTGGGTCCGGAGACCCCTCCGAGGGTTTGTCCCATAGAGGGGCCGGCCTGCATCGGAGTGAGGAAGAGGAGGAGGAGGATGAAGATGTGGATCTGGCCCAGGTACTGGCCTATCTCCTCCGCAGGTAACTTACCCTCCTCCGGGGTGTCCCGACCAGGCGCCGCCCCAGGCCCTTGATCCTGGCTTCAGGCAGGGAAGTTACAGGGTTCAGGGAGCCGGGCAAGGCCCAGGCAGCTGTTCTGTTTGACCAGAACCGGGCACTCGGGCACTCGGCACCATACCCGGAAAGAGTGGTTCTTGCCTACGGAGGGGCACCGAGGTGATTTGTTCTTGTTTGGAAGGGAATATTTGGGAAGGATGTCTAGCTGTGGCTGCACAGGGTAATCTGTGCTCCATGCAAGTCAAAACAAAACCCAAAACAGCAAAAACAAAAGGAGCTCTGGTGGAAAAGGAACCTTATGTGAGAGGGCCAAGTGGAGGAGCTGGGGAAGTGGGTGTTGAGCTTTATTTAGTAAAGTTATTGACATGCGATAGGAGGCCATGTGGATTTACTTGAAAAACAAGTTTAAATCAACCTAAGTCTTAATCCCTTGCTAGAATAGAGAATGCTTTGAGGGAAATGACCACCAGGAGTGGACTGGAAAGGGGTGTAACTGGTTTTGTTTTCTCAGCTCCAGCTTCTTAGGGAAAAGACAGGCTTGCGTTTTCTTGCTTGAATTGTCTGCTGTATTCGGTGGTGGGCGCTGCAGGAAGTGTGTGCTGAAGTCTCAGTCATCTGGGAAATCAGCTTAGGAGGACTGCCTACCTCCACAGGGTGTTGAGGTCCTGTTCTCCTCCTCCAAGAGTAAAAATTAGCTTCTTACCCCGTCTAACAGGAAATTAAAATGAACAGCCAAGGTCTAGTCACCCTCCAGCCTCAAAAATGGGGCCAGTAGGAGGGTATGAGTCCAAGGTGGTCACAAAGCAGGAATGTGGTTGGTGCGGGAGGATCCTCCCCTCCATCATGGGGGGATCTCTCCACAGAGGCCAAGTGAGGTTGGTGCAGGGAGGAGGTGCAGCCAATTTACAACTCATCCAGGCCCTCTCGGAATCAGAGGAAGAGCATGACAGTGCTTGGGATGGCCGTCTTGGGGACCGGTACAACCCGCCAGGTAAGAGGAAAACCAGACTGATATTAGAAGGCTCGAGGCAGGGTGCAGGATTTAAGGCACTTGCCCTGCATGTGGCCAGATGATCTCGTTTGAGACCCCTGGTGCCACATGGTCCCATAGGCAGCTACTGGAGTAGCCCCCAGTATTCATTCTCTCCCTGCCCATTTCACCAAAGAAAAGCTTACATTAAAAGAAGATGCGATTTTGTGGAATATAAAATAATATAAAATGAGACAGACACCCAAGGGCAGTAGACACAAGGGCCAGGAATATTGCTCCATAGTTGGAAGCCTGCCTCATGAGCTGGGGGAAGGCAGTTGGAATAGAGAAGGGATCACTAAGTCAGTGATGGTTGGAGGGATCATTCGGAATGGAAGATAGGTACTGAAAGTAGATAAAGGACCAAACGTGATCACCTCTAAGTATCTATATTGCAAATTATGATGCCCAAAAGTAGAAAGAGTATGGGGGAAATTGTCTGCCATAGAGGCAGGGGGAGGGTTGGGATGGGGCAGGGGTTGGATACCGGAGACATTGGTGGACTCGTGGAGGAATGGGTGTTCAATCATTGTAGGAATGAAACTCAAACACAAAAGCTTTGTAACTATCTCACGATGATTAAATCAAAATATGGGGGCTAGAGCAATAGTACAGCAGCTAGGGCATTTGCCTTGCATGCAGCCAACTGGGTTTGATTCTCAGCATCCCATATGGCTCCCCAAGCACTGCCAGGAGTAATTCCTGAGAGCAAAGCCAGGAGTAACTCCTGTGCATCGCCAGGTGTGACCCAAAAAGCAAAAAAAAAAAAAAATTCTTTTAAATAAATAAATGAAAAACAAAACAAAAAGATGAGATAATTCAGAGAATGGGGCCTTATTTAGTCACATGAGGTAAGGTAAATAAGGTATAAACTTGCCTTATTTAGTCGCATGAGGTGGGCTTGGGCACTATTTTGCTAACAGTCCTCTGGGGTTGGAAGACCAGCAAGAAGCTTCTCTTTGGTATTGACAGTGGATGCCACTCCTGACGTCCGGGAGCTGGAGCGCAACGAGATCAAAACGCAGGTGGAACTGGCCACAGGGCGACAGGGGCTTCGGCGGACATCCTGGAAACATAGCTTTCCTCAGATGCTGCACCTGGTAGGTCCTCCAGCTTTCACCAGGCTGGCAGCCACAGAGAACCAGAAGGGAAATTCCCCAGGAAATGTCACGTGCTGGAGCTGAGTTAGTTAACCAGCATGCATTGGGATTTGGTGGGACAACTCTGTGTGTTGTCCATTTCTGTAGCAAAAGCATTCTCTTTGGAGAACGGGACTTGGTGAGACTGAAATGACCCACTTTCTGCTAGCAATATTCCCCAATCCCTTTCTTTAGAGAGAACGGGGCCTCTGCCATCAGGAAAGCTTCTCCCTTGGAGAACGAGCTCGAGTGATGTCTCAGTGAGTATGGGGACAGAGGAGAGACCCTATCTTATCCTCAAAATGTGGAAGGGAGATTTGTTCAAGGCTCTTCAGGGATGTCAAGGTTAGGGTAAATGGACCTGAAGCTCTGACAGTAGATACAGAAGGAAGTATAAAAATTGAGAGGCTGATGGTATGAATGAAAGCAAGTGGGCTGTACTCAGAGCCAGTGGGAAGGAGTGCCTTTTCATTCACATCCAGCTGTTAGGATTCTGCTAATCGGAAGATCTCTCTCTCCATCTGCTTTCTCAGCTTCTTGCCCAATGATCTGGGCTTCACAGATACCTACACTCAGAAGGCCTTCTGCGGCATCTACAGCAAAGATGGTCAGATCTTCATGTCTGCTTGCCAAGGTACCAGACCCCTGTCTACACACTGCCCTGGAACAAGGAACATCCCCCTGAGGCTAGAAAGTTGCACATGCAAGGAGTTCAGACCCTGCCTTAGAGATGCTTAGCCAAGGCACCTTCCCCATGGTCAAGGAAAGCTGCTACAGATACATGGACTGAAACAGCTCTGGCGTAGGGAGTGTATAAGGAGGGCGTTCCGTAATTCTGCCTGATCCCCACTTGCCCAGACCAGACAATTCGACTGTATGACTGCCGGTATGGACGCTTTCATAAATTCAAAAGCATCAAGGCCCGAGACGTAGGCTGGAGCATCCTGGATGTGGCCTTCACTCCAGATGGGAACCATTTCCTGTACTCTAGCTGGTCTGATTACAGTGAGTATGCCTCCCACCTCAGTTCCACCTTCCGATCCGGGAACTGTGGTTCCTTTCTTTTTGGAGCTAGGACTCCATACCTTCCCCCGGGACGCTCACTTTCAGAGCCCGACAACCTTGTTCGACACTTCCCAAACTTTGTATCTGCATTTTTTCCCCTGACCCTGAAGTTTCTTGTTTCTCTTGCTTTTCTCAGTTCATATCTGCAACATCTACGGGGAGGGAGACACACACACTGCCCTGGATCTAAGGTACTGGTTTCCCTTCTTGTTCATCCTCACCAGACACTCTTCATGGAAGGTTTTCCTTCAGCAGACTTCCTGAACTTGGACTTCTGCTTAGTAGGGAAAGGATACTGGTTGCAAGTTTGTCTGTAGATTCCTGGGTGGGACCCACCCCCCTGTCATCCAGAGGCCCGGGGTGAAAGAGATGATGACAGGATCATATATAGGTCCTCATGGAGGCAAGCCACGCCTGGACATATGTGGACAGCACCCTTTTCTCCCCCTTAGAGTGTCCTTATGGGGGTTGGGGAGAGAACTCAAAGGTCCAATGCACATAATTTGTGTGGGGGACCCCTGGGTTTAGTTTCTGGCACTATGTCGTCCCTAAGCACCACTAGGAATACCCACAAGAACCAAACCGGGGAGCAGGAGAGACAGTACAATGGGTGACACACCTGCCTTGCATGCGGCCGACCCAGGATCTATTCTCAGCATTCTATGGGCCCCTAAGAAGCATCAAGAATGATTCCTGAATGTAGAGCCACTTGGGTTTGTGACCCTGCTGGGTGTGGCCCTGAAACAAAAAATTGCAAACAGGAAGTAGCCCCCCTAAACTTCTCAGGGTGTGACCCAAGAAATTAATTGAAAGTGTGCCTTAGCACTCTCAGAGCCTATGTAGATTAACAGACCAAGAGGAAGGCCAGCACCTCCTCTCTTTCAGGCCCGATGAGCGTCGCTTTGCTGTCTTCTCCATCGCGGTCTCCTCAGACGGAAGAGAAGTGTTAGGAGGGTGAGTGTTTGCAGGGATGTCCCCCTGTCCTCCTCCGTTGAGGTAGGTGTTCTCTCAGAGACCGGCTCTGCTGCTTGAGAGGCTGTACCAGACCTCTCCCCAGGCAGCTGAGGAATATGTCCAGCCCTTCTCCAAGGTGGAGGCTCACAGGTTGCTTCACCTCTTATCCACCACCCTCTCACCCCACCACTCCGCTCCTCCTCTCCCTGAGATGGCAAATCTGTCCCTCGCCTCCTTGCAAGCCCAGCTAATTCTTTTCTTGCTTGTGCAAGAGACAAGCGTTCGCCCCTCAGAAAGGCTCCTACATGGGGCCTGTTCAGGAAGTACCCAGTCTTGGTCCTCTCTTGTCCTTGCTGCAGGACCCTCCATCTCTTCCCTTGCAGGGCCAATGATGGCTGCTTGTATGTGTTTGATCGAGAACAGAACCGGCGCACCCTTCAGGTATTGACCTGAGCCCTAGAGTCTCAGTCTCCCCAGAAACCTGGTGAGAGGTCCTCGGCCTCCTGACCCTCTTCTCCTCTAGATTGAATCCCACGAGGACGATGTGAACGCAGTGGCCTTTGCTGATATAAGCTCTCAGATCCTTTTCTCCGGCGGCGACGATGCCATCTGCAAGGTGTGGGATCGACGCACCATGAGGGAGGATGACCCCAAACCTGTGGGAGCACTGGCCGGACACCAGGATGGCATCACCTTCATTGACAGCAAGGTGGGCGGGCAAGAGGGCTGTGCAGCCTGGCCTCATCGGTGTCCAGGAGGGCATCAAGAGTGGACCTGGGCTGGACACTGATCAAGCTCCTCCTTAGCCAAACTTTACAGAAGCTGGAGTTGAGTCAAGGGCCTTAAGCCTAAACCATGATGTCCATCTGTCCCCACCAGTGCTTAGGAGCCGGGCATGGCTTTCCATACACGGAAAGTCAGAGTCAGCCCTGTCAATCATCAGTAAGAAGGCCCAGGCAGGGCCATGGTCACAGGAAGGGAAACCCACTCAGGGAGCTGTGAGACAAAACTGGATGGCGAGCCCGGCCAGACGGGGAAAGAGGCCAGCAGAGATGAAGGATCTGGGGTTCCAAGCCTTGGACCCAAGGAGGGAAGCTGGACCAATGGGCTCTGACACTTCACTATGCATCTTGGGATTCACAGGGTGATGCCCGGTATCTCATCTCCAACTCCAAAGACCAGACCATCAAGCTCTGGGATATCCGGCGCTTTTCCAGCAGGGAAGGCATGGAAGCCTCGCGCCAGGCTGCCACACAGCAAAACTGGGACTACCGCTGGCAGCAGGTGCCCAAAAAAGGTGAGCGTGGCAGGTGGAGCCTAGAGGTGGATTTCCCCATGTGGGTGATTGGAAACCTCCCAGGGAGCTGAGGGATGGCGCATGCAGCAGTGAGCTAGGGCCCCAGCAAAACTTTCTGTGCAATTGAGGTAGGGGGTTTTGTTTGTTCATATAAAGAAGGTAGATTTGGGGCTGGAGCAATAGCACAACGGGTAGAGCATTTGCCTTGCACTTGGCTGACCCGGGTTCGATTCCCAGCATCCCATATGGTCCCCTGAGCACAGCTAGGGGTAATTCCTGAGTGTAGAGCCAGGAGTAACCCCTGTGCATCACCGGGTGTGACCCAAAAAGAAAAAAAAAATAAGGTAGATTTTCAGGGAGACACTGAGCAGTTTTTATTTTTTTTTCTGGAAAGGGAGCAGTAGGCCAAATAAGTTGGGAAATCTCTGGACTAGAGTCCTGAGTGGTAGTTGAAATATTTAATCCCTGCAAAGGCCACTCATGGACACTGTGGATGTGGCTGTGACATGGAGCACCTCCTCCACACACACACACACCCAGAACAGAAGTATTTCTATATTGTAACAATTAGCAGAAGTACTTTTCAGCTTTGAGACAGAGGGAGAGGCCCCCAGTGAAGGATTAGGCAGGAAATTGTCTCTGAGTATGAATTAAAGGGTTGCTTGCAAGGGAGGCTCCACACTGCCTAACCAAAATGGTGCCTGTGTCTCCACCTAGCCTGGAAAAAACTGAAGCTCCCGGGAGATAGCTCCTTAATGACCTACCGGGGCCACGGGGTGCTGCACACCCTCATCCGCTGCCGATTCTCCCCCGCCCACAGCACTGGCCAACAGTTCATCTACAGTGGCTGCTCCACTGGCAAGGTGGTCGGTAAGGATCATGTGAACAGATCAGGGCAAGGGCCTCGGAAGGACAGGCAGGGTTCCTGGGCATTGGGTTTGGTTTCTGTTGGTGGTGCCAAAGATCCATCCCAGGTGCCACATATGCAGTGCACGCACTTTACACATCCCTGCCCTTCTGGCGTTCCCTTATCACCATCAGCGATCACTTGTAAAGGACTCAGCATGGGACCTCCAAGATCAGACAGCGGGAAGCGTACTTGCCTTGTATGCGGCCAACCCTGGTTCAATCCCTAGCACCACATATGGTCCTTAAGCCCTATCAGGAGTGATCCCTGAGCTCATAGCCAGAAATAAGCCCTGAGCACCAGCAGGTACAGCCCCTCCCAAAGAGAAAGAGAAAAAATAAAAGCTCCTTGGGCTGGAGTGATAGTACAGCATGTAGAGTACTTGCCTTGCACATGACTGATCTGGGTCTAATCCCTGGCATCCATCCCATGTGGTACCCTGAGCACTGCCAGGAGTGATTCCTGAGTTCAGAGCCAGAAGTAATCCTTGAGCATTGTCAGGTGTGACCCAAAACTGAAAAAAATAAAAATTTTAAAAAGTCCAGTGAAGAGTCCAAGTGAAATTTAGCTTGGAACAGGGAACACTCAAATAGAGAAATAGCAAACACCGGGCTGAAGAGAGTACAGCAGGCAGGACTCTTGCTTTGCATGCAGCCAGCCCGGGTTTGATCTCCGGCACCCCCTATAGTCCCCCAGGCACTGCCAGGGATGATTCCTGAGTACAGAGCCAGGAGTAAGCCCTGAGCACCACCAGGTATAACCCCAAAACAAAACAAAAAAGCAAACACTCGTCATCGACTTTTTTTTTTTTTTGCTTTTGTGTCACACCCGGCAATGCACAGGGGTTACTCCTGGCTCTGCACTCAGGAATTACTCCTGGCGGTGCTCGGGACCATATGGGATGCTGAGAATAGAACCCGGGTTGGTTGCATGCAAGGCAAACACCCTACCCGCTGTGCTATCACTCCAGCCCCTTGTCATCGACATTTTAAATTAAGAAAAGGAGCATAGAATTCTGGTCAATGTATACAATAGATCACAAAAAAATACACTTTTTTCTGTTTTTCTAGCCAGTCAAGGAAAGACTAACGATGAAAGATAGGAGGGAACAGAGACAGAAAGGAGTAAAGGACACATGACCACAGGAGGCATGCATAAAAAATCAACAAAGGGGCCAGAACAATAGCACAGCGGACAGAGTGCTTGCCTTGCTCGTGGCTGACACGGGTTCGATTCCCAGGATCTCATATGGGCCCCTGAGCACCACCAAGAGTAATTCCTGAGTGTAGAGCCAGGAGTAACCCCTAAGCATCACTGGATGTGCCTCCCACCCCACAAAAAGAAAAGCATGCCAACACAGCTATAGCTAGAGAGCACTGGACCGTGGGGCGGGGGGGGCGGGGGCTCAGTGTACAGCACTTGCCTTGCCCTGAGTTTGATTCCCATTACTGCTAATATGAGAATAGGAATAATAATGTAATAATAGAAAAATACATAAGACAGTATTACATGGAGGGACACACTCAAAAGAGAAGGCTGTCTTGTCCAGGCAAGGAGCAGCAGGGTTACACCTGTGCATACAGCTCATTGCTTTCATTTCCTGTCAGGTGGGTTTTCATACATTTGGTCCTAGAGGCTGGAGGAATGGTTCAAAGGGCTGGAGCACAAGCTTTGTATGCTGAAACCCAGAGTCCAACTCCAGTTCCTCATGGTTTCCTGAGCAGCACAAATTTGCTGTTAAGAGCAGGGGTTCTGGGGCCGGAGCCATAGCACAGCGGGTAGGGCATTTGCCTTGCATGCGACTGACTTGGGTTCGATCCCCGGCATCTCATATTGTCCCCCAAGCACCACCAGGAGTAATTCCTGAGTGCAGAGCCAGGAATAACCCCTGAGCATCGCTGGGTGTGACCCAAAATGTAAAAAAAAAAAATGAACTGGGGTTCTGATAGTCCAGTAATAAGGGCACTTGCCTTCCTCATGGCCAACCCAGGATCGATCCCTGCATCCCATGTGGTCCCCTGCACACTGCCAGGAGTAATTCCTGGCTCTAGAGCCAGGACTAAGCCCTCAGCATCACCAGCTGTAGCCCCAAAACCAAAAAGAACATTAAAATTGCATTGCATTTTTTGGGCTGGAGCAATAGAACAGTGGGTAGGGCGTTTGCCTTTCATGTGGTCAACCCGGGTTCGATTCCCAGCATCCCCTATGGTCCCCTGAGCACCTCCGGGAATAATTCCTCAGTGCATGAGCCAGGAGTAACCCCTGTACATCGCCGGGTGTGACCCAAAAAGAAAAAAAATTGCATTGCATTTCTTCTCTGTAGTTTGTGAAATCTAGCTAAGGGCCAGAGAGCTGCAGCTTCTGCTCGAACACACCTGCCACCTGAGGGAGGGGAAGGCAATGAGGAATGAGTAATAGGGTCGGGGATGCGGCTTTGCCGCTGAGTGCCTCTCTTGAACGCATCCCACCTGGGTTCAAACCCTGGCGTTGTAAAACAGAAGAAAAGGTGAGAAATGCTCACCCTTTGGTGTGGGTGCTGCCCCCACCATTCCCCGGAGCAGGAATTGCCTGAGAGGAGGGTGATTGGTGCTCCCCAGGAAAGAGGAGGTGTGGGGGGGCCCCGCCCCACTCTGGCCTTTCCCATACAGTGTACAGCCTGCTCACTGGCCACATCGTGAAGAAGCTGACCAACCACAAGGCCTGTGTACGTGACGTCAGTTGGCACCCCTTTGAGGAGAAGATTGTCAGCAGCTCGGTGAGGTTGCAAGGGTTGGGGGGGGTGGGAGGCGGTGGCACTTTGTGTACCTCTGGGGGTCGGCGTGTACACACCCTGACTGCTTATCACCTTCCCGCAGTGGGATGGAAACCTGCGTCTGTGGCAGTACCGCCAGGCTGAGTACTTCCAGGATGACATGCCCGAGTCTGAGGAACACCCCAGCACCCCTGCCCCAGTGTCCCAGTCCTCCTCAGCCTTTTCTTCACCCCAGTAGATGTGACCTCCAGCTCCACATCTCGGGGAGCCTTTTGATAAATGCTCTGCCTCCTTCCCTCTCTCCCTTCTGGGGGAGTTCCTGGGCAGCACAGGGACTGACTGGATGGGAAGAGTCAGAAGCCCCAGTTCTGAAGAACTCACTGAATCCTGGAAGCCCATCTTTGTGGGGGGCAGTGGTCTTCTCAAGTGCTCACATGCAGTCCGCTTAAGTCTCTTATCTCTGGCTGGGGTCTGGCAGGATCGCCATTGCCTGGGGTGTGGCCTGCTCCAGCAGGACAGCCATCCTGAGTGTTTCAATCATGTTTGGATGTCAAGTGCTAGCTTGTAGAGTAGATGCCTGGGCCACTTGTGACCTGAGCTGTCTGCCAGGCCTACCACCTGGGCCTACACAGTGAAGGTTTGGCCCCTCAGAGGACCAGACACCCTGGCCTTCCTTCCAGGGGTCCCCCTGGGTGGAGCTCTTGCCCTTCTAGGGAAGCGTGGGGATAGAGGGAAGCTGTGCCCTCAGCACCTTTCTGGAGGGGGAATTACATCTCTGCTCTCACGTCTGGGACCTTGGAGCAGAACAGGCTGTGGTGTGGGAGGCTCCCTGGAACCCCACACAGGGCAGGCCCTAGCTACACAGTGTTCTGTCCTGCGGAGGTGTTGGTTTCCCAGCAGGTCACTGAAGTGGGACTCCGTCCTCTCACTGACTCTGACTCCTTCAATAAACTTGCTCTGGGAACCTGGCTTGGTGTCGGTCTCTGTTTCTCCCCCTTTTTTTCCTGCCTAATGTCGTTTATCCTCCCACTTGAAGAAAAGAGTTTCAACAGAGCCTTTGGATATGTGCCTCTGTGGGAGAAAACACCCCTTTGGTGCCCTAAGATGAAGGGAAATAGCAAAATAATTTATTAACTCAGCTTGGCAACAGGCACTTTCTCGCTGACCTCAAAAACCTCTCGGAAAGGAGAAATCAAGCTAGGAGAAATCAGCACATTCGAGATTAGAGTCCAGATCTCCTGGAGCAGCTGTCATCTGGGGGCAAGGGGCAGGGGATGGGCATGGAACTTGTCCTGTTGGCAAGAATCGGCCCAGAGTGAACCTGGTGGGCACCAATGCCACCTGGGTGCTTCGAGCTTGGGATCTTTGCAGTGAGGGAATGGCACAGAGGTCAGGCACCTGCGGGCAGGAAGAGAGCTGGGGTCTGCACCAGCATTGATCCATGTCTCCCTGATTTCATTATCTCTAAGCCACTGGGGGGAGGGATTGATGGGATTACACGCAGTACTGCTCAAGGGCGATTCCTGGCTCTGTGCTCGGGTCACTTCTGGTGGTGCTAAGGGCACCCTGTGTGGCATTAGCCATGTACAAGGCAAGCACCTTAACCCCGGTACTGTCTCTTCAACCTCTCAGCCATTTTCAGACCAGGACATGCAGTCAAACAGTAAAAGGTAGATATCTATTTCTTTTTTTTTTTTAAAGTAAAAGACATTTTTTTAAAGTAAAAACATTTAGAGGTTTTTTGGAAGGGGAAGGAGAGGCAGAAAGAGAGATAGAGCAATATGCTCAAGAGAGAACGCAGGGGCTGGAGCGATAGTACAGCGGGTAGAGTGTTTTGTCTTGCACGTGGCCAACCTGGGTTCAATCCCCAGCATCTCATATGGCCCCCGAAGCACCACCAGGAGTAATTCCTGAGTGCAGAGCCGAGAGTATCTCATGCATCACCAGGTATGACTCAAAAAAGCAAAAAAAAAAAAATGCAGGCTTCTCCAAAATCAGAGAGAGCCCCTAAACACACACCCCAACATTAGATATGGAAGCATAAAAGTACCATCCCAAGAGAGATGAAGGGGACCAGAGCGATGTACAGCAGGTAGGGTGTTTGCCTTGCATGTGGCCAACCTGGGTTCGGTCCCCAGCATCCCATATGGTCCTCCCAGCACCGGCAGGAGTAATTCCTGAGCGCAGAGCCAGGAGTAACCCCTGAGCATCGTGGGTGTGACCCAAAAAGAAAAAAAAATCCCATGCGGGCAACACATGTGCTCAACCATGTGGACACAAGCAGCACATGGGCTCAGGCAGCATATGTGCGCAGGTACCTGTTTCACAGCAAAATGGAACACTTATAAAATTTGTTTTTGGACCACACCCAGTGTGCTCAGGTGCTTCTCCCAAAGAGTGCTCTCGAGTCACTCTAGGCAGGTCTGGGGTCAAACTCAGAGCTCCAGCATGTAAGGAATATACATTATTCTTGGAGCGAGCTCTCTAGTCCTCTCTTTATTTTTTCTTAAAGAAGGTATTATAATCCCTACCTCACCAAGGGTAGGTCTTGAGCAACAATGGCTGTGGTTTCTGTTAAAAAAAAAAGTTTTTAGGGGACCAGAGAGATAGTACAGCAGGCAGAGCTCTTGCCTTGCACATGGCCAACCCAGGTTTCATCCCTCGCAACCATACGGTCCCCTGAGCCCCACCAGGAGTCATTCCTGAGTGCAGAGCCAAGAATAAGCTCTCAGCACTGCTGGGTATGGCCCCAAAACAGGCAACTGTAGTTAAAGAATTTTGTTTTGTTTTGTTTGGGGGGGACCACACTCAGCAATGCTCAGACGTCACTCTTGGCTCTGCACTCAGGAACCACTCCTGGCGGTGCTTCAGAGGACCATATAAAATACTGGGGATCAACCCTGGGTTGACCATGTGCAAGGTAAGCACCCTACCTGAACCGTACTATCACTCTGACCCTAGAATTTTTATTTTGTTTGTTTTCAGGCTTTACCCAGCTGTGCTGGGGTGGGGCTGAGGTACTCCCTGCTCTTGAGTGGGGGACTATGCAGGGATTGAACCTGGTTCTGCTGTTTGCCAAGCCTGTGCTCCAGCCTGCTGAGCTATCTTTCCAGCCCTGAACATTTTTATTTAAGTTAGAAGTGTGAGGGCCAGAAAAAAAAAAAGTAAATGGTATCTTGCCTTCTATGTGACTGACCATGGCTCTATCCCCAGCACCACATCCCCAAGCACCACCAGGGGTCACTCTTGAGCACAGAACCAAGAAAAGTCCCCCAGGGTTTAAGTCAACCTTCGGGTAGGGTGTTCGCCTTACATGGCCGACCGGAGTTCGATTCCTCCGCCCCTCTCGGAGAGCCCGGCAAGCTACCGAGAGTATTCGATATGCCAGACACAGTAACAACAAAGTCTCCAATGGAGACGTTACTGGGCCCGCTCGAGCAAATAGACGATCAACAGGAGGGCCTTTTCAAGTAGAAAATCCAGGAGCTAAAATCAGGATAGTTAATAGACTGGTGTCTGGAAGGAATAAGCTTGATTCACAAATACTGTTGTTTACAGGTAATGGCACTGACATGTAAGAAATGTTGATTTAAAAAAAATTTGAATGTTGAAAAAAAAATGTTGAATGATTTTTCTAAAGTCACACATTATGCACCCAGAGCTTCAGTGTCTTGTGGGGATTATTCCTTTCACTAGTTCATGGCTCCCTTTGTTCTCTGAAATCCTGCCACTAGTTTTGAAGAATGAGGAAGGAAGACACAAAAAAAGGGGATCTCCAAACAGGTACTGAATAACTGAGACTGGGTCTTTTGGGTAGATGGTGCTCGACACCCTGGCTGCAGTTCCTGTGGGAAGGTGAGGGGGTGAAGCAGCCTGGGTGAGGCTCAGACTTGAATGAACTCCAGGCTCGAGGCTTCCCTTCTCCAATCTCAGCCTCTGTCCTTCCTGGGGTCCTTGGATTTCATCTGTTGGCCACCATGATGAACATACAGATGAGTGATCTCCTTTAGATCTCATATCTTCTACCCAAAAGAAGAGAGAGAGAACAAGGGGGAATGCCCTGCCACAGCGGCAGGGTGGGACGGGGGGCGGGGATGGGGGGTGGGAGGGACGCTAGGACCCGTGGTGGGGGAGGATGGGCACTTGATCATTGTATAACTGAAACCCAAGCACAAAAATTTATAAGTCTATAAATGTACCTCATGGTATTTCACTAATTAAAAAAAAAATGATTAAAGAAAATAAATAAATAAATTTAAAAAATATATCTCATATCTTGAACATTGCACAGTCATCCCCAATTTATTCTGGCATCAAATCCCTTAAAGCCCTGAGGTTCAGAAGATAGCTTTGGAAAATCAGATTCAACATCCAGTACCCCATGGGCTGCTAAGCACCACCAGGAGTGACCCCTGATCACTACTAAATGTGTCACAAGCCACCCCCCATAAAAAAAAAGTCCCTCAGACATAGGATTTGGGGAGGACCAAAGGATGCTGAAGTGGGTCTCTCTGTAGTGTGCTCCCTGTTGCTAACTGGGACCCCGCCCCACCATCCTGAGACGTCCAGTGTGGGCTCTCAGATTTTTCTTTTTTAAATAAGTTTCTAGTTTTATTTTAGAATATTTAAAAACATTTACATATTCTTTTTGTATTTGTTCAGTTGGGTTTTTTTTTTTAATTTTTTATTTGTGAATCACTGTGAGGTACAGTTACAGACTTACAAACTTTCGTGCTTGTATTTCAGCCATACAATGATTAAGTACCCATCCCTCCACCAGTGCCCATTTTCCACCACCAATGGTCCCAGCATCCCTCCCACCACCCCCAGCCCATCCCCTCCACCCCACCCCACCTCTGTGGCAGGGCATTCCCTTTTGCTCTCTCTCTCGTTTTGGGTGTTGTGGTTTGCAATAGAGGTATTGAGTGGCCATCACGTTCAGTCTATAGTCTACTTTCAGCCCACATCTCCCATCCCTCCTAGCACCCTTTACTTGGTGGTCCCTTCTCTCTCTGAGCTGAGGCCGGCAGATTCTTGAAAAAAAATATCTCCAAGGTTCAGCTGGGTTGATTTGTATGACCCCTGGGTTCCCTGTGGAGCAAATCCAAGGTTCAGTTAGGGAGGGGTTGGGTGACTTTAGCTCCTCAGGCAGAGCCAAGAAGGCTATGGAAGGAGACAGTCCTAGATCACAGGTCAGGGCCTGAAATATGAACTGGGACGTGGTTAGAGCTGGGAACAGGGACCGAGAGGGTCTGGGGGACACACTCAAGGGAGAAATCCCAGGTCACTGTGAGGACACGCGCCTGACGCTCGAATGGGCCCTGCTGACGTGGCAGCCCTCTCCCCCGTCCCCCAGGCCCCCCACCCTCTCCCCCGCCTGCCAGCTGCCAGCAGAGCTCTGCCCTGTGTCTGCGACACCTGTCACTGCCAGTCTTTGTCCGGGGGGGCCCCATCAGCCCCTCCTCAGCCACCCAGCAGAGCAAGCGGTTTGTGGGGAGGGGAGGGAACATGGAGCGGGGGCAGGTGGTGGGGGCAGGGCGGGGGGCCGTGGCCCGGATCCGGGCCCTGCTGGGTGGCCTGCTCAAGGTGCTGCTCTGGGTGGCCTCCGCCTTGCTGTACTTCGGGAGTGAACAGGCCGCCCGTCTGCTGGGCAGTCCCTGCTTACGGCGCCTGTACCATGCCTGGTTAGCGGCCGTGGTCATCTTTGGGCCCCTTCTGCAGTTCCACGTCAACCCTCGGACCATCTTTGCCAGCCACGGCAACTTCTTCAACATGTGAGTCCACCGGAGGCCACGGGCACCGGCTCCCTGCATGCCTGCCGGGTTCCCAACTCCCTTCTCGGGGACTCTGTCCTCCAGCCTCGCCCCACACTAAAAATAGCTGGGAGGTTGAGGAAGGTCAGAGGAGGGGGAGGGGAGCCGAGTCAGGGGGTACAGGAGAGCTGGGCAGAAGAGGAAGTTGGGACCCTACGTGGTTGAGTGGACCTCTAAGGAGGTGGCAGAGTTTCAATGGATGGTAGAAATGTGGCGTGGCGTGTGTGTGTGTGTGTGTGTGTGTGTGTGTGTGTGTGTGTGTGTGCGCGTCTGTATGTGTGTGTTTGCGGGGGTGGGGGGGAAGTAGGGAGAACTGGGCAGAGACCCTGAACCAGTGAGAATGGGGGGGCGTTCTGTGGAGGTGAGCATACACCCTGCTGGTGGGCCTCACGGGGTGGAGGGCTTCAGCCTCATCTCTGCTCTGCCCACAGAAAGTTCGTGAATTCCGCATGGGGCTGGACGTGCACCTTCCTAGGAGGGTTTGTGCTGCTGGTGGTGTTCCTGGCCACGCGGCGTGTGGCTGTGACCGCCCGGCACCTGAGCCGGCTGGTGGTGGGGGCGGCCGTGTGGCGGGGGGCCGGCCGGGCCTTCCTGCTCATTGAGGACCTCACGGGCTCCTGCTTTGAGCCTCTGCCCCAGGGCCTGCTGCTCCATGAGCTGCCGGACCGCCGCAGCTGCCTGGCCGCCGGCCACCAGTGGCGGGGCTACACGGTGTCTTCCCACACCTTCCTGCTCACCTTCTGCTGCCTGCTCATGGCCGAGGAGGCCGCCGTGTTCGCCAAGTACCTGGCCCATGGGCTGCCCGCCGGCACACCCCTTCGCCTGGTCTTCCTGCTCAACGTGCTGCTGCTGGGCCTCTGGAACTTCCTGCTGCTCTGCACCGTCATTTACTTCCACCAGTACACGCACAAGGTGGTGGGCGCGGCCGTGGGCACCTTCGCCTGGTATCTCACCTACGGCAGCTGGTATCGTCAGCCCTGGTCTCCAGGGAGCCCGGGCCATGGGCTCTTCCCTCGGCCACGCTCAGCACGCAAGCATAACTGAAAGCAATAAAGGCACTGCAAGCCTGGCTCTGGCTCCTGTTACTTGCCTGCAGGCACCTGGTAGAGGTAGACAGGGCAAGAAAGGAAGCAGGTGGTCGCCAGGGCTGCTCAGCCATGCCAGGCTGTGTCCACCCTCCCCATCCTCACAGACTTGGAGATCTCTTTGGTGTTGATGTCAGGCCAGGGTACTGCCAGGCAAGTGACTGCCCCAGGGCAGAGGCATGCACGTCCAGCCTGTACAGGTGCTCCACCTTCAGCCCGTTTTCCTTCTGCTTCCTGTGCTCAATCACCTTCTGCCTTTCTCCGGGGCCTGTCTATCCAGGGAACCGACCGAGGGACACTTTCTGCCCTGTCTTGCCTATAAGGGGTGATGTGTGCATTTATTTATAACAGATGTTTGAACCATCTTGACCATCCCGTATTACAAAGAGGACAAGGTTTCTGGGGTCCGAGCGACAGTGGGTAGGGTATTTGCCTTGCACGTGGCCGACCCAGGTTCATCCCTGGCATCATATATGGCCCCCAAGCAATGCCAGGAGTAATTCCTGAGTATGGAGCCAGGAGTAGCCCCTGAGCACCACCAGATGTGGCCTCAAAACAAAGACAAGTTTTCTTCTGTTTAGGTACTGATGGGTTCCTGGTGGAGACAGATCATAAACTCACAAACAGCCAATACCTATGCATATTTGGGGCCAGGTATTCTGGTGTCTGTATGTTTTTCACACACAATGAGTTCAAGTCTACAACAGCACTATGAGGATGGGCCAAGAATTTTCCCAGTGTTTCAGGAAGGAACGGGTGTAATTCTCTGAGTGACAGGAACAACTTTGTCCTGGGTTGTCCAGGTGCCATTCAAGGTTGCAAAGTGGAGAAAGTTGATTGGGAGTAGAGCTAAGAAGGAGTCAGGGAATGAGCGCCACAGAATGGTTGTTGTCAAGGGGGTTACAGGTGCTCCTCACAATAGCACTGAGGGCACCGCTACACTATGACTAATGATGCTGTTTTCTCTTAGACAGCTCAGTCAGGGTACCCTGACATCTCTAGAGAGACGGTGAGAAAAACATTTAAATCTATTTAGTCCACAGTGCAGTGTTGGGCATTTTTTTTTTATGTTGGCTAGGCCCTTGAGAAACTGCATTCTCTGAGAGCTTCTCAAAGAAAGACCTTGGGAATTGTTGACACTGTTGCTGCCTGAGGGGGATGGGGGGGATATTACTGAAACTGTATTTGCCTTTGCTCCAGCGGGCCCAGTAACGTCTCCATTGGAGACTTTGTTGTTACTGTGTCTGGCATATTGAATATTTGCCTTGTCATTTGCAGAGTATGCTTGAGTTTAAAGTGGCGGCGGTGGAGCAGAGCTTTTTTAAGATGGTTTAAGATGAAATGACTCCTGACAACAGACAGAGGGAAAGCAGAGGATTTCTCTTTCATCTTGTGTAGTTGTGAAAATGGAGACACAGAGGAGCAGCATCTGGTCACAGTTGATAAATATCAGAGCCAGAGTTACAAATCCAGGCTATCAGGTTTCTTTCATTGCAGGTGCTAAGTCAGCAGTCAGCTACAGCCCTCCTGTGGCCATTTTTTGTATAGTTCAAGACACCGGCATGGTTTTTAGGTGGCTGAAAAATCAAAGATTAATATTTCATGACACCTCAACATTATGTGAACTTCATATTCCAGGTTGTATAAAGTTTCACTGGAACCAAACTAGGCTAATTCACAAGCTACCAGGGGCAAAGTTGAGTTCTACTTATAACACAAGGACCACAAAGTCTAAACTATTTACTACTGGCCTTTTACAGAAAAAGTTTGCTAGTCTTGATCTAAACCACACGATCACCCAAAAAACATAAGTAATATCAGAAATATACATACCATTTAAAGTCCAGAAAATGGTGCTATGTAATGGAGACATGGAGGGAGGGAGGTGCTGTGTAAAAGATGAGGGAGAGTTCTCTCAGAAGAGATGTCAGGTGGCAGGGGAAGGGTGTGGCAAACCAAGGGATTAGCAAAGACAATGTCCCCAGGCAGGAATGAAGGTTAGTGACAGATTTGAGAACCCACTGGAAAACACACAGGTATTTGCAAGTGCAACCAAAGAAGGCAGCAGGGGTGACAAAATAGAGAAGGTGCCAGGCAGAACAAATGGGTCCTGAAAGTCCCTTAAATTTCATTCTCAGGTCAACAGGAAGCTGAGAGTTTTAAGCAAGGGAAAGGGGAATCCAGTTTCTGTGAGGACAGCAGATTACAAAGGACTGGAGTGACCACCATAGTGAGGAAAAAGCTGACTTCGGCCTGGGTATCCACTGCTGAATGTTACTGATGCCCTTGGGGCCAGGGTCTTCATGCTCGACAGACTAGAAAAGTGAGGCCAGGTCTTATTCCAGCACTGAGAAAAAATGAAAAGGACACCAGATAAGGCTTTTCACTGCCGCAGGCTGAGCAGGAAAAGAAGAGCCAACGGGAGTGTCAAGAGTCCGAGGGCTGGAGCGGCGGGGGTATCAGTTTTGAGTAGGGGTGAAAAATAATTTGGCTCGGGCAGGAGCCAGAGATGAGGAGGGGGGCGCGCAGAGAGAGAAGCGAGGAGAGGAGGCGGGGTGGGCGGAAGGAGCAGGTGGAGGAAGTCCAGAAACTGACAGCGAAGTGGGCGTGGAGTATGCAGGGGGCAAAAGAGGCGTGCACGTCCGGAGTGAAGGATGGGGAGGGGAGGCGGGGCCTGGAGAGAGGCGTGGGGAGGAGGAGGCAGATGGGCGCGGGCAGTAGGCGGGGAGTCCCGAAACTGGCAGTAAAGGGGGTGGGGCGTGTTCGGAGGGCGGGGCCCAGGGAGCCGGACTGGCGGAGATAATAGGCGGGAGACCAGAAACTGGCAGCAAAGGGGGAGGGGCGTGTTTGGGGGCGGGGCCTAGAAAGCTGGGCTGGCGGAGACAATAGGCGGGGAGTCCCGAAACTGGCAGGGGCGTGGCGTAAGCAGAGGGCGTGGTCTATGGCGAAGGGGCGTGGCCCGGAGAGAAGGGCGGGCGGGGAGAGGAGGGTGGAGACCATAGGCGGAGACCCCTGTTCAAGGACGGACCTTGAAGGGGAGATCTGGGCGAAGGGGGTGGTTGGAGCCTGCGCCGTCCTGCAGGTCGGTGGAGACGCTCCTCTGGGCTCTAGGGGGAGCCCCGCTTCTGCTGCCGGGCTGCGCGCCTCCGCCCTCTCTTCTCGCTGGTCTGCGCACGCCTCCTTCGCTATCTGCGCTCTGCTCGCGGGGAAGAGTGCGCGGGTGCAGAGGTGCTTTCACTTTCCCTTCCCCGTGCCCACTCCTCGTTCCTCGTGCGGCGCCGGTTCCTGAGCCCCCCGTCACGGCCATGGCCATGCTCAGTGTCCAGCCCGAAGCTCAAGCCAAGGTAAGCGCCGCCGCCCGGAGCAGGGGCCGGCTGGGGAGGCGTGGTCCGAGTGGCTGGACGCGTCCATCCTGTTCCCCCCGACCCCTCGACCCTGCGAGGCTCCGGCATCGCGAGCCCCCGGAGCCCCGGAGCCGCGGGGAGACTCATAGATGAGGTCCTCCCGCCGAGGTGAAGCGGGGTGCGGCGAGGCGGAGAGCCGGAGTGCTGGGGAAGCCCGCGGGCTGGCCTTGAGCCACGCAGCTCTGAGGTTCGGGGCTCAAGACGTGACTTGCTGCCCAGGGCCTTTCACGCGAGAGGGGCCCCTGCACAGGCCACCGTCCCCCACCCCAGCCCTTGGATGTCCAAAGACACCCCTTTGCACACAGAAGATTGGGAGTGTCTGTTCCCAATTAAACCACTTGCCCTTAACAGAAAATGTTTGCATCCCCCCCCACCAGTATAGCCACATGAGGATCCACTCTGCCCCAATCCGCCCCTAAGTGAAGGGGCATTAAATGAACTGGCCCTAAAGAAAGGTGTCTGAGGGGTTCCTGTGTCCCGCAGGTGAACGTGTTCCGAGAAGACCTGAGTGCCAAGGTAAGACCTGTCCTGTCAGAGCCCAGCCTGACTCCTCTCTGGAACCAGCCCTGCCTCCCCGCCTGCAGAGGGCATTTAATTGTGACCTCCAGCCTCCCCACCCCACACCCCACCTTACACACAGACAGAGAAGCTGCTTGGGAGCTACTTCCCCAAGAAGATTTCGGATTTGGATGCCTTTTTAAAGGTACCGAGGGTGGGCAGGGGACTGCGGGGTGGTGGTCTCGAGTTGAGAGTGAGGAGGCATGAGGACCATCCTCCCTTCTTTGTCATCCTCACATCCTGCACCAGGAACCAGCTCTCAACGAAGCCAACCTGAGCGAACTCAAGGCCCCATTAGACATCCCAGTGCCAGATCCAGTCAAGGAGAAGGAGAAGGAGGAGCGGAAAAAACAGCAGGAGGCAAGCCGGGAAGAGCTGGGAGGAGGGACCAGCCTCCTGGAAAAGCAGCCGTAGGCCTGATTCCCCGAACCCCCTCTCTCCCTGCAGAAGGAAGACAAGGATGACAAGAAGAAAGGGGACGATGAAGACAAAGGTACTAGCTGGGGGAAAGGGACACAAGTCATGCCTTGCTAAGGGTTCTTCCCTACCCCTCGCTCCCTCACCCCCCCGCCCCCCCCCCCCACATATACACACACTGGGACTAATCCATTTCCCATACCTTAGGTCCTCCTTGTGGCCCAGTGAGCTGTAATGAGAAGATTGTGGTCCTTCTACAGCGAATAAAGCCTGAGATCAAGGATGTCATTGAGCAACTCAACCTGGTGAGCTCTCCCTCCCACTTCCACTCCCAGCTTCGGGTTAAACCCTTTGTCCTCCTTGGTCCCTGCCAATTAGGGCACAATACCTGCGCAGTGAGTGAAAGTTCAGACTTTGGAGCTCAGGATGGACCAGGTGAACCTCCCCTCCCTGGTGGAAGCGAAGCAGGGGGGTTGATTGGTTTTGACAGCCATTTCCTCCTCCCAGGTCACCACCTGGTTGCAGCTGCAGATTCCCAGAATTGAAGATGGCAACAATTTTGGAGTGGCTGTCCAGGTGAGGGGCTGCCCCACTCTTCTGCCCTCCTTTCCTCTTAGCCATGCTGCTCTCCACTCTCCCTCGGACCTTCTTTCCTCAGGAGAAGGTGTTTGAGCTGATGACCAGCCTTCACACTAAACTGGAAGGTTTCCACACTCAGATCTCCAAGTGAGTCTCCCTCTGCCCCCCGCTCCTGCTTGCATACTCTACTTTTGCCTTGCCCAGAGGCCTGAACTTCCCTGCCCTCTCCCAACTCCATACCCTTCTTCCCATAGGTATTACTCTGAGCGGGGCGATGCCGTAGCCAAAGCTGCTAAGCAGCCCCATGTGGTAGGTGAGACCCAGATTAGGGTGCTTGGGGGAAAGGACACATATTTTTGGGGGAGAAGGGTCACACCCAATGATGTTTAGGAGTTACTCCTCACTTTGCACTCGGGAACCACTTCCAGCGGGGCTCAGGGGACCATATGAGATGGTGGGGATCAAACCAGGGTAGGCTACGTGCAAGGCAGGCAACCTCCTTGCTGTGCTATCACTCCAGCCCAGTGGTTTTTCTTTTTCTTTTTTTTTTTTTTGCCCCTTCCTCCCCCGCCTCCAGCAATGCTCAGGGGTTACTTCTGGCCTTCTGGCACTACTCCTGGTGGTGCTTGGGGGACCATATGAGATGCCAGGGATTGAACCTGGGTTAGCCATGTCAGCTGTGTGTAAGGAAAGAGCCTCACAGGCTGTACTATGGCTCCAGTCTGGGAAAGGACACATTTGGAGTTTGTCCTGACGTAAGTGTCCCATAGGGTGATTATCGGCAGTTGGTACATGAACTGGATGAAGCAGAGTACCGAGACATTCGGCTGATGGTCATGGAGATCCGCAATGCTTATGTGAGGGGGCCAATAAGGGGAGGGGGTGGGTGGAGGCAACATTTCTGGGAAACCCACTCGCTAATCTTAAAGGATGGGGTGAAGGGTGACCAATCCTGGCTACTCCACAAGGCTCGAGATGGCCCCAGAGACAATGGGGACCTCCAGGTGACCATCACTCCTCTGGCCCTGTAGGCTGTGCTATATGACATTATCTTGAAGAACTTCGAGAAGCTTAAGAAGCCCAGAGGAGAAACAAAAGGAATGATCTACTGAGAGCTTCCGCTCGTTCTCAGAGGATTGGAGCAGAGACCTTCCATCTCTTGGTGGGGGGTTTCCAAACTTGCCTCTGCCTTGTCTCCCAGGCATAATAAATCTAGTTTTCTGGTTGTCTATTACCCAAGTCTTTTATTGGATCGTGACCCTTGCCCCACCCCCACCCCAGCTCTCATTCAGGTGTTTCCATTCGTGGGACCAACCCATTGGGTGATTTGAGTGTTGAGTTGTTGGTTGGTCCAGTCCTGACGGATGTCGTCAAGGTGACAGTCAAAGTCCACGAGGCGCTGGTGGGCTCGACCCTCCAGCAGTGCTCCCACCATCTGCCGTGACTCCTCCCAGTCCCTCCACATCACTCTGAAATATAACAAGCCCGGGGAAGTCAGATTCTGTAGGGAGTAGGCTCAGATACTTAGCAGAAGTTGAGCAGAGAAAGAGCTTTGGGGTGGGATCAAGGACAGGAGGGTTGTTGGGTGTGAGCTTCTGTCATAGGGAAAAGGAACGGGACACTCACAAGTTCTTGTCTTTTGGGACCCAGCGGGAACCGTGGCTCTCCAGAACGATGACTGGGGGCACGTGAGGCTGAGACACCAGTTTCTGATTATCCAGCTGTGTGGACAAGGAAGGGCAGATGAAAGTTTCAAGGATTCTCCTTCCTGCATTCTCCCCCCGTGCCCTACCCCGAAACCCAAGCCTCACCATGATCAGCACTGCTTCAGGAAAGAATTCTGCAATCCGCCCTGCGATTTTTAAGGCCAGGGGTCCAGGACTGGATGGAAGGAAGATCAGAGTTGTGAGGAGTGGGCAAAACCTATCCATCTGAGCTGGGCCTCCTAGCAACACAGTAATGGCCTTTCCCTGTGCTGGCCTGTGGGGGTCAGGTCAGTTCATGCTTCATCCTTGGCTGCTTCATGCTTGAGGACTATGGGAAACAGGCTCAGATATCAAAGGATGAGAAGAAATCTGAGGTCCTTTTGGAGGGTAACTTGGTACAACCAGCCAAATTTAACCTGTGATACATATATACATGTATCATATGTGTGTGTATTACTGTCCCAGAAATCCACTTATAAAGAACTTGCTGCAATAATTGGATGGTGACTGCAATGAGAGGGCTGGAGAGATAGTGCACAGGTATAGATGCTTGCCTTGTATGCAGCCGACATGGGTTCAATCCCCAGCCACCCCATATGGTCCCACAAGCTTACCAGGAGTAATCCCTGAATGCAGAGCCAAGAGTATGCCCTGAGCATCTCTGGGTGTGACCCCTCCAAAGACTCTGGTTGGGCTTCCTGTGTCCTGTGGGCACTTGGAAGGGGCCTCTCCGTTAAAGCAGGTGTCAGCCTGTTCTTAGTGAATCTGTTGTCCCTCCCCTCCCCTCTTCAGCTCCTCCAGGGCATCTATATATTTCCCCTATATTTCTTTATGTAGAATTAAATCTATATATCTCCAAAGTCTCCAGAACTCTGCCTAGCGCAAGGCACACACAGTCTCTGCTCCTAAATGTTGAGCCTTTGGCGAAGAAAAGAAGGTATGAGAGGACTTCATGGCTGCCCCCGCCCCAGTAACCCTTAGCCTTCTGCCTCTGGCTACCTTACTCACCTCTGTGGCTACCTTACTCACCTCTGGTCATCCAGAGCTGCATTGACATGGTAGTACCCAGCCACCACCAGCCCGGCCTGCTCACCCCACACATCCACCTGCCATAGGAAAGGGACCATCAGAAGCTACAGCGGACCACCGCCCTGCTGCCAAAGAGGCCAGGGGCGGGCTTGGACGAGGGCTGTTAAGGGGCCCGAAGTGGTCGCTGGGTGTCCCGCTGCGGCACCTGGTTGAGGGCGACCTCAAGCATGACGGACAGGGCCAGGTGGCTGTGGAACAGGGGCACACAGTCGGTGAGGCACAGACATTCTTGCGTTCGCGGCGCGGGCGCCAGTAACAGCCCGTTGACAGCGGCGTGCGGGTACCGAGCAGCGTGCAAGCACATCTTCACGTAGGCCCGCGCCGAGATCTCCACCTCTCCCATGACCGGCGGGGCTCCGAGTCGCGTCCGCGAAGCTCCCTGCAGCTTGCCGGTGCCCTCCTCCGCCCGTGGACACAGCCCCTCACTCGGGCTCGGTGGGGGCGCTGACTCCGCCCGCAGACAGCCCGCCGACTCCGGGCAACGTCGGCCGCAGCCACAGTCCCCAGCCCGGCCCCGAACGCCGGCGGTCCTGATTGCATGTGGCGGCGCCGAGCTCCGCCCCTACGCGGAGACTGCAGCGCCTTAACCAGTTCCGCCGACTTCCGGCCCGCGGCACCCAGAGGGTTGCGCTTCTGCGGCCCCGCCCACCGGCTGCTCTCTGATAGGCTTAGAGGTTCTGATTTTCTCCAATCACCAGCCGCATCCGGACCTTGCTCCGCCTCTATCTCCGGAACACGGGGAAAAAAATCCCCCAGCGTAAACGAAGGAGAATTGTCACATGCTGATTGGCTAGACTGCGGGCCTCAGCTCTTGATTGCAGGAGAGCTTCGTCTGTTACCTATCCGGTCCGTCCCCGAATGCCCGCAGGGTGGGGCTTGCGCCCAGCAGCAGGTGTCCTACGAAGAGTGGCCCTTAGAACACGGGCACATAGCAGATAGGCCTCTTCCTACTATAGAGAGTGAGTAATTGGTACTTTGGACTGGCTCTATAACCAGTGAGACGCATAACCGTTGAAACTGGGTTAGCTGGCCCTTTGTTTCCATAATGGAGCTATCTACAGAAATAAAACTGCAATTGATTGGAGGGAGAAAGAACAGAAAAAGAAAAGTGCACAGAACCATTCTTCCCACTGTGTCCTTGGTGTGATTTCTTTAACCGTAATGCCTTGGGGGCGTTCTTTCGACTTTCAGTCCTTGGGAAGTCATCATTCACTCATAATTTCTCCTTGTATACAGGCTTGTTTTGAACTCAGGAGTGTTGCTCTTACCTTCAAGCCCTGACAACAGCCTAAGTTTTCCTTTTTCTGTCCAAAGCCTCATTATTCCTTAGGTGGACTCTGCTGTCAATTCCAGGAAGCACTTATGAGACCCCCCCAGTGCAAAAAAAAAAATCTGTTAAATACCCAAATACGGATTATTTGTTTGGCTATCATGAAATCTAACACTTGCTGCCCAGTTCTTTTTGTTTTGTTGTTTTGTTTTGGGGCCACGGATAGCACAGCGGGTAGGGCGTTCGCCTTACAAGCGGCCAACATGGCAGACCCGGGTTCAATTCCTCCGCCCCTCTCAGAGAGCCCGGCAAGCTACCGAGAGTACTCGATATGCCAGACACAGTAACAACAAAGTCTCCAATGGAGACGTTACTGGGCCCGCTCGAGCAAATCGACGATCAACGGGAGGGGGGGTGGTTTTGTTTTGGGGCCACATCCAGTATTAATTAGGGCTTACTCTTGGCTCTGCTTTCATGGTCCCTACTTGTTGGGGCATGGGAAATTTAGGGTGTCAAGACTGAACCAAGGCAAATGCCCTCCCCACAGTATATCACTACAGCCCCTGCCCAGTTCCTTAAGACAGCTCTTTTGTTGGTGAGGGTCTCCTGAACAGTGCTCAGAAGGCTCTGGGTCCCTACTGCAATTCTCCACCAATATAATGGTACAAATCAATGCCCAGAGGATGCAGTGCTGTTTGTGCTCTGTGCTGTTGGAGATTATATGAGTAATCCCAGTGGTGCTTGGGGGGCTGCTAGAACTGTACCCAGCAATGCTCAGGGGACCATGTGGTGCTGGGAATGGAACCAGGTCAACCTGCATGCAAGATATGTGCCTTACTTCTGGATTATATGTGGCACCAGGATCTCTTAAGAATAGGACAGAAAGGGCATCTAATTTATCTATCTTCCTGGCACACTATCCTCTTTTCAGCACTACATTCACAGTGTTAAGACATAGGGTGCACTTCAGATATACTTTTCTCAAGTGGGGTTTGGGGTGGGGGGAGTCACATCCTTTGGTGCTCAGGGGCTAGTCCTGGCTCGGTGCTCAAGATTTGCTCCTAGAGCTGCTCAGCGGATCAAATCCGGGCCTCTCACAAGCAAAGCGTGCTCTTCTGCCCTTTGAGCCTTCTTCTGGGCCCTGGATCATGCTTGTTTTCAGAAACAGCCTCCAATGGAGTGCTTGGTGAGCCTTGGGCCCTTCCCAATGATTCTTAGCCAACTGGGGCAGCAGTTCAATGTGAGAATCTGATGATGCATTTGTGTTCAGGCCCAGCAGTACCGGGGATTACCCAGACGCCTCCCCCGACCCCAAGCTGTGCTGGCATCTCTAAAGCTACACCCAGTAGGGCTCAGAGGACCTTGTGGTACTAAGGATGGAACTGGGGTTGGAGACAAGCACCTTAATCCCTGACCTATCTCTCCAGCCCTAATACATGCCTCTTTTTGAATAAGTGATACACATCAACAGTAATCTATACAACGTATAGGTCATTTATTTCCCTTCTAACCCTGGGCTCAGTACATGGATGGCTTCTCTTCACCTTTCGGATTTACGATTTTCTCCAGATTGCAGCTGATGATATGGTAAAGCTCGGCCTAAAAGAAAGTCAGAGGACCAGCAGTCAAATTTCTGATCTTTCACCTTCCTTCTGTGGCCACCTCTCTCCTTAGGGGCTTACTCCACACTCACATAGAAGGTCCTGAGGTCCAGCATCATGGCCCTGAGTGCCCCATAGGCCGCCTCATCTCGCTCGTGTACCAGGGCCCGATAATCCATCTGGAATGTGGGAGGTAAAGTTGAGTCAGTCCCAAGAAAGGTTGGGACATTGTTCTCATTTCCTCATATAGGGAGAAGGTAACTGGAGGATGAACCATTTCTCAGCACCAAAAAAAAAAAAAAAAAAAAAAAAAAGATGGGGAGATGATTCTAACAAGATCAAGCAGAGAAATCAAGCAGAAAACCCCAAATCAGTTTTCCAAGGAAATGGTTTTGGTTCAAAATCTGAACCAAGGGGCTGGAGCAATAGCACAGCGGGTAGGGTGTTTGCCTTGCATGCAGCCACCCTGGGTTCGATTCTCAGCATCCCATATGGTCCCCTGAGCACCGCCAGGAGTAATTCCTGAATGCAAAGCCAAGAGTAACCCCTGTGCATTGCCAGGTGTGACCCAAAAAGAAAAAAAAATTTGAACCAAGACAAGGAGGCCCTTTATTTCCCCTTCCTTGTCCCACTCCTGTAGCTGAGGAGGACTGATTATTATTCAAAACTATCCACTTACTACATAGGTCTCCTTAGAGGCCTTGGCCACAGCATCCCCACGTTCTGAGAAATACCTGCCAGAAGCAAGAGAGCAAAAAACAGGAATAGGTGGTTTAGTGAGACACATGCCCTCAGACCCTCTGCCAAGTCCCCCATGCCTCCAGCTTTGGGAGTCCCTGCAGTCCCACCCCGTGCTGCCCCCACCAAATGCCCTTACTTGGAAATGGTCGTCTGGAAGGCTTCTGCTTTGGTTTTGACAGCATTCACCCTCTCCAGTACTTTTTCCTGGGGTGACGAAATAATGAGAGACAATGGAACACTTGATCTTCAACCTTCTTCCTCCTGTTTGTGTCTAGCTATTATTTCCCCCACCCCCACACCACCCCCAGGTTTTTGTACCACACTAGGCACTTCTGAAGGATTACTCCCAGCTCTGTGCTTAGAGGTTGCTCCCAGCAGTGCTCAGGGACCATGCGATGCTAGGGACTGAACTCAGTCCTCCAGCATGCAAAGCATGTGCTCCAGCCCTATCTCTTTGGCTCCAATGTCTAGCTGTTATTCCTTACTCTCTAACCTCTCCTACTTTGTGTCCTAACACGCTCCTCTTTTTGTTTGTTTTTGGGTTGCATCCAGTGGTGCTCAGGGCTTACTCCTGGCTCTGTGCTCAGGGATCACTCCTGGTGGATTTTGGGGGACCAAGTAGGATGCTGATAATTGAACCCAGGTCAACTACATGCAAGGCAAATGCCCTACGCTCTGTACTATCTCTCAGGCCCCTTACACACTCCTTCTTTACCTGGATTGCCACCCCAAAGTCATTTCCATCTTCAATCTTGGGAATCAGATGCTGAATCCATGTGATCACCTGTAGTAAGAGGAATCATATAGGAATCAACCGACAATCAGGACCTGAGACTGGCCCAGAGGTAAAGCACCTGCCTCACAAGTGTGAGACCATGAGTGCCATACACTGCTGAGCCTAACACAAGAGGTTCTGCTGTTTGGGACTCTGGCACTGTGAGAGCATGTCATCTTGTGCCATCAGCAGCGATGCAGTCTGGAAAGGTGCGGGCCTCGCAGTCAGGTGTGCAATCCCTGTGTGCCATCTCTCACCTAGATGAGATCCCCAACTCCACTATGCACCCTGGCAAGTACCACAAACTGGGACGTGTATGAGTACCATAACTCTAGTGTGATTGTGATTCCTGATGAGCACCATGACCGAGCGTGTGTAACACACATAGGACAACAAAGAGCAGGCAACAGCGAAAGTTATAAAAACAAACTTAGCGGGGGCCAGAGAGGTAGTACAGGGTGAAGGCGCTTGCCTTGCACATGGCAGACCTGGATTCTCTCCCTGAAACCACATATGTTTCTCCACAGCCCAGCCAGGAGTCATCCCTGAGCATAGCCAGGTGTGGCCCCCAAACAAAACAAAACAAAAACCCACAACCAAGCCTAGTGGGTTCTTCCTATGACTGCCACTTTTTTTTTTGTTTGCTTGTTTATTTTTTGGGCCACACCTGGCATTTCTCAGGGCTTATTCCTGGCCTTGCACTCAGTGATCACTCCTGGCTGGCTCAGTGGACAATACAGGGTGCCAGAGATTGAACTCAGGTCAGCAGTGTTCAAGGCAAGTGCCCTACCTGCTGCACTATTGCTCCAGGCCTTGCCTTGCTAATAACAGTTGTATTTAGCTGAGCACTTAGATGCCAGTGCTGTGTGATTTTATATATTTTATATATAAAAAATATATAAATATATATAAAAATATATAAATATATAAAAAATATATAATATATTATATATTCCCATAAATACATATTTACTATAATTTACTATATATATTTGTATGTATCTCATTTAGCCTTTACAGCAAACTTTCAAGGTATAATTCTTATCATATCCACTTTATAGATGAAAAGACTGAATGGGAATGTCTGAGTGCTTTATCTAGGTAAGCAGCTAGGCCAATGATGGAGTCAGGTTTGAGCCAAGCAGTCTCCCTCTTGGACCCGTGCTCTAGCCAACTCGCTGTATCTGAGTACACTGGGCACAGCAGTGGGTTCTGGGGTTATGGAGGTGGACAGAGCGCAGTCTCCAATTTCAGTGATACTAGACTTCTAACAGAATGAAAACAAAAGAAATCTAAAGCCCAGGCATCACAAGAAGTATCTCATTTGGGGACTAGGCTCTAAGGGAAGGGCTTATGCCTCTGAAGGAGACCAGTGCCGGACCTGTCTCCCCCAGTTCCCAGGCTTACCAGAATGCACTTCTCTTTCAGAGTCCAGACCTCAGGCTTAACCACAGCAAGGAGTGCCAGAATCTTCTCATTCCCCGGGAGAAAGCCACACTTAGGGACTGTGAGAGAGAGGCATATGAGACCCTCCCATTCAGCAGTCACTGAGCCATTCCCCACCCCTAGGAACTCCTTCTGCTCACCTTCCTTCTTCTCTGGTTTGTCTGTTTCCATCTAAGATTAAAAAGAGGAATTGTTCTGGGAATAGACCCCAAGGGCCCAAAAGCACAAAGCAGAAGAGACATCTGTACTCCTATGTTCACTGCAGCACTATGTACAATAGCCTAAATATGGAAACAGCCCAAATGCTCACAGATGACTGGACAATGCAACTCTGGTACATGGTACATTATACACAATGAATACTATGCAGCCTTAAAAGATAAAGTCATGCAATTTGCTGAAATGTGGATGGATCTGGAGAGTATCACGTTGAGTGAAATCAATCAGAGGGAGAGGAACAGACTCAGAATGATCTCTCTCATATGTGGGATATAAAGAAATCTCGTAGGGGAATAGCAAATAGAAACAAAGAGCAGGAGGATGGGTCTTCAGTAAGAAGCTTGGCACTGGGGCAGGGGTCGGGGGATAAGTTAGGGAGGAGAACACTAGCAATGGGGGATGAAAAAAGTGCCTGCCTTAGAGGCAGACTGGGGGTAGGAGGGAAACTGGGGACATTGGCGGAAGATAGTGGGTGCTAGTGAAGGAACTGGTATCGGAACATTATATGCCTGAAACTCAATCACAGATACCTTTGTAACTTTGTAATTCATACTGATTCAATCTATCACTATCACCCCGTTGTTCATCGATTTGCTCGAGCGGTCACCAGTAATGTCTCCATTCACCCCTGTGATGTGCTAGTGTAGCCCGATGGTGATTCATAGTGATTCAATAAACATTTTTAAAAAACTGTTTTCGGCTTTTTGAGTCACACCTGGCAATGCTCAGAGTTGCTCCTGGTTCTGTACTCAGGAATTACTCCTGCAGTGCTCAGGAGACAATATGGGATCCCAGGGGTCAAACCTGGGTTAGCCGCATGCAAGGCAAATACCCTCCCTGCTATCACTCTGCCTCCCCCCCCAAAAAAACTTTTTAAATTAAAAAAAAATTTTAAAAGAGAAAGCGTTGCTTTAGGAGGACCACAAGCATTGTATAGCTAGCATGTCCATAGGCTTACAGTTTGGACCTCTACATCCTAAGCATCTCACCTCATCATCCTTAGGGGGTGGATCTGGTATGGGGATGTCCAAGGGGGCCCGGAGAGAGGTCAAGTCGGCCACGTTGAGGGAATCCGCCTGCAGAGAGTTCACTGTCAGGGACTACCCTGCTTCTTTCCCTTATCCTGGGGAGCAGCTGTCTCCTCACATCCCCACCTCTGCCTTCCTAGTCTAGGTGGAGGCATCCAATCATATAAACATTTGCAGTCCACCGCTCACAAGCGTCTACTTCATGCAAAACTGGAACTGCAGCAGGTGAGTGGAGAAAAGGGAGGCCAAGAGACTTAGCAAGGGGCAGGGAGGGGGGCACATTACTTACCTGCAAGAGCTGATTCAGGTGTATGATTTTCTGGGGCAAGAAGCTGGAGAGGAATTCCTCGGCCTGTGGGTCACATTGCAAGGGAAGCAATCACAGAAGTTCACAGCAAGATGTGGGAGAAGTGGTAGGGCCCACGGAGCTCATCAAATATATGACTTACAATAAGGAAATGGAAGCTCTGGGAAGTGTAGGGACTTGCCCCAGCTGGAAAGTGGCAGAGCCAAGGTTGGAACTGTGGTGTTCCTGCTTTGGGACCACAGCTTGCCCCTCAACACCAAAAAAGGAGCAAGAAAATGGCAGAAGTGGGGAGAGTTTCAGTGGGGGTGGGGGAGGGTGTCAAATTTGAGAGGAATGATCAGGAGCTTATCTTGGGCGAAGGCTTGATAAATGAAGTGGGGCCAAAGTCCAGTGTGAATTTGGGGTCACTGGGGGGGTCATTGGAAGGGTGCAACTCTCATGCCCAGGTTTAGATTGTGAGTCAAACCGGCTCAATCAAGAGACTTACCTCCTGGAAAAGACTTTGCCTGAAGACATCCACCTGCACAGAAAGTACCCGGATATTCGTTAGGGGTCTCAATGGCCGAGAGTATGATCCACGCCTCCCCCACCCCCAGTGGGAACCCTCCAACTTGGCTCACAGGTCGGATACCCCTGGAAGCCCAACACGGTGGTGGGCTGGGGCTGGCCAGGAGGCAAGGGAATCCGCGATCCTCCGGGCAGTGAAGAACCAGGGGGTCGGGGAGTTCCCTGGCACGGCCTTGGTCCCCTGGAGCATCCAGCGTGGTCTCCACCCAGGAGGGCTCCCCGACCCTCCCGCGCCCATGCCCCCCGCCCCGTTACCTGCTTGCGGGCTTCCCCGCTCAGGCGTACCCCACCCGGCTTGGCCATGCTGCTGCCGAGCTGCTTCTCTCTCTACCTCTCGGCTCTGAGCTCTTGCGCCGCCTGCGCTTTCGCTTTCACTCCCCGCGCCCGGGCCCGCCCCCCTCAACCCCGCCCCCTTGCTTCAGCCCGGCTCCTGGCCGGCCGCCCGCGCTAGGTAGCCCCTCAGCCATTCTTCTACGGTGCCGCCCGCGTCCTCGGCCTCCGGGCTGTCCGAGGGAGGGGCTTGGGCCGGCACCCTCGGAGCGCAGGGAAGGGGGCTGGCTGTCCCTCGGCGTGGGCGGGGCTCCGGGGAGGGGCGAGGGATGCGCTGCGGGAGGAGTCCCGGGTTGCAGCGGCGAGAGCTGTGTTGGAAACGGGTTTGTCCAGGGGTGGCATTCCCCTGCCAGACCCGAGTGCGGGGAAGGGGCGGAGGAGGGGCCAGTTCAGGGGGGAGATGGGCCGGAGCGGTCGTGCAGAGGGTCAGGTGCCTGCCTTGCACGCCGCCGACCGGGCTCGATCCCCCGCATCCCGAAATACGGTGCCCCGCAGCAAGCCAGGAGTGATCCCTGAGCGCAGAGCCCAGGAGTAAAAGCCCTGAGGCCCCCGCACCCCCCATCCCCGCCGGATGTGGTCCAGGAGGAGTAGGTGGAGGCAGGCCCTGGGGCTAGAGGACTGAGCATGATGATGTGCAAGGGAGCCGGCGTGGGGCTCCCCCCAGACCTGACTTCAAGGCCTACGAGAAAGGGCGGGACTCGCTTGAGCAGGCAAAGGCCATCAGCATCTTGTCCCCCGCAGAACGGAACTTCCCCCGTAGGAGGGAACTTCCCCGCTGGGATGTCAGCGCGGGCCCGATATAGATAAAGAGGAAGGATTGGGAGGGAAAGAAGGTAACCCCGGGTCTGGGACTCTCCGGAAAGAGGCGAAATCAGTGAGAAAGGCTGGCGGAGAGGAACGCGAGCTCAGCCTTCGAGCCGAAATTCTCTGGGGGCGGGGCGAGAGGACATTCCTCATGATCATTGGATAGAAGCCCCGTTGGCCACACCCCTAACCTCAGACCCCTCCCACACCGCCCTTAGCCCCGCCCCTTCCCCTGAAAGCTGGTCGCCGTCCCGCCCTTCAGCCCAGCACTTCCTGTTCTCGGTTACCCCTGGCGTGGGGCCCGCGGCCGGAGAATGACCGTGGCCTGAGTGACCCTGGGGGTCTGCATCGGCTGAGTCCAGCCGGAGAGGCGGATACCAGGCAGGGGCGGGCAGGCCACGCGTTGCCGGGTCCGGGGGGGCCCGGCGGGGCCGGGACGGACTGCGGGAGCACGATGCCCGGGCAGGAGGAGGACAGGGCCTTCCTGGCGGCCCGCGAGCAGCTGGCGAGCGCCCTGAGGAGGGATTCCGGGCAGGCCTTCAGCCAGGAGCAGCTCCGGCCGCTGCTGGACCCGTCTGTACCGCTGGCCGCCCGCTACCTGCACCTGGACGCCGCGCGCCTGATCCGCAGCAACGCTCACGGGGAGGTGCGACCCGCCTGGACTCGGGAGGGGCGGAGGGCCCGAGACGGGGCGGGGCTCATGGGGTTTTTTTTTTCGGCTCTCTGGTTGCTCGCAGCCCCAAAACTACCTCAGCACCCTCTCCACCGCCCTGAACATCCTGGAGAAGTACGGCCGCAACCTCCTGAGCCCGCAGCGGCCGCGGTACTGGCGTGGGGTCAAGTTTAACAATCCGGTCTTCCGCAGCACGGTGGATGCGGTGCAGGTGAAGGCCCGGGGCTCCTCGGAGAAGAAGTGGACACGAGCTGGGCTGCGGGTGGGCTGGGAAGGGCCGAAGGCATAACTGAGTGGGATGGGGTGTGTCCCCTACCCCCGGCCTTGGGAGGGGATCTGCCCACTGCTGACAGGTTGTGCATGTGTGGCAGGGGGGCCGGGATGTTCTGCGACTCTATGGCTACACCGAGGAGCAGCTAGACGGCCTGAGCTTCCCGGAGGAACAGAAGGAGCCCAATGAGCACCGAGTGGCCGCAGTTACTCTGGAAGTGCTGCTGCTCAGAACCGAGCTCAGCCTGCTGCTACAGGTGAGCTGTCTCCAGTCCTGAGGTCCTCAGGACCCTCCAGTGGGGCCGGAGAGATAAGACCGAGGACGGGGCACTTGCTTTGTTCCATCTCCAGCACCAGCCTCTGCCAGGAATGATCCCTGAGAGGCAGAGCTGGGTATCCAAAACCAAAACCAAAACAAATGAGGAATGTGGAGCCCAGTCTAACTCCAAAGCCAGTTTGGCTTGCTAGAAAAACAGTATAACAGGTAATGCTTTTGCCTTGTACATCCGGTGTTCCACTCACAGAACCACATATGATCTCCCAAGGACAGCCAGGTGAGTCCCCGAAACCAAAATACAGAAGGACTGGAGAGAGAGTGTTTCCCTTGCTTGCAGCTGACCAGGGTTCAATATCTAGTACTCCCTATGATCTCCCCAAGCCCTGCCAGTAAGCCCTGAGTGTCATCCAAACACAAAATAAAAACAGAGCAAGTTTGGGTTCCCCTACTCTGTCCCTGAATCATGGGCAAAGCCCCTTAGTCACTATGGAACTTCTCATCCAATTTTCTCTGTAAGCATTCTGTTAGGGGAGCAAGGCTTGTGGTGCTCAGGGGACTATATGGGATGCCAGGGATTGAATCCGGGTCGGCCACATGCAAGGCATATGCCCTACCTGCAGTGCTGCCACTCAGGCCCCAAGAAGGTAGTGTTCTAAGGCTCAATGGGAATTTTCATCTTGTTGACAGGATGCTAAGCTAAGACAGCAAGTACTGGAGCAGCTGCTGAAAGACAACACTGAAGACGATGTAAGAAAGGCAGAAAAGGGGAACTGGGGAGCAAAGGGGACTGGAATGGGGTCTCTGTCCCCACACCCGTGCCCATGCACTGCCCTTCCCCCCCGCAGGTACTACAGCTCTCAGAGTTTGCACCACTGCTGAAAGAGATGGCACCTGGTGCCCTCTCTGGCCCCGCTGTCCCAGGTAAGCCTGGCCCAGTGCTGGCTGGACAGTGGCAGTTGACCAAACCGGTAAAGAGCTGGTGCCCTCTTCTGGCTGTCTTCTTGGTTATCAATCTTTCTCTTTTCCTTGGTGTTGAGCATCGAGCCCAGGGCCTCACATCCACTCGAAACCTGTGCTTTACCACTGAACTCTTACCTTTATTAACAGATTGAAATTGTCTCCTGGGATCCAATGTTGAACAGTATTCTGTGATTTTGTCTCCTTCCACAACAGATTCGAATGTAAGATGTTCTTTTTTCTCTTCTCTAAGGCCCCACTCCTGGCCCCTGCTTCCTCTGCGGTTCTGCCCCAGGCACACTGTACTGCTCAGCCTGTAAACACACCCTGTGCCCAGCTTGTGATCGCCTCTTCCATGGCCACCCGTCCCGTGCCCTCCACCACCGCCAGACCCTGCATGGGCCCCCCCAGCTGACTCCCAAGTAAGAGGCCTTTTCTTCTAAGTTCAAGTGAAATTGAGACAACATTCAACAGCTTAAGAATCCACTCTGGGGCTGGAGCAATAGCACAGCGGGTAGGGCGTTTGCCTTGCATGCTGCCAATCCCAGTTCGATTCCCAGCATCCAATGGTCCCCTGAGCACCACCAGGGGTAATTCCTGAGTGCAGAGCCAGGAGTAACCCCTGTGCATCACCAGGTGTGATCCAAAAAGAAAAAAATAAGAATCGACTCTGTGCTAGACTGTGTGCTGAAGACTGTCTCGTTGAGAACAAGCAGACAGGAGATCATATATATATATATATATATATATATATATAGCAAGCAAGTAGCTGAGTACTTGTATGGTTGGGACTGGAAAGATAGTAATGGGGTTAAGACATTTGCCTTGCATGCAGCCAACTCCAATTTGAATCCCCAAGTACTGCATAGGGTCCCTGAACACAAGAGCCATTAGATATATGTGCCAGATACTGCCCCTCCCACCAAAAAAAAAATTGTATTTTGTGCAGATCCGGAGGAGGAAGATGCAGCCTAGTCTGAAGGATCTGCTCAGTCATTGATACTGGCTTATCATATCAAGGCTACTTGCCATCAAGTTGGCAGTACCTTAAACACCAGTACTGGGTCAGGCCCTGTGTGAGGGATATCTGCCAGGAAGATAAGAACTTTACTTATTTATTTGCTTTTTGGGTCATTCCCAGACGTTGCTCAGGGGTTACTTCTGGATCTGCACTCAGGAATTACTCCTGGCAGTACTCGAGATACCATATGGGATGCCAGAGATCGAACCTGGGTCGACCACATACAAAGCAAATGCCCTACCTGCTATACTCTGGCCCAAGAACTTTTTTTTTAATTAGTTAATTTGGGGGCTACATCCAGTGATGCTCAGGGCTTACTCCTGGCTCTGCACTCAGAAATTACTACTGGTGGTACTCAGGGGACTGTATGGGTTGCTGGGGATTGAACCCAGGTTGGCCACGTGCAAGACAAGCACCCTACCCACTGTACTATTGCTCTAGCTCTGAGAGATAGGAATTTTAAAGTACCCTTCAGTGTTGAACAGGCTGGATACAGGAAGATACCAAAGAGAACATGAACAGAAAGGCCCAAATCACGTGTGTCACACAAGGAAAGAGGCATGTGTCAGGCAGCAGCCCCATTGCCTCAGCGGGACTTCCCTGTCTTGCTTATACACACATATGTTTGCGCATGTGCGCGCGCGCGCACACACACACACACACACACATTTATTTATTTATTTTGTTTTTGGGGTCATACTCAGCGATGCTCAGGGGTTACTCCTGGCACTGCACTCAGGAATTACTCCTGGCATTGTTTGGGCAAACCATATGGGATGCTGAGAATCGAACCCGGGTGGCCGCATGCAAGGCAAACGCCCTACCTACTGTTCTATTGCTCCAGCCCCCTATTTCTTTTTTTCAGGAGGGCTGATGGTCCATCTCACGTACCCATCTTGTCTGCTTTTCCATGACAGTTTACCAGCCTCCGCTCCATCTCAGCCTCAGCTGACGTCCCTGCCGGCCCTGGGAAATGGTTCTGTTTCTTCCCCTGATCCTGCAAGCACACGTCTGCCATGGCAGTGTGCCGCCTGCACAATGATAAATGGACCCCGGGCAGTGCTCTGTGCGGCCTGTAACCGGCCCAGAGCCTGTAAGGGGTTGGGCTCAGGGACTGACGGGTCCCAAGTTGCTGGGGGTCAGGAACCTGAGCTGGCCCGGGGTAACTGGGCCTGCCAGAGCTGCACCTTCGAGAATGAGGCGGCCGCTGTCCTGTGTGCCGTCTGCGAGCGACCTCGACTGGCTCAGCCTCCTAGCTTGGTGGCAGACACCCCAGACGCTGACATTCGCCTACAGCCCCTTCAGGTAACCTGTTCCTGACTGTCCCAGCTCTTTGCCTGCTCCTGTTGCCTCTGCTTTCTCTCCCCCTATTGGCCTTCAGTTCCCTGGAGCTCCCCTTAAACGTCCTCTCATTGCCTCAGAGTCCCGGCCCCCTTTTCACGGGGTCATTTTTTCTGCCTTTCTAGCAGGGGAATACGTTGCTCTCCTCTGCCCAGACTCATTTCTGGTACTGCAGTCACTGTACCTTCTGCAACTCGGGCCCTGGCTGGGTGTGTGCGGCGTGCTACCGGACCAGCGACCCCATCCCAGTCCAGCACGCCCCCCGGCCCCATGCCAGATCTTTGGACGAGGGCCTCCATGAGCCAGGACTTCCACGACGCCTCAGTGCCCCCCTGCCCAGTTCTGGTGGGGACTCTGAGAAACAGCGCCAGGACAAGATGCGGGAGGAAGGTCGCCAGCTTGTGATGAAGATCCGGGTGAGGATGGGGCCCTAGGTGAGGTGGGACCGGTGGGCGAAGGGAGAAGCTGCCAGAGATTAATATAAGTTCTTGGCAAACTTAACGCTATTGGGTGTGCTCGCTCACTCGCTCTCTGGGAACAGTTCCCAAGTGGCAGGTGTCCTGCTGTGACTGCGTGGGGCCCAAACGCAGCGTGAATGGCCTGGCTGGTGACACTGTGTCCCGGTTGGACTGTGCCTTAGGAAGGGGAAGCTGCAGGTGCCTGCCCAGAGGAAGTCTTCTCGGCCCTGCAGTACTCCGGGACCGAGGTGCCCTTGCAGTGGCTGCGCTCAGAGCTGCCCTACGTGCTGGAGATGGTGGCCGAGCTGGCTGCGCAGCAGGACCCGGGGCTGGGAGCCTTTTCCTGTCAGGAAGCCCGGAAGGCCTGGCTGGATCGGCACGGCAATCTCGACGAAGCTGTGGAGGAGTGTGTGAGGGCTCGGCGCAGAAAGGTACCCACTGTGCTGGGGCGGGGTGGAGGGCTGCAGGGCTTGGCCGTACCGGCTCTCCTTTCCTTACCTGTCACCTGTCACTCCTCCCGACCCTCCCCTGCAGGTGAAGGAGCTGCAGGCCCTGGGCTTTGGGCCTGAGGAGGGCTCTCTGCAGGCATTATTCCAGCACGGAGGCGATGTGGCCCGCGCCCTGACGGAGCTGCAGCGCCAGCGCCTAGAGCCCTTCCACCAGCGCCTCTGGGATAGTGGCCCTGAGCCCACCCCCTCGTGGGATGGGCCTGATAAGCAGGTGCTGGGAGGGCCGAATGACCACCTGAAGGGGCAGAGGACAGCCCGGGAGGCTTCGGGGCTGGATCCCGCGGGGTCTGATGACTGCTGCTTTGCCTCCCCTCTTGAACCACATGCAGAGCCTTGTCAGGCGGCTCCTGGCGGTCCATGCCCTCCCCAGCTGGGGCCGGGCAGAGCTGGCGCTGTCACTACTGCAAGAGACACCCAGGAACTATGAGCTGGGGGATGTGGTGGAGGCCGTGAGACACAGCCAGGACCGGGCCTTTCTGCGCCGCTTGCTTGCCCAGGAGTGTGCTGTGTGTGGCTGGACCCTGCCCCGCAACCGGGTGAGCTCACCGGGAGGCCTGCTTTAGGGTGACTGTTCTCTTTGCACTGCACCCCAACCCTGCCCACTCCACCCACCTCTGCTCTCTTTTGCTCTGTAGTTGTCCATGTGCTCCCAAAGGGATCTGAAAGCAAAGACAGATTGACAACCCCCGCCCCAACTTCTTTAAAGTTCTGTTATGTGGACAGGGACCCTCTGCTCAGTGGAGAGCACTGAGGCCTTGGATATGTGATGCCCTGGGTTTGATCCCTGATAGCTGTATAGTTGTGTTGTGGTAGAGGGTGTGTGTGTGTGTGTGTGTGTGTGTGTGTGTGTGTGTGTGTGTGTGTGTGTTCTATTATGGAAAAATTCCAATATCTGTGACAGACTTTCTCCTTCACCCTCTCCACATTATTTATTCACCACCAATCTCCAATGTTGGGAGGGGTGGATTTGGGGGCCACAACTTTGCTAGAGGGCTTCTCCCTGAGGGGACCGTGAAGTACCAGGGATTGAACATAGGCCTCCTACATGCAGGGTATGTGCTCCAGCTCTTCATGCTATCCCCTGGCCTGACCATGACTCTCTAATGTTCTAATCAGATATCCAGCTGTTAGGAATGAGCCCCTTTTGTTTCTATTTTTTTTTTTATCTTTTCCCCTTTTTGGGTCACACCTGACAATGCACAGGGGTTACTCCTGGCTCTGCACTCAGGAATTACTCCTGGCGGTGCTTCCCCGAGGACCATATGGGATGCGGGGGTCGAACCCGGGTTGGCTCTGTGCAATGCAAATGCTTTCCCACTGTACTATCACTCCAGCCCCGAGTCCCTTTTGTTTGTGTTACCTTTCACACTTGGCCAGATGTGGCAGCTCTTTAGCCAAATACTGTCCAGTTTACTCAGACTGGTTCTATATACTTTTTGGTTTTATACTTTTTATTTTAATTCTTTTGTTATTCTTTTGTTTTAGCCACAGCTGGTAATTACTCGGGTTATTTCTAGTTTGGCGTTCAGGGCTCATTCCTGGCAGTGCTTGAGGGAACAGATGTTGGCTGAAGAGTTAGGACAGTGGGTAGGCCACTCCTTACTCGTGGTCGTCCTGGTTCGATCCCTGATATCCTATATGGTTCCCTGAGTCTTCCAGGAATAATTCCTGAGCACAGAGCCAGGAGTAAGTCTCGAGCACTGCCAGGAGTTGTCCAAACAAAACAAAAGTATGCAAAATGTGGGGCCAGAGAGATAGTGCAGTGGTAGGGCATTTTGTCTTGCACACAGCTGACCTGGGTTTGATTTGTGGCATCCCTGAGTCCCACCAAGAGTTATTCCTGCGTGCAGAGCTAGGAATAACCCCTGAGCATTATCAGGTGTGCCCCCCCCAAAAAAATAGAAGTACGCAAAGCGTACACTGCATCCCAAACTATCTTTCTGGCTGTCCCTTTTTAGAAATTGTTCGAGCCGGGGCCGGAGTGATAGCACAGCGGGTAGGGCGTTTGTCTTGCATGCGGCCGACTGGGTTCGATCCCCAGCATCCCATATGGTCCCCCAAGTATTGCCAGGAGTAATTCCTGAGTGCAGAGCCAGGAGTGAGCCCTGAGCTTCGCTGGGTGTGACCCAAAAAAGGAAAAAAAAAAATTGTTGGAGCCATTCTCAGAAGCTATTCTTGGATGTCATTCCTGGTGGTGATCAGGAGACAATGCAGTGCTAGGGACCAAATATGACCTGCGTGCAAAGTATGTGCTCTAGGAAACAGAGAGAAAATAAAGTGAGTAGGGCATTTGCCTTGCACATGACTTACCTGGATTCAGTCCTCAGCACCCATATGATCCCTCAAATCCTGCCAGGAGTAATTCCTGAGTGTAGGATAACATTGTTTTGTCCTTCCTCGGGTAGCTTATGTTTATCGGGTCACACCCATTCCAGGGCACTGAACTTGTTTATAAGTTAATATTGCCTTTCTCCTTTCCTTATGTCTTTTGAATAGTTTACCTTAAAGCAATGTCCTTTCTGTATGGACACAGGAAGACAGTTAATATCATGCTTTGTAACTTGGGAGTTGATTGACTCCAAATAATATTTACTCCTGGGCATCTGCTTTCTTGATTCAGTTGCCCTTAATTCCTAGCACCCCAAAGGCAGGGTCCCAACGAGGGACTGAATGGATCCAGGGCAAGCTGTGAGCTACCCTGGCATGAAAATGGGCCAGGCCAAAGCACCACGATACTCAACTATAAGTTGAGGGCATGCTCATGGACAAATGCTGGCATGATCCAAAAGCAGTAACGACGAGACTAGGATCCTGCTGGGGCTAGGAAGACTAACCTGGCCTGAAGGACTGTGGAATATATAGTGAGATGTCCTCAGAACCAAACTGTGAATTTATGTCCCTTACCATGCTCATACAGAATGACTTTGCTAGAAATATTAGAAATAGATTTATCACAACTATTTAAGTAGATTACTAACTGAGGGAAGAACACACCCTTGTTGGGATCCCACCCTTGAACGGATGTCCTAGTAATCTGGAGTAATCTCTTTAGATGAGGTTGTTTTTCTTTTTTTTTTTTTTTTTTTTGCTTTTTTGGGTCACACCCGGCGATGCACAGGGGTTACTCCTGTCTCTGCACTCAGGAGTTACTCCTGGCGGTGCTCAGGGGACCACATGGGATGCTGAGAATTGAATCCGGGCTAATGCCCTACCTGCTCTCTAGTCCCTCTTACATGAGATTTTATCCTTGAGTTAATCTCCTGGAGGAGTGGTCTTACCTCTCTTTGTTGATTTGCTAATGTTCAACCCACCTTTATGTCACCGCCTTATGTGATTGTGATTGCTATATAAACTAAGACTGTAGGCTTGGGCCAGAGAGAGATCCAGAGTCAGAGCGAGAGGGGCTCAAGCTTGAGAGAGAGAGAACAGCCGTCCTGATCCAGGCCACACACAGGGCTCAAGAGCACCAAACACGGGTGATGAGACAGCCATCCAGAGAGCCCACACAACCTTCAGCGTGCTAAGATTTTACACCTGAGGACACAGCCAGGAGTAAATCCTGAACACCCCTGGGTATGACCCCTGCCGCCCCCCCCCTCCCCCCCCCCCCCCACACACACACACATTCACAGCCAAAAAAAAAAAGTTATGAAAATATCAGAGTCCTGTGTGTATCTCACATGCCTTCATCTGGGCTGGAGAGATAGATAGCTCAGTGGGTTAAGTACATGCTTTGCATGCAGAAGACCCAGGTTCAATTCCCAGAACCACCTGGTCACCTGAGCACTACTGGGGACCACACACAGAGCCTTATGTGCACCAACAGTCAAACCATTGCAAGCAAAACAAAAGAAGACACAGGGCCAGAGAGATAGTACAAGTGGGTAGGGCGTTTGCGCTCACGCAGCAGACCCAAGTTTGATCCCCGGGCACACCATGTGGTCCCCTGAGCACCTCTAGTTGTGGCTCAAAAACCAAAAAAACAAAACAAAACAAGGCAACTACCACAAAACACATATTCTCACCCAATGGTAACACCTTATATAATTACAGGCAGTGTCCAGATTGAGTCACAGACATTGGTACAATGTTAGTGAAACTGCAGAGTTGTGCCGTTCACATGTGGGGGTGTATGTATGATTCCGTGCAGTTTCATCCCAGGTGTGGATTCTGTGTTACCACATCCAGATGTCTCATACTCAGCATGGAACCTTAAGTGCTCCCTCCTTATCATCACCACTTCCCCTCATCCCACTCCTGTAACCATTGTTCTGTTCTCCATCTCTGGAGCTTTTGTTTGTTTTTTGGGTCACACCGGGCAGTGCTCAGGGCTCATTCCTGTCTCTATGCTCAGGGATCATGCCTGATGAGACTGGGGGACCGTTTGGGCTGCCAAGTCTGAAGTCAGGTCAGCCACATGCAAGGCAGATGCCCTACCTGCTGTACTATGTTTCCAGCTCGTGTCTCTGGAGTTTTTTTTATTTGTGGGGGCTTTGAACTGAATCTGCACTCACAAAATTCTTTTTCTTCTCCTCCCTCTTAGATTACCAGTAAGACTGCTGCGCATGTATTTGATTGTTAGCAATTTGCTGGGTAGGAATATATTAGAGACCTATGAAAATTTTAGGATGTCATTCACAGAATTTCTAATCTTGGATATAATTTTTTGAGGGGGATGTTGGGCTATATCCAGTAGTGCTTGGAGGCGGGTGGGGGGTGTCTAGCTGTTCTGGCTCTTTATTTGGAGTCACTCCCAGCAGTGACCAGGGAACCATGTGTGCTGGGGGTTGAACTGGTGTTGCTGTAACCGCTGTACTATCTCTTCAATGCTGAATATCGTGGTATTATTTAAATGAAGGAGTAAAGTGCAGATACTGTCAGGGGTTTTAGATCTCACAGTGTTGTCATATTTCTCCACCTGTTGTCAAATATTTACATTGCCTGCCTGACTTGTTGGCATTTATTTATTTATTTTTAGGTTTTTGGGGGTCACACCCGATGATTTTCTTTTTTTTTTTTTTTTGCTTTTTGGGTCACACCTGGCGATGCACAGGGGTTACTCCTCGCTCTGCACTCAGGAATCATTCCTGGCGGTGCTCAGGGGACCTTATGGGATGCTGGGAATCGAACCTGGGTTGGCCGCGTGCAAAGCAAACGCCCTACCTGCTGTGCTATCTCTCCAGCCCCACACCTGATGATTTTCAAGGGTTCTTCTTGACTCTGTGCTCAGGAATCACTCTTGACAAGCTCGAGAGACCATGTGGGATGCTGGGGATCTAACTGGGGTTGAATATGTACAAGGCAAATACCTTTACCCTCTTTACTATCACTCCGGCCCCCAACATTATTTATTATTTTTTCATTTAATGTTTGGTTTTGGGGCCACACCTGGTGGTGCTGGGAGCTTATTCCTGGCTTTGTGCTCAGGGTTCACTCCTGGCAGTTCTTGGGGGACCGTTATGGGATATGAGGGATCAAACCTGGGTTGGATGAATGCAAGGCAAATGCCCTGTCCACTGTACTCCCACTCTGGCCCAGTAAGGTCACTGTTGTCAATGAAACCTTGGTTTCCCAGTGGACACCTCTGCTCTTGCCCTTACCTGGCGGGCAGCTGTGACCGCTCACCCCTCCTATGGCCTGGCCCCCTAGATGCAGGCCCTGACTTCCTGTGAGTGCACCATCTGCCCTGACTGCTTTCGCCAGCACTTTACCATCGCCTTGAAGGAGAAGCACATCACAGACATGGTGTGCCCCGCCTGTGGCCGTCCCGACCTCACCGATGACACACAGTTGCTCAGCTACTTCTCCACCCTGGACATTCAGGTACTGCAGTCTCTAAGAACTCGGGGTGCCCTGGGCTTTGCATAGGAGCCCCCGCCCACCCACCGCTTCTGGCCCATCCTCAGCTTCGGGACAGTCTCGAGCCAGACGCGTATGCACTGTTCCACAAGAAGCTGACCGAGGGAGTGCTCATGCGGGACCCCAAGTTCTTGTGGTGTGCCCAGGTCAGTGGCCTGCCTAGGGGAGCTGGCTGGAAGGGTGAGGTGGTGCCTGGGTAGGCCTCTAACAGCTTGTGTCTTTGCCCATCCCCCCCACCCCCAGTGCTCTTTTGGCTTCATATACGAGCGGGAGCAGCTGGAGGCTACGTGTCCCCAGTGTCGCCAGACCTTCTGTGTGCGCTGTAAACGCCAGGTGAGCCCAGTCCGAAGTGCTGGCTGAGCTGCCGTGCTAGCCAGAGAACAGAACAGATGAGCACCCCAGGGTCCAGGAGCAGTCAGGGAAACAGACCTAGGAGGGCAAGGGGAGAGGTGGGGAGAGGGCGGAGGGAGGGAGGACACAGGCGTAGGTGCTGAGCCCAAGCAGGGAGATGAGGAGTCAGGGAATGTGCCTGCTTAGGCAAGACCAGGCAGCTGTTCTCTAAAACGGTTTAATTTAAACTCAGGCCTGAAAGTTAACAAGGAGCAGCTTTGCAAAGAGTATTCAGGATAGAAAGAGCAGCAGATGGAAAGACCAAAGTCAGAAGTATGGCGTGGCGAGAGTGCAGGCGGTCGGAGGAACTAGCAGCCAGGTCGGGAGAGGCCTGGGGCCAAGTGAGGAAGGTATTTGCCTTTTATCCTAACAGCGAAGCCAAGCCACGGGTGATGGCACGATCTCACCTGCCCCTGGCAATGCTTCCTAAGGCTCGGGCTGTAGCTCCGTGGTAGCGTGCCCCCACCCCCTGCATGTGTGCAGCCCTGGGTATCATCCCCTGCTTACGATCCATCATATTAGTCCGATACCCCGAAGTCGCATCTGCACTAGAAAACACAATAATACAGAGACCAGAAGTTGGTACCCTACTGCCAAACCGCAAAACTAGAACACTCCTGGAGCTGCCTCATTTAGGCTTTCTATGTTTGTTTCTGTTTGTTCGTTTTTGTTTTGGGGGCCGCACTCAGTGATGCTCAGGGCTTACTCCTGGCTCTGCATTCAGGGATCACTCTGGTGGGCTCTGGGGACCATATGGGATGCCAGGGATGTCAGCTATGTGCAAGGCAAACACCCTATCTGATGTACTGTCTCTCTGGCCCCCTCTGGTTTTGTTTTGGGGCTGTGCCCGGTGGTGCTTGGGAACTGCTCCCCAGTATACTCTAGGATGTTCAGGGGACCACTTGGTGCTAGGGATGGAAGCAGGATGCATGCAAAGCCTGTGCTCTGCCCACTGAGCCATCTCCCTGGCCCCAACTTGCACTTTCGAAGGCCGTTTATCAGCAAGGCCCAGAATAGCCATATGGGGCAGGGAGTGGAGGCAGAGGCACAGCAGCCATGACTCGGGGTGAGAGGGATGGTCATAGTTGGGGTGAAAGGAAGAAAACAGCACAAAGCGAGGCTTTGTGGGGGCAAAACCCAAGACTTGCTGGCGAACATCTGAAACGAGGACATGACAGGACCAAGACTGGCCTCCCAGTTTGGAAATGCATAAATAGTGTCTGGTCATGACATGAGCCATGAGCCCCGGGTAGGAGTGGAGGGGCTAGCAAGGAGGGCCCGGGCGGGGACTCCCTCGCGAAACCTTGCTTCCTCCGGCCAGTGGGAAGAGCAACACCGGGGCCGGAGCTGCGAGGACTTTCAGAACTGGAAACGCAACAACGACCCGGAGTACCAGGCCCAGGGGCTGGCGATGTATCTTCAGGAAAATGGCATCGGTAAGGCTGTCCCTGGAGGCCTGTTGGCCCCCGAGGCCAGCACCGCCAGCAGCCAGGGGTGCTCCGGTGCTCTCCCCTGAAGCCTAGAGGAGGAGCAGCATGGCCTGGCCCTGACCCGCTTGTCCCCCACAGACTGTCCCAAGTGCAAGTTCTCGTATGCACTGGCCCGAGGAGGCTGCATGCATTTCCACTGCACCCAGTGCCGCTACCAGTTCTGCAGTGGCTGCTACAATGCCTTTTACGCCAAGAACGTGAGCCCGGAAGTGGGGATGGGAGGAGGGGGGAGTGCCCCTTTCTCCCGTGGGAGGGGACCGCCCAGTGGAAGAGGACGGGGGCCATCGCTGTGAAGCACCTCCATCTCCTCTCCCTCTCTGCTTGCTCCAAACTCCCACCCCTCAATGTACCCCTCCCACAGGGGTGCCCAAGAGGGAGGCCAGGGCTCCCCCCTCGACACAGTCTCCAACTCCCCTCTCCCCCACTGGGTCCCGCCAGAAATGCCCAGACCCGAGCTGCAGGGTTAAGAAGTCCCTGCACGGCCACCACCCCCGAGACTGCCTCTTCTACTTGCGCGACTGGACGGCTCTCCGGCTCCAGAAGCTGCTACAGGTGTGGGGGAGGGAGGCGGGGGCAGCCCCACTAACTGTGTGGCAGGTTGCCCAGGTGGGGGGCCAGGGCCAGCGTGGCCAGAAGGGAGGGGCTGTGCATGGAGCCATGGGGAGACACAGGGTCTGATTTCTCGGGGTGCCTGACGCCTCTCTCTCTCTCTCCTTTCCTCCTTCTGTCTCTCTGTCAATCTCTGTCCCTGTCCCTGTCTCTGTCTGTCTGTCTGTCTGTCTCTCTCGCAGGACAACGATGTCTTATTCAACACAGAACCCCCCGCTGGTGCCCGGGCTGTCCCTGGAGGTGAGTGAAGGAGAAGGGGAGGCTGGGGGTCAGATCACGGCTCAGGCCCATCCTATGCTTACTTGTGTGTGTGTGTGTGTTGCTTAGTGGGGGAGTCACCCTGGGCCTTGTTTTTCACTTTGATCAGTGGGGGCCGGCCAGGGGTCGAGCTCAGCGGGACAGCACTGGCCTGGCATGTGGTTGTCCCTGGCCTTGATCCCTAGCACCACACACACAAAATAAAATAAAACAGGGCAATGTCCACTTTGCTGCTAGCTATTTTTTTATGTTTTTGTTTTGGGACCACGACCTGGTGCCCAGGACTTACTCCTGGCTCTGCACTCAGGGATCACTCCTGGTGGGTGTGGGGGACTGAACCCAGGTCGGTTGCAAGCAAGGCAAGTGCCCTGCCCACTATTCTATGTCTCTGGTCCCGCAGCTAGTATTTTACATAGGGCCCCAACAAGGCCCCACCACCTCCCTACTGATTTCTTTCTCTCAACTCCACATGACTCATTAGTGAACTTGGCGAGCGTTTAACAAGGCTGCTAGTGCACTTTTGGTTTCCAGGAGGGCAACAGAAAGGCGTTATATACATATGAACCCTGTCTCTCCCATGTCTTACCATTTAGGTCAGAGGTTCCCATACGGCCATTTAAAGCAAAACAAAACAAAGCAAAAAACTCAGCACCGGGCAATAGCACAGCGGGTAGGGCATTTGCTTTGCATGTGGCTAACCTCAGGTTCGATTCCCAGCATCCCATATGGTCCCCTGAGCACCGCCAGGGGTAATTCCTGAGTGCAGAGCCAGGAATAACCCCTGTGCATCGCCGGGTGTGAACCAAAAAGAAAAAAAAAAAACAGCACCCACCATAAATCTACCTTCTTAAAGCACATGAGCAGATTGCGTCCCCTAACTGCACCCGAGGTTACTACCACCCCCTAGATTGTTTAGTGCTCCAGCAAGAGGGCAGGCAGTATTGCCCACTTAGAGAAGCTGAGTTTCAGATCAACAAACCTTCACAGAACGGCCAGAGCTAGATCCCAACCCTGAGTGCTGTCTCCTAGGGCCCGTGGAGGGACTCAGCAGGTTGTAGTCTGAGTACATGCTCTGCATGCAAGAGGCCTGGGGTCGATCCCCAGCACCGCATGATCCTCCCAGCACCACCAGGAGTGATCCTCCAGCACTGAGCCAGGAGGGTGTGACCGAAAGGCCAGAACAATAAAAACAGATTTAAAAAAGCAAGAGAGGATGTGATTCTGGCTCCACCGGCAGCCTAAGTAAAAATTGGCCCAGCCAGATCTCTGCCTCTGCCGGGCCAGGTATTTGAGCCCGCAGGGTCTCCTATCCTCAGGTCTCACCCGGATTCTGTGTGTACCTCCTGACGGGATTTCCTGGGTTCTGTGCTCTGGGGCCGTCTCCAACTAGGGCTCCCTTCCTTCCCCCTTAGGTGGCTGCCGAGTGATGGAGCAGAAAGAGGTTCCCAACGGGTTCCGGGATGAAGCTTGTGGCAAGGAGACTCCAGCTGGCCATGCTGGCCTCTGCCAGTGAGTGCCAGGCAGGACACGTGGGGCCCAGTGTTGGGGAGGAGTGGAGGGATGGAGTGGGTAAGCTGGGCAGTTGCGGATCTCGGATCTCAGCGAGTAGGAATGGGGAGTGGGGGCGGGGTCCTCTGGACAAGGGCTCTGAGTCATCGCAGGCCCCATGGACAGGCTGGGAGGCCCATGGGTGCAGGAGGCCAGGCGAGGGGTGTCACTGTGGCTTTCTGGAGCGTGTGGTGCTTGGCCCGGTGCTGGGAGCACATGTTCCCTCTCAGCCTCACAGAAGGGGTGTTGCATGCTCTCCTTTGCCCAGGGCACACTACAAGGAGTACCTTGTGAGCCTCATCAATGCCCACTCCCTGGACCCAGCCACCCTCTATGAGGTGGAGGAGCTGGAGACGGCCGTGGAGCGCTACCTGCACGCGCGCCCCCAGCCACTGCCCGGCGAGGATGCCCCCAACTACCACGCCCGCTTGTTACAGGTGAGGGCCCTCCCCTCCCCCACCCCCAGCTGTACCTGGGACCCCACATCCCAGGTCTCTCCTGTCTGCTTTTGAACTCCAGGCTTCCAGTCTCATCTTCTTTCTGTCTCCTCTGCAGAAGCTGAAAGAAGAAGTACCCCTGGGACAGAGTATCCCCCGCCGGAGGAAGTAGTCGAGGGAAGGGGCTGCTGGTCCCAGGCCCGGCTCTGCAGGACTCACTTGCACACCAATAAAGAGGCCTCTCCTTGCCCACGCTTCTCGGTGGTCCTTCTTCCTAATCCCACCGTGGAGGGTTGCGGGGGCGGGCATCGGGGAAAGAGGGGTGAACAGAACTGTGCCCAAAAGACCTCCACAGCCCACCGCCTGACCTTCCTTAGGCTCCGGCCCCGGCAGGAACCGGCCTCCAGGGAGGGCCCTAGAGAAATCTGCCCCCTGCCTGGGCATCCCGCCCTGCCCTGGGCCTTCCTCCTCTCCTCCGAGTCCGCGAGTATCGGCGGCCCCTGCTAGGTACGACGAGCAGGCCCTGGTGGGCAGCACCGGTGCCTCCCGGGGCAAGCGGCAGCCGGATGCCGGATGCCGGAGGCGCTGTTCTGAGCTCAGAGAGGGAGGGACCCGGACGCCCGGGAGCTGCTGCCCCCTGCCGGCCGCCGGCCGCCCTGCGGCTCGGACCACGTGATTTCTGGGAAAGGCCCTCCCGGGAGCAGAACTGAAACTTCCGAAGCTTGATGCAGGAGCCTGGGGGCGGAGCGTCGGGGAGTGCCCAGGGCGAGCGAAGCCCAGGGCAGTGTCGTCGGCCTTGGGACAGCCTGCCCCAGCGCGGCTCAGGTAAGAGGTGTCCAAGCTGCGTGTCAGCCGGACCGAGGGGAATGCGGGGGGGGGGGGGGGTTCCCGGGGATCCCTTTGCCAAGCTAGCTGAGCCTGGGGAGGGACCGGCCAGGGCCCCGGCCCAGGACAAGAAGGCGGCTGCACTTTCACCCCTCTGCAAAAGACCCTGTTTGTTTTCTGGTTTCGGTGGACCTGCCCACTTGTGCAGATCCGCCTCTGCCACACCTACCTACCCACGGGCCTGGCGAGGGGGGAGGGAGGTCAAAGGGCAGGTTGTGTGTATGTATGTGTGTGTATGTGTGTGTGTGTGTGTGTGTGAAGGGGGTTAACCAGGCACCTGCGGAGCAGACACGCCACCCACCGTCTCTGCAGACAGACCCTTGCCACTCGACGGGTCTTTGCCAGGAATGGACCTACAGGGGAAGCCTCTTTTTGATGGCCCATGGGTGAAAAGGTTCAGCCTTTTATTTATTTCCCAATCCCCTACTCCCATTGTGTACTGCTGGGAATAATGATACCGAGGGTCTCACACCTGCAGGGAAGCCAGCTCTGCCGCTAAACCCCCTCCCCTCTACCCCCAGATTCCTGTAAAGTTTCCCTCCTAGGACTAAAACCTGCAGGTTCCTGCCCGGTTGGGTTTGAACCCCCCAAACTGTGGGCCATCATCAAGGAATGTCTTGTAATGTCATGGCTGGCGATGGGCAGAGGGAGCCCTGCCGCTGCCACCGCAGACAATTCCGAGAGGGTCTAGAGGCCAAAGATGGAGGGCAGCTCCAGGGACCCTTGCCAGTATCTGAGACCCATAGCCAGGGCCTCCCTCAGCCAGTTCCGTCCTGCTTATGCTGCTGCTCTTTCCCCCAGGATGCCTTCCGCCCGGGGGCGGGGACGGGGCCGCAGCACCCGAAAGCTCCGCAACTGGGTGGTGGAGCAGGTGGAGAGCGGGAAGTTCCCAGGGGTGTGCTGGGAAGATGCAGAGAAGACCATGTTCCGGATCCCCTGGAAGCATGCGGGGAAGCAGGACTTCCGGGAAGACCAGGATGCCGCCTTCTTCAAGGTGAGAGGATTTGGAGAGTGCAGAGTGAGGGGTGGCTGTCCACGGGCTCCCTGTCCTCAAGGGGTTTGGATGAAGGGGAGGGAGATTAGGGTCTGAGGAGAGACAGCTCTGAGCCAAGCAGACGCATGCAGGAGCCTACCTGGGTTCCATCTCCAACGCGATGGTGGTCCCCCAGCACCAAGCTGGGTGTGGCCCCCAAACGTGGAAAACAAAAGAGGAGCCAGAGTTGGCCAGAGAGATAGTACAGTGGGTAAGACACTCACCTTGCATGCAGCTGACCCAGATTTGAACCTGACACCACTTATGGTCCCCTGAGCCCTGCCCACAGTGACCCCTGAGTGTAGAGCCAGGAGTAAGTCCTAAGAACCCATGTGTGTGACTCAAAAAAAATTTTTTTTAAAAGAGGGACAGAGAGGGGCCAGAGTGATAGTACAGCGGGTAGGGCGTTTGCCTTACACGCGGCCAACCTGGGTTCGATCCCTGGCATCCCATATGGTCCCAAGCACCACCAAGAGTAATTCCTGAGTGCAGAGTCAGGAGTAACCCTTGAGCATCGCTGGGTGTGATCCAAAAAAAGGATAGAGATTGTACATGGGCTAAGGAATTTGTATTGTATGTGACCAACTCTGGGTTGAACCTGGCACCACAGGGAACCCAAGTACCACAGGGAGCCACCCCTGAGCACTGCCAAGTATAGCTCATGTCCCTTCCACACACACACACACACACACACACACCTAAAAAGAAAAAGAAAGAGATTGGGAGGGTAGAAGCATCTAGTAATTGTCCGAGCCCAGTGCACAACATCTGGATTTCAGGGTGGCTCCCACAGTGCATAAACCATGCACTGCTCAGACCTCATGGCTTTCAGGCTGGTCTGATGGAGGGTGTGTAAGGGCTGGAGCACTGTCTCTTCCCTACTTCTGTCTCCTAGGCCTGGGCGATCTTCAAGGGAAAGCACAAGGAGGGAGAAACAGAAGGCCCCGCTATCTGGAAGACCCGCCTACGCTGTGCCCTCAACAAGAGCCCCGAATTTGAAGAGGTGCCTGGTCGGAACCAGCTGGATGGGGCTGAGCCCTACAAGGTGTATCGGCTGCTGCCACAAGGAACCGTCCCTGGTGAGAGTCCCCTGCCCAGCCACTCCTAGCGCTCGCTGACAGGGAGGAGGGTTGGGGAAGCTGGACCTTTGGGGAAAGGCAGCTTCCTGCCTCACCTCTCAGGCACAGTCCGATCCTGGGAAACCCAGGTGCCCCCAGCCACCCTTCTGTTTCTTCCTGTCTGCACCCACGTGTACAGCACTGATATTCCTCTCCTGCTCCACAACATTCCCACAGCCCCATCAGGAACCCAGAAACCCCCCGTCAAGCGACGCCACAGTTCTGTGTTGCCGGACAGAGAGGACGAGCCGGGTGTCATGAAGAGCTGCACCCTCGGTCTGCCCTCACTTCAGGAGCCCCTCAAAAATGTAAGCACGGAGGGCTGGAGCCATAGCACAACAGATAGGGTGTTTGCCTTGCACGTGGCCAACCCAGGTTTGATCTTCAGCATCCCATATGGTCGCCTGAGCACTGCCAGGACTTATTTCTGAGTGCAGGGCCAGGAGTAACCCCTGAACATCACCAGGTGTGACCCCAAAATGCAAAAAAAAAAAAAAGAAATGTAAGCACTAGGTGGGCCCACAGTATGGCAGGCCCCAGGTGGGAGACTGCCAGTAATAGACACTGTTTTCAGCAGCTGGAGGCCAGCGGGATAGCAGGTGGTTCCACTGCTAGCAGCAGCAGCAGCAGCAGCAGCCCCAGCAACTCTGAGCCGCAGGAAGGTACCTCCTCCCCTCCTCCCCTTCTCCCCTCCTCCCCTCCTTTGGCATTGCGCCCCACGCCGGCTCCTCAGCAACACTTCATGACCCATGCCTCTGCCCGCCCTGCAGGTGCAGACCCAGCTGATGGCCTTCTGCAGGGGGAAGAGCCCTCCACAGACCTGCTGCTCTGTCTACCCTCAGGTACCTGGTTCTGACTCGGCCCTGCTCTCTGTCCCCACCAGCTGCTTCTGGTGGCTATTCTTGCTTTATGTTATGTGTCAGGGCTGGCGAGGGACTGGCCCAGTAGCAGAGGCCCCAGTTTCTAGGCAGGGTACCACTTCTCGACACTTTGGTTCTTGGAAACCCACTTGCAGGATTTGCAGGATGCTGATTTCTTTGGATTCAGCAGGCACCTGAGCGGAAGGAGCTTCTTTCTTGTAAGATGCAAGATGCTGAGCTTTCAGCCCTGAAGTGTCTGTGAGAGTTGGGTACAGGCTCCTCTGTCCGAGTGGTGGGAAGACTGAACAGGAGCCCCCGGGCCGAGCGGGAGAGAGCATTTGCTAACCGCAGAAATACGGGTCCAGGGGCTAATGCACTTGCTTGGCACACAGCCGACCTGGGTTCGATTCCCAGTATCCTCTATGATCCCCTGAGCACTGCCCCTGAGCACCGCTATGAGCGCAGAGCCAGGAGTAATCTCTGAGCATTGCCAGGTGTGACCCCCAAACCAAAACAAAACATAAAGGAAATGCAGGGCCAGAGAGATTGGGCTGCCAGTAAGGTGCTTCCCTTGCAAACCCCAGATCCGGGTTCAATCCCAGGCACCACATAGAGGTCTCTCAGTTCAGAGCCAGGAGTAAGCTCTAAGCACCACAGGGTGTGTCCCCAAAAACAATAAGAAAGGAATGCGGGGCTAGAGCACTAGTACCAGGATAAAGGTGTTTGCATGGTACCAACCCCATTTTAACCCCAAGCTTCACATATGGCCCTCTACTGCACTGCCAATTATGACCCAAACCCCACCCCTAACCCCCCCCAAAAAAAGCAATGCATTGCTCTCCAGCCCTCCCCTCCCCTTCCTCATCAGCAAAGTAAGCTTTGCTCAGAGTCTTCCTTTGCTTCCCCAGAGCTTTGTGCAGGTGAGGAGGCTACCTGGACATCGCGGAACTATCTTCGGTCTGCAGATTTCTCTCTGCTTCTCACCTTCATCTACGCTGGCCAGGTGGTGGGGGAGGCCCAGGTGCAGAGCCTGGACTGCCGCCTGGTGGCAGAGCCCTCCAGCTCCCATGGCGGCATGGCACAGGTGTTGTTCCCCAAGGCAGACCCGCTGGAGCCCACCCAGAACCTGCTGAACCAACTCAAGCGTGGGGTCATGGTGGCCAGCAATTCCCAGGGCCTCTTCGTTCAGAGCCTGTGCCCCATCCCCATCTCCTGGAACTCGCCCCAGGCCCCAGCGGGGCCAGGCCCACATCTGTTGCCCAGCAATAAGTTCGTGGAGCTCTTCCTAACCGAGAATTTCTGCAGAGGTGAGATGGCTCCCGCTGTGCATGGGAGTGCTCCCCCCTCCCCTCCCTTCCCCTCCCCCTCCCTCTACTTCTCCCCCTCCTCCACCACTGGTGACCCTGGGCTCAGCCCTGCAGCCTGGAGACATCCTATCCCCAGACCTTGGAAGATGAAGCGCAGGGGGCACTCTAGCACATGAGGAGGTGCACCCCCATATGTGCGCACAGACCCACTGTCCAGGTCAGCCGGCCATCAGCTATCACTGTCCTCCTCACTGCAGGCACCCTGAGGTGGCCCCTTGCTCCCACATGCCTGTAGCCTTCTCTCTGTTCCTTTCCGTCCCATCCTTGACCCTCTCTCTTTCAGACTTTGACATGTATCTCCTGGGCTTGGGTCCTGAACCCAAATTCCAAGTGACCCTAGACTTCTGGGAGGAGAGTCCTGACACCAGCCACTCCCTGCAGAGTCTCATCACGGTCCAGGTGAGTTAAAGGGGGGCTGCACCAGGCAGGGAATGGCTCTCGGGGGTCATGTCTACCCTTGCTGCCCCCCTCTCGCATGCAGATGGAGCAGGCCTACGCCCGACATTTGCTGAAAAAGATGGAGCTGAAGGAGCTTGTGGCCATTGTCTCCTAGGCAAAGGACCTGAGGGGCCTCCTTCCTCTTCCCTGCCCGCCTTGTTTCTGTTGAAAGCGACTTGTCCATGCTCTTGACCTTCCTCCTTGGAGATTGTCTGTGATGGTCATATCCTTAAACTCCCAGATACCCCGGCTGGTGGGCTACTCAAAGAAGAGTATTGCACCCTCTTTTTTTTTTCCTTGTTTTGGAGTTGTTAATAAATTCAAGAGGGGCTGGAGCAATAGCACAGCGGGTAGGGCATTTGCCTTGCACGTGGCCAACCTGGGTTTGATTCCCAGCATCCCATATGGTCCCCTGAGCACCACCAGGAATAATTCCTGAGTGCATGAACCAGGAGTAACCCCTGTGCATCGCCGGGTGTGATCCAAAAAGCAAAAAAATAAATAAATAAATAATAATAATAATAAAATAAATTCCAGAAGTAATAGGTCACATTTTAAAAGTCAGAACACAGGCATACTCCAGAGAGAGTATCTATTACCCTTTGTTTTAATTCTTTTTTTGTGTTTGGGTCACACCCAGCAGTGCTCAGGGCTTACTCCTGGCTCTGAACTCAAGGATCACTCCTGGAGAGGCTTCGGGGGACCTTGAAGGGGTGTCAGGGATCAAACAGGTCAGCTGTATGCAAGGCAACTGCCTTACTCTACTGTATCTCTCCAACACCCTTGTACTTCGTTTAAAGAAAAAAAATTTCTGAGGGACATATCAACAGTGTTTAGGGGCTGCTCCTAATTCTGTGCTTGGGGGTTGCTCCCAGCAGTGCTAGGGGAAGCATCTGGTAGTGAGGAACAAACTAGCCCTCCACCCCCCACCCCACTGAATTATCTCCCAGCCAGAATTTTATTCTTTAAAAAGTCTTTAAGGGGCTAGGGATGCAACTCAGTAAAGTTGTTGCCTTGCATGCATGAGACATGGGTGCAATACTCAAAAAAGAGGGGAAATTTTTTTTAATATATATATAAAATGTTGTTGAGATAATGCTTCCTTCCTTACATGTCTGAGGAATTGTGAGAGTTGAAATGGTATGGAATTCAAGAGACTTTTCCTTTTTCTTTGATAACCCTAACGGCAAGCACTTTATGCCTTCTTTTTTCCCTGAGGATTTCAAATAAAATTGTATTGAGAAAGAAATCAGCATGTGGTTTTTGGGGAGGAGAGATAGCAGGGGTGCCCCAGAGATAAGACAAAATAAACTTGACAGCTGAACCCTGGGTTTCTTCCTACTGACTCCCTCGGACACTCTCCTCACCTGCACCCTACAGGTTCTGGCCAGGAAGCCAGCTGGCTGGGAGGGATAAAGGACCTATCCCGCTATCCCCTCTGCACCAGGGAGAGGGAAGGTAGGGATCAGCTCCAAGCATCACACTGGAGAATCCAGCACCCGTAGTGCTTTGCTAGAGGGCTGTGGTTCAGGCCTTCCCAGCCAGCCTCGCTTGCACTCTGGGCTGGTGGTCTGAAATGAGCTGGTGACCTGGAGACTGACCTGCAACTCTGGGCCTGAACAAGGGACAGAATCAGGACAGCTGTGCCTTCCTTGGTGGGCAGACAGAACTCATGCCCCCTGTAGGGCCATCCTCAATGGACTTCGTCACTGTGCTACAGCCCCAACAGAAGACAATCTGACCAAGACCGCCTGGCAGCTGACCAAGCCAAGCCAACAATGTCTGCTGAAGTTGGAATTCTTCCAGTCGACTGACACTCTTTTCTCGCTGAATTAATTTTGCTAACAAACTGGAAGTTCTTTTGTTCTGTTTTGGGACCACAAACCTGACAATGCTCAGGGCTTATTTCCTGATCCTGCACTCACGAATCATTCCTGGCAGTGTGAAATTCTGATTGTAACTTCAGATGGAAAATTCTGTGTGTGTGCATGTGTGTGATATATTATCTCATTATCTCATTCTTACTTTGGACAACCTGGCAGGCTACCGAATATAACCTGCCCACATGGCAGAGTCTGGCAAACTCCCCGTGGTGTACCCAATATGCCAAATACCAATAATAATGATAGGTCTTATTCTCCTAACCCTGAAAGAGCCTTGAATATGGCACTTTTTAAAATCTCAGGGCTAGGATGAAGGAGATGTTACTGGTGCCTGCTTGAGGCAATCAATGAACAACAGGATGATTATGATCGTGATGTGTGTATATATATATATATATATATAGAGAGAGAGAGAGAGAGGAGAGATTTTGGGTCAAACCCACACACATGAAGCTTGTCTCCTATTGCTGAACCTTGAGTACCTGCAAATTTCCTCGACAAATATTACTGAGCTAAGTGCCAGGCACTAGTAGAAAAAAAATGAGATTCCTAATCTCAAAAGCAATATGTGTTGAAGAAGAAATTAAAAAGACAGTTCAGCTGCAGGAGTGATCCCTGAGCTCAGGGCCAGGAGTAAGCCCTGGGCATAGCTGAGTATTGTCAAACAAATAAAATAAAACAAAAAGTGAGTTTGTGTTTGTCTTTTTGACCACGTCTGATTGTGCTCAGAGAACTACAAAATATGGTACTAGGGCTTGAACTAGGGTCAGGTAGGAGTGCAAGACAAGCACCTTATCCACTGCACTATTTTTTCGTTTTCAAAAGTGAGACTTATTTATTTATTTAGTTGGTTGGTGTTTGTGGACCACACTCAGAGGTGCTCAGGGGTTAACTTCTTACTCTGAAATCAGGAATTACTCTGACAGGTCTCAGGGGGACCATATGGGATGCTGGGGATCCAACCTAGGTTGGCTATGTGCAAGGCAGGGGCCCTATCCACTGGTACTATCTCTCCTGTCTCTCAAGAGTGAGTTTTAAAACAGGCAAAAGTGTGGAGTTCAAGCCCAATAGGAGCGATAGCACAGCGGTAGGGTGTTTGCCTTGCACGCAGCCAACATGGCCAACCCGAGTTCGATTCCTCCGCCCCTCTCGGAGAGTCCCGCAAGCTACCGAGAGTATCTCGCCCGCACGGCAGAGCCTGGCAAGCTACCTGTGATGTATTCGATATGCCAAACACAGTAACAAAACATCTCATGATGGAGACGTTACTGGGCATCAAGCAAATCGATGAACAATGGGAGGACAGTGTGGACAGTGTAATCAATGACTGAATAAATAGCAGTAGTCCTATATTTAAAAAAAAAAAAAACAGGCAGAAGCATGAACTAGAACTTGGAGAGCAAGGCCATTCTAAACAGGCAGAAGCATGAAGTAGAGCCAGGAGGGCAAGGGCATTCTAGGACAACAAAATGATGGTGCAAAGGCAGGGGACAAGGGACAGCAGTCACAACCATACAGCTTCATTTTACACAAAGAATTTTTTTTTCCTTTGGGGAGGTGGGTGCAATGCGGCAGGGGATGAGTTCAACAGGCTGAGTGCATGTTGTACATAGTGGAGGGGCCACAGGTTTGATCTCTTGCATGTTAATGTCCCCCAAGCAACCCCATAGCCCCTGAGCCACGCTGGGTGCGGCCCCCAAATACGCAAGAACTTTTTTTTTCTTTTTTTTCTTTTATAAAGTAGTTCACAATATTTGATTACATTTAATATTTGAACACCAATCTCACCACCATTATACCTTCCCACTCCATATTTTGGATGTTTCCATCCTGAGCTCCAACTCCTGCCCCAAGACAGAACCGAAATAATTTATTTTGTATTGTTATAAAAAAAAACTGCTGAAAATACTACAAAAAAATTTTGTTAGAGGAAAGAGTGTGAAGATTGTTGTGTTTCATCCAGGGGTCATGAAACCCTTCTATAAGAGATCACTAAACATGTTAAAGGTTGAACCTTGTGTGCATATATATATATATATATATATATACACACACACACACACACACATATATATATATATATATTGTCTGTAGCACTGTCCTCCCATTGTTCATTGATTTGCTCGAGCGGGCACCAGTAACTTCTCCATTGTGAGACTTGTTAATGTTTTTGGCATATCAAATAAGTCATGGGTAGCTTGCCAGGCTTTGCCTTGTGTACGGTATACTCTCGGTACCTTGCCCGGCTCTCTGAGAGGGACAGAGAAATCGACCCCAGGTCGGCCGCGTGCAAGGCAAATGCCCTACCCACTGTGCTATTGCTCCAGCCTATATATATATATAGAGAGAGAGAGAGAGAGAGAATGCAGCAATGGTTGTTCAAAGTACTGGAGCACATGCTTTGCTTGTTAGGGGCCTAAGTTTCATACCTAGCACTATATGATCCTCCAAGAACCACCAATAAACAAGACTAAGGCTAGGGATGTAGTGCAGGCAGGGTGCGCTCCATATGGTCTCCTGAGCCCCACCAGGAGTAATCACCGAGCACTGCCTGGTATGGATCAAAAATAAAAAACAAGAGTGAAAGGATAAGAGTGTAAAAAAAATTTCCCTCTAAGATTGGTTGCCTTTTACTTTATTTATTTATTTTGATTTTTGGGTCACACCCAGTGATGCTCAGGGGTTTTTCCTGGCTCTGCACTCAGGAATTATTCCTGGCAGTACTTGGGGGGTCATATGGGATGCCAGGGATTGAACCCAGGTCGGCCGCGTGCAAGGCAAACGCCCTACCCGCTGTGCTATCACTCCGGCCCCTTTATCTTTAAAATTTTTTTATTAGTGAATCACCGTGAGGTACAGTTACAGACTTACAAACTTTCATGCTTGTGTTTCAGTCATACAATGTTCGAGTACCCATCCCTCAACCAGCGCCCATTTTTCACCACCAATGGTTCCAGCATCCCTCTCACCACCCCCACCCCGTCCACTCCATCCCACCCCGCCTCTGTGGTAGGGCATTCCCTTCTGCTTTCTCTCTCTCCTTTTGGGTGTTGTGGTTTGCAATAGAGGTATTAAGTGGCCATCATGTTCAGTCTATAGTCTACTTTCAGCCCACATTCCCATCCCAAGCGGGTCCTCCTAGCACCCTTTACTAACACGCAAGAACTTTTGAACACAAAGAACAGGTGGGGGAGAATATGCACCCAGAAGAACATTCACATCTGCGAGATGCAGGGAAGGGGCATATTCACAGTAAAAGTTGTTCACATTTAGGAAACGAACCAGCCAGTCCTCGCGGGGCAGAGGCTAGGCCTTTCTCTCCCTGGCTCAGCTCCCAATTGGCCGGTAAGCCCTCTTGGGGCACAACTAGTCAATGTACCACTTGGTCATCTGTGGGGTGGAGAAATAGCAAGTCAGATACCCAGAACCCTCCGGGGGCAGTTGCTTGGGGCATGACCTGACCTCTTGGAGCCGCACAAGCCGCTGTTACCAGGCTCCACCTCGACAGAAGAAGCAGGGACGAGAGCCCATTGGTTGGGACCCAGAGGTGCGCAGGGCTCTCCTGATTGGCCCCAGCTGTGCGCAGCGCTCTCCTGATTGGTCCCGGCTGTGCGCAGGGCTCTCCCGATTGGCCCGCGGCTCCGTCGGACCCGGCGAGGCTGCCGGGGGCTGCAGGAAAAGCGTCCCCGGGCGGCACGTGCTCCAGGGTGGCTGTTGGGGCCACCACCGCCGCTGTCGAGCACGGAGGTAAGGACGCTGGTGCAGTGCTCCCTGTAGCGGGATTGAGTCCAGCCTGGGCACTGCCAGAGCAACAACCCAGCAGCTCGCCGCTGCCCCGGAGCTCCACAGCACCGTTCTGGAACCCAAGGACCCCAGTAAGTTCCAAACAGCCCCGCAAGCGTTCCAACCTTCTCGTGGTGACTGCACAGGGTCGTCAGGACCTCGGTATATTCCGGCCGCGTTCTTCCACTTGCCTCCCGCACCATTCACCCTGCAGTGGTGTGTGTGTGTGTGTGTGTGTGTGTGTGTGTGTGTGTGTGTGTGTGTGTGTGTTTTGAGGGGGGGAGGGTTGATTCTGGATACCCCGCCACGCATCATGCGACCTGTTCAAACCAGTTCTTTACAACCAGCTGTGTTAAGAAAGCCTGAGCCTCAAATTCTCATTGATATTTAAATTAAAAAAATTACTATTATTTTACTTTTGCTTTTTGGGTCACACCTGGCGATGCTCAGGGATTATTCCTGGTTCTACAGCCAGGAATTGTTCCTGGCGATGCTCAGGGACCCCTGTGATATATGCCGGGGATTGAACCCCTGTTGGGCCGTGTGCAAGGTAAACGCCCTACCCACTGTACTATTGTTCCAGCCCCAAGAATTCGAATTGAGACCCAGTGAACACTCGGGTGAAGCCCAGTAACCACAATGTTCTACTATCCCAACGTGCTTCAGCGCCACACCGGCTGCTTTGCCACCATCTGGTAAGGTTCTAGCCCAGGTAGGTGAGCAGAGGGGGTCCGCAGGGGTGCCGCCTGATGTCTCCCCTTTATTTCTGCTGTCTTTCCAACCAAGGCTGGCAGCAACCCGGGGCAGCCGTCTTCTGAAGCGCGAGTACTTGAAGGTGAACGTGGTGAAGACCTGGTGAGGCCTGGAGAAGGGGACAGTGACCTGGTACTGGGTGGATGGGGGTGGTGCTCGGGGCAGGTCTGGCTGTAGGTGCAGTGACCACCAGGGCTGTTGTTTCTGCAGCGAGGAAATCCTGAGTTACGTGCTGGTCCAAGTGCCCCCAGCAATGCCTGGCCTGCCAAGGCCCCGCTTCTCCCTCTATCTCTCAGCTCAGCTCCAGATTGGGGTCATCCGAGTCTATTCTCAACAGTGCCAGTACCTCGTAGGTAAGGCGGGGACCCCAGAGGGCCGGGCAGTGCTGGGGGCCTTGGTGGACAGTCCTCCATTGCCCTCTGACCCTGCATTTGTGCAGAGGACATTCAGCATATTCTGGAGCGCCTGCACCGTGCCCAGCTGCAGATCCGCATTGATATGGTGGAGCCTGACCTGTGAGTCTCCCAGGGGGTGCGGGGGCGGGGGGAGGGAGGAAACTTCCTGAAGGCACCTTTGCTCCCAACCTCACTCTGGCACCACCCACACCACCTAGGAACAACCTTCTTCCCGACTGCCTCACCATGATGGAAACCCTGGAAGCTGCTCCAGACCCTTTCTTTGGAATGATGTCTGTGGATCTTCTACTTCCCAGCCCCTTAAACATCCCTCAGGTAGGAGGCCTCAAGAGAATGGTGGGCAGGGATGCTAGCCTATACTTGACAACTGGGGTTGGTAGAGGGGAGGCCTCATAGGAGACACAACAGGGGCACTGGGGTCCCAACAAGACCCCTTCACATATATATATATATACACATATACATATATATATATACACATATACATATATATATACATATATATATATTGCTTTTTGGGTCACACCTGGTGATGCACAGGGGTTACTCCTGGCTTTGCACTCAGGAATTACTCCTGGCGGTGCTCAGGGGACTATATGGGATGCTGGGAATCAAACCCGGGTCAGCTGCGTGCATGGCAAATGCCCTACCCGCTGTACTATCGCTCCAGCCCCACTCACTCATATTTTTAACTTATTTGGGGGACCACATTTGGGGGGCCAAGTGCTCAGGGCTTACTCCTGGCTCTGCACTCAGGGATCACTACTGGTGGGACATAAGGGGGCAAGGGATCGAACCTGGGTCATCTGCATGCAAGGAAAGCCCTCTACCTGCTAACAGTCACTCTGAACCCCTCCCCTTATCAGCTCTTGTCTCCACACAGTTTCTGCTGCAGAGGCCCTCACCTGGCTCTGGGTTCCTCTCTGTCCTGTCCCCCCATCAGAAGCTGGCTCCTCCTGCACACACAGCCCCACCCGTGTCCCCTGGCTGGGCAGCTTTGGTTCCCAGCACCAGTCTAGCGCCCTCTGCCACACTCACTTTGCTGTGTGCTGATCCTGCATAGCCTCACAGACCTGGCCCAGCTGTGGGGAAGCCCTGCCTGAGTGTACAGAGTCCCATGGCCTGAGTGCATACTTTGCATGCTGGTGACCTGGGTTTGATCACCAGTACCTGAGCACCACCGGGATTGACACCTAATTATTGTTACTCTACAGTCAGGTGCAGCTTCAAAAAAAAAAGCCAAAAAAATTCCATACATATTCATTATTCTCATTTCTAGGTAGAAATGGGATGAGGAATTACAGATCAAGAATTTTTAAATCTTGGGGCTGGAGAGATAGCATAGCGGGTAGGGCATTTGCCTTGCCTGTGGCCGACCCGGGTTCGATTCCCAGCGTCCCATATCGTCCCCTGAGCACCGCCAGGAGTAACTCCTGAGTGCAGAGCCAGGAGTAACCCCTGTGCATCACCAGGTGTGACCCAAAAAGCAAAAAAAAAAAAAAAAAAGAATTTTTAAATCTTGAGCTTGGAGTGGTGGGGCTGGAGCGATAGCACAGCGGAAAGGCGTTTGCCTTGCACGCAGCCAACATGGCTGACTCGAGTTTGACTCCTCCGCCTCTCTCGAAGAGCCCGGCAAGCTACCAAGAGTATCTCGCCCGCACGGCAGAGCCTGGCAAGCTCCCCGTGACGTACTCGATATGCCAAACACAGTAACAACAAGTCTCATGATGGACACGTTACTGGGCCAGCTCGAGCAAATCGATGAACAATGGGAGGACCGTGACCATGACCGTGGGCTTGGAATGGTAGTACAGCGGTGAGGCTCTTGCCATGCATGCCAGGCCAACCTGGGTTTGATCCTTGGTACCCCATATGGTTCCTGAACTTTGCTAGGAGTGATTTGTACCAGGATTTGTAAGCCCTGAGCAACGCTGGGTGTGATTCCCCCCACCCAGTCCCCAAAAAGTGTTTTTTATTATTTTTTTTCTGGGGTCAGATAGATAGTACTGCAGGTAAATTACTTGCCTTGCATGCAGTCTACGTGGGTTTGATCCCTGGCGCCACATATGACTCTGAGCTCTGCTACCATAATCTCTGACCAGAGAGCCTAGAATCAGCCCTGAGCACAGCTGGGAGTACCCAAAAAGAAAAAAAAAAAAAAGAATTTCTCCCCCTGTCTCTCACAACCCTTGATAGGGCTTCTTACATGCGTACATATTGCCCAAGACTAGAAATTGGTGTGTGGGCAGGAAATTGGGGGAGGGGAGGCAAGATGGTGATTGGGGGGGTCACTTCATGTTAATGTTAATGCCACAAGAACAAGGTGTCAAGGGCTGTCACTCCACTGGAACGGGGGGTTGGGGGAAGCTGAAGAACTCTGTCTGAATGCTGGCTTTGCCCCCATTCCCTCTCCAAAGATTCGACACCTCCTGGAGGCTGCCACTCCGGAGCGACCTCTTGCCGAGAGCCCTCCTGTGGTCACTGTGGAGCCCAGTCCAGGTGAGGCCTTCTTCCAGGGGAGGGGTGGAGGAAGGTTCAGAAGAGACATCCAGCTCCGAGCTTAGGAGCTCTGAGGGCACTTTGCGGGCTCTCTAGCTGCCTCGGTGAGCCCCGGCCAATTGTTGCAGTCTGAGTCCTTGTCTCAGCGTGGAACCTGAGGGCCGTGGTGGGTAAGCACGTACTGGCCATGACCCACCCTGGCCTGGCTAGCACCCAGGTGGCCTTGACCTGAAATCCATGCTTTGCCCTCCCCTCGTGACTACAGGGACCACTGTCCCTCTCCCTTCAGATAAGCCGCAGGTCACGGTAAAGTCTCCCCAGGCCATCACCATCCAGGAAGACGAGCCCATCCGCATACTGCAGATCGAGGTGAGCTGCTCCCCATTCCCACGTATCTGTGCCCCCCACAATTCTGCCTCGGCATCCACTTCCCCACTCCCAGGGCCTTCCTCGACCCAGGCTTATGGCCTGCCTCAGGCCTGCTGCCTCTTGAATTTTTTTCTTTTTCTTTTTGGGTCACACCTGGCGATGCACAGGGGTTACTCCTGGCTCTGCACTCAGGAATTATTCCTGGAAGTGCTCAATGGGGGGGACCATATGGGATGCTGGGAATCAAACCCAGTCGGCCACGTGCAAGGCAAACGCCCTACCCACTGTGCTATCGCTCCGGCTCTCCCACTGCTTCTTCAGAAGGAGACCTGACTCTGTTCTCCTCGGCAGGGCGAGCAGGACCTCCCCGAGGTCAGTCGCCGGGACTTGGACTTGTTGATAGCTGAGGAGGATGAGGCCCTCTTGTTGGAGGAGCACCGTCGGCGAGGACTCCCGGAGCCACGGAGTGCCAGCCCAGCGCTGGAGGGTCAGGCCTCGGGCGGTTCAGGGCCTGGGCTGCGCTCCCATCTCTGCTCCTCTTCTCTCTGAGTTCTGGTTCTCTCTGCAGAGTCCAAGGAGGAGCCCCGGGCTCTCGAGGCGGAACCCACTGTGCCTCGGCTCTCGCCTTCAGCCCCTGCACAGTAAGGGCCGGGACCCCTGGGACTGGGGAGGCATCCTGCTGGGACTGCATGTCAAATCCCTGGCCTCTTTTCTCCTCAGGGTGGAGGGGACAGCAGAGCCTCCTGCTGCCCCAGGCCCAGTTTTGGAGGAGGTGAAGCCGGCTGGCTGGGAGCCCGGGACCCCGCTTCCTGGTGAGTATCTACCATGCCAGTGACCCCGTCACAGTCACCATGTAAGGGCCTTGTTTGCCAGCTGGTAGAGGGGCCTCTGCTCCCTGCAGGGGGGCTAGGAGAACTCAGGGGGCTGGGCAGTCAAGAGCTGGGGTATTGTTGCAGAGGTGACCCCTCCGCAGAAGCTGCGTCTGCCGAGCCCGGTCAGCCCAGAGGTGAGTAGATTTCCTTCCAAGTCTCCTCCTCACCCTCCTCCATCACAGCCACTCCCCCTGCTCAGTGGCCTCAAGCCATGGCTGGCCTGCAGGCCCTTGGTGCAGATGAGCAATGGTGGCCTCACCCTATCCCTCAGCTCACACTTCCTGGGAGGGTCCCCTTTGCAGGTAGGAGCTGCCAAAGCCCTTTACCTGGAACCCAGGGATGGAAGTGTGGGCCTCTCTGGGGTGCCAGGAAAGGCAGGGTGCGTGGGCTGTGGGGGAATGGGTGTGTCCTGCTTGAGAGAAGCTGGCTCAGGACTGGTAACCGGCAACTTGGTTCTTCTCCCCATCCCCCCCACTCTGCCTCTCCACTCAGCGGAGGAGACCCCCCGTCTCCCCATCTCCTGAGAGTCTACCTGCCCCCCGCCGTCGCCGCCGCCGCCAGTTGCTGTTCTGGGATGCAGAGACTCAGATCTCCCGGGAGAAATTCCAGGGACAGCTGCAGACCAAAGCCCACTGCTGGGAGGAGTGTGTGAGTGTCCCCAGGATCTGGCAGGGATGTGGGAACCCCTGGGCCTGCTGGTCTCAGTGGGGCCCCAGAAATTTTCCCCTAAGTGCACACACAACCCTCGGCATATAGTGACCCTGCCAGACACCCCTGCGGGCCCCCTCATGAGCTCCACCTTGAAGCATGCGCAGAGCAGGCAGGAAAGAATGAGGTGCAAGACCAGATGCCCTAGGAGGCTGGAGGGCTAGCACAGCGGGGGCAGCTCGGGTTTGAGTCCCAGCATCCCATAGGGTCCCCCGAGCACTGCCAGGAGTAATTCCTGAGTGCATGAGCCAGGAGTAAGCCCTGTGCATTGCCTGGTATGACCCAAAAAAGCAAAAAAAAAAAAGACCAGATTCCCTGGGACGAGGCACAGAATGTGGGATGGGGGGCCTGGAGAAATGTCTTCCTCCTACCTGGGCTTCTGGTTCTCCCCACAGCCCCTGGTGCAGCCTTCTGAGAAGACCATCAGGAGCCCCGCGGAGCTGTTCAGTACCCCGACTTACCGTGAGAGCTGCGGGTTGGCATGTTGGAACCTTTGAGTCTGTTCTTCCCGCCTCACACTTGCCTCCCTCTGCTCCTTGTCCCCAGCTGGCCAGCTCCCCCCGCAGTTGTTGGCGTTCTGGACCCGCTGTGCTCAGCCCCCACCAAGAGCACTCAGACGAAGGCCAGCCCTGGAGCCTGATGAGGAGGCTGCTGAGGAGGAGAGGAGGAAGATGGACACCCCGAGTGAGATTGAGGTGACCATACCTTGGTTCCGTGGATTGCCCGCAGACCTCCTGCCTGTGTACACCAGCAATGCCGGGGGGCCAGTCCTGAGCTCCATCAGGCCCATGGCTGCCTGAAGCCGGGGAGGGCCACCCCCAGATCAGGTGCTTCTGGGGCCTGACCTGCATGTGCTTCCTCCCACCCACAGGTCCTGAGGGAGGCCCAGGAGCCCAGTGGGCCTCTCATGTTATCTTCAGGTAAGCTTCTGGGCAAGGGGGACATGGAGACCATCCCTGTTCCTCACCACTGCCCAGCAACCCTGGCACCCCAGCTGTTTGCAGTTCTTAGAGGGAGCCTTAACATCAGAGAAGCATGGAATGACCTGCCTCGGTTCTCTCACTGGTTGCTTTTACCCAGTCACTGTATGGCTCTGACACCCACAGTGACCACAGGGACCCCATGGTCCCCAGTGTGCAGAGCCAAGCAGATGCCCATTAGGGCCTCCCTCTCCCCCCACAGAAGTGTCCCTGGAAACTGAAGAGGAGAAGTCCCGGGTCAGCCTTCCCCCGCTGGAGGAGCGATGGTGAGCCTCCATGGGCAAGTGGGGTGTGGCTGGGCTGGGGGTGTTGTGTGTCCCCCTTGGGTAATCCATCTAGTGCTCCTGTGCTGCCAGGGCCTGGGCTGAGGTGGAGCAGCCGGAACCCCCCACTCTGCCTATGGTGCCCGAGCTCCCGGAAGTGCCCATGGAGCTGCCACTGGACCCCGAGCTGCTCTCACCTGAGGCTGTGCACAGGTACTGTGTCGGGGCACGATGGGGTTTGGAAAGGGGGGCGGAGGGGAGGGGAAGGGGTGGCTGGGCTGGGGCCAGAGCTCACTCTACTGGGTCCCTCCAGGGCTGTGGCACTGGAACTACAGGCCAACAGGGAACCTGACTTCAATAGTCTGGTGGCACCTCTTAGCCCACGCAGGGTGGCAGCCCGGGTGTTCTACCTGCTTCTGGGTGAGTGTGGGCATGTGCCAGGGTCAGGGGATGACAGACTGGGACCCCCCTGACCCACGCTCATTCCCCTCTTGGCAGTGCTCTCGGCACAGCAGGTCCTCCATGTGGAACAAGAAGAACCCTACGGACGCCTCCTGATCCTCCCCGGGCCCCGTTTCTACTGAGACTGGAGCCAGGCGCGAAGCTACATTAAATCATTTTCTGCCTTAATAGTCCTGTCTGCTCATTCCTGAATGTCTCCCCAGTCAAGCAGAAAAACAACTGCCTTTATTACAGTATGATGTCCACCTGCATTGTCCCACAACAGTATAGAGAGAACCCCGGGGACACCCCCATAAGGCAGCAAGTGGGGTGAGGCCCAGAATCTTTGGTAAGGCATGAGCTGGAACTGGTCAGAGAGGTGTCTGGGGTCCCGGTGGGCTCTGCTGTGGCCCTGCTGTGGCGTAGTCTAGGTTAGGCCCAGGGCGGCCTGGAGCTCCCGGGCCTTGTCACTGGGAAGCGAGCCTAGCGCTGAGTGGAAGTTGTCGGTGTGCTGTTTGGCCAAGAATGTCAGGAGCAGCCGCATCGAGGAGGTGGTGTCTAGGCAGAGCGAAGCGATCAGAGGTGAGGAATGTGGGCCTCACCTGCACCTGCCCCAGGGCCCCCGTGGTGCTGCCCTCACCTCCTGGGATCTTGTCGTTGGGCAGAATGAGACTGCAGATGCGCAGCAGCTCCGGAGCCACGTCCACCACCTGCAGGACGACAGTGGCCAGGAGAGGCAGCAGCCCACCAGGGAGGGCTGAGCCTGAGGAGGTTCATGGGCCAAGGGACACGAGGGGGGTGAGTGGGAGGAGCGTGGGATCGCCAGCAACTATGGGAGCTGTAGTCTGCAGCGCAGAGGCCCAGATAGGAGCCACAGCACATCAGTCCAGAGGTGCAGGGAGCAGCCCAGGCTGGGAAGGTGGCGGGACCACGGCCACAAGCCCTGCTCAAATGTGGGGACAGATGGGTCCGGCCAGCTCACCTGGTCAGGGCTGTTCTGGTAGAGGAAGCTGAAGAGATGGCCCATGGTGACCCACTCCTCCAGGTCCTCCTTCAGGGGCAGTGCGTGCAGCAGGGCCGCCAGCACCTGGACACAGCAAGGAGAGTCTCAGGCCACTGCCTGCTCCTGCCCACTGCGTCCAGCGTGCCCCAACCCCACCTCTCACCTGGGGCTCGGGTTTCCTGGTGGGACTGGCCATCAGCAGGCGCGCCAGGGCCCCGCAGATGTTGTCACGGACGCGGTCATGGCGCTCCCTTGCCAGGAGAGGCAGCAGGAGTCCCAGCAGCTTGGGGAAATGTCTGGTCGGCAGTCAAAGAACGAGCGAGCCCACACGGGTGGCCTCTCCTCTGCCCCAGTCCACCACACCCTGGTGCCCATCCCACCTGATTCCCCCAAAACGTGCCAAGGATACTCCTGGGCTGGCCGGCCTCCGTGCTCGGCCAGCACACCTAGCCCGAAGATGGCATTGCTGCGCACCTCGGGGTCAGCCTCCCGTGACGTGCTCAGCAGCACAGGGAGCAACCGGGACACAAACTGGGCCGAGGCGGTGCCCAGGCCCTGGATGGACTCGGCCAGCGTCCCCACTGCAAAGGACTTCTCGGCCACGGTGCAGCTCTGTTTCTGGTGGGGGAAGGATGGATGTTGTCAGGTGCCAGGGTGGGAGCCAGAGCAGACGGGGCAGTGGGCAGGCGTGTGGGTGAAGCCAGTGCCGAGATCACTCACCGTCTTGCAAAGCAGCAGCGGCAAGAAGCCAGCAAAGAAGGGGGCGAAGGTGTCTCCCCCTGCTGCGGCTGCCAGGGCAGGGAGGGCCTCCCCTGCGTGTTCCAGCAACATGGCGTCGTATTCGGCCTGTAGGGTCGGTCAGAGGCTGCTAGACTTGGCATGCCTGACCCAGGGCCCGCCCTCAGTGGACAAGGACCAGGACCTCTGAGCAGGGCTCAGTGCCACCCAGCTCCTTCTCCTGCCCCCTCTCCTCTCACCTACGAATGCCCACCTCCAGGAAGTCTTCTCAGACCTGCCACTGCCCCAGTAGGAGCAGGGCTGCCTCTCTCAACTCTCGGCGCCATCCCAGCAGCCGGGCTTCCCTTCAAACCCAGGAGACGCTGAAGTGCTCACCTGCTCCTCCTCTTCCTCCTCCTCCTCCGTGTCCTGGCAGGCCGTCTGCAGGAGAGGGAAGTTCAGCCTGGGCCTGGCCCGGGGGGTGGGGGCGCGAGGCCCGCAGCGGCTGGCTCTGCTCACCTTGTGCTGCAGCACAGCCTTGAGCACGCTGCAGAGATCCACAAGGCGCCCGGGGGGCTGCAGCGCCAGGACCCCGCAGACCCGCAGCACCCCCGTCAGGGCCTCCAGCACCGCCATCACCACGGACCGCTCCCGCTCCCCACGCACAGCCTGGATGTAGGAGGGCAGCACGCGGGCCAGGGCGGCCTGCAGAGCTGTGGCAAGCAGGGCTGAAACCGGCACCAGGCCCCGCCCAGCCCCCCACAGCCCTACCCACGCAGGTCCTGGCGCCTGGCCCCCGAGGCTCCCTTCCTCACCGGTCTTGTTGGGTTCCGAGGGGCAGCTCTGGCAGGCCCTGTGCAGCGAGCAGCAGAACTGCCCCAGGGCCTCGTGAGCGGCCTTGCGCACGTCAACATGAGGGCACTGTGGAGGGGAAGGGGGGTGGAGGTGCGGCTGCGTGTAGTATGCCACGAGTGGCCCCCCATGACCCTGGGCCCCGCCTGCTCACCTCCAGCAGTCTGAACACTTCCTCGAAGACCCTCTCCATGTAGGGCAGGAAGGCCACGCTGTGAACGACACACGGCCATGGCAAGGGGCTCGTGGTGGGGTGCCCGGCCGGGGCAGGGCCGGGGCTCACCTGCTATTCACCGAGATCTCCCCCAGTGCCACACAGGTTTCCTCCTTCTCATCGAAGAAGGAGTTCTCCACACTGTACCTGCGGGGGCGGGAGAGTGCCGCTAGGGCCCGGGAAGCAGCCCCAAGCCCTAGATCCCCACCCACTCTGCGCACCCCGAGATCTCAGAGTCATCCTCCTCCGGCTCATCCTCCTCCATGAGCTCCTCCTCCTCCTGCTCCCCTTCACTCTCGTCATCATCATCGAATAGCAGGAAGGAGCTGGCACTGTCATGCTGGGCCTGGGCGGAGGCACGGAAGGGCTGCGGCCTGACTGTGGCTGGAGGTGGACCCCGTGCCCACGAGGGCCGCCCCCTGCAACGGCCTGGCCTCCCACTCACTCTGCTCACCACAATGCCCTCAGTGGAGCGCAGCGACATCAGCATGAGGGTGGTGATCTGGGGCAGGTAGGGTGCCAGGCTCTCACCCATCAGCCCGGACAAGGCTGCAAACAGGCTGTACCTAATAAAAGTAGATGGGGAGCTGTCCAGTACTGCCCCAGGGACCCGCAGACGGGGTGCAGGGCAAGGTGAGGGCTCACTCACGTGCAGCGGCGCAGGTCAGGGTCGTCCACGTGGCTGCAGAGGCTCAGGCCCAGCTGGCAGCATTCATCTGCCAGTGGCTTCATGGACTCCCCGACGGCTCGCACCAGCAGCCCCAGGGTCTCTAGAAAGGAGAGGGCTCATCAGCACAGAAGACAACAGATAAGCCACAGTCAGGGGTAGGGGTGAGGGTGAGGTTTGGGGAAGCTAAGGTAGCAGCCGGAAGCTCAGAGCACTGCCCTCGCCCCACTAATTTCCTGTCTGCTGGGACCGCAAGTCAGCCAGCCAGCCAGCCATGTCCTGTGGGAGCCCTCTCAGCACACGCCCCGCTTACCCAGGCTCTGGATCTGCACGGGCTGCAGTTCCTCGTGTCCCGGGACCAGGAACTCGCGCAGGTGCTGCATGATGGTGGGGAAGTAGGGCAGCAGCGAGGACTGGGCCGCGGTGGCTGTGGGGCACAGGCAGGGTCAGAGCTGGGTCGGGCTGTGTATTCCACATGAGCTCTCTGGGAAAACCTGCGCGTACCCCCACTGCCTCCCTCTCTCCTCACCAATGGCCCCCAGAGCGCTCACAGCCAGCTCCTTGGCCCGGAGGCTGCAAGGGGTCTGCAGTGGTTGCAGCATGCACTGCATCAGCTCCGGCAGGTAGGGTTTCACTTTCGACCCTGCGTGTAAGGGCGTTCCTCCATCATCTTGCCCCAGGACCCCCCACCATGCAAGCCCACCCTACCTTCTTCCCATAGGGAAGGGCTCAGCGAGTGGCACAGCCTGTGCCACTTGGAGCCTGTGCCCGCCCTACCCTAGCAGCCCTGCCCCAGTTCCTACCCAGGTTCTCCACGAAATTCTCCAGAGCATAGCAGGCCTTGGAAAGGTGGTTTGTGTGTCCCGAAGGCACCGCTTTCAGGTATGCAAGGAGCAAGGGCATCACCTCTCCTGAGTAGCTGCTGATATGAGGCTGGGGAAGGAGGAAGGAGGACCCGAGTCAGCTCGACCGCTTGGATGCCTGAGGAGGCCAATGGCAGAGGTATGGGCAGGCAGGGGAACCCGAAAGCAGGGGTGGGCCGGAATCCAATCGGCTCACCTGCAGGTTCTCTGAAAACTGGCCCAGGGTGAACAGTGCGGCATTGCGTACCACCTGTGACGGGTCATCCAGGCCCTTGCACACGATCTGCAGCACTGAGGGCAGCAGTCTGGATGGGGCAGTACAAGGGACATGGTCTGGGTCCAGGCAGGACAGATGAGTCCTGTGCAGAGGTGCTCTCTGGGATCACCAACACTTCCTCTCTGCCCACCCTCCGCTAGGGGACCTGCTGGGTGATTCACCAATCTGAAGAGAACTTTTCACGGGTCTTGGTCTGGGTTTGGGGGCCACACCCAGCAGTTCTTAGACTACTACATGGTACTGGGGATCAAAGTTGGGCCTCTCATATGCACAGCATGTATTCCGGCCCACTGAACCATCTCTCCCGGACTCCCATAAAAAAGTCTCTTGACTGGGGGTCAACCCCAACGCGAGTAAGCACAGCGCGTGTGCTGTGACTGACACTCCAGAGCGGGGATCACGAACCTCTGCCTGATGTGGTCGCCGGCTCCATCGGACAGCACAGCCAGCACCAGGAGGCCAGCCTTGCGTTGGTACGGGTTTGAGCTCTGTAAGGCTTCTTCCAGCATGGGCATCTAAGGCATGGGGCATGGGGCATCCCCTGAGACCCTTGTAGGAGCCCATACCGGTCTGTGACCAGCGGCCTCTATACCCACCAGGCCCAAACACCGTTCTCAGTCTTGAAGGACCACCCTGGGGCAGGAACAGGAAGGACAGTCACTCACCAGCAGGGGACAGAGCTTCTCAGGGGGCAAGTGTAGTGCCATCATATCCACTACCTGAAATCCACACAGGGAGACTCTGCTGGACTCTAACTCTGTCCCCAGCCACCCCTCTGCCACCCTCGCCCATGCCATAGGCCACCTGCACAGCAAAGTGCTTGGGCGTCTCCCCCAGCACTCCAATCTCCAGCTCCTCCTCCTCTGACTCTTGGTCCTCGGGATCGAGCTGGCCCAGGGGGGGCTCAGCAGCCATAATGGGGAAGAGGGTGTGTAGCAAGGGTGGCAAAAGACGGTTCTTCAGTAAGGCCTAAAGGGAGGGCAGAAGGTGTCCATGAGGATCCCAGATGTATCCACTAAAAATTCAGTCTTGGGGGCTGGAGCCATAGCACAGCAAGTAGGGTGTTTGTCTTGCACGTGGCCAACCTGGGTTCGATTCCCAGCATCCCATAGGGTTCCCCGAGCACCGCCAGGAATAATTCCTGAGCCAGGAGTAAACCCTGTGCATCACCAATGTGACCCCCCCCCCCCCCCCCCAATCAGTCTTGAGGGCTGGAGATAAAGCGAAGTGGCTAGTAGTGCCTTGCATGTAACTGACCTGGTTCATTCCCTGGCACCCTCCCACCCCCGAGTCTGCCAGGAGTGATCTCTGGGCATAGAGCCAGGATTAAGCCCTAAGCGCAGCCGGTGTGCCCAAAAACAAAACAAACAAGGAAATCCAGCCTTTGTGGTCCAGAATATGGTAGAGCATATCCACCATCACATGGTGCCCTAAGCACTGTTGGGCGCAGCCCTGGAGGTCCGCAGCACTGCTGGGGTGGCCTGGGGGAATCCTCGGCACAACAAGACCCTCACAGCATTGCATCCTCAGGCTCTGGTTAGTGAAATCACCCACCTGGGCCCCCTGAGTGCCACTTGGAAGCACCACCACCCCACCCAACACCTGCTGAAAAAGGAAAATCCAGCCATGGACTGGAGGGACAGCTCAAAAGGGTGTCCACGCTTTGCACGTGAGGGGCCTGGGCTCAATTCACACACTGCATGGTTACCTCAAGCACCACCATGGGTAGCCCCTAACCAGAACTGGGTGTAGTCCCTATGCACCACCATTTGTGACCCCAAACAAAAGCACCAGCCTTGTCTTGGAAGATAGCTCAAGGGGCTGGAGTACAACTGTCTGAATACAGGAGCCCTGGATTTAACCTCCTGAGCATCAAACTGGGCGTAGAGCCAGGATTAAGCCCTAAGAACACTTGAGTACTGCTAGGTGTTAACAACCAAAATACGGGGGGGTGGGGGTGGGGGTGGGGGGGTTGGTTAGGGAGGTGGCTCTCTAGTACAGAACTTACTTTGTACATGAGAAGTCCTGGGTTCAATTCCTAGTACACAGACACACAGACAGACAGATAGACAGACAGACACACACACACACACACACACACACACACACAGTCCCCACCCTCAACCATGAAGACCACAATGAGTTTTTTCTTTTATTTTGTTTTTTGGGTCACCCGGTGATGCACAGGGATTACTCCTGGCTCATGCACTCAGGAATTACTCCTGGCGGTGCTCAGGGAACCCTATGGGATGCTGGGAATCAAACCCAGGTCGGCCACGTGCAAGGCAAATGCCCCACCCGCTATGCTATCGCTCCAGCCCCACAATGGGTATTTGAAGAGATTCCCAGTCTTTCACTGTCAGTCAATAAGATGGACTGAAAATCCCACGACTGAAGGCTGAACGGAGCAATGTGCAGTAGAGAGCACTCACCTTGCTCTTGACTTTCACCAAAAAAGCGAGGCAGCAGAGAATTCGCACACGTATGGCATCACCCAGGGCCACATTTTTCGCCACCTGCCCACAGAAACGCCTGAGTATCAGACAACCAAGGGAAATTCTTTCCCATAGCACAAGCTGCAGGAACCGGGCCAGGGCCAGGCTCACCTCCAGGCAGAAAGTGAGCACCTCTGAGAGGTGGGAGGTGATGATGGGCACCTCTGACTCCAGCAGTTCATCCAGGGCTTCCAAGGCCTCACAGGCCTTCGCCTGCCACACAGAGAAGCCGTGGGGTTACGGCACTATTTGTCAGCACACCAGAGGGGGCACCCTGGCTTCCCAGTCCTCACCTCATCTACAGGGATCAAAGCCTGCACAGCCGTGATGAGCTTGGGCACCAGCATCCGCGCGAGAGGCTGGAGGACACAGGATGGGCTGGATCACAGAAAGCATGTCGCAGCCTCATCTCAGGCCCTGGAAGCTGGCCACTTCCTCAGGGCCTGGACACAGGAGGAGCCCAGGTGCAACTGTTACCCCCAGTTTTCCCCTCTGCTGGGGAGGAAGGGCAGGAGACAGAGGCACCGAGGGCAGCTCAGTTCTGTCACCGACAAGGTCGAGCACATGAGGACGGGAAGCTGGGGGAGGGCAGGCCCATATCTCACCACATCATTGGAGCCGAGGTAAGGGGCAATGGCAGTCAGAGTGCGCAGGGAGTAGAAGAGGATCCCTGGACAGGCCACCTCACCAAGGGTCTCGTTTAGAAGCCGCAGCAGCTCCCGATGGTGGGGCTGGAAAGCCTCGGGCCGGGAGTTCACCAGTACGCTAAGCAGCAAAAGTCCCACCTGTCAGGGGAACACAGGACAAGAGGGAGAAACGTGAACCCCTCGCTGGCACCTCTGGGTCTCCGCCACCGGCCCCGCGGGGAGTCGTCCTACCTCCCGCTCCATCGTGTGGGCACTGTGGGTGCTGCGCTGAAGAAGCTGCATGAGCTGAGGCCAGGCCTCCAGGCCTTCCTTCCGAAAGATGGTGGCTGAGAGCTGGGCCAGACTAAGGCTCACAGAGTGCCTGTCAACAGGGGAGACGCCCCCCATCCCACCATCACCTTCCAATCCCCTCCTTTGGGGCAGTTGGGAAAGGAACAGCAGGACGGAGAGGGGCTTGGCCCAGCTGGGAGAGGAGTTAATGTCTACCAGCTTGGGAGCTGGGCGGTCTGAACTGGTGGGCTTGGCAACACTCCCACTCCCACTACTCGGGCATGCTAAGGGCATTCTGCTGGCTCTACTCAGGGACCAGTCCTGCCCAGGAAACCATACATGGTGCCTAAGATCCAAGGGAATCAGCACATGCGAGGCAGGTGCCTTAGCCTCAGGACTGCCTCTGCTGCCCGCAATTCTCCTTCGTTTCAGCTCCTTTCATTTCTTCTGATTCCTGGCTCAGCTCATGGTCCCTGCGCCCCACCACTCGGACTCGACTCCCAGCTTCTGCCTTCCTCCAGCACCACTCAAGCTCCGGCAGGGCAAGGGCAAGGCGCAGGCGGCGGCGGGGAGAGAAGCGGGGAGCCCAGAGAGGCTCTGGGGTGAGGAGGAGTTGCGCGGGCACTTACTCGGTCTCTTTCTGTAGGGCCATCAGGACCAGGGACTTGAGGCTGGAACACAGGTGACGGATTTGGGGCTCGGCCTGCCCTCCTCCCCCCTCCCCGGGACCGCCCCCCCTCCGCTGTGCCCCGCCCGCCCCTGGCCCAGCCCACCTGTCCCGATGCTGCGGTGACAGGCGTCGCCAGCGGGTGCTCACGCGTCTGCGGGTCAGCACGGCGGCAAACTGGCGGATCTGCGACGGGGAGAGCAGTTGAGTGGGGGGGTCGGGGCGGGCAGGTGGGTCGCGAGCCAGAGGGGCCCGGAGCTGGGGCTTGACCCAAGTAGCGGCCTGACGGGAAGCGGGCGTGAGAAATCACCTGCGGGTCGGTCGCCGAGACCAGCAGGTCGCAGAGCGCGGACAGGGCGGCTGGGGCCCGAAGCGCGGTCTGGAGTTGCTCGGTGGCCTGGAAGGGGGGTGGGGGGTCGGCTGAGCGTCAGAAACGGGCCTGGCCCGGCCCCTCGCGGCCCGCCCGGCCCGGCCCCCGCTCGTCCCGTACCCGGCGGATGCGCCCGGTGTCCGGCTGCAGCAGCTCCCGGAGGATCCGCTCCAGGCCGGCGGGCTCCATGGCAGCGCTGGAGCTGCCGCTACCGGGCCGGCGGGGCGGGGGAGGGACCGCACGTGGAGGCTCTGGAACCTACTTCCGCCGGAAGGGGCGTGGCCCCGCGGCCCTCCGTCGCCACGGTGATTCAATAGCGTCCCTCTGAGCGCTCGGCTTCCGCCACTTCCGCTGGCTGGCGCCGGCCGCGCCGCGGAAGGCGGAAACCGGACTCCGGTGACGGAGGTTCCACCGGCCGCTGCCGCGCAATCGGCTCTAGCAGATCCCAGCGCCCCGCCCCTGTCCTGTCGGGCTCGAGGCTCTTGTTTCCAGACCAAATCCCTCCCAACTTACAGGATCCCTTTTTTTCCTTAATAAATTTTATTTTGATCATTGTAAAAAGAAGCGTCTGGGACCAAAAAAAAAAAAAACAAAAAACAACCAAAAAACCGAAAGGCAACTTAGCAGTTCCGATAGACACTCCTTATGTCTGAGATGGATCGCGTCCAGGCCGGCTCCCGGGGACAGGGAGGCCCAGAGGAGGACAAAAGGGAAGGAAGGCCACGACGCCACCCCCAGTTCGGTGGCTCTGCCGGAGGAGCTGGCGGGATGAGGAGCTGGGTGTGTGTGTGGCAGGGGGGAAGCCAGGCGCCGCCCACCCCGGATCTCAGTCCATCTTGAGGTTCACGTAGATGTAGCGGATGAACTTGAGGGAGGAGAAGAAGGAGATGGTGCCCAGCATGAGGAAGAAGACGTAGGCGGTGAGCAGCGAGTAGCCGAAGAACTCCACCGTCTGCACGGCCCCGGACATGTTGGAGCGCCGCGCGTAGTAAAAGAGCGAGTAGAGGAAGATGAAGAGGCCCGTGGAGCCCACGCTCAGCACCGAGCGCCACCACCAGCGGTAGTCCTCGCCCGACAGCTGGAAGTAGGTGAGCGCGATGGAGATGCAGGCCCCGACGCTCAGCAGGATGGCGAAGACGAAGAAGAGGATGCCGTACAGCGTGTACTGCTCCCGGCCCCACACCGTGGCGAAGATGTAGTACAGCTCCACCGAGATGGCACTGCGGGGGCACAGGCAGGGCGTTAGCGGCGACGCGGCCGGCGCCGCGCCATCCTCCCCACCCACGCCGCTCCCTGATCCGGGAACCGAACTGGCTGCTTCCCCTGCAGGGCTTTCTCCCCGGGTGGACTGCGAAGAAGGGTGTGACCTGCTTTTGTTGTGCTGTTAGCTGCCTGGTTGTTCCCCCATCCCTGGGTTGACATATTTTAAGACCCCCGCGGGCGTTGGAAACAGGATAGTGCCAAATTTTGTATACATTATGGTTTTTCCTCTAGACATATCTACTTATACATGTAATTTATATGTATTTTATGTATAGCTATATATTTTGTTGGGCTGGAGCGATAGCACAGTGGGTAGGGCATTTGCCTTGCACATGCTGACCCGGTTCAATTCCTCCGTCCCTCTTGGAGAGCCCAGTAAGCTACCAAGAGTATCTCGCCCTCCGGCAAGGCAGAGCCTGGCAAGCTCCCTGGTGTATTCAATATGCCAAAAACAGTAACAAGTCTCACAATGGAGACATTACTGGTGTCTGCTTGAGCAAATCGATGAACAGTGCTACAGTGCAGTGCATATATTTTGTTATAAAAGTATTACAGTATTTTTTTCTCTAGACATATCTAACATAAAAACAATTTAACTGGGGCAGCACAGGGGGTAGGGTGTTTGCCTTGCACACGGCTGACCCAGGTTCAATTCCCAGAATCCCATATGGTCCCCTGAGCACCACCAGGGGTAATTCCTGAGTGTAGAGCCAGGAGTAACCCCTGTCTGTGACCCAAAAAAGAAAAAAAAAAACCAACCCTACTAAAAAAGGAATTATAATCATGTATTAAGTGAATGTACTCTGTCTCTCAAATGTCTTATTGTTCAGAATATTTCTGGACTACATTGAAATGTTTATTATTTTGTAGTTGTTGCTTTTGGGGACCACACCCAGTGGTGTGCTCACAGTTTACTCCAGGCTCTGCACTCAGGAATCACGTCTGGCAGGGCTTAGAGGGACTATATGTGGTGCTGGGGATTGAACCCAGATCAGCCAAGTGCAAGGCAAGTGCTCTACCCACTATACTATTGCTCCAGCCCCTATACTTCAATGTTTAGAAACATAACTGGAACCCCAGAAAGTGAACCCATGAGTAAGTGGGCCTCCTGAACTGAGTATCAGATAGGGGAGGTAGCGAAAAGAGTTCTTCACACAGGAGAGCTTTACAAGTGAGATACCCTCACATTGTCTTTTTTGGGGACAAGGGGATCCAGCAGTGCTCAGGGGTGAATTTTGGTTCTCCGTTCAGGGATAACTCCTGGTGGGCTATGGGACTAACGGGTGGAGAGTCGGCTGTGTGCAAGGCAAGTACCCTACCTGATAGACTACCACATTGGCCCCATATATTCAGTCTTAGTGGTCTCTTAATGGTGCAGTGAACCAGGGATTTGGTGGGGGCATGGGGTGAATGGAGAGAGCCAGGATCACCCTGAGGGGAGGGTCACCACAGAGAGGGAAGATACCTGAAAGGCAGGAAGCCGCCAACAGTCATATGGATGAGTGTAGACTTGTACCAGGGCTGAGGCGGGATTTCCCGGGCAATGTTCTTGGTACGACAAGGTGCATCGAAGGGGTTAGCGTTGTTCTTGCCGAAGATGCCGCCGATGACGGTGAGAGGAAAGCCCACCAGCAGCCAGACCGTCAGAAGCAGCAGAATTGTGGTGGCTGGCAGAGCCTGTGTCGAACCGTTGGCCCAGTGTACCGAATTCACCACACTCCATGTAAGGAAGAAAGGCACTGCAGGGACAGGCCGGAGGGAGGGAGGATGGGAACATCAGCATTGGGCTCACTCTATCCTGGGCTCACGAACTCAGGCTGGACCTCAGGGGGAGGGTGAAGCACCCCATTCCCAGATGGACTCCACCTTTCACATCCTGTTTCCTATCCCTCATCAGGATCAGGGCCACTGTTAGACAACGATTCCAGAGTGCCACCATCTCTTTGCTCTCAGCCCTGTCCTGCCTGGATATTCCTCTGGATTTTGGTCTTTATTTATTGCTTTTTGGGATATTCCTTTGGATTTTGGCCTGTCTTTATTTATTATTTATTTATTTTTGCTTTTTGGGTCACACCTGGTGATGCACAGGGGTTACTTCTGGTTCTATACTCAGGAATTACTCCTGGTGGTGCTCGGGGGACCATATGGGGATGCTGGGAATTGAACCTGGGTCGGCAGCATGCAAGGCAAATGCCCTACCTGCTGTGCTACTGCTCCTACCCTTGGCCTGTATTTAGTAAGTCCTGCTTTGAACCTGCTGAATGAATAATCAAAGGGACTTGAGGACAAACATGGTACCTGGAGGCATTAAAATCAGAAGCTGGAAGATGTGATAGGATAGAAATTAAACAAATGTGGGATTGAGAGCATGCAAGATTCAGAAACTACTTGATTGCCACTCAGTGCCTGTTTTGCAAAGCACGGCACCCAAAAGGAGAGAGAGAACAAAAGGGAATGCCCTGTCACAGAGGCAGGGTGTGTTGGGGGGGATGAGGGGTGGGAGGGATACTGGGATTAGTGGTGGTGGAGAATGGGCACTGGTGGAGGGATTGGGTACTCAATCACTATATAACTGAAACCCAAGCACAAAAATTTGTAAGTTATGGTGTTTCACTAATAAAAATTAAAAAAAAAATTCAGACACTACTGCTTCTTGCGAGGGTTGAAGCTTAGTGGGAGAGTGCTTGCTTTGCGTAGGATGAGGCCCTGGGTTCAACCTCTAGTACCACAATACACAAAACTACTACTGCCTTTTTTTTGCCTTTGCCTTTGGGCCACAGCCTGTAATGCTCAGGGATCACTCCTGGTAGGATTAAGGGCCCATGTAGGGTGCTGGGGATTGGACCCAGTTCCACCATATGCACTATACTTTTGCTCCAGCCCCTGCTAAAATGACTATTGCCTTAGATAAGGTAGAGTGAGACAAGTCTGAAAAAATGGAATTTCTTTTAGATATATAGCACTGTCCTTTCCTCAAGCAGGCACCAGTAACGTCTCCATTGTGAGACTTGTTACTGTTCTTGGCGTATCAAATACACCACGGGGAGCTAGCCAGGCTCTGCCGTGTGGGTGGGATACTCTCAGTAGCTTGCTAGGCTCTCCAAGAGGGATGAAGGAATCAAAGACGCCCTACCTGCTGTGCTATCCCAGCCCTTTAGATACATAAAAAAATAATTTCAAGGGGCCAGAGAGATTTCAAGAATGTTTCATTGTACATTGTAATGGTTGAGAATAGGATACATGTAAAACAAACAAACAAAAAAGCATGTTGTAGGGCCAGAGGCCTGAATCTGAAACCTGATTTACTAGTTTTTAGGAGTGTTGTCTTGGGACATTAGTCCGTCTTGAGTCCAATTTCCTCATCTATAAGATGAGGCTATTATTTCATGAAGCTATTGTGAAGATTACTTTTAATTCTGAGGGGGATGTAGAGACCACATACAGCAGTGCTCATGGAATACGGTGCCAGGGATCAAGCCCAGGGTGCTAGAAGGCAAAGCATATGCTCCGGCTGCCCAGCTCTCCAGGGCCCTGTTGTGAAAGTGAAATGGAAATGCTGAGTGCCTATCATACTGCAAGGAACTGGGTTTATTTTGGTTTCTGGGCCACAAACCTGGTGGTGATGAGTTTACTTCCAGATCCGTGCTTTGGATAGCACCTAGCAGTGATTGGGGGGTGGGGGGGGTGTGGAGCAACCTTATTGTGCTGGGGACAAAACCTGGGCTTCCTATATGTGAAGCCTGCAGTCTTTCTGTCTGGCTAAGCTGAACTACCTTTCCAGCTGAATTATTATTTTGATTTTCGGATGATACCTGCCTGTGCTCAGGGATCACTCCTGGCAGTGCTGAGAGAATCCTATGTGTTATTGGAGATCCGAACTAGGTCAGCCACATGCAAAGCAAGCGCCTTAGCCACTATAGTATCTCTCTGGCCCCTTTAAATGGTTTATTTTTTAATAAAAGGATTCATATGTGACAGTGTTCAGGGAACCATACGGTGCCAGGGCTCAAACTCAGGGACTTGCACATGCTAGACGTGCTCTGCTACATGAACTATATCTCTGATCCTGCCTAGGATCCTTTAAGGCCTAACAATTTTTGAGGGGAGAGCAGTACCAGGAATCAAACCCAGGGCCTCACATGTAAGGAAAGTGTTCTAACACTTTAAGCTATATCCCTAGCCTTAGTGCTTAACAATTTTTGTTTGTTTGGGACCATAACCAGCAGCGACTGGGCTTACCTCTAGCTCTGTGTTCAGGGGCTACATCAGATGGTGCTCAAAGGACCATATTTGATGCCAGAGTTTTGAACCAGGGTCGATGGGATGCTCTGGCCTCAGGCTTACCAATTTCTGTTTTGGGGCCACACCTGGTGGTACTCAGAGATCACTCCTGAGGGACCATATGGGGTGCTGGGGATGGAATCTGGCCAGCCACATGTAAGGTAAGCACCTTACTAGTACCTTATTGACTGAGAGAGAGAGTCTCCGGCCCTGATTGACAATTTTGAACTAGGCCAAAGAAATGCTTTCTTCTTTTTTTTTTTTGGAACACCCGGCGATACACAGGGGTTACTCCTGGCTCTGCACTCAGGAATTACTCCTGGCGGTGCTCAGGGGACCATATGGGATGCTGGGAATCGAACCCGGGTCAGCTGTGTGGAAGGCAAACTCCCTACCCGCTGTACTATTTCTCCAGCCCCCAAGAAATGCTTTCTTGTCTTCTGACTGGTTTTCCAATTGCTCCTTGGACCTGTTTTTCTTTCCTGAAGCCTCTGACTTTGTCCCAGGTTCCATGACAGGTCTGACTCAACAAGGAAAGGGCAGTCCTCACCAGAGAAGAGACTGGTAGTGAGAATGATGTTCCACACCCAGCGCTCGCCTCCAATCTGCCGGTAGAAGTGGCTGGACACGTAGCCCGAAATGCAGCAGGTGAGGGCGTACAACAAGATGGCTGCTGAGTTAATGGCCCCGTGGCGGTGCACATTGAACATGCCCAGCAGCGCCATGACAATAATGCCTGTGGGATGGCAGTGGAAAGCCTGTGTTAGGTTTTACCTTTCCCCCTTATGGCAATTTTACAGAATTCCACCCCCTTTCTCCCAGACCTAGGGCCTTGACCCAAACCACATCCCCCAATCTTCCCCCAAAAGCCCACAACAGAATATTACACATCCTTGCTAAGCCACCCTCTAGGTCTGTTCCTCACTGTGGACAGAACAGATCTGCACACCTTTCTTGACCATATCATCTACTTAGCTCTACCCTTTAGGAGAAATCCTTGATTGATTTGTATCACCTCACCAGTGCCAAGGGCCAGGAACTGGGCACCCACACCAAGCACAGCACAAAGCAGCCCACGGTATGGAGGAAAGCGGAAGACGTCTGTATGGATGATTTTCCAGCCGTTGTCCCCTTGGTCAAAGTCGTCACCAGCACCTCCAGAAGTGGTCTCCTCATCCAAGTTGTACCGAGCTAGGTCATTCCGAAGTACACGCATGAGAATGACGGCCACAAAGCCCACCAATAAAAACACAAGCACCATGGAATTGATGATGGACAACCAGTGGATTTCCAGCGTGTGGGGAAAGAAGCCGCCATCATCCCCCCGGCGCCTGTCACTCCGACGTTCTGCTGAAGTCTCTGACCAGCGCACACTGTAAGTGTGGGTGAGGCCTAGGAACTCATCAGGTCGCAACCCATCTAAACTGTGGGGCTTGACGTCCCTCACGGAGACATTGGCAAAGATGATTCGGTCTCCGTGGTACTCGAGGTGGAAGTCCAAATGGGTCCAGAGTCCTATCTTGTGACTGTGAGGCAAGAAGCCACTCTCCTCCATGTAGCCCACAAAGCCACGAATGGGCAAGTCATCCACTACAAATTCAAAGTAGTACAGTTCCTCGATGGCCTGGCGCAGCTGCTCCACCTACAGAGAGGAAGTCGGGGAGGGGAGGGGGGGGTCAAACCAGGCCTCCCTAAGCACAGGTTTAGGGAAGGATTTTTCATGCTCGTTAACACTCATTAATACCATTGGGCTACGCTAGCACGCAACCGGGATGAATGGAGACGTTACTGGCACCCGCTCGAATAAATCGATGAATAACGGGGATTAAGTGATTAAGTGATAAGTGATTAACACTGATATTTTGGGGGCCATATATCTATCTGTATATTGATTTTGGAGGCAAATGGAGATGCTCAGCACTTACTACTGGCTCTGCAGTCACTTCTGGCAGGCTTAGAGGACCAAATGGGGTGCCGTGATCAAACCCACGTGAGTCCTGTGCAAGGCAAGTGCTTGACCAGATGTATTCTCTCTCCCTGGCACCCTGGCTATTTCTTTTAATAGTGTCAGGATGACATGGCCTCAACCATGACAGGCATATTTATGTTCTGCTGTTGACTCAGCTCTGTGCTTAGGGGTCACTCCTGGTAGTGTTCGGGGAACTATATGCAGTGCTGGAGGTTGGCCAGGTGCAACTTAAGTGTCTTACCCACTATATTACCTCTTACCTACCATATATATGGCCAGGAGCGATAGCACAGCGGGTAGGGCGTCTGCCTTGCACGCAGCCAACATGGCCGACCCGAGTTCGATTCCTCCGCCCCTCTCGGAGAGCCCGGCAAGCTACCGAGAGTATTCGATATGCCAGACACAGTAACAGCAAAGTCTCCAATGGAGACGTTACTGGGCCCGCTCGAGCAAATCGATGATCAACGGGAGGGCCTTTACCTTTACCATATATATATATATTTTTTGCTTTTTGGGTCACACCTGGCGATGCACAGGGGTTACTTCTGGCTCTGCACTCAGGAGTTACTCCTGGCGGTGCTCAGGGGACCATATGGGACGCTGGGAGACGAACCCGGGTCGGCCGCGTGCAAGACAAACGCCCTACCCGCTGTGCTATCTCTCCAGCCCCCTCTTACCTACCATATTATCTCTCCATTGGGAGCTGGTATCTATTTTAATACCAGACAACTTTCTTCCTCTTAGATGTAACTAACGCTCCCCTCCAAGACCACCACTACAATGAGAATCCAAACATCTTCAGACACTGCCAAATGTCCCCCTCCCCCAGACAAAACTGCCCCATTTTGAGAGCCACTGGGTCAGACCCTAACACTGAGATCCTTCCAAACAAGCATGGCCAGGGATGTGTCTTAACTGCAGAGCCTTTCATGTGTGAGACCCTAGGTTTCATAACCCAAGCGGCAATAATAAAAGGGGAGGGCGGGAATGTGATCTGACAAGGTTAAGGCCAGGAAAATCTAAAGGGAAGAGGCCTAGGGTCAGAAAGGATGCAACAGACAGAGGAAAAGGGCCCTAACATGGAATTTGCTAAAGAACAAAAGCCCAGCATGGAAGGTCTGATGGTGTGCCAGGATCCAGGAAAGAGGTGCAGATAAGAAAGGGAATCACGTTTAGAAGGCAAGCATGAACATGGGCCTTGGGACCAGGCTCCCACTGGAGATGCTTGGGGTCTGAAGCCCTCAGCTCTCCTTTCAACTCTGCAATTCAGCGTCCACGGAGTCTGCAAACACCCCCTGGGAAGGCAATGCCAACAGCATCACTTCCCCTGCCTGCCCTCAGGGTCGGATCCAGTGGGATGACATTGGCAAAGGTACTATGCAAAGCGCAGGGTGGGCGGGACTCCAGCAGCATGGCCACTGACCTGTGCAGAGGTGAGCTGCATGTGGCACAGGACCCTTTTCTCCACATTCTCCCGAAACCGGATCTCGTACAGAGATTCGGCCATGCGGTCCCCGTCCAGCACTTCTCCCAGGCTCAGGCTTTTGTGCCGGATCTTCTCAGGGCAGCACACAGGGAGCTGGTAGTAGTGGTACGTCTCCTGAGGGTTATGGTAGGGTCCCACCTTGTTGACATAGAGAATGACGGGATCGCCGGTCTTGTAGTGTGTGGTGCCTTCCACCCCGGACCGGGAGCCGGTGCCCAGCAGCAGCACCAGGACTGGCCACCACTGGCAGCTCCAACTTGGAGGGTGCCGGAGGGTGGTCATCCTTAAGGCGGCGGAACCTGTTTTGGGGGAGTCCTGCGGTTATGGAAGCCCAGGTCTCAACTCCGGGTCCTTAGTCCCATTCCCTCCCCTACAACAGCCTCCGGCTCTCGTATCCCGTGTTTCCACCCCCAGACACTGCCTCTCTCTGCTTTCCGTGATCCCTCCACCAGGACTCCCAACTCTGCAGCCCTCCAGCCTGGGACAGAGCGCGCGCGCCCGGGCCGTTTCCATGGCGACACCACGCGGCCTCACACCTCGGGCTCCCTCCTGCCGCAGCCGGGGGTGGTGGGGGGGTCCTCACCGCGCGGGAGGGGCTGGCCTCCGCGGCGCCCTCGGCCTCCGCGGCCCCGTAGCTGCCCTTGGGCTCCAGCCGGGCTCCAGCCCCAGAGCGGCGCGCTGGCGGCGGCCCGGCGAGGACCCGAGTGCCGAGCTCCGCGGGGGCTGCCCGCCGTTGTGCCTGATCGGAGCGGCCGCCGGCATGCCTCTCGGGGCGCCGCGCTCGGCTCGGGGACATGCTCCCGGAGGCGCTCGCCAGCGCAGAACCCCGGCCCCGCTCGGGAGAGCCCTCTGCGTGCTCCTAACCGGCTCTCGGGGCGGGCGGGTCCTTCCGGCGGCCGGGTGGGCAGCCTGCGACACGTCAGTCTTCCTCTTTCCGCCCTCACCGCGGGGCCCTCCGCCGGGGGAAAGTTCTCTTCCTGGAGCCCGCGGGCGGCGACGTCTCGCGCCGCCGCGGCGGCGGCCGGATACCTCGCCAGCGCCGTGCACACGTCCTCTCCGGACGGCGGTTGCCCTGGAGACCGAGCGGCTTCCCGGAAGCTTCCGCCCTCTCAGCCGAGGGCTCTCGGCCCCGGCCACTGAGGCGGAGCCCGGCCAAGGGTGGGGTGGGTGTCGCCTGGCCTATGTCCCGCACCCTGTTTCTCGCCGTTTTTTAAAACACGGGCGCGTTTCCGAAACCAGGCTGCATGCCGGGGTCGCGAGGTTTGTGCGGTGAGCCGCGCGAGGCCCCCCCGCGACGAGGGCTGCTCTCGCTTCGGCCCCACGGGTCAGTTCCGGGATCACGCATTCGCTCAGGCCCGCGAGTCCCCGCCTCGGCGGCCTCGCCAGTCATTCCACACTGACGGGGCGTGGAGACTGTCGGTATCGTTTCTATAGTCCCTTTAAATTTTTTTTTTTTTTTTGGCTACACCCGGCAGTGCTCAGTCCTCGCTCTGCACCCCGGAATCACTGTTGGCAGTGCGCGAGGCGCCATCCGGGGTGTGTCCTCTTAGGTTTTGTTTATAGTACCCCACCTACGTGTATTGCTATTGTACTGTTCCACGTGCTATTGCACTGCGATTTTACTTACAAGTCTCCCTTGCGACTACTCACAGGAAGACTATGGTTGATCCATCCGGTGTACTCGGTAGCAGTGCTTTTGTTACCAGCTTCACACAGCTCATTAAATAAACTGCTTTATCAGGTGAGAATCAAAGCCACTAAGCTACCTATGTGGGGGAGGGGGAGGAAGGGGTTCAGAGTGTGGGAGCAGAAGATGAACTGGCCTGGCTGGGCCTCCTTAGCAGGTATGTCCTGGACAGCTGTTCATCTTGATAGACTGAGCATGTAGCTCTGGCTTCCAACAGATTTGAACCCTCTGGCAAACAGGGTCAGACTGTTACGTGGAAATCTACCAGTAGCCAAAGGGATAACCTGTTGCTGAAGTGTTTTAGTTTTAGGGGATGGAAAAAATAAAATATCAGATGCTTTGATTCTTGGGTCCCAGAGGAATAGCCTAGGGCTTAGGCCACCTGCCTTGTAAGCATATGGCCACAAATGCAAATCCCTAGCATCCCACATGAGCTGAGAGATCCTGGAAGCTGCCGTTTGAACTCGGCAGCCTGCTGTTCCCTGGTCACAAAAGCACTTTCTGGTCACAATGCAGCTAGATGTGTGTAAGTGCCACAGAAAGGGGTTTGATCCCCAATGAGCACTGCAGTGAAAAGGTGTGCAAAAGCCTGGACCAGGAAATGCAACCTCAGCAAGCATGTATGAGCGCAGCACCACAATCACACCTTGTGTCCTCAGCTAAGAATGTGAGCCCTGCAGCTAAGGAGTGCCAACCTCTCAAAGTGTGTGCACTGCAGCCTGGCATGCAGCCCTTGGTGAGCACCACGGCCAAGGGAGTATACAACCCCCATGACTACAACAATAACAAAGAGAAGGGGAGTTAAAAATGCATAAAAAATTTTAAACATCAAGACAAAAATCTGAAGGTATGAGAGTACAGGGGTCAGAACACTTGTCCTGCCTGTAGCCAAACCCAGTTAGATCCACAGCACTACATGTGGTCCCCCCAAGCCTAGAGACAGGGTGTAACCCAAAACCCATCCTCCCCAAAATCATGTTCATTACCCATCTATTAACCCAAACCTTAAATTCAATGACCCTTCTATGTCTTGCAACCTCCTGTCATTCCATCAAACTTGTTTTTCCACTTCACTGTTACCTTCTATCCCTCCCTTACCCTGGGCCTTTTTGGAGCTTGACCTGCAAACCCATGCAATAGATTCTGTATTCCATCATTTTTTTGTTTTGTTTTGTTTTGTTTTGGGAGCTACATCTGACTGTGGTCAGGACTCCTGCTCCTGGCTCTACGCTCAGAGATCACTTCTGGTTTAGCTCAGGCAACCATATGGGGTTCCAGGGATTAAACTTGGGTTGGCTGCCTATAAGACAAACACCCTATCCTCTGTACTCTCTCCAGTCCCAGATTGTATTATTTTTTTGTGGTTTTGGCCACACCCAGCTGTGCTCAGGGATTACTCCTTGAGATACTTGGGGTTATCATACATGATGCTGAGTATGGCACCTGGGTTAGCTGCTTGCAAGGAAAGCACCCTATCCACTCTACTATCTCTCTGCCTCCCTGTGTTCTAATGCCTCTCTCCCATGAATCCTTTCAGACTACCAAGTGAACCCTTAATCTTGGTCAGTTCACTTAACGATATATAAGCACCCAAACCCAGGATACTAAAAAAAAAATCTCAACTCAATGATGTGTTAAAATCATGCATCTAAACACATTATCGTGCCGGGAGCTAGAGTGATAGAACAACAGGTCAGGTATTTGCTTTGTATGCAGCTGACGCAAGTTTGATTTTCAACATTCCATATGGTCCCCCGAGCCCTTCAGGAATAATCCCTGGGCACAGAGCCTGGAGTAAGCCCTGAGCACTGCCGGGTGTGGCCCCAAAACCAAAAATAAACACACTGTCCTGTTAAGATTCTCCAGCATCTTGGGTATAGGTGAACACTGCAGGTATGACACAAAATTCAAAGAACAAAACAAAATATACCAGGTATCTATGAACTGTGTTTTCCAAACTAATGGCACTCATTGCTACCCAGAGGTCCTGCTTATTCTCCAAAGCAGTTCCCATTGTCCAGAAGGCATTCTTCTCCAAATCTTCAACTGTAGCTCTCTCTTCTTAGATAGTATGCCTTCTAGCCTAAAGGGAGATCCTAGCAAGAACATTGATTACATAAAAGCATTGGTACTGTGACAAAGCGCTGGGGTTGTAGGACACAATGGAGGAACATATAACTTGGCTTTAAGGGAATCTTCCTAAATATACCTTAAGAGGGGCTAGAGAGACAGTGCAGTGGATAAAGCACTTGCCTTGCATATAGCCAACCCTGACTGAATCCCAGGAAATCACCTATGGTCTGTTGAGCACTACTAGGAGTCATTTCTGAGCAGATAGGCAAGAGTGGACCCTGAGGGGCTGGAGCGATAGTACAGCGGGTAGGGCATTTGTCTTGCACAAAGCTGACCTGGGTTCAATTCCCAGCATCCCATATGGTCCCCTGAGTAAAGCCAGGAGTAAAGCCAGGAGTAACTCCTGTGCATCGCCAGGTGTGACCCAAAAAGAAAATAAAAAAAGAGAGTGGACTCTGTGTATACTGCTTAGTATGGCCCCAGAATCCAAAAATTCATTAAAAAAAAAAAAATCTCATTAAAAAAAAAATCTCACAAGGACTGGAGCGGTAGTAGAGGAGGTGAGGACATTTAATGTGCACGTGGCTACCAGGGTTCAGTCCCTGGCATCCCAGATGGTTCCCCAAGCACTGTAAGTGATTCTTGAGTGCAGAGCCAGGAATAACCTCTGAGCACCGCTGGGTGTGGGCCCCAAACCAAAAAACCCTCATGAGCCAAATCCTGAAGAGTAATTTGCTGGGAGAACTGAGGGAATGAGGAAAGAAAGGCAACTGGGCCAGAGTACAGGGGTTAGGACACTTTCTTTGTATGCAGCTGAGTCCAGCTCAATCCCCAAGACCACGAGTGTTCCCTGAGCACTGCCTGGTATGGCCCCAGAACCCAAAAATAATAAGCAAATAAAACACCTCATGAACCAAGTCCTGAAGGAAAGTATAAATTTGCCAGAACAAAGAGAGTATGGAAAAAAATATAAGCAACTGGGCTGGAAAGAAAGTACAGCACGTCACACACTTGCCTTGCAAGCGGCAGACCCCGGTTCTAATCTCCACTACCACACATGGTCCCCTGAGCACCACCACAAATGATTTCTGAGCACAGAACCAGAAAGAAGCCCTTGTTGGATGGGTGTGGATATAGAACACCCCCCCAAAAAAAACTGGCTGAGCATGTGTATGTTAAGATAAAGCTGGTGAGGTAAGAGTATAGGGAATCAGATTTTCTGTTTTGTTTTTGGGACACACCCAGCAGTGCTAAGGATCTACTCCTGGCTCCATGCTCGGTGCTTAAGAGACCATATGGGATGCCAGGGATTGAGCCCAGGTGAGTTGCATGCAAAGCAAGCACTCTACCTGCTGTACTGTTGCTCTGGCCCAAAACAATGCAGTTTTTTTTTTTTGTAGATGTACTCTTACATTATTTTGAGTTATTACAACCAAAGGTCACTAATTTTGTACATATTCACAAAAATTTGTTTTAAAACTACTATATGTTGTTCGTACTATCTTATTTTAGTATAATTCCATTAAAATTGGCACATTTTAAAAATACGGAACGCTTCACAAATTGCGTGTCATCCTTGCACAGGGGCCATGCTAATCTTCTCTGTATCGTTCCAATTTTAGTATATGTACTGCCGAAGCGAGCACAAAACAATGCATTTTAAGGTTAGATTCCTAGAACTTCTTCATTATCTTGTAGCGCTAATACTTTCACACTTATCTCCTCTGCTCTTGGAGTGGCTGTGGGTACAACTGGGCATTTTATGCCAGGAGTCAGCACACTGCTGGGCACTTGGTAGGTACCTAATAAACAGGAACATTTGAGGCAGCATGATCTATGGAGGGAATCTCACCAGACTGAAAGAGTCTCCAGAAATGACTGTTCCAAACCCCTTCATTCTCAAGAATAGTCCGACAAGGGTGGACACAAGATGAATTGTGATGTGTATGGAACACAGGACATTGGAGAGTTCCGTAACCAAGAAGAGAAACAGCTAGTGGAGACAAAAAACAAAACACAAAAAACAAAAAAAAAAAAAAACCAACAACCCCAAACACAAAAAGCCCTGCTTCTCCCTTCTTTGTCCTCCCAAGTTCCTAGTGGAGACCTGAGCCCAGTGTCTCAGCTTTGCTGCCTACCCAGGCAAACTTCCCGAGATTGAGTTTAGGACCTGAGCCTTCAGCGGCCCAAGGTCTTACTTCCTGAGCAAAGATGGCTTTTAAACGTCACAATATTCTCAGCAAGCCTCGTACCATGTGGAAGGCAGATATCATAGAGTCACCACCGGGCACCAGCTACCGTTCTGTCATGGAGGAATACGGCTATGAGGTGGGCAAGGTCATTGGCAATGGCTCCTACGGGACAGTGTACGAGGCTTACTTCACAAAGCAGAAGGTCATGGTGGCTGTCAAAATCATCTCAAAGAAGAAGGCCTCTGACGAATATCTTAACAAGTTCCTGCCCCGTGAAATACAGGTTGGAAAGCAGGCTCGAAAAGGGAACTGGTCCCGGGGGCTGGAGCGATAGCACAGCAGGTAGGGCGTTTGCCTTGCACATGGCCAACCTGGGTGCTGGGTGTGACCCAAAAAGAAAAAAAAGGAACTGGTCCCAAGCAGCTTAGTGTTCTTAGAAGGGATACACACAGAGGGGGGCCACAGTAATAATACAGTGGGTAAAGCACTTGCCTTGCAAGCAGCCAACCCAGGTTCAACCCTCAGCATCCTATATTGATCTCCTGAGCACTGCCAGGAGTAACCTGGGCATTGCTGGGTGTGACTCCAAAACTAAAAATAAAACAAATGGGATACAGAGAAGAGGGTGGGGTGAGAAACTCCCAAACGAGAACTGAACCTTTCACTGGGCAGTTAGGAAAACGACTTCCTGTGTATTTATCCTCTTCTCACCTTCCCAGACTTCTAGCCCCACAAGAGGGTTTGCTCACAGGTCCCAGCTCCTGGGAGTTTCTGACTTCTGCATAGATTTAAGCAAGTGGCAGGAGAGCAGGAGGGCTGGGAGACTGGCTGGGGTGGTTTCCCACCTATGACGGCACCCTCTCTTGGGGCAGGTGATGAAGGTCCTGCGGCACAAGTACCTCATCAACTTCTATCAGGCCATTGAGACCACAACGCGGGTGTACATCATTCTGGAACTGGCTCAGGGTGGTGACATCCTTGAGTGGATCCAACGCTATGGTGCCTGCTCTGAAGCCCAGGCTGGCAAGTGGTTCTCCCAGCTGACCCTGGGCATCGCTTACCTGCACAGCAAGGGCATTGTGCACCGGTGAGAGAGCTGCCACCGTGACTGGGGCCTTTGGGATCTCCAGAGGGTGTGGATGCAATCTCCCACTTTTCTGCCTCCTTTTCCCCTCCCTGGACTTCCCTCCTTAAGATATAGGCCCCTCCTCCCCCTCTCATTTTAATCACCCGGACAAGAGCACTAAGCACCCACCGAGAGCCGCACATTTGACCAAACACATGCCTCACTCTTGGTGGTCCTCAGATCCAGCCCCTCTTTCCTGGGCTCTGCCCACAACTCCATGGTTCTTTCCTCTCTACCTTGTGTCCTCAAAATGCGCCCCCCCCCCCCCCAAGCATTCCCTTCACTCCTCTCTAGTCGCTGACCCCTGGCCCTTCAGCTCCAGGTCTAATACTAAGCCCTCTCCCCAGCCTGACCCCCAGCCTTTCTGCTGCTGGTAGGGACTTAAAGTTGGAGAACCTGTTGCTGGACAAGCGAGAGAACGTGAAGATCTCGGACTTTGGCTTCGCCAAGATGGTGCCTTCAAACCACTCTCTGCGTAGTAACTCTCCTTACCGCCAAGTGAACTGCTTTACTCACCTCAGCCAGACCTACTGTGGCAGCTTTGCTTATGCCTGCCCGGAGATCTTGCTAGGCTTGCCCTACAACCCTTTTCTGTCTGACACCTGGAGTATGGGTGTCATCCTCTACACTCTAATGGTCGCCCATCTGCCTTTCGATGATACCAATCTCAAGAAGCTGCTGAGAGAGACACAGAGGGAGGTCACTTTTCCATCCAGCATCACCATCCCGCAGGAGTGCAAGGTGCTGGCTCCCCCAGGAGGACTGAGGTGTCAAGGCGACCCGAGGGAGGGGGCACCCACTAGTTCCCTGTCCCAGGGAATACCAGGGCCATCTCCCATGGGTCTCTCTGCCTTTAATCAGTGGGAATGGCACAGAGGCAGCACCCTGGCTGCGCCACAAGCAGGGCAAGGCCAGAAGCAGATGGTGGAAGGATGGCCCTAAGGATCCCTTCAACTTCCTAGAGCTTGGGAGTGACAAACCTGGCTCCTCAGGATGAAAGTGGGCTCCGCCCCCTTCCACCAGAGTGGTGTGATGGGCTCTCCTGCTTCTCTCTTAGGTCCAGCTGCTCACTGCCTATGTGGCACAATGGGAGGCAAGCTCAGCCAAGCCCTCTCTCTCCCCTGCCCTAGAATCTGATCCTCCACATGCTCCGCCAAGCCACCAAGCGTGCCACCATCCTGGACGTCGTCAAGGATCCCTGGGTGATCAAGTTTCAGTCCGAGCAGCCTACCCACGAAATTAGGCTGCTTGAGGCCATGTGTCAGATCCCCTTCAGTGCCACCTCGAATCGTCACCAATCCTTGGATTACCACATATGAAAGTGGCTCGAGGGAGGGTCGGGGTGAGGGGGTCAAGAGAGGAGCAAGCAGGAGGGTTTGGGCGTTGAAATCTTTTATATGAAAAATAAAATCCGATTTAGTTTCATCAGCTGGGGGTCAAAGATCTTTCCACAAAGGAACCTTAGCATGGGACACTGGAAGGGGAGACTAGGACCTGTAACCAATAATCTTGATACCTGCTAAGAGCAAGCTGTCGCTGGGCCACCCCAGGCGGGAAAGGGTGTTGTCCCTCCGCCTGCTCCCCCAGGTGGCTCGGTGGCCACCATCCTCCAGAGGCCACTGGAGAGTCCGGTTTGGGCCCTCAGTGACAAGACACACGGGACCTCACGGGATGGGGGTGGAGCTGGCCCTTTCCTCCCCGTCCCGACAAGACCCTGAGTCGCTGCCCATGAACGGCCTTTCTGGCTGCTGATCAAGCTGCTTAACGCCCATGATCCCAGAGACTCAGGAACAAATCTCGGAACCCAGCAGGTTTGGGCAGAAATCCCTCCAGATTTGTTAAAATTTCAGAATTTCAAAATCGCGCAGCCACTACTGCAGCCACGCAACATCATGTTATTCTTAACCAGCAATAGAAAACAAATTGTCTACTGTTGCCTTTTCAGCAGATCTGAGTGTTGGGGTAAAATCCCAAATAATAATGGTAGGTCTGGTGTCAAAATATTGAATATAATCAAAGTAAAGAGAAAGTAATGTGGAAATCATCTGCCCCACAGGTAGGGGGAGAGTGTAGGATGGGGGTATACCAGGGGTTTTGGGGGTGGAGAATGGACACTGGTGAAGGTACGGGTGTTTCATTGTATGACCGAGACTTAAACCCGAAAGCTTTGTAACTGCTCTCACGGTGATTCAATAAATAAAATTATAAAAAATGAAAACAAAAAGTAAGGCGGAGTTCATGCCCAGTTCAATCAGCTAATCAGTGGCTGAATAAATAGCAGTACTCCTACATAAAAAAAAAAAAAAAAAAAAAAAACAAGAGCAAGAGCAAGTTGTGAGGCGGAGTTCAGTTTCTCCGCAGCTCACACCTGCCTTTGGGAAGCTTCATTATCTGGGTGAGGTCCCTGCCTGTTCTCGCCTGCACTTATCATGTCCTAGCAATGAGCTGTCCCTGTGGCTTCCTGGTCATGGCTCCCCCTACAGGAGTATTATTTGTTTGAGACGGGTTGCAGAATATCTGAAATGCTTCAGTTCCTTTCTCCATTATCACTGTCGAAAGAACCCGAGTGAATGACAGTCTTGCACACCACTGCTCTAGGACACAGATATGACAGCTCTAACCAAGCCTACTGACTCTGGCTTCTGGATAAAGAAAAGTCTCCTGCCCTCATTGCCATGTGCTCTCCCACCTGAAAATGAGAGCTGCGAAAGTGTGTAGTTAATCACGGGACTGTCGGGGAAGAGGCCTTGGTTGGGGGCAAGTGATTTGGGACTGAGACCATTCCACATGGCCCTAAGATAAGAGATGGAAGTTTCATTCAACCTTACAACTGGGCTTTTCAACTCTAGTACAAGTCCAAGTTGAGAAACAAAACAGTATCTACCTGGAGCACAGTGGCAAATATAAGGAACTCCCCTTTGTTCTGTGTTCTAATGCCCCTGCCTGACTCTATTTTTTGCTAGCTGAAACAAAGTTCCAAGGGCTAGAAGAAGGGTTTCAGGTGCAGACAAGGCAGTAAAAGTACAAGGATTCTACTTGTCCATTTTTATTGGGAATAAGAGCACTGTAACAGCTACCAGAGAGTAGGGAGCCCAGACTCCTCCAAAGTGGAGTAGGGGTGGCAGTTACCCTACCCCCCCAGCACCTCCCAGAAAGGCTAATTTTCCTTTAGCTCAGTTCCTTGAGTTCACTTGGCACTTTAGGATAAGAGACCAATGAAGGCAGCGTGAGGAAAGATGGGCCCAGATTCATCAGGATACCCACTCTGTCAACTGCTTTAGTTCTTCATCTTCATCTGCTTTGGAAGCTTTGGGGACAAGGATACCCAGAGGAAAAAAGAAGTGTTAGGGCCTCAGCAACTGCCAACAATTCCTTGCTCTAACACTCAGAGCTTCCTGAACCATCTCTTTCTGGCAAAGATCCTAAATGCGTGGATCGGTGTGCTGTGCTGCTGCCAATTCCCAAGGCACCTTTGTGCAAATATGAAAAAGGTGCCTCTTTTGCCAATATCGCAGCCCCCAGGGCCAGGGTACACAGTGTGCTGAGTAAATGGGCTGTACGTCTGCCCCCAGTCCCCTTAGGTCAAGGCTGCCTGTAGCCCCCAAGTTGTGCAGATGTCATAGTAGTTCTCTGCTTGATTCCTTTGCAGCAAGCTGGGTGCTATCCCACCCTCTTGAGTCCTAGAGACAACAGAAAAGCTTGGGGTACCTGGTTCAGCCGGGAGACCATGAGAGGGAACATCGGGTAGCTTGACTGATGGTTCTTCTTTCTTGTCACCCACATTTAACAACTCCTGGTCCAATCCTTCCTGCTCCAGCAATTCTAGCTCCTCCAACAGCTCGTCCTGGATATGGGATAAAAGGACTCTTTAAGTCAAAGAAAGGAAACTTCTTTGGTTTTGGGCTCCACTCAAGCTCAGGGGTTACCATGCGCTCAGGAACTATTCCTGGCAGTATTTTCGAGGAACATCTGGGAGGCTGGAGATCTAATCCAGGCTAGCTACCTGCAAGATAAATGCCCTACTCACTGTGCTCACTCTCTAGCCCCTGAAAAGGAAACTTGTATTTCTAAAAACAGGCCCCCCTTTTTTTACATTTTTCTTTTTGGTCACACCTGGCGATGCACAGGGGTTACTTCTCGCTCATACATGCATGAATTACTCCTAGCGGTGCTCAAGGGACCATATGGGATGCTGGAAATCAAACCCGGGTCAGCCGAGTGTAAGGCAAACACCCTGACTGCTGTGCTATCGCTCCAGCCCCAAAACAGGCTCCTTTTTGCCCAAGCGTTCTCTTGGGCATTCCTCCGGGCTTGTTGCATGCTTTATCCAATATTCCCTACCCCCCTTACTCCCCATCACCTCATCCACATCATCTCCAAAGCCCACAGGCCGAGAAATGGCATCTGAGATCTGCTGGGCCACTTCCTGCTGCTCTGTGATGTCAGCCATCAGTTCATCCACCTTGTCGATGTCCCTGAGAACAAGACATTTGTGTAATTAAGCCACAGTCTCCATATCTTGTCCCATGAATGAAGTCCCTCCTCCCTGTGACCTCAGCCTATTAACTCTGTGGCTACCGGGCAGAAGGGATCCCTGGAAAATTGGAATGCAGCAAAGTTTGAGAAATGGCGGGAAGACACATTGGGGAGGATGGGTGTATTCCCTTTCCTACAGGTCTTTAAGAACTAGAAAATCCATCTTTCCTCCTTAGAGTGCCCTAGCTGGACAAGACATCTTGCAGGAAGCAAGAAGGCTAACAGAGGCTGAGCCGTCCAAAGACTTTATACCAGAAATTCTCATACTGAATTTTCTTTTGGGGGGGAGGGCAAAGCTCATGGGCTACTCCCAACACTCTGCTTTGGGATCATTCTCAGTGGTGCTTAAGTTAACTAGTGCTGGGAATAAGGCCTGGACTGGTTTTGTGCAAGGTTCTTAACCACTGTATTATTTCTGCAGCCTGAGAGGTTTTAAGGTTCCAAGCAAAATACCAAGCTACTCTTCCCAGTGCTGGGGACCCTCTCCTCCCATCCCCCCCGTACCCACATGTCCTGGTAGGCCTTCTTCATGCCTTTGGCAGCAAGTTCCATGGTACGAAGGACTTCGGTGTTGGTGGTGGCATTTTCAATGGCCTCACGCTGAAACTCCAGGGTAGATAATGTCCCATCAGTTTGTGCCAGCTGCTGTTCCAACCTTTTCTTCCTCCGAAGAGCCTGTAGGGCAGCTGATCCAGTCCACACTTTGAATATCAGAGCTAGAAACCTGCTTCCCACCTGGGCTCTCCCAATCGGCCCCTTTCTCCATTACCTCTCTTATTCTTGGTCCCATGCTTCTTGGCTGCCTGTAATTCCTGCTGAATCTTCTGCTCCAGAAACTCCTGTTTCTTGATCAGAATCTCCTCTGTCTCCTTCAGTTTCTGAATTGCCTCTTCTGGGGTTGGCCCCTTCTCTTTCTTTCCTGGAGTTCAATGCAGCATTCCCACATTGTGTGGAAAATTATTAGCCAACGGTCCATCCTGGTCATCACATGATCCCCTAAGCATTCCTGGATATCATCCCAATCCCCTCCCACCCTTGACCCCACTTTATTAGCCGAGAACATAGCATAGTATGTGCCAGGCACTTGTTATCCCCAAAAGGCTGAGCAAAAAAGCATCATTTTACATAACAAATATGACAACACAAAGTTGTTAAAAAATTCTGATTAAGAGATAGTGAAGGGGTTAGGGGGCTTGCCTTGCATCTGGTTGACCCCTAGTCCCTTGTACCACAGATGATCCCTGGCCATTGCTAGAGATCACTCTAAGCACAGAGCCAGGAATCTGCCAGAACCCAAATTTTATTTGCTTAAAGTCACTAAAAAGAAACTGAGTAGGAATTGAAACATGACAAAATGACTTTATATTGCCTGTAGTTCTGCTACTCTGAATGGCCCTTCAAGATATTTTTGGTGTGGGGCTGGAGCGAAAGCACAGTAGGTAGGGCATTTGCCTTGCATGTGGCCATCCCAGGTTCGATTCCCAATATCCCATATGGTCGCCTAAGCACCACCAGGAGTAATTCCTGAGTGCATTAGCCAGGAGTAACCCCTGTGCATCGCCGGGTGTGACCCAAAAAGAAAAAAAAAAGATATTTTTGGTGTGTGTGGTATTTTTTATTCCTTAAGACTTTTTAAAAAGCAATCTTGGTTCACAGCAAAACTGATTAGAAGGGAGGTATTTTCTCTTTACCACCCGCACCCACCCACAAACGCACAGCACTCCCATCACATCATATCTCCAGAGTTCAGTCAGTCTGTTTATTGTCCCAGGAGATACCAAAGACGCTGCCTCTGCAGGATCAAATGAAAGAGTACAGGAAACTAGAGAAATCTGATCCCGAATTTCACTTTCAAAGCTTTTCTGCACTTCTAGAATGTCTCCCCCACCCTCCCACCCAAAAATAATCTGATGGTCTCTGGCGCTTAAAAATCCTTTGACACTCTTCATTGCCTCAGGAGTAAAACCTGGGGCTGGAGAGATAGCAGAGTGTAGGGTGGTTTGCTTGCACTAGGCAAGTGATGCCTGAGCAGTGATCTCGGAGCACTGCAGGTGTGCCCCCCCCCCAAAAAAAACGACGAAACAAAACAAAAAGAGTAAAACCGACAGGCCTGGGCGATAGCTCAGGAGTCTGAGCACATGCTTTGCTTGCAGAAGACCCCCGCAGCGTAGCCAGCTGGGAAAAATCCCGGGAATACAGGAGAGTGAGTCTCATGTCATGTGCCCGTGCAAGTAGACCATGCTCTCCCCTTACTTCTTTCTTCCCTGGGCACCTCAAATCCCCATATAACACACCCTGGATCACCCCGGCTAGTCCCGTTCTCCACGAGCGTTAGGACTCGCCACCGACAGTACACCAGGAAACGCCAGCTTTCCGCTTCGAAGCAGGCACAGTTTCCTCGTCACCTCACCCGTTTCCCCGGGACCAGCCCCAAGTTAGCAAGCGTCAGGTCTGGCAAGAGAAGGGTGACGACAGGTGGGACCGGCCAGCCCAGGCCGCGGCCACGCCCCGGTTCACGCCCCGCACCCGGGCAGCAGCTCACCCCTCCCGGGGTGGGAGCGATCCCGGCCGCGCTTCCTGGCTAGGCGGGGTCTCCGGGCACGCCCGGCCGGCTCGGGGGTGCGCTCCGTCCGCGCGCGCCCCCTCCCGCCGCCTGCACTTCCCCGCCCGCCACTCTCGCCGGGGCTCACCCCTCCCGAAGAGCCGGCCGAGACCACTCATCGCGACCTCGCCTCTCCCGCCACCGCCCACGGCGTCCTCACTTCCGCCTTGCTCGGGGAGGGGAGACCGCGGCTCGTCACGCGGAGACCGGCCTCGGCCAATCCCGCCGTGGGACTCCGCTGCGACGTCATCACCAGGCGCGGAGGAGGCCGGCGCAGCGCTTAAAGTGACCGCTTCCTTCCCGGCAGTACGAGAAGGCGCTGTCCCACCCGGGAAAAAAAAAAAAAGTATTCGTTTCCTGGCAAGTCCCGTGCGGGACCATGCGCCCCACTACTTGGAGGAGCCAGTGGAAGAATTCTTCGTGTCCTTTACAGAGCGTGGCAAAGAGCGGAGGGATAGGGCAAGCACAAGGAGATTGCTAGGCCCAGCTTTGCCACAGTTTTAACCAGGCAGAATCTGACAATTTTCAATGCCACACACTCAGGCCTCCCTCGAGGGCCAACCCTGCGCTCACATGCTGCAGAAATAGAAACAACCTTTTGTGGGCGAGATCTCTTCCGTCACACAAGTACACTTTAATAATTTACAAGTGCATCAGGAAACGCCTTCTTGACTTCTACTCAGTTTTATGCCTCAAGTGGCTCAAATCTGGTTCCCTCCACCAGACTTCCCTCCTCAGGGTCCGGCGTGGGCCTTTGCAAAGCTCTCTAATCCTCGAGTGAGGGTTTGAAGACTCATTCCATTCTGGACATGAATGCAGGTAACACCTAGAATGGAAAGAAGCCACATTTCATCAGGCCTTCCTAGCTCCCTGTTATCACATCTCACCTCTTTTCTAGCTGCCACCTTTCATGCAAATGATTCGTGCAGTCATACTTCAACAACCCTTAGGAACTCATTTTCCCTAACCACTCAGTACCCAGTTTGCTGACGTCAATAATATTCCGCTCCTCATCATCGAAGAAAACCATCTGGGAGAAAGGAACATTGGTCTGCTGCTGTAACCTGTGCAAAACAGGGCAGGGGTGACCATTGCGGTGTCTTGCCCCTGCAACCTCTCTGGGCTCTTCCCGAGTCTACCCTGGCTTCAAAGCCTACCTTTCAAAGTGGGTGACCTTGCTGCCAGGGTAGATTTCCCGATGAACCAAGTACTTGACAAGGTCAAAGAGCTCCAATAGCTGATTGGCCCCTCGAGTCTCACCTGTCCTGCAAGGAGGTGCGACAGATGAATGACATCAGGCAAGCGGGAACTCCAGACCCGAGGACCAAGTTGTGTATAACCTGGGAGAACTCAATTTGCTGTTTTTCTACGATGTGCAAACATCCTTGGCCCCTATTTAGCCCTTATCCTTCTGGTCGGACACTGTGGGTAGGAAAGGGCACTATGGATTTGTGAATTCGCGTCGCCAAAACTTTTTGTAACCAAGGGATTACACGAGAAATCTCATACATGCATCTCTCAGCATTAACCCTTAGAGTTCCACCCCCTCTGCCCCCCTCTCCCCCGCCCCAGTCTCTTCTTACCGGGAAGCGGCTGCCATAGGCACCCCTAGGCGCTGCAATCGTCCCAGAATCTCAGGCACCTCTGGGTATAGCTGGATGGTCTGGCCCCTCCTATCTCGCACAGTTCCATCACTGGAGGGGGTGAGAGTAGCCTCAGCTCGGGCCTCACCTGCCAGGTCCTCCCCAACCCAGCCTCACCTGCTCTTGGTGAACGGGGGGTCTACATGCGTATCCACCCAGAAAGGCCAGAGCGTGTAATCTGCAAGAGGACGGAGGCGGGTTCAGCCTCGGAGGGCACGGGGCCTCCCTCAAGAAATGCAATTGGGGTTGGATGAAGAGAGCTCCCCAAGAAGCTCCCCGGTTTGGTCCCTCACCCAAATCAAACACTGCAAGCTTCGGAAGTCGCTCCATGATGCTGCCGGCAGGCCGCGCGCGAGACTGGGCTTTCCACCGGCCATAGAGAGGTGGGCTGCGCCGCCTCGCCACAGACCTTAAGAGACGCTGCCGGCTAGAGTGTCGCCACGCGGGGCGGGGGCTATCAGGCCGGCAACCGCATAAACGCACCCTCTAGTGGCGGAATGGGGGAAAGCGCTGCAGCGCAGCGCCAGAAGGGCCAAATCTCTCCAAGGTCTCCATTCCCCACCCGCCGAGCTAGGTTCTACTGAAGGCCTTTTTTTTTTCTGGTACCCGGCTCTCATTTTATCCCACCAAAAGAGGAAGCTAGATTGGCCTCACCTCGTGTAGAGCTCGGAGTACCTGGCAATACTCCCGTCACAAACAGGTGTTTGCAAAGCCCTGAAGATCTTTTCAAATCAGGCCCAATCAATGTTCAGAAGGGCCACACGGGAAAGAATTCATTGATTTCTATCATCCACATCAGTACTATGCACTCAGATGCGTAACAATCAGTTTGGGTTACTGACTTGTGCCCTTTGCCAATTTCTGCCAATATACCTACATGACCAATTTCCAACTACCAACAGGAAATCTCTTAAAATGGTTTGGAAAGCGTTGCTACTAATTAGCTGGAGTCTCCTCTGAAGGTGTATTTCCTCCCATTGTCCTACCCCTTCAGCCTGGTGAAACTCGTCTGGTCTATTTTTATTCCAACCCTGTTTGTGCAACAGAAGAAAAGATTCCAGAAAGCCAGGAAATATTTTATTGACAACCAGGAACACAGCCACAAGAGAGGGAAGCACACAGGACCGCAAACTAAAACCCAATATCCAGCTAGGTCCCTCTGGGCCAGGAACACTGCATCCTGGGGTCCTCACAGTCTGCCCCCAGTAGACACACAGACTGGGCATCCAGAAGAGGGGTCAGTGGCTCTGGCATCCCAGAGAATGAGAGGATATATGATGCCTCATTATGAGCGACAGGGCAAAGGAGGTAAAATGGAAGACAGGTCTATCACTGCCTAAGACCACCTCCTCCTCTCAGGGCTAACACTAGGTGGAGAACTGAACCACCTAGGATCTTGTAATCAGCTGCTGTCTTCTCATCATTCCTGCAAAGAAAGGAGGGCCACAAAATTAAAAAAAAAAAGGCATTAGAAATACCAACAATAACAAGATTTTAACATGGATTTCATGGGTCCTGGGGGTGGGGTAGGGAGATATGAATTCAGGTGAGGAGAAAACCTGCACCTTTATTTTTACGATCTCCTAACTGCAATTTCTCTCTCTCTCTCTCTCAGTTGGCTGAGAATCAACCCTGAAAGGGTTTCCAGACCTCCTAACTCCAATTAGAAGGGTCCTAAACCAAATTATGGCAATTAGACCCACCATTAGATATTAGATCTTAATGTTTTTAAAAGCACCTAATTAAATTTAAGTGTTTTTTTTTTGGGGGGGAAGGGGGTCCACACACAGGAAAGATTGGTAGACCATGCAGTGCCAAGGGCTTGAACCCAGATGTTCTGCATGCAAAGCTTATGCTCAGCCTTTAAGCTATCTCTCTGGCCTGTCTTCTTAGTACTTTGATAAGCGTACTTCAATACGTTTCTTCTGTGCTTTTTTGTTTTGTTTTGTTTTTGGGGGGTCACAACCTGATGTTCAGGGATTACTCCTGGCTCTGCAATCTGGGATCACACCTGTAAAGCTTCAGGGGACCATATGCGGGTACCAAGGTTTGCCAAACCTAGATCTGCCATGCCACTTTACTATTTCTCTAGCCCGTGTATTTTTTTTTTTTTTTTTAGGTTTTGGGCCACACCTAGCAATGCTCAGGAGTTACTCCTGATTCTGAGCTCAGGAATCATTCCTGGTGGTGCATGGGAAACCCTTCAGGATGCAGAGGATCAAATCTGGGTCAGCTACATACAAGGCAAAGTGCCCTACCTGCTGTACTATCCCTCTGGCCCCCTTGTATTTTATATCTGAAAATCTTATTCTGAGAAGCTGGTTAACAGCTTTATCAGATTGCCAAAGGTTGGGGCTGGAGTGATAGTACAGCAGGTAGGGCGTTTCCCTTGCACATGGCCGACCCGGGTTCGATTCCCAGCCCATATGGTTCGCTGAGCACCACCAGGAGTAATTCCTGAGTGCAAAGCCAGGAATAACCCCTGAGTATCACTGGGTGTGACCCACTCACCTACCCCTACCCCGCGCCCTGGCAAAAAAAAAAGGATTGCTAAAGACCCAAAGGAAAGTTCTAAGAAAAGAGAGACAGGCCTGCTCCACTGGTTCCCTCATCTTCAAATCGGGTTCCAAGGCCCTCATTCCCGTTCCACACTCACATCTGTTTCCCACTGTAGATGAGCCGCTGCTGCTGTGGGGGGATTCCCTCTTTCTCCTCTACACGCTCCTTGATTCGCTCCACCTTTAGGGGGAGAAGTAGAGAGAGGCTGCTAGGGGTAGGACCATGGAAGTGGAAAGAACAAGAGCTATTGGAGACAGCACAAGAGCAAGAGCGAAAGGATTAAGTTCAACCATTCCATATCCAAACAAGCACATAAAGCAGGAAAATGGGCACAAGAGAGGACATTACCTTGTCTGTGGGTTCAATGTCAATCTCAATCTCCTTCCCAGTCAGCGTCTGAAATAAGCAAGGGGTTCATAAATTCCTGTAGCCCAAATCCAATTTTTCTTCTAGGTCAAATATCCCATCCTCACTCCGGGGATTGACTATATTCTGAAAGATGCATATTGGCAGCAAAGCTGCTTTTAAGAATCAGGAGGCTTTAAGTCATAATATCATTCATCAAATGTTGTATTTTTGGTTTGTTTCTGAACCACACCCAGGGGTGCTCAGGAGCTATTCCTGGCTGTGTGCTCAAGAGTGACCCCTGGTGGTCCTCAGGGGACCATGCGTGCTCCAGCCGCTCAGTGGTGCTGAGGAACTTGCCAGGGCTGCAGCCAAGGCTGAGGCATGCAGGCAAAAGTCTTATCTCATGTACTATTTCTCCAGTCCTGTATTTTTCCCTCCCCCACCCCCACCTTTTCTCAATACAAGTGAGAAAACAAACATCCCTGGCTGGAGTATAAGTAGATGATTCTATTAGCAGTACTGTCCAGTAGATACAGAATTGTCATTCTATGGTAAGTGCGAGCCACAGATACAATTTGAAATATACCAGTAGTGGCTCAGTGGTGGAATCTTGAATGTGTGAGGCCCTGGGTTGGATTCCGACACTGCCAAAAGAAATGAAGGGCTTGAGATATAGCTCTGTGTTGCCCTTGCATGTATGCACCTGTGACCTGTGTACTTATGAGGCCTGGGCTTGATCCTGACATATCACACACAATAACAAAAGAATATATATGACATTAGTAGCCAGGATTTTTTTTACTGACCTCCATTCCCCCAGAGCCACATTTTCCTTAAGTTTCTTTCTTTGGGGGTCATGTCAGATGGTGCTGGTGTCCCCTTTCTTTGGGAGTCCCACCAGACAGTGCTGGGCAGCTGTGGGGGTTGAGGAACTGCACCCAGTGGTGTTCAGGGGATCAGATAGTGTTGGAGATCGAACCACGGGCTCTGAATGCAAAGCACGCATGCAGCACTTTGTGCTGTCTCTTTGATCCTGAGCCAGGTATGCACAAGGTGAAAATGCCACAGTCTCCAAAATATTATATCAACATGCAACTTATAAAATTAAGGTTTTTCCTTCATTTTCATAACCAAACTTCAAAATTTGGTCAACATTTCAGAACATCTTAATTGAGATGATATACTTTCTTTCTCTCTCTCGTTTCTGGGCTGCACCCAGCAGTGCTTAGCACTTACTGTGGGCTCTCTGCACGGGGATCACTCCTGGAAGCGCTTAGGGGAATATATGTGGTGCCAGGAATTAAACCTGAGGGTTGGCTGAATGCAAGACAAGTGACTTACCCACTGTACTATCAGATGGTAAATTTTCAACAGAAATATTTCACCTGTATTTACATTTCATAAATTATTCTAAAAGTAGATTTCTATACCCTACTACTACTAACATAAAAGCTTTCCAATGACTGGGCTAGAGAGATAATACAAGGGTTAAAGCACTTATATGTAGCTGACCCTGGTTCAATCCCCAGCACTGCATATGGTTCCCTGAGCACCACCAGGTGTGATCCCCTGGCACAAAGCCAAGAGTAAACCTGGACCACCATCAGTAGCAGTGGGTGTGGCCCCCAAACCCCAGTTTTCCAATGATGAAATAAGGTCTCAAATTTTTATTTGAAATTAAATACAAATAAATAATTGAAATTATTTATTGGGGCTGGAGCGATAGCACAGCCGGTAGGGCGTTTGCCTTACACGCAGCCAACATGGCCGACCCGAGTTTGATTCCTCCGCCCCTCTCGGAGAGCCCGGCAAGCTACCGAGAGTATCTCGCCCCCCATGGCAAAGCCTGACAAGCTCCCCGTGAGGTATTCGATATGCCAAACGCAATAACAACAAAGTATCCAATGGAGACGTTACTGGGCCCGCTGGAGCAAATCGATGAACAACGGGAGGACAGTTTCGGACAGTTTTATAATTTCTCAGTCTCAAAAACCACACTTCATGTGTTCAAGCACTAAGAGTTCTATGATTTATTTATTTTTGGTATTTCAGGCCACACCTGGCTGTGCTCAGGGCTTACTCCTGGCTCTGTGCACAGGGTGGTGCTCAGGGGACCACAAAGGGTGCCAGGAATCGAACCTGGGTCAGCCGCATGCAAAGCAGTACACAGTACAATTGCTCAGGCTCCAAAAGGGACTCTTTTATTTTATTTATTTATTGGCTTTTTGGGTCACACCTGGCGATATACAGGGGTTACTCCTGGCTCTGCACTCAGAAATTACTCCTGACGGTTATCAGGGGACCATACGGGAAGCTGAGAATTGAACCTGGGTTGGCCGCATGCAAGGAAAACGTCCTACCCGCTGTACTATCACTCTAGCCCCTAAGAGAGGCTCTTTTAACAAAGAGCAAATGCTGGTGGGAGGACAGAGGGGTCCTTGGGACACTGATAGGGAAAGCAGGCACCCAGGCAAGGGGAGTAGTGTTGGAGTGACATAGACATAAAGCCACACTCACAGTATCGTTAATTACGATATCGCAATAAAAATGGGGGACAGAAGAGTAAAAAAAAAAGTAAATGTGCCAACTAGAATCTGCCCGATAGAATACAGGTATGGAGAATGAGTGAGAATAGGGTCAGGGAATACAACTTAATGGGCTGAGAGCATGCTCTGCATGCTGGTGGCCCGAGTTCCATTCCCTGAGCACTGCGGGGAGCGACTCCCAAGCACCATGCCTGGGCTTGCCTCTGAGCACCAGACCGTGGTCTCAATACCAAATGAAATAATGACTGGCCAGGAGAGCCTAGATCTCAAAGCTGGGTAAAGGCTACGCTGTGTCTTCTCTGGTGTTATATTTGAAATTATTCATAACTAAAATTGTTTTAAAGTAGTGGAGCACTTTTAAAATTTTTCTTTTTTGAAAAGAGGAGGTATGGTGTTTGCCTTGCATGTAGCTAACCATGGTCCAATCCCTGGCACCACAGATGGTCCCCGGAGCATCACCAGGGGTCACTCCTGAACCCAGAGCCAAAACAGCCCAGGAGCACCACCAAGTGTCGCCCAAAAAAAAAATAAATAAAAAAGATTTTTTCTTTTTTTGGTTTTTGGGTCACACTAGGAAGGTGTGACAGGAGGTGCTGGAAATGGAACCTAGGCCTTCTTCAGGCCAAGCATGCTCTCAGTCTGTTAAGCTCTCTCTCTCTAGTCTGAAAGATTCCTGGAACACACCTGGCAGTGATCAAGGCTTACACCTAGCTCTGTGCTCAGAGGTCACTCCTTGAGGAGCTTGGGGGACCACACAGGGTGCTGGGAATTGAATCCGGGTCGGTGTTGTGTAAGGCAATTGCCCTACCCCACTGTTCTGTCTCTCCAGTTCCCAAAAGAGATTCCTAATATAACTTGTCATAACCGAGTTTTGTCCCCTCAAGGTCAGAGGCCTCAGAATACATTCAATGCTACTTAGTAGTTGGTCCTGACCTAAAGTTCCCTTATGGCTTGAAGGTTCAGAAACATCAACTATCTAGCCTTTGCCAGGGGGAAATTTCCCAGCTGAGAACTGTGAGACACACAATTAACTGGATTTTACTGTCTAGGACAACACAAGGTGAAATGACAAAAATCATTCACTGACTGAAAAACCCACACCAACTAAAGTGAAATGAAACCTTTCACAACCCTATAACACAAACACCCAAGCACTGTCAGGTGAGCTGGTAATCATCAGTAGGGTCATGCACACTGCTGTTCTAGCTGGCTGGGAATACTTGAGTGGTCCTCCCAGGCCTCCTGAGCACCACTTGGGAGGAACCCCCTACTTAGTTAACCAATGTGACTGAAAGTTCTCACAGGTGCACAGCAGCTGAGCGCACATTCCCTGCAGGTGGGAATATAAGACGGTGTCATCGCTTGGCGAATGGCAGTCCTCCTTACGGCTACCACCTCAAGGTATTCATCCGAAGGTATTTATCTAATTTACACACATTCATGAAGCTACTTATATGACACTGCTCACTGAAGTCCTATTAATACTGCCAGAAACTGGGGACAAACAGTCCATGACAGGATGGATAAACAAGCTGTGACAGGCATCCAGTGGGACCCCACCCAGTTCTAAAGTACAGCTACACGCGGCAGGGCTAACGGTGAAAGAAATCATACGAAAAGTGCGTATGACACAGTTCCACTTGTCTGGAGTTCTAAAGCAAAATTAACCTACTGGACTTTCAAGAGGGTAGATGTGAAATGTTCTAGATCTTGCTGTGCTTGTGTGTCTACTGTTGAAAACTCAGTGAACTGATCCCTTAGGAACGTATTTTATTCTGTTAAGAGAACATGGTTGGGGTAAAATCCCAAATAATAATGGTGGGTCTGGTGTCGAAACATTGAATGTGATCAAAGTAGAGAGAGAGAGTAATGTGGAAATCATCTGCCCCACAGGTAGGGGGAGGGTGTGGGATGGGGGCATACTGGGGTTGTTGGGGGTAGAGAATGGGCACTAGTAAAGGTACCGGTGTTTCATTGTATGACCGAGACTTAGACCCGAAAGCTTTGTAACTGCTCTCATGGTGATTCAATAAATAAAATTATAAAAAAATGGAAAAAAAAAGAGAGAGAAACGTGAATGAGAGGCTAGAATGGTGGTACAGCAGAGACAGTGTTTTCCCTACACACAGCCAACCAGGATTCAATCCCCAGCACCCCATATGGTCCCCCGAGCCCGCCAGGATTGATCCCTGAATACAGAGCCAGGAGTAAACCCTGAGCACTACAACTAGATGTGGCCCAAAAACTCAAGGGAAAAAAAAGAGAACATGAATGAGGGGGTTGGTAGGCAGTTGAGTGGTTAGGGAACAGGCCTAGCATGTGCCAGACCAGGGTCCACCTCCAGCACACTGTCCCTTAAAATATTGTCGGGTGCAGGGCCGAGGCCCCTGAGAGGCACTGGGTAGCCCTGGTGGTCCCTCGCACTGCAGGCCTTGAGCAGCACCATGTCCTCATGCTCCAGCATTGAATTGCTGGTCCAACTTATCAAGTATTGTTTGAGTGGCCCCTGGCCCTCAGAGCACTGTTTGGGAGCCTCCTACCTAAAAGACAATAAGCATGAGAAAATTGCTGCCCAACGTAATCTAAGAGGTCACTCGAGGACAATAAAAAATGAGGATTGGAGCTGGAGGGATAGCACAGCGGGCAGGGCATTTGCCTTGCATGCAGCCGACCCGGGTTCGATTCCTAGCATACCATATGGTTCCCCAGCACTGCCAGGAGTTATTCCTGAGTGCAGAGCCAAGAGTAAGCCCTGCGCATTGCTGGCTGTGAACCAAAAAGCAAAAAAAAAAAAAAAAAAAAAAAAAAAAGACTACTTTGCTATGATCTGAGACACAATGTTTTTGTCTGTTTGAGATAGAATGTCTTGGGTTAGATCTAAACTTTATGTAAGGTAAGAAAAGGTATCATCAAAAAAAAAAAAAAAACCTGGCTGAAGCTTTTATCAAAATAAAAACTCCCAAAACAGTACAAGGAATGGAAAGAAAATCAAGCAGAAAGAGATAAAGGAAAAATTAGGTTGACTATGAGAAAATAATAAAAGAACTGGGTTCCCAATACCTAAAGGAACCAACAGATGAGTATTGGGGAAAATGACTTAAGATAGAAGATGATGTATCGAGAGAGAGGGGCCAAAGAGATAGTACGGTGGGTAGGGCACTTGCCTTGCACCTGGCCTGCTTGAGTTTGATTCCTCCACCCCATCCCACATGGTTCCCTGGAGGAGTAAGCCCTGAGCACAGCCGAGTGTGGCCCCAAAACAAAAAGAGAATTTCAGAGAAGGGGGAGAGAAAAAGAGAGAAAGAGAGAGAGAGAGAGAGAGAGAGAGAGAGAGAGAAAGGAGAAAGAGAGGGAGAAACAGGGGGGGGGCGGGAGAGAGAAGACAGAAAGACATGCAAGATACAAACCTCAGAAGAACAAAGAATAATAACAACGAAAGAATAAGATAGTCTATCATTTGTGTATTAGAGCTAATTGTTTAAGTCTCATTTGTATATTAGAGCTAATTGTTGCTGTATGTATTTAGCATATAAAGAGGAGCGGTGAATAAAAGAGATGGAGGACAGAGAAAGTTGTCTGGAAGCATAACGTGGTTTTGGAAAGGAGACTAACAATTCTGAGTTATTAAAAATTGATTTAGGGGTTCAGGAGACAGCTCACAGACCTGAGCAATCCCCACCCAACACATGGGTAGTAACCCCCAGACTGGCCTGGGGAGGTCCCAGCAATGTCTGTGTTCCTTGCTGGAGCCTGAGGACCACGTGATGCCAGAGATTGAGCTTAGTATTAAAAATCCTGCATGCAAAGCTGACGCTCTGCCCCAGGGCCTATATATTTCAGGTCTTCAACTTTTTCAAATGTTGGCGGTGATCCAGTGACCCCACGACCCATCACAGTGCTTTCACAGTAACTCAAATAGGTACCTAAAGAAACTTTGAAAAAACAATTAATTATCTCTGTGATCGTATAGTGACTAGTACTCTGCTGTTGTGAAAAGACAATTATCTGCACGTGCCTCTTGGTCTTAGTCCCGGGGTTTAGAGTTGGTGTGATATGCCTGATGGTTAAAAGCAGGGCTAGCAGGGGGCAGAGGAGTGGACTCTGAGGGCTGGAGCGCAGGCTTTACGTGCAAAAGTCCCGGGTTCCTTCCAGTAACGCTCTGGGAGTAGGCCCTGAGCACCAGCCAGTGGGGCCCCCTAGTCCACCCCGAATGAATGGTGGAGACTCCAAAGAGCCGGCGAAATACCGACTCAGCTGCAAGCACGCCAAACTCGCGTGTGGCTGCACCAAGGGAGAGTTTTTGTCCTCTGGAGGCACACTAGAGAGAGCAGAGAGAGCACTGGCGACTGCTGAGGTCTTGCGAGCCGAGCCGGGAAGCAGCGCGGGAGGGGAGAGATGGAGAGAGAGGGGGGGGGGGAGCAAACAGCACCCCATCAAGGCCCCGGGCACTGGCCACTTGCCCTGCCTCACTCCAGGAAGCGAGGCCGGTGCGAGATGCAGGCGACAAGGCAAAAGCTTACCTCCGGCACACGCCCCCGGCGGGGCCGCGACACTGACGACCGCCCGCCAAAGGCGTACAGTCGCTCGTCCCTGCCAAGACCCTCAAGTCCTCTCCCCCTCCCTCTCCCCACCGCCCCACTCCTCCCCTCCAGGTCCACGATTCCGTGCGGTGCTCGGAGGCGGCCTGCCTGGGTCCTGCCCGGAAGAATCGGGTAACTGGTGCATGAAGAACGGGGGTGGCAGCTCACTCCAAGCATCCGAGAGAGACGGGGGCGCCGGAGTGGCTGCTCCACCGTCCCCTGCACCATTGCCGGGGGTCGCACACAGAGACGCCGGGCTACGGCGGCCTCCCGCAGGGCCGCTGCACAGTCCTCCCAACACGGGAGCGGCAGCCCCCCGGGGTGTTGTTAGCCCGCAAGGCCAGTCCGCCGCTCGCAGAGCCCCGCCGGGTCCCCTGCTTCCCATCACCCCCCGCGCGGAGCCCCGAGATTGTCAGCGCCCTCCGGAGCTCCGGGGAGGCGTGCGTGCCCTTCCCCTCTCCTCCCCGCCAGGCGTGGCCGCCGGCCCCGCACAACCGCGTCTGGGCAAGGCAGGACGAGCTCCCACCTTCACTTTAATAAGCATCTTCTTCCTAGTTCGGGGCTGCACACCGATACGTCGCTGCCTCTCCCGCTGCGCTCTCCGCCGCCGCTTCCCAGCACTCCGCCGGTGGGAATCACTTCTGCTTCCGGGTCGCTGGCTCCACCCCCCCCCACGCCCCTTTTCTCTACGGGGTTCCCGAAAGGGTCGGGAATGCGCCGGCGTTTCGTTTCAGCGGCGCTGTAAATTAGAAAGAAGGCTTCCAGTGAATTCACAACAGAAATAAGACCTCCGCGATTCGGAAAGTCCCTAGTGAGCCACGGCTAGTGGAAACCGGGGGCCCGCAGGAACTACTTCTCCCGACATGCCTTGGGGGTCTCGCGCGCGTAGCACTCTGGGAGTTGTAGTTTCCTGCTCATCGGTTCTAACGGTAACCTGAGTGTGTGGACTCTGTTACCCAGAAGGCCCTGCTGAAGTCGGAATTCCTTGGTAAATGATCTCGCAGGCTTTAGCGGAATCTGTTGGCGTGGCCCACAAGGCTCAGCGGGGCTGCACGAGGCTCGTTGCTAAGTAAGTGTGAACTTCGGTCAACGGCCACCTGGGCGATAGCGACAGGAAGTGAGTACCCCTCTTCCGGAAGCTAGTTATGGAATCTTCCTCATTCCTTCGCCTCCTCCGCCAAATCAGCCTCTCTCATACCCTGCATTGCGCTTTTCTCTGGCGGGGAGAACGGTGACAAACGGGATAAGACTCCATCCCAATTCTTCTCTTCAACAGATAGTACCTGGTATGGAGACATCCAGGGAAATCGCAACCGTGCAGGAATCAGAGGTGACAGTCTACAGGGACCATGCTTCAATCTCTGACCTGACTTTCCAAAACATTTTTGAAGTAACATTGCATTATAGCGTTATAAATGGCAAGTGTGCAACGTTGGAAATGGACATGTGTATATACTAACCTTAAATTACCTTTAGAAATCAATTCTAGGGTGGTGAGATGGCTCAAGGGCTGGCGCACCTGCTTTGCATGTAGGAGCCTTGGGTTCCATCCCGGGCACTCCATGGACCCCTGAGCACTGCCTGGGAACAAATTTCCAATACGTAGGAGTTGATCCCCAGAACAGAAGTCTTAATTCTAAACTTGGCTGTCTAGAATGCCTGCAACTGTTCAAAATCTTTTATCCAATTTATTCACCTTCCCTCTTGGTGACTATGGTCATAATATACTATAGTTGCTCTATAATCTAAAAGGAACCCCCTCACTACCACTTGTTTTCTCTGTGAACCACATACAGTTGAAATCATAGGCATTTGCCTTCGTCCATATGGCGTATTTTAACGGGCACAGCACCTTCTAGGTCCATGCATGTTGTAAATAGCAGGATTTCAATTTTTTTTTTTTTTGCAGTGCCTGAGGATTGAACCCAGGGCCTCACACATCCCAGGCAAGGCAAATGCTCTTTGTCACTGAACCACTTTCCTGAGTCTCATCTTTACTAGCTCATTCGATGTCTAGATGTCCATTGTGTACATCTTCCTTCCTCATCTTCCTTATTATTATCTGCATTTGCACATACCTTGTTTCCAGTTCTTGGCTGGAAATTGTCACTATTATTGTCTATTATTGTCACTGTTATTGTCACTAGCTGGACAATGAACATCTATCCTTTATTTGTTTGGGGGCCACACCTGGCAATGTTCAGGGCTTACTCTTGCAATGTGCTCGTACATCATGACTGGTGGTGCTCACAGTATTATTCCAGGTGCTGGATATAGAACCCAGGTTGGCTACATGCAAGTCAAGCACCCTGCAAGCTGTATTCTCTCTCTCGACTCATATTGCCTTTTGAATTAGTGTTTATCTGTTTTTAGGTACATGCCCATTAAGTGGAATATCTGGATTATATATAATGTCTGCTTTTGTTTCACGGTCACAGTCACGGTCCTCCTGTTATTCATCGATTTGCTTGAGCAGGCACCAGTAACGTCTCCATCGTGAGGCTTGTTACTGTGTTTGGCATATTAAATACATCACGGGTAGCTTGCCAGGCTTTGCCATGTGGGCGAGATACTCTCCGTAGCTTGCTGGGCTCTCCAAAAGGGGCAGAGGAATCGAACCCAGGTCGGCCTGGCTGGCTGTGCACAAGGCAGACGCCCTACTGCTGTGCTATCGCTCCAGTCCTGCTTTTGTTTATCTTTTTTTTTTTTTCTCTTTTTTTGGGTCAGCCATGGCAATGCTCAGGAGTTACTCCTGGCTCTGCATTCAAGAATCACTCCTGGCGGTGCTTGGGGAACCATATTTGATTTTGAAGATTGAAACTGGGTCAGCCGCTTGCAAGGCAAATGCTCTACCTGCAGTACTATTGATCCAGCCCAATTATGTAATTAAAAAAATTTTTTTGAGCCACACCCGGTAGTACTTGGGTGAGGGATGGGCAGGAGCTGCTTCCAGTGGTGCTTTGGAGGCCACGCTATACTGAGGACCAAAAATGAGCCTCCTGTATGCACAGTATGCATTTAGCCTCTAGAGTTTTCTCTCCGATTTACCTTTGTTTTTTTAGGCCACACCCAATGATGATCAGGAATTATTCTTGCTACATTTTTGGGGCCACTTGCTGTGGTGCTCTATGGAACATGTGGTACAGGAATAGAACCTGTGCTCCAGCATGAAAAACAGATCCTTAAATCCTTAGAGCTCCCTAGCCTCTGCTTTTCCTTTTCTTCTTCTTCTTCTTATTATTTTTGCTTTTTTTCTTTTTGCGTTTTGGTTCACACCCAGCAATGTTTAGGGGTTATTCCTGGCTCTGTACTCAGGAATTTCTTCTGGCGATGCTTGAGGGACCATATGGGATGCCGGGGATTGAACCCGAGTCAGCCGCTTACAAGGCAAACGCCCTACCCACTGTACTAGCACTCCAGCTCCTACTTTTTTCTTTTTAAAGGAATTTTTATACTGCTTTCCATAATGGCTACAGCAGTATACATTCCTTTCAGCAGTATGTTAGAGTTCTTTCCTTCCCATCCACTCCAACACTTGTTGCCTCTTTTTTTCTCTTTTATTTCTTTTTGTTTTTTACTTTATATTTATTTTTTGGCTACACCCAGAAATGCTAAGAGCTTTCTCTGCTTTTGTGCTTGGGGATCACTCCTGACAGTGCTTGGGGGACCATATGGGGGACTGGGAATCGAACTCACATCAGCCGTGTGCTTGGCAAGCACCCTACCTGTTGTACTATCTCTCTGGCCCCTTGGTGAATTTTATACGGTTTTATTCTATATTCTGTTTGATCCTATTTTCTCTTTATATTTTGGGGGTCACTCCTGATCAGTGCTAAAGGAATCCACTCCCAGTGATACTCTGTTGATTGGACCAAGAGATTGAGTAGGGCCCAAGATGCAATGCTTCTCAGACTATGAAGTATTGGAAATCACCAGTACCACTCCCCAGCAGTGTTTGAGGAGCCGCCCTCTGGTAATACTGTGTGGCTTTCTTGTTAGAGTGTCTGTGGTGCCAGGGTCAGGCACGTGCAAGTCATGCACCCTAACCCCTGTACCATCTCCCCATCCCTTTTATTTTCTTTTGGATAATAGCTATTCTCACAAGTGTGAGTTGATGACTCACATTCGTTTTAATTTGCATTTTCCTAATATTGTGAGAGGTAATAAACATCTTTCCATGCTGCAGTGATGAAAATCTTTCAGGTGCCTGTTGGTTATCAGTGTTATCTTTGGAGAAGTACCAAGAGGTGTTTAGGTCTACTTCCCATTTTTTAATCTGTTGCTGCTTATTTGTTGAGTATTATGTTGTGTGTGTGTCTGTGTGTGTGTGTTTTGTGAAACAAGATAGTTTTTATTGAATGAAACTTACTTAGAAAAATGTGAGGGGAGAGAAAGAGAGGAAGGACACATTCAAGAGAAGTACACAGGCATCTCCAAAGTGGAAAACGCCAAGCAAGCAAAGATACTTAGACACAGCAAGGGAGATTCATGTTTAAGGGAAAACATGGGCTTGAAGTGCATGCCAAGTTTTATGAGTTCTTTAAAAGTATTAAATATTTTTATTTGTGTTTTTTTGGGGGGCCACACACTCTGAGGCTTCTCATGGCTCTGTGACTGTGTGCTGGGGACTTGTTTCCAGCAGTGCTTGGGGACCATGGGGTGCTGGGGATGGAGCCTGAGCCTCTTGCAGGCAAAGCATGTGCTGTGAGGGCTCTCTCCAGCTCAGACTTTTAAATATTAACTGCTTTTCCGTTAATATTCAAAATACATGTATGACGTGCAAATATCCTCTTCCATTCAGAATGGTGTCTTTTTGATTCCTTTCTGCATTCTTTCTGCTTTTCGGTGTTACTGTTTATTTTTGCTTTTATTTTTCTTGCTTTTGGAGTTGAGTCCCCAAACACATCTCCTCAGCCAATGTCAAGAAGCATTTGTCATGTATTTCTTATGTATTTTACAATTTTAGGTCTTATATTCAAGTCTTTGATTCATTTACAATCAACTATTATGTATGGAATGACTGTTTAGTTTCATTATTTTGCGTGTAGTACTCCAGTTTTCCCATTAATTGAAAAGACTCTGTGGCCGGAGGGATAGTAGAGAGGGTAAGATGCTTACCTTGCACATGGCTGACATGGCGGAACAGGGTTCGATCCCCAGCAGCCCACCTGGTCCCCTAAGCCTGCCCAGGGAGTGAGCCTTGTGCTTAGAACCTGAAGTAAGCCCAGAGCACTGCTGGGTGTAGCCCCAAACACTACCCTCCCTCTCCATAAAAAAAAAAAGTTATACAAAAAGACTTGCTCCATTGTATGCACTTGAATCCTTTGTTACAAATTACCAATTCCTTTTGTAGTTCTATAAGTTCTAAATACAGTTTATAATTTTTGTTGCATTATTGTGAAGCAAATTATTGGGATTTTTATAAATGTCACTGAATCTGTATGTTTCTTTAATATAACCATTTAAATTAATGCTTTTAATCCATAAATACAGAACTCCTTTGGGTCTGTCTCCTTGTGTCTTTCATTTCTTTCAGTGTCTTATGGTTTTTGTGTATAGATCTTTATTGCATCAGGGGCCGGAGAGAGCTCCAAGTGCTGAGTACATGATTTGCATGCAGGAGGTTTAGGTTCAATCCTGGCACTACATGGGTCCCTTAGTATCATAAGAAGTGACCCCTAAGCACAGAACATGTAATAGCCCCCAAGCATCACCAGGTACATCCAAAATATCATTTCTCAAATATTAAGATTTTGTTTTGTTTTAGGGCCACACCTAGCAGTACTCGGGACTTACTGCTGACTCTGTGCTCATGGTGTGCTCAGGGGACCATATGCAGTGCCAAAGGACTGACTCTGAGTTGGCCTGAATGCAAGGCAACTCTACCCGCTGTACTATTGCTCCAGCCCTCCACTATATTCTTTTTAAAAGACTTCAGTTATAGGGTCGGAGAGATTGTACAGCAAGTAAGGAGGCACTTACCTTGTGTGTAGCAAAACAGAGTCTGATCCCCAGTGCCACATATGATCCCTTAAGCCTCACCGGAAGTGATCACTGGAAGTGAGCAGAGAGCCAAAACGAAGCCCTGAGCACAACAAGTTATGACTCATCTCCCCCAAATAAAAATTACATTTATTTTCTATGCTATTTAAAATTTGGGAGTATAACTTTATATTTCAATGTAAGTATAGGTATATATACTTAAATACTTATATTGTATAATATACATGCTAATAGACTTGTGTATGTGCTTATATATGTTGAATATATTAAAGGAATATATCATGTATATATAAGTATATACTTATATTGAAACATGTAGGTAGGTATGGTACCTACCACCAGTCATACACATTGATTCTCTCTATCCCTCCTTCCCCTACTCCTACTCATTGGTAGCCAGCACATTTTTTTTTATGGAATCACTGTGAGATACAGTTACAAAGCTTTCATGATTGAGTTTCAGTCATACAGTGCTCAAACACCCACCCTCCACTAGTGCGTGTTTCCACCACCAATGTCCCCATTATCCCTCCTGCCATCCCCACCCCATCCCACCCCATGCCTTTGTGGAAAGAACCTTCCTTCTTATTCTTTCTCTACTTAAGGCATCTTCAGTGCAGATACTGAGAGGCCATCATATTTGGTCCTTAATCTACATTCAGCACCTATCTCCCATCCCGAGTGATCTCTCCAACCATCATGGACTTAATGGTCCCTTCTCCATCCTAACTTCCTTCTTCCCAGCACATGAGGCAAGCTTCCAAAACGTGGAGTGATCCTCCTGGCCCTTGTCTCTACTGTCCTTGGGTGTTAGTCTGATATTATGTTATCTTATATTCCACAATTGAGTGTAGTCATTCTATTCTGTCCCTTTCTTTCCGACTCATTTCACTTAGTATGATACTCTCCATGTCCATCTACTTATAAGCAAATTTCATGACTTCATCTTTTCTACAGCTGCATAGTAGATGTGTAGTTTGTACCATTATGTAGATGTACCATAGTTTCCTTAACCAGTCGTCTGTTCTTGGGCACTTGGGTTGTTTCCAGATTCTACTGTGAACAGTGCACAAGCACATTTTTTATAGACTTGAGTTGTTGTTTTGCTCTAAAGTTAGTTCTTTTTGATGCAGTTGTAAATGGTTTCTATTTTTTTGATGCAGTTTTTATGAATTTTCTACAATGTATTTTTGTATATTAATTTTTTAGCCTGCCAGTTTAGTTTTTGGTTTGGTGGCCACTCCAGCAGCACTCAGGGGCTACTCCCGGCTTTGTGCTTGGGGGTTGCTCATGACAGTATTAGAGAGATTGTTGGGTACCAGGACCAATCCATGGTTCTAGCAGGCAGATTTTGTAATCAGTCTATTGTACTGTCGTCCAGCCCTTGTTTTTTTACACAGCTTTTTGTTGGAGCCTTTGAGACATTTTCATGTTTTGTCATCTGTAGATAATGATATTCCATCATTTCCTCTCAAACGTGGCTCTTGTCCAGTTGCTCTCCCTAGGACTTCCAACACAGGTGGTGGTTAAATGATCAAAGTGGATATTCTTGTCTGATGTTGGCTGTGGGTTTGTGAGATATGGCTGTTGTTCAGGTACATTCCTTTATGCCAGTTTTGAGTTTGGTTTTTGTTTTTTTTAATCATGAAAGGATGATGTATCTTTCTTGTAAATGCTTTTTTTTTTCCTTTTTAGATATCTATTGAGATAATCCTTTATGTTTGTTTGCTTTTTGTTTTTGTTGTGGGGCCCCTGGCGATGCTCAGGGGTGTTTATTCCTGGCTCTGCACTCAGGAATTAACTCCTGGTGGGTTTAGAAGGGAATAGAACCTGGGTTAGCCATGTGCAAGGCAAGCACCCTTACCCTCTGTACTATCTCTCCAGCTCTATAATCATATATTTTTATTTCTGGGTTGGGGTTTTTTTTTTAGAGGGGGCACACCCAGCAGTGTTCAGGGCTTACTCTTGGCTCTGTGTTTCAGGGATCTCTTTAGGTGACTCAGGCAACTAAATGGGGTTCTGGGGATCTAATTGGCTGCATGAACAGCAAAAACCCTACCTGCTGGAGCCCCTATAACTGTTCTTTTTTTTTTTTTGAAGTGCTGATGTTTTTTTGTGGGGAAGCTCCTCTCAGATGGTGCTCAGGAAACCCAGGGACTCCTCCTGGCATTTCTCAGTTGGACTGGTGGACCTGTTCAAGGGCCCGGGGATGCTGAGGATGCTGAGGATATCCTGCTCAAGGGCATCCAGAGTTACACCTGATGATGCTTAGAGGCCTTCAGGGATGCACCTGGTGATGTTTGGGGACCTACAAGGCTGCATCTGGTGTTGCTTGGAAGAACAGCATGTGGTCAGGAATTAAATCATGGCTGGCTGCAAGCCAGAGATGTACCTTTGCTCCTTTACAATCTCTCTGGCCTCACAGATTTTTTTTTTTTTTGGTATATCTTGTGGTGCTCAGGAGTGACCCTGGCAGTGCTTGGTGAACTCTGTGGTGCTGGGGTTGTGAATCTAGGTGGGCTGCAAGAAAGACCAACACTTTAATCCCTATACTAGCTCTCTGGCCTCTCCAGTGATTTTTTTAAAAATTGTTTTTTGGACCATATCTGGCTGTGCTCAGAGTCTACTCCTGGCTCTGTGCTTGAGAATCACTCCTGGCAATGCTCGGGGGACAGTATGGGGTACCGGGGACCAAACCCCGGTCAGCCGCATGCAAGGCAAGTGCCTTATCTGCTATACTGTCACTATAGCCTCTCCAGTGATTTTTTGTGTGTGTGTGTGGGGCAACACCTGGTGGTGCTCTACCACTTGAGTATCTCCCTGGCTCAGTCTTCTTCTTCTTCTTTTTTTTTTTTTTTGCGTCACACCTGGTGATGCACAGGGGTTCTCCCGGCTCTGCACTCAAGAATTACCCCTGGCGGTGCTCAGGGGACCATATGGGATGCTGAGCATCGAACCCGGGTCAGCCGTGTGCAAGACAGACGCCCTACCTGCTGTGTTATTGCTCCAGCCCCCCCGGCTCAGTCTTGTGATTCTTGTCCTTCCTTTTGCTGATGAGATGTGTCATTGTGTATGATGAAATAGTCATGGGTTTTTGGAATAAATGCCACATGATGATAACACATGATTTTTGTTTTTTGGTGGTGCTTAGGGGACCATGTGGTGGTAGGAGTTGAACCTGAACTTCCCTTAAGCACAACGTGTGCTCAGCCCTTTAATCGTGCTCTTTCTCTCTCTCTCTCTCCACCCCCACCTGCCCCGTGTTACCAGTGTTCTAGTTCAGGAGTGCTTCTACCCTCTTGCTCACCACCAGAGTGCTAGGATCCCTCCACCATTAATCCAAAGTCCCTTACCTCCACCCTCCCTTTTCAATTTTATAGAGGAATCAGAGAAAAATAGGTATTACTTTTTCTGTGACACTTTGGTGGGCGGTTTGGAAAAAGAGTGCATTGAATAAGGCACTTGCCTTGCATGTGGCTGACCTGGGTTCAGTCCCTGACGCCACATTTGGTCTCGAGTACCACCAGGAGTGATCCCCGAGCACAGAGCCAAGTGTAAGCCCTAAGCACCTTGGTGTCAACTAGAGCAATCACTCAATGGGCTCAGTCCATGCTTTGCTTGCAGAGACCTGCATTTCATCCCCAGCACTGTTTGATCCAAAGCACTTACAGGTGCCACCCCTGAGCTGAGAGCCAGGAATAGCCGCTGAGCACTGTGGGGTCTGACCCAAAACCAAACAAAAGGTTTTGTGGCATCTTCTAGTTAAGTCACAGTTTGGGGGAACTTTTGATTAGTTTCAATGGTCTCATTTTGATGGGTCTGTTCAGGCTGTTTGTTTCTTGCTGATTCACCCTTAGGATGTTGCATTTTTCCACGCATTTGTCCATTTCTTCCAGATTGTCCATTTTGTTGTTTTATCATTGTTTACAATACTCTTTGATCCTTTGTATTTCTGTGCTCTCTTTTGTAGCTTCTCTTTGGGTTCTGAAAATTTTGGTGTTTCCTCTTCTCTGTGGTTAAAGATTTATCTGTTCTGTTGTTCATTTTTTCAGAAAACCAGCTCTTAGTATTGTTGATCTTCTGATTTTGTTTTTGCTTTGGGGCCTCACCCATGGGTTCTCAGGATTTAATCCTGGCTCTAACTAAGGGATCACTCCTGCTAGACTCTGGACCGTGTATGGTGCCAGGGATTGAATCTGAGTTAGCTGCGTGCTAGGCAAGTTCCCTTCCTGCTGTATTATTACTACAGTCCCTGTTGACCTTTTGAATTGTCTTTTTTTTTACTTTTTTTTTCTTTTTGGTCACACCCAACGATGCACAGAGGTTACTCCTGGCTCTGCACTCAAGAATTACCCCTGGCAGTGCTCAGGGGACCATATGGGATGCTGGGAATCGAACCCGGGTTGACCGCGTGCAAGGCAAATGCCCTACCCGCTGTGCTATCGCTCCAGCCCCTTGAATTGTCTTTTTGATCTCCATTTTATTAATTTCTATTATAGCTGTTATTTCCTATCTTGACTTTTGGGTTTGCTTAATTTTTTCTAGTTTCTTTAGTGAAATTAATTTTTTTCTTGATTTTTCTTGTTTCCTCATTCTTATAAATTTCTTCATAGGGCTACACTTCCTGCATGCCATAGGTTCTCACGAGTTGTCATTTTCATTAATTTCAAGATATACATTTTTTCCTCTTTTTGGTTTGGTTTCTGGACCACACCTGGTGGTGATCAGGGCTTACCCTTGACTGTGCTCAGGGATCCCTCCTGGCAGGCTTGGGCTACCATATGAGGTGCCAGTATTTGAACCCTGGTCAGCTGTGTGCAAGGCAAACACCCTACCCTTTGTACACTCTCTCTAGCTGGTCTGTTTTGGTTTTTTGTTTTGTTTTGTTTTTTGTCATCTTGGGTCACACCTGACAATGCTCAGGGGTTACTCCTGGCTCTGCATTCAGGAATTACACCTGGCGGTGCTCAGGGGACTTTATGGGATGTCAAGGATCGAACCCAGGTCAGCCACATGCAAGGCAAATGCCCTACACACTGTACTATCGCTCCAGTCCCTCGAGTTATTTTTATTTTCCTTTTCTTTTTTAAACAAAAACGTGATTTTTTTTTTTGTCTTTACTTTTGATCTTGTTGACCTGATAGTTTCTATAGTGTTGATTATTCACCATCAGCTTGTGGTATCTGCCCCCCTGCATGTTTTTTTGTATGTTTTTTTTTTTGTTGATTTATGAACTGAAAAGATGTTTGAAAAGATTTCAGGTATTCATAAACTTACTGAGAAGTTTGTCCTGTGCCATAACATATTCTCTATCTTTAGAGTGTTCTGCGAGCAGTTGGAAGGAATGTGTACACTTTTTTTTTATGGGGAAATTGCCTATAATTAAATCATCTAATTTTTATCTTCTCAATTGTTTTGTTTTGGGACGACACCCAGTAGTGCTCAGGGCTTCTTACTTTGTGTTAAGGGATCACTCCTAGAGTAGCTGGGGTGGGGGGTGGTGACCATATGTGGTGCCAGGGATTGAACCTGTGTCCGCTTCCTGCAAGGTGATCTACACACTGTACTATCTCACCAACCCTTGCCCTTTCAAACTTTAAGCCAGGAGAGAGTTAAGTCCTGCCACCAACCCTAAAAGGGCCATTCAATTAAAGACTAAGAGAAGACTGGTTCCAGTTCCACTCCTCATTTTTCCTCCCTTCTGCCTTCAGATTCCCTGTTGCCCCTTGGCTCCCAGCATGCCTCACATTGACAACGACATCAAACTGGACTTTAAAGATGTCCTATTGAGGCCCAAGCGCAGCACCCTGAAGTCACGAAGTGAGGTGAGTCTGCTGCTCACTCTGGTGGCTCTTTCTTGACTCAAGCTTCTGCTGGGCAGGACTGAGCAATATTCCTGGCTTTTGCCCTCATGTAGTATGTATATCGTGGATGAATGTTTGTTCATATCTGCACTGTTCATATCTGCAGGTGGATCTCACAAGATCCTTTTCATTTCGCAACTCAAAACAGATGTATACTGGGATCCCAGTTATTGCTGCCAATATGGACACTGTAGGAACCTTTGAGATGGCCAAGGCTCTCTGTAAGGTAGGATTTCATTCATGCCCTTTCCTCAGTGAAGGTCATTCTGGGGCTGGTTGAAGAGATGTCTGCATCCTCACCTCTATCCCAGGTCAGTACTCTCGCAGTGAACATGCAAGCAAGAAGGCCTCTTTAACTTCTCAGTTCAAAGGCCATCTGTGAAAGTGAATTCAGAGTTAGACTTTGTTTTCATTTTTTCTAATATATAAACATAAATTTCCCTTTTCTTCTGTCCAGCAATTTACACACCCTGCCAGCATTTCAATACACAGCCTGCTCACCCCCTCCACGTCACTCACGTCCCTCCCCTTACAGTCCCATGCAGAACACAGTGCACTCACTATTTTAATCCAGAAACTGTAGATTGACACTCAAAAAATTTCAAATTCAAAGATCCTAGAAAGAAGCTTGTTAAAATTTTATTTTTCACCTTAAAAAAAAAATCTTCCTCTAAGTCCTCGGTTCCTGGGAGTTCTTGGGGCATGCCCAAATGGAACATTCTTACATACAGGCTATTCTCTTTCACACTGGAAAATGCTGCTCCTGTCTGTAATAGTACCCGCTTCTCTACCTGTAGCTCAGAAGGTACTCTGAGAATAAATCCACTCTTCTGATTAATCCATGTAGCCCTGCTTGATGGAGTCTGCTACTGCTTGTGACTGTTAGCCTTAAGGACTTCATTTTCCTTTTCGATTGCTGTAAGTCTTTGTGGAATTTCTGATGTTGACAGTTATGCAGTTGTGGTAGCGTTGCTGCTGTCATTCACTGTCTGCTTAGGGATTCTGCTGTTGTGTGCTTGCCCTGTCCAGTGGCATTGGGGAAGGGAGCGTCTTTAGCATTAACAGACATGCTATAATATAAGGACCTTGTCATGATGCTTTATGTTAAGAATGAATTTTCACTCAGTACTGCTGATGAGTACTAAAGAAATCAGATTTTAGATATGGAGCCAAGTCTCACAATGCTAATTAAAAGGTTGGATGTGTGAAGCATCTTCTTCTTGATCTCTGACTTGCTATATAATTGGATGTGCTCATCATGCCACACTGTGCTGATGTATCTCCCAGGTCAGCCAACCTCCTAGAGTGGTTTTTCTTTGTCAGCATAGTGAGAGCAGACTGTTGCTGAGAGAGAATTCAGTGCCAGCTTTTGCTAATAGTATGAATGAAGGTGATCTGAGTAGAGCAGTAGCACTTCCATCCTGCTAGCTAATGGCTTCCCTGATTTCATGTCAATTTTAAGGCTTGTGCTAGCTCAGTCAAGTGCCCTCATTTGTTTGCATGTCTGCACTTTTTTGGGGGGGAAGTGGAGTCACCCCAGCAGTGCTAGTGAGGACCAATAGCCACTCCAGTGATACTGGCCCTGCTTTACTGGCCTGACAGTTTGGTAGTCGGTCCAGCAGTGCTAGTGGGTATCAGGGCCACCCCAGCAGTGCTCTGAGGCCACCAGAGCTACACAGTGGTACTCCAGCGTCATTTGGTGTGAGGGATTGAACTTGGGGCCCTGAGCATGCCAGGCATGTGCTTTAGTCTTTGAATAGCTAAAGGGGTCTCTGGGACCCCTTGCATGTCTGCACTTTGTATTATGTTTCTTTGAGGTAATTCCTGGAAGTGCTTAGGCGACCACGTGGGGATCAAATCTAGGCCTCCTGCATGCAAGTCATGAGCACCAGCTATCTCCCTTGCCCCAATGTCTGCACTTTTATTTGGCTGGGGCTGGAGGGGTTGGTAGTGCTCAGTGGCTAGTCCTGCCTCTGCTCAGGAGTGACAGTGACCCCTGGCCGTGCTCGGGGGACCATATGTGGTGCTGGGATGAAACTGAAGTGTTGAGATGCAAAGCAAGCACCTTAGCCCTGCACTATCTCTTTGGCCTATGTCTGCACTTCCAAAGCAGCAGCATTCACAGTACGTTTGGAATGCTTTTCTCAAAGTATCAGGTTATTGGTTGCAGTTTGCTGAGCCTGGGAAAACAGGCCTGAAGAATCATTATATCCTTGAACTTAGCTGAATGAAAAACTTCTCAGATTAGTTCTATTTGAAGAAAATTTGTCCTTTACTCCCATGGAAGTGGAGGACTGGAGTAGCACTTTATTCTATTAATCTTAAGGCTTCATTACTTTTTGTGTGTGAGCATTTAAACTGAATTACTGCTCACAAAATGAGCCAGAAGTTACCTCCAAAATTAGTACCATGCAAGGGGCCATAGCAAGTGCTGATTCAACTGGCCGATATTGGCTCTGACCTCTTGAATGTCTTCTTACACCCTTGTTCCCAGCAGCAGCTTGTCCTTTTCACCTGAGGACAGGTGAACCCAATCTGAGGACTTCAGAGAGAGTGTTGGATAAGTTTTAGCATGTGATACAAAGCCCAGTAGGATTTGTAGGGAGAATTATTGGTTTAACTCCAAGTTCCAGCTCAACCACTGATTTCTTCAGTGCCCTTTCCAAGTTTTACCCTTTTCTCCCTAAGATGGAAGAGGGAGAAAATCTATTTCTAGAAAATCTATTTCCAGTAAAGGGGGATCTAGTAAAGGACTCTTTCTTCTCCCTAGTTCTCCCTCTTCACTGCTGTCCATAAACACTACAACCTTGACCAGTGGAAAGAGTTTGCTGGCCAGAATCCTGACTGTTTGGAGGTAACAATGGGCCTACCCTGACCTCTTCCTTATACCAGGAACCTTTTGTTTGCTCCCTGGGGACCAGTGCTTCTCTCCCATTGACTGCTCATCAGGTCATCTATAATATGCCATAGATTTTCTAATGCCTCCTATGCCAATGACCCTGTTGATCCCACAGCATCTGGCTGCCAGCTCAGGTACAGGCTCTTCTGACTTTGAACAGCTGGAACAGATACTGGAAGCTATCCCGCAGGTGAAATACATCTGCCTGGATGTAGCCAATGGTTACTCTGAACACTTTGTTGAGTTTGTAAAGGATGTGCGGAAGCGCTTCCCGGAACACACCATCATGGTATGTTGGTTAACCTGTAACTGATCTAGTTCTTCTTCCACTTTTAGGCCACTTTTAATTATAATTTTTTTTTAATCAGTTCATCTCTCTGCTGCGTTAGGACTTTTAGTTCACTTAAGTATGTCACTGAGTGATTCTCCACAGTTTCATACAGAAATGTTTATTTCTTGGTTATTATAGTTAACCACCTCTGCCCCTTGATTCATACTTTGTAAATGCTGCATCCCCAACATCAGTCAGGAAACCATGACAGAACTGTGTGTTGGACAGACCTGGGATACATACATATATGCCCACTGAAACGGATATGCAAAAAAGGATCACATGAAATAGCATTTTATTATAAGCTTAGTGGAATGATGAAATGGCTCATTCTCTTCACAGCATTGAGGGTTATCTCTGTTTTGTACATCAAAAGCAAACACGGCTTTATTTGTTTTTCATTAGCATACATTACCCTGTCTTCCCATTCCCCTGCGCCAGAGGTTTCATGACATAACAGCTTAAATACTGGAAGTGTCTGCATCTCCTGGCAGGGAGAGGGAAATACACTTACTGTAAATCAGATTTGCGCAGAGTTGGGCTCCTGCCTAACCTTAGGGCACCACCCTAAGATATACCACCTCTAGCTGGGAAGCTGAATCTCCAAGTGGCTAGTGTGAAAGCCTGCAGAGGGCCCAGTAGAGGGCACCCACGTATCCTTCTTTGTAATACTGCTGGAGTGTTTCAGTCCACTCATGTTATTTATAAGAGTACGCAACCCCCCATCTACATCTGCCACTAAGAATGCTGTTCTGACGACTCTGTCTCAGGCAGGAAACGTGGTAACAGGAGAGATGGTGGAAGAACTCATTCTCTCAGGGGCTGACATCATCAAAGTAGGAATTGGACCAGGTAAACTGGTTCCTGGGGGTGGGGGTGGGGGGGACACTGTGCTCTTTTTGGGGCACACACACGCATGCAGAGTACTTTACTGTCTTTCTTCTCAGGTTCCGTGTGTACCACCCGGAAGAAAACTGGGGTGGGCTATCCACAGCTCAGTGCAGTGATGGAGTGTGCAGATGCCGCTCACGGCCTCAAAGGCCACATCATTTCAGTAAGGCTCAGGGCAGGGCACTGTAGGGCCTGGGGTGCAGGGGATGGAGGCTGCTGTAGAGTGGGTCAGCTGTGAGGCCGGCCATTGCTAACCGGGCTTAGCAAACCCATGCTGTATCTTCACAGTCCTCCTTACTTTGCAGGATGGAGGCTGCTGCTGTCCCGGGGATGTGGCTAAGGCTTTTGGTAAGGATGTTGCAGGGACACAGAAACAGGCTCCTACAGAAGAGGAAGAGTCACCTATGAGGGTGTAGGACCAGGCTAGCAAAGACTCAGCAAAACTTTTCCCTAACATGTGTTCCTAAAACCCGTGGTGTCTTGGACAAGCTAAGGGGCAGTCCTAAGACACTGCTCTAGGCCATACAAGTGTGGTCCAGGACCATCAGTACCTGCCCCTGGACTGCAGGACCCCATGGAGATGCCCAGGCCCCACCCCCCACTCATGACCTACAAGATCCTGCTCTGGGGATGGGGGCACCATCTGCACTTTGCCCAGCTCCCTACAAGGTCCTGGATCACACTGAAGTTGGGGACTTGGGGAAACTTAAGTGAGTTTTGTGGTCACAGTTAAGACAAGAAGGCAAAAGCAGCAAAGTGGATAGAGCAGAGCAGTGGCCTGGGTGGTGGACTGTGGGCCAGCTTAGGAAACAAAATGAAGGGTAGATGGCCCCATATCAGGACTTGAAATTTGCTTGCTCCTGAGTGTGATTATGAGGCACCTGGACCAGATTTGTCTCTTCCCCCTCAATGCTGGCAGGGGCTGGTGCTGACTTCGTTATGCTGGGTGGCATGCTAGCCGGACACAGTGAGTCAGGTGGCGAGCTCATTGAGAGGGACGGGAAGAAGTTCAAGCTCTTCTATGGCATGAGTTCTGAGCTGGCCATGAAGAAATACGCTGGGGGTGTGGCCGAGTACAGGTATGTGTGGCAGCCCGGGAGTGGAAGGGTCTTGGGAAGTCTTGAGTAGGTAGGGTGTCTGCTGGGAAATGGATGGTACAGTTCTTGAGAGAAAAACAGACAGCTAGGGCTTAATGCAGGAAATGGCAGACTTAAGGAATCCTGCAAGGAAAGCTAAAAGAGTCTTTCCTCCTCCAAGGGCCTCTGAGGGAAAGACGGTGGAGGTGCCCTTTAAGGGGCCTGTGGAACACACCATCCGGGACATCCTTGGGGGCATCCGCTCCACCTGCACCTACGTGGGAGCAGCGAAGCTCAGGGAGCTCAGCCGCAGAACCACCTTCATCCGTGTCACTCAGCAAGTGAATCCAATCTTCAGTGAAGAGAGCTAGACTTGGACTCTCCCTGCCCACCCATGGCACCAGCACCCTACCACAGGGCCCCCTGAATGGACCCTTCACTGGTCCCAGCAACTACTTATTACTTTGTGATTTCCTGGCCTCTCATGAGGGGTTCCTGAAGTTATTCTGTCCTCCAAGTGCCCAGGGCCACAAACACGAAGCAAGACAGGCTAAGACAACAAAGTTGGCCAAACAGGAACCTGGGGAGCCAGCATCCGGAAGATTCAAAGGAAAAAAAGGGTTTTCTCTGACCTTGGTCTGGAAGAGGTAGGCTTTTAGAATCATGTTTTATTAAGTAGATAGGCTCTTTGAGGACATGTTCACACACCGAGTCCCTCAATAAAGAGAAATCCCAATGACTAATGATCGTAGGGCTGTTCTGTACTCGGCAGGCATCTGGATGCTGCAGCAAGCAGTCGACACTGGTGAGAGTGAGGTGAGTTTTCCCCATTCTCATACCAGCCCCAGGGTAGTACCAGAATATGCAAAAAAAGTTCTGGCCTCCAACACAGAACTGGTTTGCAGAACTACCAAAGATGTTTCTCTCGCAGACCTTTAGCCCTGGTAACCCTCCAGGCATATTGAAACAGCACTTTTCAAGGAAAGGGGAAAAAAAATGGGCTAGAGTGTTATGTACAGTGGTTAGGGCATTTGACTTGCACGTGACCAATCAGGGTTCAGTCCCTGGCATACTATATGGTTTCCCAAGTACTACGAGGAGTGAGTCCTGAGTGCAGAACCAGGAATAACCCCTAAGAGTTGCTGAGGAGGACCAAAGAACCAAAAAGAAAAAAAAAAAAGTAATGGGATTTTTCCAGCCCTGGAGAGACCAATACTATTTCTAAGGACTGATCTGTCCTGATTGAGAAAAGCCTTAATTCCCCCTTTCTCACACCAAGACCATTTTTTTTAATAGATCAAAATTTAATTACCAAGCATTACAGTCAGGTTAACTTGATTCTCCCTAACTTGTACAGAATTAAGGAAAAAGGAGACAGGTAAAAGTTCAGGGGGCATTCCCTTCTATCATAGGTGTCTAGGATCATGGGAAAGGTGGGAGGTATTCACAGAAGGTAGGGATCAGGGTGTCAAACTTTGTCCTCTGATAGTTTTCCAGACACTCCTGCAGAGAAGGATTAGGGAGAGCCTATCATCACCTGAAACCTTTCTTTAAGCTGGCACATCCTGAAACAGGTGGGTTTCACTTTTACTCTGCCCAGGACCTTCCCCATCTTCTCTTCCTTCCTACTCACCTTTCCTTGGCTGTTTTCTTCCTCTTCAGAGTCCAAAACCAGGTCCCCTATGGTAATGGAAGAGCTGCATGCAGGTGAAGGACACGCTATAGGAGAAAATTGCATGTCACATGAGTTTTTCTGTTTATTCTGGGGGGGCCACACCCGGTCTTGCTTAAGGGCTTTCTCTTGGCAGGATCTGGGTACTATATGTGGTACCCAGAGGTCAATCCTGGATCAGCTGCATGTGGTTTAAGTGTCCTATTCACGATACTCTGTGCCAAAGGATACTTTTTATTTTGGGGCCACACCGGATGATACTCAGGGCTTATTCCTGCTCTGCACTCAATGATCATTCCTGGAGATGCCTAGGAAACCATATAGGGTGCCAGGGATTGAACCTGGCTCTGTAATGTACAAGGCAAGTACACAGTACTAGCACTCTGGCAGCATCAAACAACTTTTGTTTTGGGTTACACCCAGAGGTACTCAAGGCTTATTCCTAGCTGTGCTCAGGGATCAATTCTGGCAGGCTCAAGGGACCATATGGGGTACCACGGATCAGACCTGGGTCAGCCATGATGAAGGCAAACGCCATATCTGTTACACTATCACTGGCCCTGTGACTTTTCTTAAAGATTCATTTTTATTTATTCTGGTGTTTGGACCGCATGTGGGATTAATTCCAGGCTCAGTGCTTGGGATTCATCTTCCGGAGGTGTTCAGGGCACCATCTGGTGTCAGGGCTTGAACCCAGGCCTCCAACACACAGACACATAACACTCTCTGGCCAATGAGCTATCTCTCTAGCCCAAACTATAAGTCCTCATGAGTCCCTAAGAGATAAGCTGTCTGACCCACTACAGATACCCACCTGGTGTCTCGGCCCTAGGTGGTGATATTGACAGTGTTGGGGTACCCAAGGGACAAGCCAAGCAGTTCCTGAGGTGGAAGCAAGCAGAGAAGACAGGGTGAAGGGAGAGCAGGCTAGGAACGTGCTGTTGGTGAGAACAACTCCGTCCCACTCACTCTTTCTGTTCGGAGGTAAACGGGTCAACTAGGTTCTCCTTCAGGGCCCTTTCCCCTGGGGTCTGGGATGGATTCTGAGACTTCTCAGTGGGGCCGGCTCTCATGCACCCAGCACCTGCTGGATCTGCCCCATACTCCTCAAGTCGTTCCTGCAAGTTCTTGGGTTTAGATAGGATGTGGCTTGTGCCTATATTCCTAAAGGGGAGCAGCATGACTGTGGGGCGTGCCTTTTGGCCTCCCCTTCTGGGAGCCCATCGTGAATGAATTCTTCGTCGGCCTAGAGGGGCCAGATTGAAGTGGTGGCCAGCCAGAGGCTCTGGGTGCTTCCTTGAGACTGGGCCCTGCGGATGGAGTGGGCTGGACATGGCTTTTGGCAGAGGACTGTTGAGTGCTGATCTTCGTTGTGGAGGAGGACTCTGCTCCGTGGACTCTATTGTGTTCCAAGAATCAGTATCAGAGCACTCTGAAAAAGGAAAGTGAAGCTCCTGATCAAGAGAACAAACAGTAGCAGATGAATTCAGCCCCATTTCTTTCATCTCCGACCCATAAGCATTCCAGCGGGCTGTCTCAAAAGGCATGAGGGTCCGCACCCCACTCCCAAATTCCTAATTTTCCGTCTTGGTACCTAAACGTGGCCACCCCATGTCCATTGCATATTGGGTCAAGGCAGAAGACAAAGTTATAGAAATTCCAGGCTGTATCCAACTGAATGTGTCCTGAAGCTGTAGGCAGGGAGAGGGAGGGAGTGATTAAGAAACAAGAAAAAACAGCCCTGATGCCACCACCCCGCACTCCTCCCTTCTGCCTGTCACCCCCAACACCACCTGCTGTGCCTGCAGTGGCGGCAGTGCTTTCTCCAGCTGACACAGGTATTCAAAAAGTAGCTTTTCCATGGCTGCCAGGAAAGGTTCTCCATACTCCTGTTCCAGTTCCTTTTCAAGAGGGAAAAGAAGCAAGTAAGAAAGAACTCAAGAGAATTGAAGAACTCGAGAAAAGTTCACCCTGGAACTTCAAGGCCAGCCGGTCTCACCTGCAGCTTGTAAGACAAATCCACTGGAGCCTCCGTGAGCTGCTTCACCTGCTGGCGAAAAGTTTGCTCTGCCTCTGCCATCTTCCTCAGATCCTGCTTTGTCTGTGAAGAGTAAGAAAACCGGAAGTTAGGGACACCATGATCCAGAGGACCGGAGGAGCAGCAGCTCTGTCACGCCAAGTTTTTGGGGGGGGACGGGGGGTCGTGATTACTCACAGCTTTTGGGTCCCGCACCACAGGTTCACACTCGGGGAAATGGCGATGCAGGGCATTAAGAACTTGCGCCCAGGGCCGGTCCAGCTGGATCAGCTCCACCACCATCTGCGAAGTCGGACTGGGTTCAGAATCTTCACATTGTCATTTTCCAGTGGCTCCCACCCGCAAGCGGCCAGTCCTTATCAGAGCTTCCCCGCATCCCATCCCATCCTTTCCCCCCTCTTCGTTTTCCAGGTTCTAACTGCTTCAGTACCTTGGCCTTTAGACCCATGCACAGGCGTGCATGGTGCCGGTAACGAACCAAGCCAGGGGCGGCTGCGCGCAGAGACTGCAGAAACTCTAAGACTCGCGGAAAGTGCTCCACGCAGCGTCCGCGCACCACGTGCCAGCTGGCCGCGGCGCCGAAGCGCAAAGCCGCCGAGTCGGCGCCCGGGGGCGTGGCCATGGCGTGTGGGCCCCGCCCCGGGGCGGTACCTCGGGGGGTGCTAACCTCCTTCGGGAGACTTTCCGAGAGGTCCTAGGGGCGGGGCTTCCGGTGGCCCTCCGCGGCGCGGCTTTTCTGTCAGCGCGCCGAAGATCTCGAGGTCCGCTCCAACGCCCTTCCAGGGGGCTGCCAGGATTCTGAGGGTGACCTAGTTCGGGCCAAAGCCTGAGTGAGTAAGCCGGCCGACAATGACAGCCCCGGGGCGCGCTGCTTTGAACGCCACCGCTACCTCCCAGCCTGAGGGTCCTCTGACTTCCGGCTGCGCGACCAGCTTCCTGCCCGGAAAAGGCGGTAACGGAGAGCCAATGGGCTGCCGGCCCTGATGGGCGGGCCCTGACGGCGCGTCACAAGGCCCCGCCCCGGCGGATCCGGCGCCGCCCCCTCGGCCTGTCCGCGCTGCCGCGGTAGCGGCGGCCTCTGCGGGGCGGGGGTAGCTCAGCGGCCGGCGGCGGCCTCCCGGGCCTATGGCGAGGCCCCGCTCTTGTCTCCTCAAAGGTTCGCCTTCGCTGTCTGGGTGTACCGACCTGCACCGCGGTGCCTTCCCCGGCCCCAGCCCGGGAAGCCCTTTCCCGTGCCACGCTTCCGCTGAGAATTGCGCCACCTCCTCGTCCGAGCAAGAGAGGGCGCCCGCCGGCTAAAGAGGAGACGCCGAATTCGCGGGCCCCTCTGCTCTCCCGCTCGGAGCCCATAGTGGGCAGTGCTGGAGCCCTGGCGCCCACCTGCCAGAGAGATCTTCGTGGCTTTCCCTCCAGTCAGCCCCTCGCGTCGCTCACAGCTTGGCGGCTTGTGCGCTCGTCCGTCCGTCTTCCCGTCGCCCGGGGCACAAACCTGCCTCACGGTCGTTGTGGCCTTGTGGGCCGCAGTGGTCCCCTGCCCGGTTGATGCTCATCGCCCTCCCCAGTGTCACCCACGATGGCGGTTTGCGTTTATTTCGAGTGTGCGAGGAAGGTTGGGATGTCTGGACCACACCCACGGGTGCACGGGAGTCACCCCAGCAATAGGAGGGATCGTGTGCGGTACCTGGGACAGAGCCAGGGTGTTGTACCCCCAATGCGATCTCTCCCCGGCAGAGGTGCTAGGGCACAGCCTCCCAGATTAGAAGTACAGGAGGTTTTTTTCTCCTTTCTTTCTAGTCTCACCCTTCTCCCGAGACGGCTTCCTTTCATTGAACTGCTTTCCATCCATCTCGTGGTCTTTCTAGAAATCTCTGTCCTACGCCTCATCCTACCCCCCCCCCACTCCTGAAAGACCCCCCTGGACACACAGGTCGGGTTTGGGGGGCGTTTGTCCCTGTAGTGTGCAGGGGGATCACCCCGGCTTCCAGCCAGTCTGGTTTCAGAAGACACGGCCCATGCTGTCTTCCAGTTTATCTCTGTGTGGGATTCTATCTGTGAAGTGCCTGCCTGTCACCCCTCAACCAGGGCCGCAGCTGCCACAACTACATGCAAGACAAGTGCCACCCCTCTTGCACTCTCTCTCCTGCTGCTGGTGTGAGGTTTTATATTTACCTGGCTAGGAGTGAGGCCATCTTTATAGTTTGGTGTAGCAATAGGTTAGTTTAGGGACTAGAATACCTCTGGAGTCATTATTCTCTATTTTCTTTGGGGTTCTCTAGAGATGTAACTAAGGTGTGAGACATGCAGATGGTTCCATTACATTCCTCTGTTACCAGATATTCTCTCTTTTTTTTCCCTTTTGGGTCATACCTGACGATGCTCAGGGGTTACTCCTGGCAGTGGTCAGGGGACCATATGAGATGCTGGGAATCGAGCCCGGGTTGGTTGAATGCAAGGGAAACACCCTACCCACTGTGCTATCACTCCAGCCCCAACCAGATATTCTCTTAATGTGGCAAGAGATGGAGGTGAAGGGGAAGTATCCTTTTGTCCTAAGATTAGGTCTCAGTCTGTGTCTGTGATTTTGATGTTTCCTCATGCTTAATTCCATTTCTATACTGCCCCATCCTCGAAGGCAGCACAAGAAGGCTAGAACAGACTGAGATCAGTTAGGATCTGGTTAATAACAAAAACAAAACACACACTTTCTCCTGAGAGCACACCTGGTTAAGAATAGAATGCTCTGGATGTATTTCAGCAGCAGCTTTCCTCTTTTTTTTTTTTTTTTGTGCTTTTTGGGTTACACCCGGTGATGCACAGGGGTTACTCCTGGCTCATGCACTCAGGAATTACTCCTGGCAGTGCTTGGGGGACCATATTGGATGCTGGGAAGAACAAAGTAGTTTTTCTCTGCTCTTTCATTGAACTACTAGAGCTCCCAAAGGTAAAACTCAAAAATGTGGGGGTCCCCTAGAACTGAATTTTTAAAAATTAGGGGATAGAGATAATATAGGGGTAAGGCCCTTATCTTTCATATAGTTGACCTCAGTTAAATTCCTGACATCACAGATGTTCCCCCAATCCTTTTTAGGATTGACTCCTGAGCATAGAGCCAGGTGTAAGCCCTGAGCACTGCTGAGTGTCAATTGCAAAAGTCTTTTTTTTAAGTGTGTGTGGTGCCAGGAATTGAATTCAGGGCCTCACATATGCAAGGCAAGTGCTCTACTGCTGAACTCTATCCTTTGCCCCATGGTTGATTTTTAAAATTACACGTTTAGGGGCTGGACCGATAGCATAGCGGGTAGGGCGTTTGCCTTGCACGCAGCCAACATGACCGACACAGGTTCGATTCCCAGCACCCCATATGGTCCCCCGAGCATTGCCAGGAGCAATTCCTGAGTGCATGAGCCAGGAGTAACCCCTGAGCATCGCCGGGTGTGACCCAAAAACCAAAAAAATAAATAAATAAATAAAATAAAATTACACGTTTATTAATAGGAAATAAAATTTTACAGTGATTGTGAAAGTTTCAGAAAATTGAGAAAAAGTAATTACTACTATATAATATCTTATTAACCCCTGCATTTTTGTTTTGGGATCATACTCAGACATGCTCAGGGAGACTACTGGTTTTGGGGTTCTTCATGGAAGTGAACTAGGTACTATGTAGTGCCAGAGATCAAACTCAAGCTTTCTGCATGCTTGAGAAAGTAGGAGTAATTCTTGAGTGCAGAATCAGGAGTAACCCCTGAGCATTGCTGGGTGTGACTCAAAAAGCCAAAAAACAAACCAAAAAACCCACATCTCTTTCCACCAGTCTGAGATAGAATAAAGGCAGTGAGGTCAGACCTCAGCCTATTCTAATTCTACGCAGGACTGTCAGTTTCAGAAAAATCACCTAACCCCTGTTATCTCTATAGAGGTGGTAGAACAATGCAGCTTACCTTGTGAGCTGCTTCTGAATGTGACAAGTAATGGAAACAGATCAGCACCTACACTCTTGTAAATGTGAAGCCAAGTTCCTTTACATATTATTGTCCCTATCCCCTTCCCTTCTTTGTTATTATTGTGATAACAGGGTTGCTCACATGTCTGATTGTGGTGTTCACTAGGGGCCACATACTCTGCCACAGTGCTCACTGAGATTCTCCTTTTGTTACAGTGCTTGCACAAGTTTGTTGGGGTTCACATGCTTGGTAGAGGCTCACAGTTATGTTGTACTAGCTGGAGGTGCAATGCTCACACATGTTGCACTGAGGTTTAACTTCTTAGCGGTCTCGAGAGGGGGGCTTGCACCCCTTTTGGTGCTCAGACACACTGGCTATAGTACGGCAGACGGTGGGTTGCTTGCTGCACCAGTGATCATAATGGAACAGCAGCACTGCCAGGATCACCGCTGGTACATATGAAACACTGGGGACTTGGACTCATGACCACTTAGAAGACCTTCTCTAAATCACTGCACTGTTCCTCTAGTTCCTTTTTGTGCTTCCATTTTCAAAGAATATTTAATGCTGTAGAAAAATTCTCACTGGAGGTGACAGGGATGGGGGGCATGGGGAGGTAGTAGATGAAACACAGTGTTACTGTTCTTTTCCATATCATCGGGCGATTGGGGGATCACAGTTGTACTCCACAATTTTTATTTTCTACACAGAATATGTGCTGTTTGCATAAATATTTGGAGACAAAGATATTTGAAAATAAGTGTTGTTTCTGCTGCTCAGTGCTCTGTACCCCTTTTCCACCTCAAACGCATACCTACAAACACAGTCCTCCCCCACAGGAGCTGCCATAGAAAGTGCAGCCCAACTCACCCAGAGGGCTTCCAACCTCTTTGAGCCATGGAAGCACCCTGGGGTGAGGGGCAGCTGACCAGGTAAATAGACAGTGGTCTGCCACTGCATAGGCCTAGATTGAGCCGTTGACTCCCCACAACCTCCTCAGCAACGGGGGAGCCAGGAGGGCCGTGTGTGTCCTTAGTGCATGAGACAGGTACTGAGCTCCTTGGCCCGGTCTGACAGAGGCACCAAGGGGGCCAGCTTCATTACAAAACAGTTTATTAGCATCCGTGCCGCCCAGTGCCAGTGGAGATGGGCCCCCTTCCCGGGTATCTGGCCCTCCCACCTTGGCACCCTGAGTTGCCCTATGGCAGGCCCCCATCCTGGGGCAATGTCCTTGTTCCTCAGGCTCCAGGCCAGGGCTAAGCTCCACCTCGAGATGCCATGGGGATATTCTCGCCTGAGTTATCGCCGCCTCCAGCGTCAGAATAGAAGCCAGCGCCACCGGAAGCTGGGGCCACGTCCACTTGAATGACCCCATGCACCTGGGAGAGCTGTGGGCTGTCCAAGCTGGCAATGAGCTGCCGGGGCCCTGGCCGCACAGGCACAAAAGTCTGCCGCAACGTCACCGTCTCATTGCCACCGATGTCCCTGTGGGCAGAGATAGCGTCATGGTTCTGGGGTGACTGAGGGCAGAAGAATGAGGAGCAAGCATGGGGGGTGGCGGCAACTGGGAAGGAAATGTTCACAGCTGGGCTCAGCTGGAGTCTCTACGCCCACGGCCACGATAAGCCTGAGCCCCAGGCCGCTGGAGCCAGATCTGGGCCACCCACCCAGCAGCTGAGCTGGAAAGCGCCCCATCAGCCCCCATCATACACCTCCCTCTCCCACACACACCTGGACAGATGGGATGCTGTCTGCCCCTCCCACCACCTCCTCCAGCAGACTCTCCCCAGCCCCCCTGCAGATTCCTAGGTCAAGGCAGTTCTGGGGTTCAACATGTTTCTGAGCAAATGCTTCCTGTTTTGTTGAGAAAGAACTTGGAGGAAAATTAATTTCCCTCTACTACCATCTTTACAGGGAGTCACAAACATTGGAGACAAAAAAGGAAAGTACTTCCTAGGAATAGATGACTTAAACACTTTTCAATTGGGGTGTGTGTATGTAAGAGAAAAAATATAGGAGTGGGAATGAAAGGAGAGTGGAGAGGGAGAAATAAGGATAGAAACAGAAGACAAGGACAGACGGAGAGAGAGGAAGGAAGGAGAGGGAGAGACAGTTTTTTTTTCTTTGTAGGAGTACTGCTATTTATTCAGCCACTGATTAGCTGATTGAATTGTGCATGAACTCCACGAGAGACAGTCTTTAATGGTCTTTTCTGCTCTCCTTGTCAGGCACTTTAGCACTTTAGGTTCTTGCCTTCCGTGTCATTCTCCCCCAGCCCCGCCTCCAACCACTCAGAGAAGAGCTAGTCCTGAGGATGGAGGCGAGGATGGAGGACGTGGCTTCTCTGGTGCTGATGGGCTGAGATGCAGCTCCTTAACCCATCACACAGGCTCTCTCTGACTCAACCATCCGCCTGCGCAGCCTCATTAGCCCCCACCATTCCTTCTACCCACCAGCCTGCTGGCTCCTTCCCTTCCTGGAACCCACCTGGGCTGTCTCCAGGCTGGCTCATAGCTCGCCCCCCTTCCCCTCCCCCAAGGGAGGACTCCCTGAGCACCTTCTGCTCTCAGGAAAACGCCTCTTGCCTGCCCCAGTCCTCCAGTCATCTGCGCTCCCTGCTTCTGCTCAGGCCTGCCTGCCAGCTTCTGTCCTTTACTGCCCTGCCTAAACATTTTCCTCCACCTGCTACTCAACCCTCGCCTGCCTTGGAGGCAGACCCCTGCAGACATCAAAGTCTTGAGATCTAAGTGTTGGGAATAAGCCAACACCTCATCTGGTGGATGATCCTACCTTGGGGCAAACCACTTAGCTTGGAGCCTGTTCTCCAGGGGCTTTCAGGAACACAGTAGGCCACCTCTGAGAACTATGCGCTTTAGGACAAGTGACTGAACATCTCTGATCCTTACTTTCTGGAAGCAAAATGGAAGTGCATATAAAGTAAGGGGAGTGAGATCAGATGGTATTAAAGATGCCTGAGTTCATGAAGTGAAAAAGAGCAGGAAGAGGGAGACAGAGATCTAGTCACAGATACAAAGAAACCCTCACTCTGCCCTATTAATAAGAATAAGCCAAGGAAGCCACAAAACACAGCTTACCGAAACAGAATAGGTATGAATCTACTTCTACATCTGTATCTGTATATATAGCCAGCCTACTTTTTTAGGTTATAGACTTAATTTCTAGACTTCCAACAATAATATGTAACTAGAAATTAAGTCTTTAACAGGGAGGCTGTTTACAAGTTTATGCTTTTAATTTGTACCACTTTTCCCACAAACAAAAAGTTATAATTGTGAGGTGGGAGAGTTCAGCAGACCAGGCACACCTGCCCGGCACAGAACTGACCAGAGTTGATTTCCTGGCACCACATATGGTCCAGGAAGGAAGGAAGGAAAGAAGTTAAAATTGTTTAGACTTAGACCAGCCTTTAAGAGTCCATACAAGGGGCTAGAGCGATGGTACCAAGGGTAGGGCATTTGTCTTGCACACACTGACCCGGGTTCAGTCCCCGGCATCCCGTATGGTCCCCCAAGCACACCAGGAGTAATTCCTGAGTGCAGAGCCAGGAGTAACCACTGAGCATTGTAGGGTGTGAGCCAAAAAGCCCCCCTCCCCACAAAAATAAAAGTCCATACGAGGGGTCCTGGGAATACACACTCAGTGGACTAGTGTGTATTCTTAGCATACTGGACTCTTAGGGCTCTTAGGGCCCAATCCTTAGCATTGCTTTGTCACCATTGGCCTCAAACCCTGAGCACCAATTTGGGAGTAGTCTCTGAGTACCACTGGGTGTGCCCCAAAGCAAAACAAAAGTCCATTTAAGTCATACTTAATTGAACTGCCCTATTTCAGAACCAAGCCTTTCTTTCTGTCATTACTTTCAGAAGAAATTGCTCTCCAGCTCCCTGAAGGGTTGTCAAGCTCTCTCCTTGCCCTTGTGTCTGTGTCAGGCAAAACATTTTCACAGCCCTGTTTGCAAGTTTAGGGCTACAAATCCCACAGTTGAGACATGCCTGTAACTGAGTGTGGATAACAAATTCCCTGCCGGACAAGGATACCAGAACTCAACTCAGCCCCATCTTCCAGTTATGCACTGCCCAACTGTGTAGGCAGTGCTGGAGATATTTTTACATCCTCCAGATCCTCTCTCTTTCTCTCCCTCCCTCTCTCTCTGTCTCTTTCTCTCTCTCCCTCTCTCTCTCTCTTTCTCTCTCTCTCTCTCTCTCTCTCTCTCTCTCTCTCTCTCACACACACACACACACACACACACCACACACCCTCCTTTACAGCCAAGTTTCATTTCTGAACACATCATTAACCACCTGTTCACTTACCTTATTAATTAGTCTGACCTGTTCCCTAAAGTCCAGCCCATAAGAAAGCCACCTTAAGCACAGTCTAGAGAATGATTCAGGGGTTGGGGAAATTCCCAAGATGGATTTGGAACAGCCTTACAGCCTCCCCAGTGACTGCCTTAGTGGTGACAGCAGTCATCTGGAGGAGTAAGTTCTGGAATGTTTATTAAATGGTCAGTCACCAAGTTGGGTGGCACTGGGCAGGCACGCCTTCTGCTATAATGGGGTTCCATACCACAGTCTTTGATGTGCAAATGAGAGCCAAGTAACACCCATCTTGGAATTCAATAGATCCTGCCCCCCAGCTCTGCAATTGTCCCCTGGGGTTCTCAGTGGTCCCAGAGGCCCAGCCTGCACTCTGGCATTGGCAGAAGCACAGGTCAGGACCTGCCCAAGTCCCAGTGCAATGGGGTACCCTCCCTCTGCCCCTGGAGGTGGGGGAGAGAAGCCCAGCCAGATGACTGCTGGGGTTACAGGGGACTCAGCTCCAGATCCCTCAAAACAGGAAAGGGACCTGCAGCAGCAGCTCCCTGGGGGCCCCACACCACTTACAGGTGACCAGAAGGAAGCAATCCTTAGTGACACATCCCGGCAGAATGAAGCCTTTCCCCTTTGGAAGGTGCTGTATGTGCAGGACAGGCAGGGTGGATGGGAACTCTGCTTCCCGAGCCCTTCACACAGACCCTTGCTGAGGGGTTGGACCCCCCAGCTCCTAACCCAGAAAGTAATTTTGTTGTTTGGACCACACCTGGTGGTGCTCAGGGGACCAGCCAGTGTGACATGGATGGAACCAGAGCCTCCCGCATCTCAAGCAGACCCTCAGCTTGTTGAGCTGTCTCTCAAGTCCCAGAAAGCTGATCGTAAAGGTCAGCCTCTGGCCTTCCATGCTGGCCTCTGTGCTGTCACCAGAGAAGGACAGGGCAGCATGTGCATGTGATGATCGCATAGGCCCAGGAGGGCAGTGTGGTGGGTGCCCCCATCCCCCCACTGGGTTCAGAGCTGGCCTGGCTGGATGAAGAGTCCTCTAAAATACCTGCTTGGTCCTCATGGCCCATAAGCAACAGGTATGTGGTGTCTGCCATGGCCGGAGGCTCAGGGATGCCGTGAGACAGGGAGCCAGCTTCCTAGCTGAGGCAGGACTCACAGGGAGTGCTCATAGGGTTGGGGCACATGCCTGGTTTGCACGAGGCCCCAGGTTCAATCCCCAGCTCCTCAGGTACTCCCCAGCATGGCTGGGTGTAGCTCTGGAGTCTCAAAGAAGTACCAGTGTGGCCCACTTGCCCTGAGCAGTTACTACAGGTGGAAGTATTCACTGCCTATGTCCAGCTGAGTATGCCAGGAGGGGTTTTTGGGGCCCTTGCACATTGTTTTGGAGGCTTCCCAAAGAAGAATCAAATGAAAAAATGATAAGCTTCCAGGATCTTGTTTGAAGTGGGGCACTGTACAATTATAACTAGTATTAAAATGTCAGGCTGGAGTGATAGCACAGCGGGTAAGGCATTTGCCTTGCATGCGGCCGACCTGATTTCGATTCCTCCGTCCCTCTTAGAGAGCCCGGCAAGCTACCAAGAGTATCTTGCCCGCATGGCAAAGCCTGGCAAGCTACCTGTGACATATTCGATATGCCAAAAACAGTAACAACAAGTCTCACAAGTTTTTGTGAGATGTTTCTGGTGCCCGCCCGAGCAAAGCTATGAACAATGGGAGGACAGTGCTACAGTGCTATTAAAATGTCATCCTAGGAAACCTCAAATGTATCTACTGTTATTTATCCACAAAAAAATTCACAGCAATCAAGAGGGGAATATTAGCTTCACTATTCCTGACGCCCTTCCAGGACAGCAAGACTAAAGGAAATCTTCAGTCTGAAAGAAGACAATGGCCATCAACATATTCAAGAAAAAGGATGGCAACCCCATTAAACTCAAAGACAATCACTCAGTAGATGAGATGACAGATTAACAACTATTCAAACCTTGCAGGAGGGTGTGTGTCTGCTACCTATTCTCTAAAGAATTCAGTTACACTCCCTCCAATAGAGGGCACATACTTACACTTGTAAGAAGGGGTTGGAACCCCAGCTCCTCTAAAACCAGAAGATAAAGAACCAAAAGAACTGGGGGTAGAGAATGGGCACTGGTGGAGGGATGGGTACTTGATCATTGTATAACTGAAACCCAAGCACAAAAATTTGTAAGTCTACAACTTTACCTCAAGGTGTTTCACTAATAAAAATTAAAAAAAAAAAAAAGAACAAGCAGAGCACTTCCTACATGCAAGACTTACTAGCCATGACCTCATCTAATTCTAGCACAAGCCTTAGAGCCAGGTACTACTTTTATCCCCACTTCACAGGAGGGAAAACTGAGGTTTAAGGGAGATAAGCCACTTGCCCAGAGGCAGGGATGGACAGAGCTAGGATTGAGCCCAAGTCTTTATGCTCTCAAAGCTTTTCTTTTAATCACACAATGACTCTTAACATGATGAATCAAACGTACTTTAGATTTCTTTTTTTTTGCCAGTTTGTGGACCATATCCAGTGTTGGTCAGGGCTTACTCTTCACTTTGTGCTCAGTGATCACTCCTGGCAGGGGTCAGAGGATCATATGTGATGCTGGGGAATCAAACTGGGGTTAGCTGCGTGCCAGGCATGTGCCTTATCCACTGTACTATCTCTCTGGTCCCATACTGTAGATTTTTACTAATTTTAATTTTTTCCCCTCACTGGGGACCCCCAGACCATTTGCTGCAGGCAAACCTAGGGTCCTGTGTTTAACCCCTGACCCACTTAGGATGTGTGGGTCAGGGGTTAAACACAGGACCCCAGATTTGCCTACAGCACTATGAGGTCTAAGCCTTACCCATCTTCTAGGGATCACAGACAGTGGGACTATACTGATCACCTCAGTGTATGTAGCAGTACTGGGCTTTGAACTCTTGATCTCTCGAAGCCAAGCAAGCCTTTAAGCCTCTGAGCAATCTCCCAAACGTCTAGTCTATCCTCTCTTCCTTCCTCCTCCCTCCTTTCCTTTCCTTTTTGTTTTTGGATCACATCCAACAGTGTTGGGGACTGTCACTACTTCTTGCTCTGTGCTCAGGGTTCACTTCTGGTGAACGCTGGAGATTGAATCCAGGCTTTATGCATGCAACCCTGCAATCCATCCCTTTGATCTATCTCTCTGACCCATATTTATTTATTTTTGTGCTGCTGGGGGTTGAACTCAAGGCATCATGCAAACAAGGGCTCTGCCACTGAGCAACACCTCTAGTCCCTGATATATTGTCTTGTTTTTCCTGTTCAGTTCAAAATATTCTGTGATTTTCCTCAGTATTCTTTTAAATAATGAATTATTACATATGTATCATTTCCAAGTGTTTTTAAGATTTCCATGTTATCTTTCTATTGTTTTTTGGAACTTAGGGCTTCACACATGCAAGGGTAGTGCTCTGTCACTGAGCTACATCCCTGGTCCCTCTACTTACTTTATTTATGTCTGTTTGTTTGTTTTGCCCACACCCAGCTCTGCTCAGGTCTTGCACCTGATTCTATGCTTAGGGACCACTCCTGGTGGGTTGGGAAAACATATGATGCCAGGGATTGAACCTGGGTCAGCTGTATGCAAGTCAACTGCCCTACCCACTGTACTATCTCTCTGACCATGCCCTCTAGAGTAGTTTAAAGGATGTTTTCCATCTGAAAGGTACTGGCCAGTTCCTGAGTGCTGGCTAGCCGGGTAATTGTTAGTGATACCTTGCTGATACTGCCTTAGCAAAGCCTTGGCACCCTAAGGAGAGGATGGGGCATGGGCAGGAGAGCAGGCCGCATATGGCACTAGGCACATGGCACGTCGGCTTGCACTGCTCTGAGTCAGGAGCTGTTGTTGGCTGTCCCAGCTACTGTTTTGCGCCCTGAGAGGTGGGATGTACTGACCGAGACAGCACATGAGGTGAGACCTAGGGTGGGCCAGGAGGCATAGGAGGCAGAAGCAGAAGAGTCTAGACTCACCCAACATTGAGGATCTTGGGTCTCTGTAACCCGGAGCCCTCGAGCCGGAACACAACGTTGGTAAGGGTGATTGGCAGGGGGTTCTTGAAGACGATCTGGACACCGCACTCCTGGCCAACCACGGCAGCGCCCAACAACTGAGAGAAAAAGAGGCCCAGCTCCACATTAGAGACCCAGTCCAACACCGGGGACCACAAAGGGCTTTCAAAGAGGGAAAGCTCCTTAGAACCAAACCCTCCTGAGCCCCACTTTCACTGTCCCAAAGTTAGGAAAGGCATTCTTTTTTTTTCTTTTGGTGCGGCTGGGGAGGGGTGGTGTCACACCAGGCAGTGTTCAGGGTTCTGTGCCCAGGGATCACTCCTGGCACGTTCAGGGATCACATGGGGTGCTGGAGATGGAACCTGGGTTGACTACATGCAAAGCAAGAGCCCCACCTGCTGTACTATCTCTCCAGCCCCAGTCAGAGAGGAAATTCTGAGACTCTCCAAAGTGTTATGAACACAGAATCAAAGGAGAGTTCATCTTGTGGATGAAGAAACTGAAGCTAAGATTCCAGAATCAGTCCCTGACCGTTTTTTTTGGTCTCTTTTTTTGGGGGGGGGGGGGGGACCGGAGCGATAGCACAGCGGGTAGGGCGTTCGCCTTACAAGTGGCCAACATGGCTGACCCGAGTTTGATTCCTCCGCCCCTCTCGGAGAGCCCGGCAAGCTACCGAGAGTATTCGATATGCCAAACACAGTAACAACAAAGTCTCCAATGGAGACGTTACTGGGACTGCTTGAGCAAATCGACGATCAACAGGAGGGCCTTTACCTTTACCTTTACCTTTTGGTGGGGGGGACACCTGGCTGTGCTCAGGGCTTACTTCTGGCTCAGAGATCACACCTGGTGGATCAGGGACCATATGTAGTCCTAGGGATCAAACCTGGGTCTGCCAGGTGCAAGGCAAGTGTCCTACCCACTGTACTGTCACTCTAGCCTCCATCCATTCTCCTTCAAGAACTACAATCTGCCCAGCACTCTTCTGGCTAAGTGTGTGATCCTCCCCCCTCACCAACCCTCATCCCAGAGGCCGCACTCACGGTAAGGGAGAGGTCTGGGGTACGCAGCCGGAAGGTGTGCTGCTTGGCCAGCACTTGCCCGCTCTCCTTGACGTGGCCTGAGACATTGAGCAGCATGGCCCCCTGGTCCACGAGGTGCGGCCGGTACTCCGTGTAGGCCACGGGCATGACCACGCGGTCCGCTGCAGAGAGGAGACACTTGTCAGATGGGGTCTCCTGGGGGTTCCACACTACAGCCCGGGGTCCGGGCCCCACAAGAGAAGATAAGGAGAGCACACTCACAGGCCCCTGGTGCCAGCACCACTTCCTTCTTGCTCTCCTTGAAGACAGGGCCTGAGACACCGGTGTAAAAGGTCACCGAGAGGTAGAGATGCAGCTTGATTGTGCGGCGGCTGCTGCCACGGTTGCTCAGTACCACGGAGACAGTCAGGTTCTGCCCCATCACCGCATCCTGCGCTTCCACCTGCATGGCCACATCTTCCGCTGTGTCCCGCGAGGCGTACACATTGGGTTTACTGCCGTGGGCTGCTGCAGTCTCCACCGCCTTGCGCTCTGCTTCTGAGCCTGAGGACAAAGAGTCAGGGTGAGGGACAGAGCCCAGTGGGACGACTTGGGTCAAACGGGACTGGCAGGCCCAAAGGGAAGGTACCTTCTGGGTGCTTGTAGAGGTGAGTGACGTCCTCCTGCATGTTGGAGCCGATGGCCTTCGTGATGATGAGTGAGCCAATGGCCCTCTCCTCCACGTAGACTATCTTGAAGCTGCCATCATCTTGCCGCTGCCAGTATACCTTGTCACTGTTCACCTGTCATGGTAGAAGGGGGTCGAGCTGAGGCAGTTGTAGGCTGTGGGGATAGTCCTGCCCCTCCCCCCAAAACCTCCTTTTCCAGGTTCCAGTAGCTGTGGGGAGGGCCAAAGCTATGGACAGAAGCTTCCTGGCAAAGCTGGGCTGGTAGACCAGCCCTGAGGAGCTTCTTAGCAGGGAAGAGCAGGGAAGAAGCAGCACACCGGGCTGTAATAACAGTAATCCCTCACGCGGCTTCCCTAACTTTATGACTTATAAAGCCGTTTCATGCCCATTATCTCTTTTGATCCTGAGTACAGGAAGCATGGCAGCCATTATTATCTCCTTTTTCTTTCCACAGTTGATGAAACTAAGGCTTATAGGACTAGGGACTAGACCATGGACAGCTGGGCAGGCAGCAGTGAGCTCAGGGCAGAGGAGTCCTGGATAGTGGGGGGTGCTGGGGACCCCAGTGTCCAGAGCGTGGTCCTCACCTCAGCAAAAATGAAGGGCGTGTCGTACTTCATGTAGACGAGTCCATTCTTGATGGACTGCACAGAGCAGGGGCCACAGCAGAAGATGCCTGGGAGAGGGAGGAAGACCAAGATAAGGGATCAAAGGAGGCACAAAGTCACCCACCAGGTCCAGGGGGTAGGCCTCTGGATCAGCCGCTACCCAGGCCACCCCAGAGAGGGCAGAGAAAAGCATGTGCTCAGTCGGCGGGGGCAGGGTGAGGTCAAGCTCAGGCTCTTGCCCGCCTCAGGAGCCAAGTTGTCCACACACTTCCTCCAAGGGAAGTGGTCACATGGTGGCCACAGGGCCGATGTCTGTGACTTCCACTGAGGCCAATACCCTTTCATTCTTTATTAAGACACTCTCAGAGCCCCGTGATGGCTCAGCTTGCTGGTCAGGAATGACACCACAGCCATCATTCCAGAAAGCTCCAGAACAGTCTCTCAGTTCTGTGGCCCACTGTGTCCTCTCTGTGGCAGGGAGGTGACAGGAGGAGGGTCAGGTAGGAAACAGAGTCTGTCCTCACTATGTCGGGAGGGTTTTCTAAAAGGCATAGTGAGGGCTGGAGCAATAGCACAGCGGGTAAGGCGTCTGCCTTGCACGCAGCAAACATGGCTGACCCAGGTTCGATTCCCAGCATCCCATATGGTCCCCCGAGCACCGCCAGGAATAACTCCTGAGTGCATGAGCCAGGAGTAACCCCTGAGCATCGCTGGGTGTGACCCAAAAAGCAAAAATAAAGTAAAATAAAATGAAAGGCATAGTGAACAGGCTGGCTAAGAGGGGCACAAGAGGAAGTGAAGACCTTCTTGCAGTAAACATCTTATAAAATACCCAGCATTAGGCGCCCCTCTGACTGCTGGGAAAACTGAAATCAGGAAGGCAAAGCCAATTTCAGGGTCACATAAGACAGCTGGATGCAGAGAGAACGGGAGCACTAATGCTTTCTGCTTTCTGAGCACTAATGCTATATCTCAGGCCTGCTGCTAGTACATGACAATTGCTTTTATTCCTCCTTACCAGCCTACCTGGGCTCTACTAGCCCCATTTACATGCAAGAACACTGAAGCCCAAAGGTGCAGGGAAGGCACTGAACCAGGTGAGGGGGAGAGTGCTGGGAAGGAAGGGGACAAGAAGGCTGGGTGGAGTGTAAAGTGGAGAGCAGGGGTGGGGGGAGGCCCTGGTGAGGTGTCCTTGTGTGAAGTGGGGCATGGAAACCCATGTGGAGTATAAGGTGGGTTATGTGGGGTCCTATGTGGAGTGGGAGGTGGGGCACAGGGTCCCCATGGAGTATGTGGGGGACAAGGGGTGTCCCATGTGGAGTGTGAGGTAGGGTGCAGAAGCCTGAGTAAGATAGGTGCGGGGGTCTGCCTCTGCAGAGGAGTGCTGAGGGCCATGTCATAGCATCTTTCTCTCTGGTTCTTCTTGGGGACTCCTAGGAACCTGAATTCTTCCTACCCCTTCACAGAACTCACAGTGTGCGCACAGGGAGCACGCAGAAGGGCAACTAGTGAGGGTGGGCAAGTGAGGGTGTCAGGGACCACTTTTACTCTGTGGCTGACCTAATGCTCTGTGTCCTAGAGAAAGTCACCACCCTTCCTCTCCGGGCCCACTTCCCATGTGCTACCCAATGGCGTGACCTTCAGCACCCCTGGGGGATTATAGAGAGGACATTCCCCCGGAATGTCTGATCATAGCAGGGCAGAGGCCTTGACACAGACTTACAGGAAAACAAAACAAAAACCTCCTCAGAGAGAATAAGGAAATCAAATGTCTGTACTTTCTTTTCTGTACTTTTCTTTTCCTCCAAGTCCATACACTTAAGAGTAATGACTCTCAACTTTTAAAAGTAAAGGAGTTTTCAACTTAATGACCTTCAACTATACTCTATATATCTACAGATATAGATATATAGGGAGCATTATAGATAGATAGATAGATAGACAGACAGACAGACGTCCAGGGATGGAGCTCAGCGGCAGAGTACTTGTCTGCATGTGTGAAGTCCTGGGTTCAAGTCTCAGTATCTCCAAAATGAAAAAAAAATAAGGTCCTTCAATTAATTATCTCCAGATATTTTTTTTTTCTAATTTTGGTGGGGGAGTGTTTGGGCCACACTCAGCTCTGTTCAGCACTTACTTCTGGCTCTACACTTAGGAATCTCTCCTGGTTGTGCTTGGGGGATCATATGGTATGCCAGGGATTGAATCTGGGTCGACCCCATGCAAGCTAAGTACATTAGTTGTTGTATTACTGCTCTAGCTCCGATTATCTACAGATTTTGAAAGTGAAAAAGCAAATGAGGGAGCCAGAGAGTTAGCTACATGGGCTTTGCATGTGGGAGAACTGGGTTTGATCCATGACACCACACGGTACCCCAAGTACCACTGGAAACAATCCCCAAACATCACTAGGTGTGGCCCTAAAACCCAAACCGAAAAAAGCCCAATAATTGAGAGTAGTGGATTTGTTGGAAGAAGGAAACCTCTCACTGAATTCTCCTGAATCTTTGGACTTTTGAATCTCCCCAGTATGTTGACTATCACAAAGAAATGAGATCCAGGCAAAGGTCGAGAAAGGGAACAATAAACTGGGATCCTACTTGTAAACTAATTTAAAGAGCCAATGTTGGGGGGGAAAGGGGCCATCTCTGAGTCCTGACTCACCGCTGCTGGTCTCCTGCGGGGTGGCGTCCACTACCTGCCACCCATTGAAGCCCGAGGGCAGGTCTGGCCTCTTCATCCAGCAGTCATTCCACACATGGAAGTTCCTGCAGGCACACGGAGGGGGCCTAGGGTGATGGCCTGGCCAGGGTCTCCCCTCCCGGCCTCAGTGGGATGGTGCCAGCCCCAGCCCCAGCCTCACCACACAGAGTCATGGTTGAGATGCTCCAGAGGCTTCATGTTCTCATCGAAGTAGATGTCCATGGTGAGGGACGTGTCTGTGTCGTGAGCTGAGTTGAAGTTGGTGATGGTTCGGGTGGCCAGACCCAGGCAGCGCAGCACTGCAAAGGTGGCAGGGTGGGAATTCAGGGCCCATAATCAGGCAGGGAGAGAGGGACAGGGTAGAACAGGGTGAATGGGCCACTGAGGCTGCCATGTGGGGCGAAGTATCAGCAGAGTCAGAAAGGGTTTTTTTTTGGAGGGGGTCACTCCTAGCTGGCATTGATGGCTACTGGGGCCACACACTGGACATCAGGAACTGAACCCTGCACTTGCTCCAGCTGGCCAGGACCAGCTCCCTGGCCTCAGGCTTAGGAAGCAACAGGCAGGAAGTGGGGGGTAGGGGAAGTGGGGCCACCTGCTGACCTGGTGCCTGGCCTCTCCCTTCTCCCTCCTCTCCCCCAGGGCCTCTCTCTCAGTCGTTAACATTAATTAATGATAATTAAGACCAGCCTATCATCCACCCCCGCCTGCTCTGGCTCTGTGGCCACAGCTGGGCTGGGCTGGGTGCAGGTAGAGTGGCTTCCCTCCCACCCACCTTGCAGCCCCTCCTCCTCCCCCCCCCACTCCCCTTGCTCCTGCCCCAGAACCCCTTCCACCTGTAGTGGTCACGCCCGCGAAGACCCAGCACTGGCCGTAGGGGACCGAACTGCCCGTGTGAAGGTAACTGAGGAGGATCTCCACGCTGCCCACCCACGCCGACGGGTTGGTGCCTCGGGAGTAATCGCCAGACCAGTTCCCAATCAGGACCCCGTTGTCATCCAAGGAGTTCACCTGCCGGGGACAGGTGGGAGGGGTGAAGGCTTGGAACCTGCCCAGTGGCCCTGAGCTCAGCCCCTGACCCTGTGAGTACCCCATCCCCGAAATGCCCTTGGGACCTGGACCACAGCCTGAACCCCGCCCACCACTCCCAGAGGGCTGCCCCCCTCCACCCGGGTCTGACACAGGAATGTGAATCCTGGGCGTGCCAGGTGTGGGGTTTGGCCTTACATTCCACAAGAGCTGGGACACAGCCAGGAAGGTGGGGTGGGGTGGGGTGGGGGTGAGCAAGGAAGGACAGGGGAGTGAGGCAGGGTGAGGGTCCTGAAGGTATCAGAAAGGGTGGGAGTGGGGACTGGGGAACTGTAGGCAGATCCTCAGCAGGGTTCTCACCATGGCAGAGATGACGCGCGACACACTGACGGGATCTCCACGGCCTCCATACGGCATGCCCCGCCGGTCCAGGATGTACAGGCAGGCATCCAGCACCCCATGGTCAAACTGGAAGGAGGGAGGAAAGAGTGCATGAAGGCTGGGCTCAAACTCTCGGCCAGCCCCTGCACCCCCAGCTCCCCGCAGCCCCGGCCAGGACTGCCCTACCTGCCCATAATTCCAAGTCCTCTCGCCAATCTGTGCTTCGGTCCCATAGTAGATTCTTCCAGATTCATTAAGCACGTACTCCTGCCGCCAGTCCTCACGGTCCACATACACGATGTCCTCTATGTCCCCAGAACCCATGTGTCATGTGTCTGTTCCTCTCCCACCAGCCCCAGGGACAATTCTCTGGACTCACATCCAGAATAGAGGAGGAGGGGGCCCCTCCCAGGAAGTCAGAGGGAACCTGGGCTGATCACCTTGCTAGCCCGGACACAGGGGCCCTCACACCTGGACAATGGGAAATGGCTTTAGGGCTAGGAACCCACGTCCTTAGGTGGATCCTGGAAAAGTGGCCCTGCCCCACTTAACCCCTGCTCCTTGCTCCTGACCCCATAGGCTCACCTGGACACCAGGGATTGAAGAGGATGTAGATCTCATTGTGAGGTTCAAAGGGCAGCTGGAACTCCCCGGCATCGCAGTGCGTACGAACAGTGAACTGGAACTTGCCGATGATGGCGTTGGGGGACGTGTGGACCCGGATGTTCAGGTTCTGCCCACTGGCCTTGGTCACCTGCGCCTTCCAGCCTCCACTGCCCCCTCGACCCACGGGGATGATCACGTGGGTGCCTTTGCCCACCTCGGGGTTGTTTCCTGGAGCGGGGAAAATGCAAGGAGCTGGTGAGGCCTCTCAGCCCCACCCAAAATGTGCATGAGCCAGAGTATGTGTCCCTGAGTTGGGCCATCATCGGTGACAGTCTGAGAGCAACTCTGTCCCCACCCGATGCTTGCCCACATGTCAGGGCAGGGCCCTGTCCAACATCCCAAACCTGTTCCCCTGACACTGAACTCTGAGTTGGGTAGGTGAGACCAAGCCCCCATCAGCCTGTCCTAGCTGCCTTCAAGGCCCCAGCCCACAAATGAGGCAGGCCAAGCCTGCCCGCTCCCCAGTTTTCAGAGCCCAGGGCACCCCAGCTGGTGGTGATGGGGGGTACCTTGAAAATTAGAGGCTGGGTGGGCAAGACGGAGCCCTAATCAAAGGGTGCAAGAAGTCACCTGCCCCCGGCAGCAGCCTAATCACCAGCCTGGGCCATCAGTGGCCACCAAGCAATGCAGTGAGGAGGTGCCTGCCCTGGGTCCTGGGACACAGATCCATAGAGACAGCTGGGCAGAGAGTGTCCCGGAGAAAGGCAGCAGGGCCCAGGGAGGGGGACCCCCGTAACAGCCATGCCAACGGGAGGTTGGAGTGAGCCTCTAGAGGAGGTGCTTGAAACAGAAGAGGGGAATTAAGGAAAACGGGGACCCTGAGACCCTCCCTGGGGAACCCTCAGCTGTGCTCTGACTTATCTAGGGGAGAAGGAGGGACCCAGAGGTGCCCCTTAAGCCTTAATGCTTGGGGCAGGGAGGTTCCTATTCCCCCTTCCACACAGCCCCACTGACCAATGAGCAGCTCCAGGGTAACGCGGTCAGAGGACTCGTAGGGCCGGGACAGAAAGAGGACCAGGTGGAAGGGCTGTCCTCGGCGCAGGATCAGCTCGTCGTACTCAAACTCATCAGTGTGATGCTCCCGGCGGTTCTGGTCCGATCGGGAGCTCAGCAGGTCCACGCCCCGCACCACCAGCATGCCCTCTGCAAAGGCCACAATTCCGGGTCAGGGGCAGCAGCCACGTCCCACGGGTGTGTGTGTGGTGGTGGTGGTGGCAGTGGCGGGGGTGGGGGGGTGATAACCCCGTCTTTGCCCTCCCAGGGTCCCGGGTGGGGACTGAGCTCCACAGTGGACAGACTGGTCTCACCTCGGATGGTGCCATCTCCAGCCGCATTCACCGGGCTGCCCCGGGAGGGGGGCCTGCGTCCGCCCGCGCTGGAGCCTCGGTCTCCGTAGGGCTCGGAGCCCCCGTCGTCCTCCCCGCGCCGGCATGAGCAGCAGGGGCAGCAGCGAGCCCAGAAGGAGCGGCCCCGCCGGCGGGAGCGGCGGTCGCCGTCGGGCGAAGAGCGGCGGTCGGGCTCGGGCTCGGGGGACGGCGAGCCCGACCACGCGCTCCCGCCCCAGCGGCCCACGTCCGAGCGGGGCCCGTCCGTCATGCGGGGCCCGTCGGTCGCGCGGGAACCGTCCGTCGCGCGGGAACCGTCCGTCGTGCGGGAACCGTCCATCGTGCCTGCGCGGAGACAAGACCCAGCGGCGCTCTGGTCACCTCCGGACTACCCGGACTACGCGCCACTCAGCGTTCATTGAACTTGTGACCTGGATGGACCCAGAGTCCCGGCCACAACCACCCTAGAAACCCCCTTCTCGGGGCTGCAGGGAAACTTCCCACGCCCGAGTCTTGTCCTCTGCCCCCACGATGCCCATCAAAAGACTTGCAGGACGGGGCGGACACCTGTCACAGCCCCAGTCCCAGCGGCACAGCTCCTCTCCCCGCTCCTGCTCCCTCCTCAATCTAGAAGCGCGGGCGCTGGAGCCGCTTCATCAGGACCCGTTTCTTGCCGGGACCCCCCGCCCCCCAGTGCGCCGAGGCTCCCTGCCCCACGCCGGCGGGTGCCTCGCGGGCTCCGAGAAGCTGCGCATCCCGGCGGGCGCGCCCACACGGCTCCCCGCCGCCTGCAAGGGCTGCCCTGCAAGGGGGGCGTGGCGCGGAGTCCCCGGCGGCGGCGGCGTCGGGGGACAGGCTCGGGCTGGCCCGCAGCGTCCTCGCTGCCAGGGGCCGGATCGGGGCCGCGCGCAGCCCCGCGGGGCCCACGGGCACCCCTCACCTGGCGGCGGTGCTGGCGACGGCAGCGCAGAGTCCCGCGGCCGGCCGCGGTGGAGCGGGTGGGGGACAGGCGCGACGGGGCTGCCAGGCCGGACGCCGCGCCGAGTGCGAGGTGTGGGGCGGGCCGGTGAGAGGTTTATGAGGGGAGGGCGGGGCCGGGCAGGGAGGCAACAGGGGAAGCAGCCCGGCTGTCTGTCGCACGGCCCTGCGGGGGCAGAGGCCCGGCCTCTAGGGGCCGGCTCGGCGTGAGGGGCAGGCGGCTGGCAGCATCCTCCTCCTTCCCCTTTCGAGGAACCCAGATGTTGGGGGCGGGGCCCGCGGGAGGGGCGGGGCCGGGGTCTGCGGGGTGCCGAGGTCCCCCTGGGCTGAGATCGAAGGTATGGGCGGAACCGCCCCTGCCCGCACGGGTGCAGGCAGAGGGAACCCCTTCTTCCGAAGGCGTGTGGCAGGGCGCCTGGACTTCCCACGTCCCTCGCCAGTCACCCTGTTTGCCTCCCAGAGCCAGGCTCAGCCCGGCGAAACTGGCCCCTGGGCCTGGGCCTGCGCAGGGAGGTCCTGGCCTCTCCGCGGCAAAGCTGGTGACTTCAGCAGCCTGGCCCGTGGACTGGCTCCGCCGGCGGCCCAGACCTGCCGGCTCTACCAGATCTCTCCCCCACCTCTTTCCTCCTTTCTCCAGCCCCTCCACAGCCCCTGGCATGAGTCAGCCGCCTGTTTCAAGCTTCCCGTATCCTCCCGAGGTTAGCACAGGAGGTGTGGGTGCAAGAAGGCGCACCCCCTTCTTTGTGGGGGTGCGAGGCCCCTCCCCCGCATCAGTGCAGCCCTCTCTCTGACTGCAGATGGACTCTCCAACCTGGAATTCTTGGGAATCCTGACCAACCGGCTCCAAGCACCTGCCCAGGTGCACCCGGACCCCACCCTGGCTCTGGGAGCAATACCAGGGATACTACACAGAACCCCAAAGCTCGGAAGGCCAGTGCCTTCAGGGAGGGTCTCCTTGGACTTGCTCAGGGAAGCTGCGGCTCTGTGTGGGGCCTGTCCCTCTGTCCCACTATCTACACGCACCCTGGCCACTGTAAAAAGACAGTGAGAGAGACGTGAGGCAGGTGTACCAGACAGGCCGGGTCTTGGGAAGTGGGAACAGAGGGATACCCATACCTGGCAGGGAGCCCTCCATGTCCACTCTGTCCTTTTCCTGCCCAACTCAGGGCTCAGGCCAGGGAGGAGTCCGTTCTCACCTCTGACCCACTCAGAGGAAAGGACATTGGAAATCAGAGTTCCAGGCAGCCTGAGGCAGTTCTCAGGCAGGTCAGCCAGAGTACATCTTGGTGGGGGGGCAGTTGCTGTTTGTACCTCACTATGGAGACAGGAAGGGGTAGGGCCCTGCAGGAGTGGGTGTGTGTGGGAACATGTGTGGGGTCAGGTAGAATCCCAGGAAACCAGGAAAATAATGTCTTATCACACACTCTGCCTCTCTTGTTTAATTCACCTTATTTTCCCCACCCAGCCTGGTTTGACTCAGTGGCCCCCCCAGCCACTCCCCTTTCTGCTTGCAGGAGGTCAGGCGCCGTGGGGCATTCAAAGCCTGGACAAGGGAGGTATGTGCAGATGTGCTTGTGTGTGTGCGCGTGCGCGTGCACGCGCGCGCATGCTCCAGTGTGCTGAGAGGCACCACAGGAGGCCTAGTCCAGGCTTTGCTGACTGTCCTGATGTGGAAGCAAGAGCTTGAGTCTAGAATCCCAAACCAGGTGGAGGGACAGCTCCGGATCCAGCCCTTGGGCTCACCACCCATGGGCGCGTCCAACGAGCAGTTTCCTCATCCTATGATGCGCCAAGTCATTAGCCCCAGAGAGTCTGAGGATCAAATGGGATCAAGCATTTCCAAGAGCATTTCAGCTACAGAGCGCTATTCATGGGGACGACACTGTTGTTGTAACAGGTGTGGCCCTTGTGCCCACACCTGGGAACAGTTTTCTCAGCAGGTGGTGAAGGCCCAGGGCAGAGAGGACATCTGGAAGGAGCAGGTGATGTGAACAAAACCGGATAAGCCTTTCCAGGCAGAGACTTCAGCTGCTGTACAGAGCCTGAATAAGAACCTGAACCCAAGCCCCACCCTAGTCTGAGCAGAGAACGAGAAGTTTAGGTCAGATCCAATCCGGATTCTCTCCCCAAACAAGGGCGCGTTGGTTTTCTGGGACAGGGAACAAAGGCAAGACTGAGCATGAAATGAAAGCAAGGAGGGTAATAACTCTTCCCTCCTTTTCCAGGACTGATGGTGGTGGCGCAGCAACAAACAGTCTGAGGGAGGCATCCGCTGTTTATTTGGTACCAAATAAGTTAGAGGGTGAGGCTGGAGGGGGGGGGGTCTCCTAGGTCAGGATGCTGCTGACTGAAGGCAGCAGCTCGGCCAGGCATTCCTGGGCACCCGTGGCCTGGCACAGCGGGTTACCCTGCACATCCAGGAGGGCCAGCCGGGGGCAGGAGGCCAGGGGCTGCAGTGCTGCAGGCTGCTGGAGGCCTGGGGAAGGAGCGTCAAGGAAAGCTTGGCTGGTTCCCGATCTGCCTGCGCCCAGCATGGTTCTTTCCCCTTGGCCGGACGCTTGGCCAAGGGGCATCTCTCACCTGGCCTTGAGGAAGGCAGACTCTGGGCCCACAGGGGCAGGACTGGTAGAGACAAGGCCGAAGGGAAAGAGCCCCATCTGCAGAGGCATCCTGGCTAAAGCCAGCCAGGGCAGGCGAAAGTTGCGTTAACTTCCGGTTTTCAAGAGACATCAGAGGCATCAGAGTTCTGAGCTCCTTCCCCATCAACTTCCTGATTTTCAGGGCATCCCCTGGCACCCGAGGGCGTCTACAGGCTTGTGGTCTCTGACCTGAGGCAATCACCTGGGCTCTTCCAGATGCCTTACACCACCCCACACCCCCCACTGTGGAGCCTCCTGGCAGGCTTCTGGCTCTCTGAAGGGCACTTTGCACCCTGCCTGCCATCCGTGTCCCTCCCGATATGGCCCCTCCCCCAGCTGCTGGAGGGGACCTGACAGGCACCCAGAGGAAGGATATGGTTGTTGCTTAGTGCAAGTTCCCGCAGTCGGGGCAGGTTGGTGACACCGTCCAGGGCCTCGATGGCATTGTCACTGGCTTGTAGCACCTGGGGAGCAGGCAGGACAGCAGGGGTTAGCTCTAGGCTGGTGCTAAGCGGTGGGTAGAAGTGGCAGCGTGATGGGCTTACAGCACAGGGTCAGGCTGGGTGGAGGACAGGCTGGGGTCAGCAGGGGTTCCTGGGCTTCTTTGCAGGAAGGGGGCCTGATTTCAGAGATGAAGGGAGGGGAAAGGTGTGCCCAGGATGGACAGGGCGGAGCCGGGGCCTTACCTCCAGGCAGCGCAGGGCTGCCAGAGCAGGGGGCAGGGAGCGGAGCCGATTGTGGGACAAGTCCAGGTGAGTGACGAGGAGCAGCTGTTCCAGGTGGCAGAGCGCCGTCAGGTCCTGAGGAGGGGAGGGGACACCGGGAAGGCTCAGGGGTGCTTGGATATGGGTGCTCCACACTCGCCCTTAGTCCCACACAGGCTCTGGGGGATGGTGGTGAAGCCAGACGCTCCTTCACATGTCCTGGCAGGAGATGCCCCCGTGCAGAACGAGGGGCTCACAGCGCATATGGGGGAGGGGTGCATGAGTGGGTGGGACGAGGATGAAGGCAGATGGCCACCAGCAGAGACAGTCATTGCTCAGAGCAGGATGGGATGGTCTGGGGATGGTCTGACCACAATGGGGGTGGGGTACCTAGCAGGATGCAGGATGTGTTGGGATGGGGACTGGGACCCAGTCCAGGAAGCTTTCAGGTTTTCAGCTTTGGCCTGCTCCAGGGAATGAAGTACGGGAATGAGTGGAGGTACGTGGGGGTCCCCTCTGGTCTGATCTGGCAGAGGCAGGAGGCAGTCCTGGCAATGCAGGATTTTATTTTTCATTTTGGCTTTTGTGCTAATCCCGGTGTGGTGCCAGGGTTACTCCCAGCAATGCTAGAGGGATCGCTGGGTGCCAAGCATGCATGCCCTCCAGCCCTCTGAGCTAGCTCCCCAGCCCCTGACTCCTGATTTTAAATGGGGTGACAGAAGGAATGATAGGGAAGTGACAGAAAGTAAGGCCCAGAAGAGGAAAAGGCTTGAAGGAAGAGGAGCTCAACCTTGATTGGGAAGCAATGTCCAGAGAGGTGCCTGAGAGTGAGGGCAGAGCTAGGGACATGTGGCTGGACCGGACAGCCCGGCTGAAGGCCAGGGAGTGAGTCTCAAAGCCGGCCGAGGGTGGGAGCTAAGACTCCAGGTGGTGCTCTAACGCAGCATATACGGAAATACCAAATTCAGCGCCCCAGGTCTGCAACTTTCGGAATGGCCCAAACCAACATCACATCAATTTCAGAAAAGGAGGAGGAGAGCTAGCCAGGTGAGGCCAAAGGGTGGGCCAGCCAGCGAGTGTGGGCAGCCCCTACCTTGCTGCCTAGGTAGAGCACACGGGCGTCGGCATACTCCATCTTCAGCACGCTGTTCTCCACCAGGAACTTGCTGCGCAGGTCGTCCATGTACGCTGCCCGCATCGGGTCCACGGCCTGGCAGGGATGGGCAGGTGAGCACGCCAGGGCTGCCCTCGGTCCCGCAGGGCCTCCCCGTGACTGTTCCCACAAGCCAGACTTGCCTTGAGAGTGTGGAAGTACTGCAGCGTCTCCTTCTCATACAGCAGGGGGTCCAGGGCCCGCATCAGCAGAATGATGGTCAGCAGGCACCCTGAGGAGAGGCAGCGACGGTCTCTCCTGGGTACTCCTCTGCTTCCGTCTTCTCCACACCATTCCTGCTCTCCCCAGAGGTCCAACCCAAAAAGAAACCCTTCCGAAGGATTGCGTGTGTGTGTGTGTGTGTGTGTGTGTGTGTGTGTGTGTTTGGGAGGGTGTCTCACACTTATTCTCGGGCTCCAGTTCCTGCAGCTCTTTACAGGATTCCAGTTCAGACTGCAGCACCGTGGACTTCTCTACTGACAGTTCACACCTGTGAATGGAGAGAAGGCCGATGGAGGTGGGGGGTGATGTCCGCAGTCCCGGGGGCCCAGGACACCTGAGAATCCAGGCTGCAGTCCTCCAGCTGGGCCCCAGCTGCCTGTGGCCTGGCACGCAGAGCTCTTTTGCCCGTCTGTCTCCTTTTAGGGCTCACCTGAAGAGCTGCTCATCCGTTGCTGAGTCTCGGCACCAGGCCTCTGGGCGGCCTGCAGGGAGGAGTGGGTCACAGGAGGGGACAGCCATGAGGGAGGGGAAGGGTTGGTGTGGGAGGGGGCTGCTGCCTGGGGACAGACTCGGCAGGTGTGGTATACCTTTCATCAGCACACACTCCTTCTGGGCATCGACAGCCATCCACACGACACGAAATGTTTGCTGGGACAACTGGTCATCAAAGGAGGTAGCAGGCAGGTCACAGAGCTGGGATCACGGGGTCAAGGAAGGCCTGGGTCTCACTCTGTCTCTATTCCCCCACCATACTATCCCACTATCCCCCCACTCCTCCATTCTATCCCCTGCTGGACCTCCCCCCACCCTCCATCATCCTGGGATACCCAGATGTAGCAGGGCCTGTTCTTGCCATCCGGGGTCCTCCACTCCACAGCCAGGGGCGCCCCATCAACCGTTAGCAGCAGGGTCTCTGTCCCGGGGCCCACCTGGGGACACAGAGAGAGAGAGAGAGTCAGAGAGAGAGAGCCGTCTCCTCCACTGCACCAGGCCATGCTCCTTGATGCTCCTCAGTCAGAGCTGCAGGCCTCACCAGGAGGGGCCGTGAGAAGGACACAGTCAGACAGGCGTCGTCCCGGCTCACATGCAGGCAGTGCAGGGCATCTGGGGGGTCCGCTGCAGGGAGACATGGCCTCAGGCCTTCGGAAACCCTCTTCTGCTGCTCCGAAGCCAGAAGGGTCCACCTCTCCCCACCGCTCCTCACCTCGGCCCAGGAGCCAGCGGTGGTAGAACCAGGCACTCTGATCATTGGGGTCGGTGAAGAAGGCGTTCTGCACTAGCTCCAGCTCTGTGGGGCCATGGAGGGGGGCCTGCGGTCAGAACCTGAGGACTTCTGCCCAAACCAGCCTGAACCCTCTCCTTGGATTGCCGCCAGCTTATGTGTGTGTGTGTGTGTGTGTGTGTGTGTGTGTGTGTGTGTGCAGGAAAATGGCACACCAAGCGGTGCTCAGGACTTACTCCTGACTGTGCTCTGGGATCATTCCAGGTGGGTTCAGGGGACCATATAGGGAGCTGGTGATTAAATCTGGATTGGCCACATGCAAGATGAGTGAGTGCCCTGTTGCTGTATTATCACTCCAGCCTGACTTCCAGCCTTTAGCCTCCTTCACTCAAGAGCCTTGCACAGGGCTGATTTTTTTTTTTTTTTTTTTGCTTTTTGGGTCACACCCAGCGATGCACAGGGGTTACTCCTGGCTCATGCACTCAGGAATTACTCCTGGCGGTGCTCAGGGGACCATATGGGATGCTGGAAATCGAATCCAGGTCGGCCGCGTGCAAGGCAAACGCCCTACCCGCTGTGCTATCACTCCAGCCCCCAGGGGCTGAATCTTAGGCACCCCCAGGACCAAGTACAACATAGATGCCCGGTTTACCCCAAGGTCAGGTTAAGGCATTGGGGCTAGAAGGGGCAGCTGAGTCCTGGTAGGCACCCTGTCATGCTGCTTACCTTTGAGCAGTACGTCCTCAGGGAGGCGTCCCTGGGCTCCGGAGTCTGGCTCGGGGTGCAGCTGGGGCAGGAGGCAGGAGCGATAATGCCAGGAGGAGTAGTTGGAGAAGTTGCGGGTAATGAGGCTGTCAGTGAAGGCAAGCTCCTCCCCAGGGGGCACGGCAGCCTGGGCTGCCACGAAGCGCCGGTAGTCCCAGCAGTGAACTGGCAGAGGGGAGACAGCAGAGCTCAGGCTCAGGTAGGCTTTCGGAGGCACCAGAAACGCCACCTCTCTCCAGCCAGCCACAGAGGATGCTTCCAGCTGTGTGCTCCTTGCTGTCGTCAGCAGCAAACAGCCGGGACTGGCATTCCACCCCACATAATCTGGGGAAAGCCCCAGTGTCAGGATGCAGGGGCACGTACAGTTTCGTTCATCGACCTCGAGGAAGCGGGCACACAGCTCCAGCTCCCGGGCCCAGTTGGGTTCCGGCAGGCGGCTCAGTAGCCAGCAGCGGTGGTGCCAGGTGCCATAGGACTTGGGGTTCACTCGCAGGCAGCTTTCTAGGAAGCCCAGTTCTGCTTTCACCAGTGCATCCAACTCCTCGGGGGACCTATCCTCAGAGAGAAAAGGGGGTCAGGGTCCTCCAACACACCACCCCTGTCATTTTGCACTTAACCCTTCACTGCCCTCCCCCCTCTGCTCTCCTGAGGGTCCCACTCCCCCTCCTCCACCCCTGGGCCTGGGCAGAGCAGAGGCAGGGCATGCTTCCCGGAGTGCAGAACCCACACACACTTCTCAGTCTCCAGCCGCTGGAGCACCTCCCGCCGACAGTTCCAGAGGGTGGCAAAGTCAGGGTTGGCTCCAAGGATCTGGCTTGTCAGTTCCAGCACTGATTCGTCCAGCTCCCCAGCTTGGCGCTAAGATAGAGAGGGCATAGGGTCAGAGGGCACAGGGTCAGAGGGCACAGGAGCCTCCTGTTTCAGAGAAACTGCATAGATTTTGTGAATCTTTTTACTCTACCATAAGCTTGGGATATGCATGATACTTCGTATGCTTCCCAGGTCTGATTTTCACATTTAAGTGACATTTAAAACTCCTTTAGGTTGCACTTCATGGCATAAGTGCAATGACTAGCCCCATTTTATAGATGTGCAAACCGAGTTCCCATGAGTCAGTCACTTGTTCCAGGTCACACCGATGTTAAGTGGCAGAACCCAAGACTTGAATCCTGGCAGTGTGACTCTGAGACCCAGTTCTTGGTCTTGGTGTCATGAAGGGGGCCTTTTGGGAGGTAGGGGTGTGGGGGGGCGACCTCGCAGCACCCCACCTTCTGGAAGACAGCCTGGGTGGCTGACTGGTACAGTTTCAGCTTCTGCTCCCGCTCCAGCCTTTTGGCCTCTGCCTGCTCTTCCGACGTCTTCACCTTCAGACGCCCGTGCTACACAGGGATGGGCAGGTGTGACGGGTACAGCCTCGCAGTGGGGAACACCCCGCACCCCAGCACTGGGAATCCCCAGTCTAACAGGGCAGCCGGGGCCAGGCCATGCAGGGCGAGGGGGCTGGGCTCAGGGTCTCACCATAGTGCCGGCTCGGGGTGCAGAACCCGGGAGGGGTCCAGTGGAAGCCCGGGAAACCTGGGAAGAGAATGCCAATCACAGGCGCCCCGCCCCTGCTGGCCCCGCCCGAACCCGCGTGGAGACCCCTCCCCCCGCGGGGAGACGGGGTCTCGGGACGGCACTGCACTCCCGGAAGAGGCGCCCACCTGGTCCGGCCTTGTCCACTGCCGGGCCCGCTGGGCTCGAGCTGAGGGGGGGTCACGAGGGCGAAAGACCCACTCCCGCCCGGAGGCTGCGGCTCCCCGCCCGCCCCGCGGCTCCGCGCACTCCCGCCCTGCTGCGGGCGGACCCACCTGCTCCGGGAGGAGGCGTGGGGGGGAAGCGGAGCTGCGGTGTGTGCCACTGAGCGCAGAGCCTAGAGCGCCGTCCACGCCCGACTCGTAGCCCAGCGCCCTCTGCCGGCGGGAGCTCGCGGAGCCGCCGTGGCCGCCCGGAAAATGCCCGCGTCTGGCTGCGGGGAGGGGGAGGGGCGTACGAGTTGCGCATGCGTGGCCGTGGCGCGCGTCTAATCGGGCTGTTTCCGCAACCCAGACGACAGCACAAGTTCCTCAGTGGTCGCCAGGACGTGCTCTTACCGCCCATGACCACATTTTGGCCCCACTGCCCCGGTCCTAGTTGCCAAATCAAACGGAGGGCACTGTGTTCTGTAGTTTAGCTTCCGCAACCTCTTGTAGCACGTCCTACCCTGTGACACCCTGTCCCGGCTGCTTTGCCCCTTCAGCTCTCCTCCTGTGTAGGTATTTGGTGATCTCCGGGACCTTTTCCTCACTTGCATTTCACTTCACACTCTTTCTGGGAGAATGTTCACAAACCCAAGCCATTAAACTCTACTTGGAGCTCCCCGCAGATTTTCTGGCACACACTTTCCCCGGGTGACTTCATCCACATTCATAGTTTTAATTGCCACCTGTTAAGTTGATGACACTCACATTTATATCTCCAGCCCAAACGTCTGGCAAGCGCAAGCTTTAATTATACACAGGCGTATGCATATTCAAAAGCCCATTGGATGTCACCTGCGTGTCCCCAAGATAACCATGGACAGAAGAAGTCAAGTCAACATTGTCTCCTCTCTAACCAGCCCAGTCTAAATGTTAGCCTCTTAAAAAAAATTTTTTTAATTAAATTTTAGCTTCTTTGTTTCCCGACCCCCAACCCTCCAATTTTCTGAGTGTTTCTTAAGTACCTGCTCCATTACCACTCACACACATTTTTTTGTGTTTGTTTCTGGACCACACCCGGGTCTACTCAGGATTACTCCTGGCTCTGTGCTCAGGGATCACTCCTAATGGTGCTCCAGGGTATACCATATGGTACATATGTTACTGGGTATAGAACCCAGGTCAACCTCATGCAAAGCCATTGCCTTACAATTTTGTCTTTTTTAGACATAGATTCTTTGGTGGTAGAGGGTATGCATTAGGTGTTGAGGTTATATGGGACCCTAGATTTGATCCCCATACCAAAAAATAAAATGAAACATAGATTTGGTAATGTTGAATCTCTGCTTAAAAGATCTCTATGGTTCCCAGATATCTCTCAGGACTAGGAGTCTCTCAGCGCATCAGGACTTTGGCTTGCCTTCCCTCTGTCCTCATGTCCCGTTTGTCCTTGTTCAAAGCTCTCTCCCATTGCTGAGGCAACTACCTTCAGCTTTCCTAACATCTTAATCTGTTTTCCTCACTCTTCTTCCCCGACACAAGCTCATTCATAACTCCTGTGCATCTTTAAGATTTAACCCAGGGGCGTGGGATATATTCCAGATGGATGGAGTGCATGCCTGGCACTGAGTTTTATCCTTGGCACCACACCATTTGGTATAGCCCTGGTGGCTCCCAGAACCACCAGTCCCTGATCACCACCAGCCCTGTACACAGAACTCTTAGGCTTGCAATGCTGGGCCTAGCTGCAAGACAAGTTTTTAAACTCATGTGTAGCCTCTGGATGCTTTAGTCTGATGTAAAAGATTTTCATATATACTGCCAAGGATGGTGTTAATTTTCCTATGCCTAGCAAGTCTTGCTTTAGGAGATGGCATCTGCTATCAGAAGAAAAATTCTTGGAGAACCAAAACAACACTTTTTGAGTCTTGCCGCCACAATACCTGACCCTCATTCTTAGTGATTTGGAATAAATAAATTAAACATCCCATGGTGACTGCCCCAGCTTGCCTGGGCCTCATACTGAATGCTCAGCAGTGGGAGAGATCAGTAACTTCCCGGTGAAGGCTTTGTGGGATTCAAAGTGGCTAGTGATTTGTGAGAGTGTGTGTGTGTGTGTGTGTTTGAGAGAGAGAGAGAGAGAGAGGAAGAAAGAGAGAGAGAAGTCATCACATTGGAAGTGGTGGGTGTCTATGTTGTATATGTGTGTTTACATCACATCTGAGTAAGGAAACATTTTTTTTATTCCCCCCTGCCACTCACATACACTCACATTGTTGTCAATGATGTTTTGATGACTGGAGCTAGGCGCACACACACCTGGCTATGGCGCTTGCACACTTCAATTGTGATGTTCAACGGGGGTCATACATCAGATCATGATGCTTACACACTCAGCCGGCCGAGGCACTTGCCACCACCTGCACACTTTCAGTTTCCATGCTTACACATGTGCTTTCCAGGACTCATTGGCACTCTTCAGTTAAGGCTCCTTCCGCTTGCAGGGTTCTTTGGGGTCACTGCATTGTTCATACCATCAGCAATTGAACTTCTTTTTTCTTTCTTTCTTTCTTTATTTTTTTTTATTTATTTATTGAATCACCGTGGGAAAGGTTACAAAGCTTTCAGGTTTAGGTCTCAGTCATGCAAATATCAAACACATTTCCCTTTACCAATACTTATTTTTTACCATGAAGAACCCCAATAAAACACCACCCCCCACCCCTCCCAGTCCCTGTGGGGCAGATGAATTCTAGTTAACACTCTATCTGCTTTGATTAGATTCATTGTTTCAATGAAAGATTCACCACTATTATTTAGAGTTTACCCCCCCCCCCACCCAAATCAGACATGCTGAAAAAGCATTGTGAAGTGATTTGCTTTCTACAGCTGGGTTCAAGAATTAAATGTTGGTTTTGGGTTTCTGCTATTTTACTTATTGACCCTGGAAGTATTTCTACTGAAAGTCAGATAGTTAAGAAATTGGTTTCTGTGCTCCAATTGAACTTCTTGCCTGTAGTGTTCACTTTATCTTTCAGTTGCACTGCTTGCTGGGGGTTGCATGCTTTAGAGTCTGCACACCCCAGGCAATAGTGTGGCTGGAAGTCGCTTGCAGTGGGAGAAATCACAGACGACAGAGCTGACAGCTCTGGGACTGGGCTCGGTGCATGTGGCAGTAACGGGGATTGAATTTACGACCATAAGCTCCAAGAGTAAGCCACTGAGTTCTAAGCCACGGAGCTACACCTCTGGGTCCTAAAAGCATGTTTAAACTATATAAAGTACCCAAGATATATTTGGTTCTTTTCTAGGCACAGTAACACATTACAGAGAAGAAGAGCCATTTTTCCTGACCTCTTGTACTTGTAGTTCCCCTGAAGAAAGTCCCACTACCAGTTGGTTATGGTGGCACTGCTCACTGTGACAAAAGTTTAGCACACACAGGATGATACATGGCAAGAACATGTGGTGGAAACATGGACTCTGAAGACTGAAGGTCTGTGTACAAATCCTGGCTTTGTCATTTATTGAGGGTGTCATCTGGGACAAGGTGCTTTACTTCTGTGTTGAATTGTCGTCTGTCTATTTCTTCAACCAAAATGTAGGGAAAGTAATGTTGCCTGCCTGTGAAGGGCTAAAGCAAAGACTCAATACATGAAATTGTGAAAGAGCTGAGCATAGTGCCACGCTGAGTAAGAACTCAGTAATAGCGATGGCAGCAGGCTTCTACTTTTTGTGACAAATATGCAAGGAAATCGAGGCTCAGAAAGATTAAGGGGTTATGCAGATAGTGGCCAGATGGAACCTGTGTCTAGTCTTGTTCAACCCTCTTACCTCACCAGTTAGTTAGTTTTTTTTTTCTTGTTACCACCTGGTTTTGCTTCCTGCTGTGCATACTCATATTTGTGCAAACAGATACCTGAAACCCAGAGGCCACAGATGAAGATGTGCCAGGATGACTTACATCACAGGCACTGCAGAGGGGAGGAGGGGGAGGCAGGCTCGAATCAGCATGATTAGCAATCTGGAAACCGGAAAGGTTGAGTCAAGCAAGCTGGAGAGGAAGTAAGCCTGCATCCGAGAAGGTAGACCTGTTTGGGAAAGCGGCAGGAAGGCCAAGTCAGGCGTGTGCTGTGACGTAAGGGTAGGGGAGAGAAAACCAAACAGACTTAGGTGGCTGACGGATGGAAACCAACCTGGTGCCTTTGGAGAGCTAAACCACGGAACCAGTGACAATCCTCTTTCTGGGCGGCACTGGCGTGGTCAGGAGTTGGATTTGGTCTCCAGTGTGGAATGAGGGAGGATCACTGACTGAGGCATGTGAGGGCCGCCCTCTGATGGGCGTTTGAGAAAAGGATGTTGCAGTCCTCTCCATAGGGAAGAAAGCACCGTAGCGCTGTAGCACTGTCTTCCTGTTGTTCATCGATTTGCTCGAGCGGGCACCAGTTAAATCTCACAACAAATTGTAAGACTTGTTGTTACTGTGTTTGGCATATCGAATATGTCACGGGGAGCTTGCCAGGCTTTGCCGTGCAGGCGAGATACTCTTGGTAGCTTGCCCAGCTCTCCGAGATGGGCAGAGGAATCGAACCCAGGTCGGCCACGTGCAAGGCAAATGCCCTACCCGCTATGCTATTGCTCCAGCCCATAGAGAAAGAAACAAGCAATAATTGTGTCCCCGCTAGGCTCTACACCCTTTATTTAAGGCTTTCATTATGCTTGTTTTTGTTTTGGGGCTATGCCCTCTGGTGCACGAACTGAGCAGAGACCACTCAGGACCGGGCTCAGGGGACCATAAGGGTGCTGGGGATAGAATCTGGATTGGCTGCATGCAAGGCGAATGTCCTGCTCGCTATGCTATCTGTCCAGGCTGATATTTCCTTTTTAAGTGCATTAATTTTTGTCCTTTTAGTTTCCCCCTACCCTTTCTTTTGTCACTATTTTGCTGTGCTTGGTGATGGAGGTGTGCACAACACATGCTCCAGTACTGGGTTCTGGTACTCATCAGTGCTCTGACTCTTCACTGTGGTGCTTGCAGGGCTGGCACTGATTTAGATGTGGTATGAGGGCAATTCTGGTTGTTGTGCCTGCCAAGGGTTGCTATGGTGCTCACCTGAGCTTGCCGGAGGTGGCATTCTTGGTGGTGGAGCTCTCACATTTTCTTTTCTTTCTTTTTTTTTTATGTAGGAGTACTGCTTAGCTGATTGAATTGGGCATGAACTCCACCTTACTTTTTTTTTCATTTTTTATAATTTTATTTATTGAATCACCGTGAGAGAAGTTACAAAGCTTTCGGGTTTAAGTCTCGGTCATACAATGAAACACCCGTAACTTCACCAGTGCCCATTCTCTAACCCCCAAAACCCCAATATACCCCATCCCACACCCTCCCCCTACCTGTGGGGCAGATGATTTCCACATTACTCTCTCTCTACTTTGATTACATTCAATATTTTGACACCAGACCCACCATTATTATTTGGGATTTTACCCTAACACTCAGATCTGCTGAAAAGGCAACAATAGACAATTTGTTTTCTATTGCTGGTTATGAATAACATGATGTTGCGTGGCTGCCGAGTGGCCATGAGATTTTGAAATTCTGAAATTTTAACAATTAAATCTGGAGGGATTTCTACCAAAACCTGCTATTTCTACCAAAACCTGCTGGGTTCCAAGATTTGTTTCTGAGTCTCTTGGATCATGGCTGTTAAGCAGCTTGATCAGGAGCCAGAAAGGCCGTTTGTGGGCGGTGACTTGGGGTCTCATTGGGACAGGGAGGAAGGAGCCGGCTCCAACCCCATCCTGTGAGGCCCCGCGTGTCTCGTCACTGAGGGCCCAAACCTGACTGTCCAATGGCCTCTGGAGGATGGTGATCACTGAGCTGCCAAGGCGGAATAGGCAGAGGGACAGCTCCCTTCCCCCCCCCCCCCCCCCCCGGGGTGGCCCAGCGACAGGAACCTACTGCGGGGTGCGGACACATTTCTGCCAAAAGCCACTGGGTTCCGAGATTTGTTTCTGAGTCTCTGGGATCATGGCCGTTAAGCAGTTTGATCAGGAACCAGAGAGGCCATGCCTCCAATTATATAGCTGAGCCGGAGGTGGTGTGTGGGTGTGTCTCCCACATACGTAACTTTTGGCCGTTTACTTTCTTGGTAAACTTTGCCCCAAGTTTTTGGGGTCTGACCAAAGGCACAGCAGCAGTTTTGGGGTATCTGGAAGTCTGAAGGCGCCATCAGGGTGCTGATGCACTCGCCTCACAGGTACAGATTGACTTGCTGGTGGCACCATACCCCCTAGCTCTCACATTTTCATTGTGGTGCTCACACACACCTGGTGTGTGTGTGTGTGTGGGGGGGGTGTCACATATTCTCTGTATTAGGACCTGCTCTGTGTCTCTGGGCAGCACATTTGCAAGGAAGGCACATTTAGCTACAAGTCATCCTCTGGGCTATTCTTTTAATTTTTTTTAAGTTATTTTTTCTTTTTCTTTTTGGGTCACACCTGGCGATGCACAGGGGTTACTCCTGGCTTTGCACTCAGGAATTACTCCTGGCGGTGCTCAGGGGACCATATGGCATGCTGGGAATCGAACCCAGGTTGGCCGCATGCAAGACAAACACCCTACCCACCGTGCTATCACTCCAGCCCCTATTCTTTTATTTTTGAAGTGGTAAGGATTTTCACCACATCTGTTGATGATCAGGGGATGCTCATAGCTCAGTGCTTGGGGTCACTCCTGGAAGTACTTGGGGAGCCATATAGTCATGGGAATGAAACCTGGGCCTCCTGCCTGAGAAGCCTGTACTCAGTCCATTGACCTCAATCTCTCTCTCTCTCTCTCTCTCTCTCTCTCTCTCTCTCTCTCTCTCTCTCTCCCGCTCTCTGTCTGGGTGCCTGGTAAATGATTTTGAAGCAAATGTTACTGTTTGTGGTTTATAGTTGAGGACACACCGTGTGTACATAGAAGCTTAGCCTCCTGGTTAAGGGCATATGACTAGAGAATATACAGTCAGAGTTCACACGGATCATTGGGTGTCTGTGCAGTGTAGAATCCCGTGGCCAGAGGTTCGAATCAAAACTGGTTTCTTGGGGGCACACCTGACGGCACTCAGGGGTCACTCCTGGCTTGGTGCTCAGGGGACTGTGGTGCCAGGGAACAAAATTGGGTTCCTTGGATATGTGCTCAGCCCTTTGAGCTCTCTCTCTTCCAGCCGCTGGTCCTAGAGTTTGATGTATTATGATTTGCATCTTTGTTCTTAAACACCTGACTCTTCTTTGCACTTGTCAGTGAAGCCCAGTGTATGATTCTATGCTTTATAGGTAAAGGTAAAGGTAAAGGCCCTCCCGTTGATCGTCGATTTGCTCGAGCGGGCCCAGTAACGTCTCCATTGGAGACTTTGTTGTTACTGTGTCTGGCATATGGAATACGTCACGGGGAGCTTGCCAGGCTCTGCCGTGCGGGCGAGATACTCTCGGTAGCTTGCCGGGGTCTCCGAGAGGGGCGGAGGAATCGAACTCGGGTCGGCCATGTTGGCCGCGTGTAAGGCGAACGCCCTACCCGCTGTGCTATCGCTCCAGCTTTATACATGTATATATATATGAATTATAGTTTATATGACTTACTTATATGATATGTACTTTAATTATGATTTTACATGCACATATTTCTGCACATAAGATTTATAAACTATAAGAATAAATCATATGTACAGCTCTCATCCTCCTATTTATTTATTTATTTTTGGTTTGGGAGCCACAGCCAGAGGTGTTCAAGGCTTACTCCTGGCTCTGACCAGGGGGATCACTCAGGGGACCATATGTGGTGTTAGGAATTGAACCGGGATTGGTCACATTCAAGGCAAGTGCATTAACCTCTTTGAAAATTTCTCTGGTCCTTCATCTTCCTATTTTAAACTGTCTAGTCACAAGTACATGGAAAGGGATTAATAGATTCCCAAAATACAGGGTGCAGAGGGGAACAGAGGGAAAAGGGTCAAAACCCACCTTCTTAGAATATTTTTTTTTTTTGCTTTTTGGGTCACACCCGGCGATGCACAGGGGTTACTCCTGGCTCTGCACTCAGGAGTTACTCCTGGCGGTGCTCAGGGGACCATATGGGATGCTGGGAATTGAACCCGGGTTGGCCGCGTGCAAGGCAAACGCCCTCCCCGCTGTGCTATCTCTCCAGCCCCTTCTTAGAATATTTTGGCATAAATAGAAATCAGAAGCTCAAAGTCTTGCTGGGGATGGGGAGAGATGGAGAGTACACAGGTAGGATTAAGTTGTATGGACTTTGAGGCAAACCTGCAAGGGGTAAGACTGAGGGACTTGAGACTCTTTCCCTAGAGGTCTGAGAATACGAAGGAGCTCACACAGGGAGAGAGGGCTGCAGTTGGTCTGACACGAGAATCCCTGGAGACCCCACACATGTTTTCCTGAGAGGGGTGGGCAGCAGTGACCACACCCAGGGTGGCCTCTGCAGGGAGAGATGAGGGAACCTGCAACCTAGTTCTGATAGACTGATGGTGAGGGCAGCCTAGGCTATGGAGAGAGAAGTCAGGAAGCCAGCAACTTGGAAGAGAGGTTTTGCACCTGGTAGCCCATATTTATTTATTTATTTATTTATTTATTTTGCTTTTTGTGTCACACCCAGCAGTGCACAGGGGTTACTCCTGGCTCATGCACTCAGTAATTACTCCCAGCGGTGCTCAGGGGACCATATGGGATGCTGGGAATCGAACCTGGATTGCCATGTGCAAGACAAACGCTCTACCCACTCCAGCCCATGGTAGCCCATATTAATGAACAATTCTCATTGATTCAATAGTCAATTCTCTCAATTCTCGATGACTACATGTGCTGCAGCTCAGTGATGAGAAACTGAGACTGCCAATCTCACAATCAGGCTGTCCAGTTCCCAAGGACTCTCTAACCCCCTTTTCCTGAGTTCTCGGGGACTCTGCTCACCAGGCTTGAGAGTCAGCAGAGACAGCGACTAAGGGTGAATTTGAAGTGGGGGGGGGGGGGAGCCCAAAGGCTTTTGGGAAAGGGCGGGGCACAACAGGGCCTCCTAGTGGGGAGGGGTCGAGCAAGGGCGACTCTGGCCTCCGGGTGGGGACCTTTTTTGGGTCAGCAGGCTCTCAAGTGATCAGTGGTTATATTTTTCGGAGGGGGCCACTTGCTGACACTTGAGGGGAGAATGAACGTGGGAAAAGCATAGGTTGTGGCAGAGGAGATGAAAGCGGAAGAGCAGACAGGGACAGGGTGGACCTTCTGCTTGCCCTTTAGCTCTTGCAACATCACCTTCGCCACCCACTGCTTCCTGACGCTCACTCTTAGCACTGAACAAGTGCCCCAGGAGAGGACGTCAGAGAGGGCTTGACAGGACACACACACACACACACACATACACACACACACACACGTGGCACGCACGCATGCACGCACGCACGTGCTCATTTCTTAATGTTCCTGAAAGTGATATGAAATCACCCACAAGTTCGAGCTCAGAAGCTGGGTTCCCATGGGTCACCACTGTGGTACTTTGGAACCATGAGCTCCATCTCAGCATAGGTTTTAGGTTTTTTTTTTTTCTTTGGGTCACACCAGCAATGCACAGGGGTTACTCCTGGCTCTGCACTTAGGAACTACTCCTGATGGTGGGGGGACCATATAGAATGCTGGGAATCGAACCCGGGTCAGCCGCGTGCAAGGCAAACACCCTACCCACTGCGCTATGGCTCCAGACCCTCAGCACAGGTTTTTGATCATAGTGATGAGCTATGGAATGTGAGGATGGTGAATACATGATCCTTTTTCTCCAAAGGTAAAATGAGTCTTGCCCAGCCTGCGGTGAAATCTTAGTGGTGGTAGGTTTTCAGTGACACATTGCTGGATGGGTGTCCAGAGATCTTCTTATGTTGGACAAGAGCTGACTGTGGGACCAATGTCGGGTGCTGGAAGCTGGCTCAGGCATAACTACAGGCATTGCTTTCGTGGAATACCATAGGGATAGACAATCTGGTTCTTTGGCTTTTCGACCATCTGCTGCATGAAAGCAGCATGTGCGGGAGGTGGGGTAGCAGCTCCAGGGGGAGTCACGGAAATGTGGTTGGCACAGGGCTGGTCAGAGTGAACCCTGTCATTTGTTTTCCTAGGGTCCTATCATGCCTTTATCCTGCCTGGAGACAGCATCAGGACCCAGAAAGATGGGATGAATTGCCCCTAGATCCACAATAGTCAGATCTTTTAGGGAATGCTAGGGGCATGTTGAAATGACAGGGCCAAGGAAATGGCTCAGAGAGCTGGGACACAGGTTCTGCATGTGGGAGCCTCAGGTTCCATTCCCAGCACCACTAGGTCCCTGCTGAACTACCCCAGAGCACAGCGCCACAATAGTGCCTGTATACCGCACTGAAATGACAGGGACAAACTTCACAAATAGGAGGGAGAGATGAAGAAGGTGAGGAGAGCCTGTGGCCAGAGGGAAGGTGACTCTCTGGGGGCAGAGGACTCCAGGGGAACACGTATGGGGTCCTCATACTCTTGAGGGGAAGCCAGCTGCTTCTAATTCACACTGGTTCTGTGTATCTGGAGAGCAAGAATGAAGACAGGGACTGGCAGGAACTTATCAAGAGGCCAGATTTTCTTTCTTTTATTTTTGTGTGGATTTTTTTTTGAATTTTTATTAGTGAAACACCATGAGGTACAGTTGTAGACTTACAAATTTTTGTGCTTGTGTTTCAGTTATACAATGATCGAGTACCCATCCCTCCACCAGTGCCCATTTTCCACTTCCACAGATCCCAGTATCCCTCCCACCCCCATTCCCACCCCCCCTCGTCCCACCCTGCCTCTGTGGGGCCAGATTTTCTTTTTGTTTGTTCTTGGGGCCACATCAGCAGATGTTAGGACTTACTTCTGGCTCTGCAATCAGGGATTGCTCTTGGTGGGGAACCATATGGAGTTCCAGGGATCTAACCCAGGTTGGCCGCATGCAAAGCAAGTGCCCTCTACTATCACTCCAGCCCTCCAATAGCTCCTGATCCCTGAGATGGACTCAAAGAAGAAAATGACTCAGAGCCCAGGACACCTCCTTTGTGACTTACTACCTCAGGTTATCAGCACTCGGATGTTTACTTCTTTTCTACTTCCCCCGTGCCCCTTCCCTTTGTAAACAGAAGTTGCTGAGATGACTCTTGGTTTCTGGTGAGCCAAGAGACCACACTTCTCACTGCTCCAAGGATCCATCCACACCCTGGGCACTCCTCCAAAGGAGGGGCAGGGCGACCAAACTCACAGCCTCAAGCCTGCCATGATGGTCCCCCACCATGGAGCTCTCCTGGGACCCCACACTTGGGCTTCTCTTCCTTTCTGCTCCCCAGTTCCTTCTGTCAGGCTTGGGAAATTCCAGGCTGACTGACCAGAGTGTCCCTAGAAATGTTGACCCTGAGTGCACAGCACACTCCCAGCTGGGGAGGAGGAAGGAACTGGGGAGAGGGCTGGGCAGAGCCTCAAAGACTCCCCAGAATAGGGGAATCTCCTCTTTCTCCCATGACTTAGCAGGTGCTGACTCAGCCAGGGAGGGGATCTTCAGAACAGCCAGGAAATGGGGCAGGAAGGATCAAAAGACTTCCCAAGCCAGAGATCCAGCTTCTGTCTGGAACCTCCAAAGTTAGCTGTTCAATAGTCGTGAAGGTGGGAGCATGGGAGCACGGTCTTTTTTTCTTCTTCAAATTTTATGTATTTTATTTTCATAAAGTAGTTCACAATAGTTCATTACAGATAGTATTCAAACACCCACCCAACCAGTGAGCATCTTCTCATCACAATAAGAGGGAAGTGTGTGAAGGTTGTTGATTTCATTTGGGGGCCATTTAAGCCTGTATATAAGAGGATACAAGCAAATATGTAAAAACCAAACACGTGTGCTGCCTTAGGTACATCAGTGGGCTGGAGTGTAAGAGGTCCTGTGGCTGCACGCTCCAGGAAATACTGCATCGCTCTCTTCCTGGAGCTTTATTTTATAGTCTCTGGATCTTGGACGTTGGTGACATAACATGGCGTGGGGTGGGGGGTAGCAGTTTGTGGTTGTGACTGCCAAGCTACTGGAAAACTGGGGATCTGGGTGGAGGAAACTCAGTCCCGATCCGAGCAGGCTTGGAGATCTCAGCCACGGGTCCCCCATACCGGGGTTCCTCTGCCAGTTCCTTCATGCATGAGGGGACCATGGTCTTAAACCTGCCTGGAGCACTGCCTGGAACACTGGTGGACACTTGACAGAGAAGCTCAGTGTTGTGTGTGTGTGTGTGTGTGTGTGTGTGTGTATGTGTGTTTGTGTGTGGTCAATGGACTCAGAGCAGAGTGAGTGATTCCCAGGGCCAGCAGCACGTCATAAGTAAGACACAGAGGCCCTGGAAGGAGGGGAGACCTTGGAAGGTGGGATAGGGAGAGGGTGCTGAAGGGATGGGCTGGGGGAGGATGAAAGGGAGCTCTGGCTGGTTTCCTGCAGTGCAGGGAAAACAGGGGGATGAAGGAAGAGTAGCTCTCTGCAAAAAAGCCATCCCTGGGCCTTCCCTGTCTTGTTCATTCATTCATTCATTCGGCAAACACTAGCTAAGTGCCCTTATGCCAGGCACTGTGCTGGTCCCAGGCCTTGGCAGTGAGAAACACACAATCCCCCTGGACCTAAGTAGGGGGCCGGCCAGTGGTGCTTTCTGGCTCCTGGGAATAGGGTAGTGAGAGTGATGAGAGTGATGTGGCCACAGGAGTGTTGTGGCCATGGGAGTGACATGGCCACAGGAGTCAAAGCGGCCACAGGAGTGATGCAGTCATGGTTAAAGCTTTGCCCTTGTGCTGAAGGCTGAGTGCTGGAATGCTCCTGGCCACTTCCTCGGGGATCAGACCATGTCCCTGTGTCCCCAGGCTGTGATATCTTGTCTTGCAGCTCACTTATGGGGTGCAAGTTTCACTGCCACTCTGTCACCCACCCAAGGAGGCTTGTTTGACTGCATGTTCCCTCCTCAGACTGCACTGCGTGTATGTGTGTGTGTGTGTGTGTGGGGGGGGGGTGCTCAGCCAGCCTCGGTGGAACCCAGTCTGCCTAGTCCCCTAGCAGGACTCTGAGCCGTGAACTATGAACCAGGGTCGCCCTGCACAGACCCCCCAACTCCGCGCTCGCTGAGCTGAGCCGGGGAGAAGCAGGATCCTGGGGAAGCAGGTGATTGAGACAGAGTTGCCTGGGCATGAGGTGGTCCTGGCAGAGCCTGATGGAGGAGTGAATGGGGAGCCACGGAGGTGAGAGACAGACAGGCTGCACCTCAAAGGTCTGGGGATGTGGCCAAAGAGGGATCCCAGGGTGGGGTGCAGGAGGGTGTTTCAGGGTCAGGGATGGCTGCACTCTGTGTCCAGGTTTCCAGGCACTGGACAGGGAGTGGCCAGGAGGGCGAGGCACTGACGGAGTGCATGGTCCCCAGTCCCTGTGCAACCTGCCATGACTCAGGCTGGACTAGGAAAGCAGGGGAAGGGCAGGGAGGACCTGGATGTGAGGTTTAGAGAGCTTGGCAGAGGCTGGCAGCCTCTTGGGTCCTGCCCAGTAGAGGCCTCTAGGGCATCTACTGGATGGCCCTCCCCTGAGTGGGACACAGAGGCTGAGGCCCAGTACTGAGGGTGCTAGGGGGCATAGTCCTGGGGTGCAGACACTGCCGCAGACTCACTGACCAGCATGCCTCCAGGGAGGGGTCTCACCTGTGGGCCCCCCACAGGGAAGGAGCTTAGGGACACTGTGGACACTCCAGATGGGGCTTCTTTGTCTGTATGTCTATCCCTGTCTTTCACCACCTCTGTCTTTGTCTCTCTCAATCTCAGCCTCTGGAGGTCGGAGTGATAGCATAGTGTGTAGGGCACTTGCCTTGCATACAGTCCACTCAGGTTTGATCCCCGACACCCCATATGATCCCCCAAGCAGCACCAAGAGTGATCCCTGAGCACAGAGCCAGGAGTGACCCCTAAACATCATTGGGTGTGGTCCCCAAATAAAATCAAAGACAATCAATCTTTGTCTCTCTCCATCTCTATCTCTCTCTCCATCTCTGTCTCACTCCATCTCTGTCTCATCCCATCTCTATCTCTGTCTTAGCCTCTCTGTATGAAGGGTCCAAGACTTGATCCTGATCTAGGGGAGTTTGTTGACCTTATTTTGGAACAGGTGAGGATTTCTGTAACATATGCCAGTCAAGAGCCAATGGGTGTTGTGGATTTTTCAGAAAGGGGCAAGAATAGTGACAGAAGAAACCAGAAGGTTCTAAGAGTTAGAGATGAGCTTAGTGGCAAGAAAGTGACCAGGTAGAAGTGAGGCTGAAGGAAGTGGCAATGGGTGGTGCCCCAGGGACCAGGAGGACACAGATGAGGTCAAGTTGAGAGATAGGCACCTTGAGTTGGGTGAAACTGGGGATACTCGCACCATTCTGCTGCAGACAGGGGTTACACGAAACCCCCACTCACACAAACCATCAACACTGCAGTTGTACAGGATTGGTTGAATCCAGACTCTCAGCTGTGTGTCTATGGTGGCCCTGAGGGGCACCACTCCTGCTGATGGGCCTGCAGGATGGACATCTCAATGCTTGGCCGGCTATTCAGTGCTGTTTGGTCCTGGCAGTGCTGTGTTGGTACACAGGGGAGCATGGGGGTGTTGGGTACAGAACTGGGGCCTTCTAATGCCAGACATGTGCCCTTTCCTTGCTCTCTTCTACTGTACAGACTTAAAACTCTAGACAGCCCCCTCCGCCTCCCTCCCCTTTAGGGCTGTGTCCTCCAAGGCGGAAGAGAGTGAGTGAGGCCAAAAAGATGCAAGGATGTTAAGCCTGTGCGAATGTTCATCTCTGTGTGCCAGCGACAGGACTGTGCTCCTCTTCACAAGTCCCCGGGGGGACGCAGGGGCAGTCTGTTTGTGGAGTTCTGGCTTTGCTGCTTTCTGGAGCCACTTCTCCAAGGACCGGGTGCCCTGACCTACTGAAAGCGGACAGGCAAGACGCGCTCCTGTGCTGCTAATGCAAACTGCTGCCCAAGGTCACCTCACAGCTACTGGCTCCTTCCCAGCTTTCATCACGCACCTCCACTTCCAAGGGCTAATCTCTCCCACATGCTCCCTTAATGGCTGCTGTTATGTTTTTTCCTTTTTTTCCTTCTCCTCCTTCTTCTTTTTTTATTTTGGGGCTACACTTGGAGATGATCAAGGGTTACTCTAGACTCTGCATTCAGGAATCACTCCTGGCATTGCACAGGGGACCATATGTGATACTGGGGATCGAAACCTGGTCAGTCGCATGCAAGGCAAGCATCTTACTTGCTTGGGCCCCAATCTTCCAAATCCTTTTTTTTTCCTTTTTCATAATTCTATTTATTGAATCATCATGAGAGCAGTTACAAAGCTTTCGGGTTAAAGTCTCAGTCATACAATGAAACACCCGTAACTTCACCAGTGCCCATTCTCCACCCCCAACAACCCCAGTATACCCCCATCCCACACCCTTCCCTTACCTGTGGGGCAGATGATTTCCGCATTACTCTCTACTTTGATCACATTCAATATTTTGACACCAGACCCGCCATTATTATTTGGGATTTTACCCCAACACTCAGATATGCTGAAAGGGCAACAGTAGACAATTTGTGTTCTATTGCTGGTCATGAATAACATATGATGTTGCGCAGCTGCAGTAGTGGCTGCGAGATTTTGGAATTCTAAAATTTTAGCAATTAAATATGTAGGGATTTCTGCCAAAACCTGCTGGGTTCTGAGATTTGTTCCTGAGTCTCTTGGATCATGGCCATTAAGCAGCTTGATCAGGAGACAGAGAGGCCGTTCGTGGGCGGCGACTTGTTGGGGCGGAGAGGAAAGGGCCGGCTCCACCCCCTTCCTGTGAGGCCCCATGTGTCTCATCACTGCGGACCCAATCCTGACTGTCCAATGACCTCTGGAGGATGGTGTCCCCTGAGCCACCAAGGGGGAGTAGGCAGAGGGACAGCACCTTTTCCCCCCTGGGGTGGTCTGGCTCCCGTAACCCATTGCGAGGACCGGACACATCTCTGCCAAAAGCTGCTGGGTGCTGAGATTTGTCTCTGAGTCTCTGGGATCATGGCCATTAAGCAGTTTGATCAGGGACCAGAGAGGCCTTGCCTCCATTTATATAGCTGACCCGGAGGTGGTTTGTAGGTGTGTCCCCCACATACCTAACTTTTGGCCATTTACTTTCTTGGTAAACTTTGCCCCAAGTTTTTGGGGTCTGACCAAAGGCGCAGCAGCAATTCTGGGGTATCTGGAAGTCTGAAGGCGCCATCAGGCTGCTGATGTACTCACCTCACAGGTACAGAATGACCTACTGGTGCCACCATAGCCCCCCCCCCCCCCCAGGTCCTTTTCTGTTCTGTTTGGTTTTGGTTTTGGGTCACACCTGGCAATGCTCAGGCATTACTCCTGGCTCTGCACTCAGGAATCACTCCTGGTGGTACTTAGGGGACCATAGGGGATGCCAGGGATTGAACCCAGTAGGCCACGTGCAAGACGAGCACTCTACCTGCTGCACTATCTGTCTAGTCCCTAGGGTCCCTTCTCACATCAGGAGCAGGCAAGCCTGGCTCTGAGGTGTCCTTCCCTGGGCCCTGCTCACCGTGGGCCAGGTCAGCGTGGAGGCGGAGTAGCTGTGCTGGCGCTGGGTGTGGGTGTGGGTGTGGCTGGTGGGAGGGGCAGGCCAGGCGGAGATGGGGAGGAGATGCCTGGTGGCCTGGACATGGGATCTGAGACAGGGGTGAGGCTTTGCAGAGAAAAGCAGGGAGTGAGGGAGTGACAGTCCTGTCCTGGGAGGTGAGACCTGACAGCCAGCAGCTTGACCCCGACGCCTCCGCCCTGTCTCAGACTTGCCGCGGTGGCTGTCTTGTTTCACAACCAACTTTTGGGCACACAGAGTGGGACCTTTGTCTCCAAAGGCTTGTTCATGCCTGTCTGCCCTTCACTGGCTGGGTCGAAATTGAAGGGGGGTGGTGGTGAGGGGGTGGGGAAGCTATGTCAAATCCAGCTGACATAGGGGTGAGGAGACAACTTGAAGGGGGCAGTACAGGGCACACAGGGTTAGGAGGCTCGTGAAAGGGTGGAAAGGTGAAAGCAGAGGGTCTGTCGAGGAGGTCTTGTGGGGGAACCGACCTCCAGTGACTGTGGGGGCAGTGGAGGTTTTCTCCAGGCATGGAGACCCCAGTTACTACCTCAGAAGTGTCTGGGGGTGGGCTGGGGGGGGTGTCCCTGAGACAGTGGCGGTGGTAAGCAGAAACTCTGGTGGAGGGTGTGGTGCTGGAACATTCTATGCATGAAACCCTTTCATTGACAGGATTGTAAATCACGGTGACAAAAGAAAAAAAAAGGGGCTGGAGTGATAGTACAGCAGGTAGGGAGTTTGCCTTGCATGCAGCTGACCCGGGTTCCATCCCCAGTACCTCATATAGGTCCCCAGAGCACCTCCAGGAGTAATTCCGTAATTCCTGAGTAACCTCTGAGCATCACTGGGTGTGGCCTCAAAACATATATATATATGTGTATATATATATATATATATATATATATATACACACACACACACACACACACACATAGTGTGTATATATTTTTTTTTTAAAGGAAGAGAAATGGTGTTCAGCCTTTGGGCTCCAGGATAAGGAAGGAAAAGATCTGGGCTTAAGAAGTCAACTTTCTGAAAATTGGGGCTGGAGAGATAGCACAGCGGGTAGGGCACTTGCCTTGCATGCAACTGACCAGGATTCGATCCCTGGCATCTCATATTATTCCTGGCATCCCTGAGTAATGCAAGGAGTAGAGTGCAGAGCCAGAAGTAACCCCTGAGCATTGGTGGGTGGATGTGACCAAAAAAAAAAAAAACTTTTTGAAAAAAAAATAGCAGTAGTTAATTTTTATATTGTGGCAACATATTTACAAGGCGGTCAATATTTATGCTTTCAGGGTGTGCTATCATGCCCTGATCGCTCCCTCCACTCCCAGCAGAGAGCTGATAGCCCTCCAACACAGTCTTCTGGACCCCTTCCACCCTTCTGGCACCCCACCCACCACCCTGCATCATCCCCGTCTGTCTCAGTAACCTCAGTTCTCCAGCCAGAGCCTAAGGGTTTGTTTTCTCTGGTTGTTGCCTGCTCCCTGCCAAACAGTTCCCCTGGTTCTGTTCACTGGGCTGGGTCCTGCGCCGCCTCTCTACCCACTCAGCATTGCCACGGGCCTCTGACAGGGAGTGGGGCTTCTTCTTTGGATTTGTTCCAAAAGTTGGGCTCAGAGAACTGTGTGTCCAGCCCTGCATCCAGCCCTTTCCTGCCCCAGGAAGGCCAGTTGGTCAGAGCTACCACTAACAGGATGCCCGGAGCTCCACGGCTGCACAGGCTGCTTCGTTTTAGCCCCGGTCTTTTTTTTCTCCCCTAACATTTGAAACTTTATTTAAACACTATGATTTACCAAGTTATTCATAAAACAATTGTTTCAGATATTCAGGGTTCAATACACCACAGGTGTGACCTTTCCTCCACCTATGTCCCCTGACCTTAGTTGCTCTTGAAAGAGGTCTGTCATGTGTGGGCTATACACTAGACAGGGAAACTGTCTAACATGAAGAAAATGAACAAGCAGAGAGAAGAAATAGAAATAGTAGATGCATCTTCAACTTTCAGAAACTTTTTTTTCTTTTTAGGTTTTTGGGCCATACCCGGCAGTGCTCCAGGCTTTCTCCTAATTCCTGACAGCCTCAGGGGACCATACATGATGCCGGGGATCAAACCTAAGTGCAAGGCAAGCACCCTACCTGCTGCACTCCAATCACTCAGAAAGTTTTTAATTAATTTATTTTATTGGCTTGGGGTCAAACTTGGAGGTGCTCAGGGGCGACTCTTAACTCTGTGCTCAGAGGGGCACTCTCAGCATTATTCAGGGGACCATGAGATGCTGGGGATGGAACCCAGGTCTCCTGCATACAGAGCATGTGCTCAACTGACTCTGCTCTCCTCCAACCCAGACATGCTTATTTTAAATAAATGAATAGCAAGATCTGCAGGCAAGCTGAAATGCCTTTATTTGGGAATAGGCACAGAGTGCAATTTAGGCTATGCAGATTTGGGTACATCTAAAACAAGTCTCAAGGAGGGATAAAAGATGGGGGACTGGGTTGGAGATGGAGCTCATGACACAGAACTTGCTTTGCCTGTGTGAGGTCCCGAGTTTGATCCATGGCACAGCAAAACAACAACAAAAGGAACAGATAAGAACTCTAGGTGGACTAGAGAGATAGTACAGGGATTAAGCCTCTTGCCTTGCACTCGGTTGACTTAAGATTGATCCCCGATATCACATATGGTCGCCTGAGCATCACCAGGTGTCATTCCTGAGCACAGAACTAGGAATAGATTCCTGAATAGAATAGATCCCTGTGGCCCAATGACCCCCACTCCACCTCCAAATAAAATAAAAACTTTGGAAGGGGAAAAACACCATTGGAGGGGTTTTTGAGCAGAAAAGAAAGATGAGGTAAGTAGTTAATCAACATTAAAAATCCTTAAACTACTCTGCCTACACACTACTGGTAACTAATCCCGTCCTCTGGCAAAAAAAAAGTTCAGAATTTACCCGGATGATGTTCAAACAGTTGTTTGCTTGGTGGTTTTAAAAATCAATTGATTTTGGCTCAGTCTAAAGGTCTCTGGCCCAGTTAAAACAACATAGCTAACATAGTTTTCCTGTGTTGACTGCCCAACACCGTTAAGAAAAAATTGGTGGGAGAGCTGGAGAGACAGATAGTACAGAGGGGTTGGGCATTGCCTTGCATGTGCCCGACCTGGGTTTGACCCCTGGTACCCCATATAGTCCCCCGAACCCCAATAGGAGTGATCCCTGGGGGTAGAGCCAGGAGTAAGCCCTGAACACAGCTGGGTGTGGTCTCCCAAACCAAAATAAATAAATAAGTAAATAAATAAATAAAAGGTGGGGCTAGGGGATAGCTCAGAGATCTGGAGTGCATACTTTGTGTGTTTTTACTTCCATTTTGGGCTGGAGCAATAGCACAGTGGTAGGGCGTTTGCCTTGCACGCAGCCAACGTGGCCGACCGGAGTTCTATTCCTCCACCCCTCTCGGAGAGCCCGGCAAGCTAACCGAGAGTATCTCGCCCGCACGGCAGAGCCTGGCAAGCTCCCCGTGACGTATTTGATATGCCAAACACAGTAACAACAAAGTCTCCAATGGAGATGTTCCTGGGCCCGCTCGAGCAAATCAATGAACAACGGGAGGACAGTGATACAGTGATACTTCCATTTCATTCCCAGCAGCACATGGTCCTCTGAGCACTGCCAGGAGTGATCCCTGAGCAATGCTGGGTGTCCTCTTCCAGGCCAAAACCATGCCCCCTCCTCTGAAAATGGTTCCACTTATGTGGACAAGTTCCAGAAGAGGCAGAGATTGGGAAATGCAAACCCTTTGCTGCATGCATCAAATCTCTTCTCTGAACAGACTTTCACCACATGGGTTTTCTGTGGCTGCCGGGACTGTGGTAATTCTCTGGTTTTCCGGCCACCAGTCTCCCGGGAGCACTTCCTTCACACCCCACTCTGTCTATGATGACTACCTAGTGGAAGCTTGCTTCCCACAGTATATATCTGATAACCTATCTTTACTCATTTCCTCTCATTTGCTCATTTCATCTATATGCATACCAACTTCCACTTTCATCACCCTTTTATGTCTTAGTTCTTTTTTTTTTATCACAAAAAGTTATACCTTCATCACCTCTTTGAATCTACACTCCCCCTATCCCCCTTTGCCCCATTTTTTTTCCTTTTTGGGTCACACCCGGTGATGCACAGGGGTTACTCTTGGCTCTGCACTCAGGAATTACTCCTGGTGGTGCTCGAGGGACCATATGGGATGCTGGGAATCAAATCCGGGTCAGCAGCATGCAAGGCAAATGCCCTACCTGCTGTGCTATCGCTCTAGCCCCGCACCCTTGCCTCATTCTTCTTGAGGAGTCTGGGTGGGCCTGTGTCCTTCAGGTGTCTGTGGAGGCCCCCCTCCTCCCTGCCCTCTGGTCTGCACTCTGTAAACCTCAACCAATTTTACCAGCCTTCCCTGATGACTGGCTTTGTACTAGGCATAAAATAAATGTCTCTAGAATGAATGTTCCTCATTTCTTCTAAAGCATTTCACATGGGCCCATCCCCAGGAGGCTGAGCATACCCCCACGTACCAGCTCAGATTCGGGATGGTGGAGATCATTAGCTCCACACCCCAGGGGCTCACTGCCAGGACCAGGCCCTGTGAAGTAGGAGACAGGCACATCGAAATCCCTGGATGTATGGGGGGGGGGGGGCAGTAAGGAGTGAGTGTGGGGTGCACCTGCTCTTGTGAAGGAGGGAAGCCCGCACTCTGGCAGAGCATGACTGGCAGATCGTGCAGCCAATGAGCGGGTGCCCCTGAGGTGGGCCGTGACTCGGGGGTAGCAAACCAGATCAAGCAGGGAGAGACCCGTGGAGGGACAGAGCGCCGCGGAAATGGAAAACGGCCACCTGTCAGAGCCTTTCAAATGGTCCTTAACACTTTGGGGTTCTGGGTTCGATGCCCAGCGCCACAAAGTGAAAAAAAAATCATAGAGAACTCGAGTGATAGCACAGTGGGTATGGCATTTGCCTTGCACGCGGCCAACCTAGGTTCGATTCCCAGCATCCCATATGGTCCCCACCTCCCCCCCCAGCACTGCCAGGAGTAATTCCTGAGTGCAGAGCCAGGAGTAACCCCTGATCATGCTGGGTGCAAACCAAAAACAAAAGAAAATCATAATTAAAACAATGGAGTCCGATACTTCACCCTTTGCTGAGCACTGAATCAGCACGTGGGGCAACACCCTGAAGGCAACGGGAGACCTTTATTAGCCCCTGGAGCATTTTCCCACCCGGAGGCAGCACATCAGAGGTAAGAGATGGAAAACCAAGGCATCTTGCAAGGACCCCTGGAGCCCCACAGGAGCCGCCCCGGGGGCGCACCCAGGCAGTGGAGGCGACGCAGGGCCGGAGGCCGAGTTAGAACTTGCTGGCGGACAGTGTCAGAAGCCACTTGGGCACGCGGAGGAAGCCAGGCAGGTAGGAGGCCAGCCAGCCCACGCTGGACACGCGGGACAGCGCGGAGCTCACGGACAGGTAATCTTGGACAGGGCGGCCTGCGGGGACAGGAGAGCGTCATCCCTGCGCGGGGCCTGAGGACACCGCGCCAGGGGCGCTGAGGGAAGGCGCTCAGGGACAGGCCACACGATGCTCACCGTCCACATCCTGAAAGCCATAGCGCCGTGCCAGGTCGCAGGAGGGCAGCACCTTCCCACTCAGGCTCAGGATATTGGGGTCTGCGGGCACACAGACAGACAGACAAAAAGATGGACAGACAGCCAAGCTGGTCCTGGGTGAGGGGCATGGTGGGGGGCGGGGTACAGAGTGATGGGGCCTGAGAGGTCTGCAGGGGAGCCCGGAGCTGTTGCTCTCAGTTCCTTGGCAGCTGCTTCCTGGGTCTCCGGCTCCAGGCACCAGTTCTTGAGGCTCCCTGAACCCCAGGGCTGGGCAGCCTAGCCTCGAGGGTCTCCAGAAGCCAGAGGAAAGACAGACATGTCCCCCACTGCCTCCAGAGCCAGGCCCGGTGGCCACCCCCACTCCGTCCCCGCAGCTCCGCCCTTTCATGCCATCCTCTGGCCCCCCACCTTTTTACCTGTGGCCAGAGCCACTACACATTTGCCGCTCACTTCGGTGGTCTCCGCAGTTGATAAATCCATCTGGAACTGAAGCACAGGGGCAGAGCCACCAAGGCTTGGTTTTCCGGAGCTGGGCCCCACTCCCATTCCAGGAGCCGGTGAGGCCGCAGGTCACGGTCTGCGATCCCCATCCCAGGTCCAGGGGCCCTGGCTGCAGCGTGGGAGACTCACGGGGCCCCCTCCCCAATGCTGGGGTCTGGGGATATCTGTAGACCTTGCTGGTGAGTGGGGGGGGGGGCGTCAGGAGAACAAACCTGCCTCCACTCTCGGTACGTGGGGGCTGGAGAGTATCCAGAGCTCCCCGGCTCTCCCAGCCACCTTCTGGGCATCAAGACCCACCTCCTGCCAGGACCTAGAGCATGTGTGCCGTGTGGCCTGCCCAGGGTAGCCCTGGGCACAACATGCTCTCCCAGCCTGCGATGCCCGTCAGAATAGAAGGTCAGCTGCCCCACACTGCCTGCCTCCTTTGCCCAGCCCTCACCCACCTTCTTAAGCACAGAGTCGGCGGTTTTGTCGGTTTTTAAACGCTCCATCAGCATTTCTGTCTGTACCAACCCCGGCCAGAGAGACACATAGCTGACCCCGTGGGGCTTCAGCTCCAGGGCACAGTCAGCAGCCATCCTGTCACACTGTAGAGGGACAGGGGTGGTGGTGGTGGTGGGGAGGGGGTTGTCAGGATGCCAGCCCTGTCACCTCCCTCCCTTGCACTGCTCCTTCCCCCCGCTCTTTTATGAGGGAGCCCCAGGTGTCTTCCTGGGGTCACCAACCTCCTAAGCTGGCTGTATGGTCACTGTTCTATATCTGCCCGTCCCACCCCCACCCCCACCCCAGCCCCCGCCAGGGCCATTTGTGTCCTCACCGCAGCTTTGCCCACGCCATAGGATGCATTGAAGAGGTATTTCAGTCCCCCAGCGGAGGAGATGATCACGATGAGGCCCCGGCCGGCGGGAACCATCATCCGTGCCCCATACACGGAGCACAGGTAGTGGCCCCTAGGAGGTGGGTGGGAGGGAAGGAAAAAGGCACGGGTGGGCAGGGCTGGCCTGGGGGCTGTGGCCCAGCGGCGGCAGCCTCTGCCCTCTAGTGGGCAGGTGTTAGCAGGAGAATCAGGAGAATCAGGAGAATCAGGATGTGGCAGTTTAAGGCCACATCCTGACAATGGAGCCCCCATCTAGGGAACCCCTGGCAGGAGGGAAATGTTCTATTTTAGAAGACTGGAAAAAATGGAAAGAAAGAGCTCTGTCCTAGTGGCAATAAAGGTCTCAGGGGGTAAAATGTGAGAAACACACTGGATCTGGGGTCAGGTGGGTAGCTCAAAAGGGTGAAAAACATGCCTTGCAGGTTCAAGACCCCAGGTTCTATTCCTGGTATTGCTTGGCCCCCTAAGCACTATTGGCAAGACTCCCATGTCAAAAAATATACAGTATCTGCACAAAAAAACTAGACCAGTAGAATATAATTTGTTCAAAGGAAAAGCAACAGGGGGCTGGAGTGAAAGCATAGCGGGTAGAGCCTTCGCCTCGCACGTGACTGATCCAGGTTTGATTTTCAGCATTCCATATGGTACCCTGAGCGCGGCCAGAGGTAATTCCTGAGTGCAGAGCCAAGAGCAACCCCTGTGCATCACCAGGTGTGACCCAAAAAGAAAAAAAAAGCAACAGGTAAAACATCTACTTTAATCTATAGATTAATAGCTTCAGCCAATTTTAAGTGTGCATCAGTGAGACTTTTGAGGAAAAGGACTAATCTGAAGCTCAATGTTACCTTGTGGGTAAGGGGATGTAAGCTACTTCCTGCCACCCCACAGGAAAATGTACAATGATGTCATAGTTAAATAACACACAACGGGGATAACAATACACAGAGAAGCCAATGAAATGAGAGAGTCAGCGACTAAATCCAAGGAGGCTTCAGCAAATGATAAAGGGACCATTTCCAATGAATGGGCAAAGATGGATCATCCAAAACTGGTAATAGGCCAGCTCTTTGGTGGATGGGAGTGTCCTGCTACCTCAGATTTTGTTGTTTTTGAGTCACAGCCGGCTGTACTCAGGGGAACTCAGGGGATCATATAAGGTGCCAGGGCTCAAACCCGGGTCAGCCATGTTCAAAGCAAGCTTCTTAATTGTACTGCTATGCCTCCATTACCTTATTTCTTATTTCAGGACGCACCTCACAGAGTTAAATATTTTGATTTAAAAAACAAATGCAGAAGCCTAAGCAATAATACAGAGGGTAGGATGCTTGCTTTGCACGTGGCCAACCTGGGTTTGATCACCTACACCACATCTGCCAGAAGTGATCCCTGAGTGCAGAGCCAGGAGGCAGCACTGAGCATAGGCAGGTGTGGTCACTCCCCCACCCCACCCCCAGCTCCAAATTAAAAAAAAAAATTAGGGGCTGGAGAGATAGTACAGCAGACAGGGCGCTTGCCTTTCACACAGCTGACCTGGGTCTGATTCCAGGCACCCCATATAGTCCTCTGAGCAAGCCAGGAGTAATGCCTGAGCACAGAGGCAGGAATAATTGGCCCAAAACAAAAGCCTTCCCTCCCTCCCCCCCGAAAAAAAAAAAAAAGAAGAAAATAAACAAAATTAGAGGCACTGGAGAACTGGCACAAAGGTCTGAGCACATGTTTTGCATGTTGGAGGCCCAGATTCAGTCCCTAGCACCCCATGGTCTTGAGCACTGCTGAAAATGATCCCTGAGTACAAAGACAGAAGTAGGCCCGGAGCATCATCTGTTGTGGCCTCATGGTCATGGTCACGGTCCTCCCGTTGTTCGTCGATTTGCTCGAGCGGGCCCAGTAACGTCTCCATTGGAGACTTTGTTGTTACTGTGTCTGGCATATCGAATACGTCACGGGGAGCTTGCCAGGCTCTGCCGTGCGGGCGAGATACTCTCGGTAGCTTGCCGGGCTCTCCGAGAGGGGCAGAGGAATCGAACTCGGGTCGGCCATGTTGGCTGCGTGCAAGGCAAACACCCTACCGCTGTGCTATCGTTGTGGCCTCAATACAAAACAAATTAAAAAACAGAACTATTTATATGATTCAGGAATTCTACTCCAAGTATTCACTCGGGGAATATAGAGACACTCAGTTAAAAGGACAGGCCCGCCTATATTCATCAACACACTATGTACAGTAGCCGAGATCTGGAAACAACACAAGTGCCCAGTGACACATGATGAACAAAGAAGTGGCATATATACCACACTGATAGACAATAGTTAGCCATGAGAAAAGGTGCAATCTAATTTTTGCTATAACAAAGATGCAGCAAACACCTGCAAAAAATGAACTCTGACCTCTGTCTAACATCAGGCACAAAAGTTAGATCAAAATGGATTCAAGACCTCAATATCAGACATGAATCTATAAGGTACGTGGAGGAAAATGTAGGCAGAACCTTCCATAACATCCTTAAAGATGATTTTAGCTTCAATGTTAAGGATCAAGCAAGTGGAAACAAACATAACCAAATGGGACTACATCAAACTAAGAAGCTTCTGCACCTCAAAAGAAACAGTGACCAAAAAACAGAGAGTCCACAGAATGGGAAGGACTATTTATCCAATACCCATCTGATAAGGGATTAATATCCAGGATACAAGACACCAGTAGAATTGCACAAGAAAAAAACCTCCAACTCCATCAAAAAATGGGGAGAAGAAATGACAGAAGCTTCCTTAAAAAAGAAATACAAATGACCAAAGGGCACATGAAAAAATGCTCCACATCCCTAATCATCAGGGGAATGCATATCAAAACAACAATGAGATATCATCTCACACCACAGAGACTGGCACACATTCAAAAGAACAAAAGCAACCAGTGCTGGCATGGATGTGGGGGAAAAAGGGACGCTCTTTCACTGTTGGTAGGCATGCCAAATGGTCCAGCCTTTCTGGAAAACAATATGGACATTCCTTCAAAAACTAGAAATTAAGCTTCCATATGGCCCCATAATACCACTTCTGGGAATATATCCTAAGGGTGCAAAAAAGCACAGTAGAAATGACATCTGCACCTACATGTTCATTGCAGCACTATTCACGATAGCCTGAATCTGGAAACAACCTGAGTGCCTGAGAACAGACTACTGGTTAAAGAAACTTTGGTACATCTACACAATTGAATACTATGCAGCTGTTAGGAGAGATGAAGTCATGAAATTTGCTTATAAGTGGATAGACATGGAGAATATCTTGCTAAGTGAAAAGAGTTAGAAAGAGAGGGACAGACACAGAAGAACTGCACTCATTTGTGGAATATAAAATAATATGAGACTGACACCCAATGACAGTAGACACAAGGGCCAGAAATATTGTCCCATAGTTGGAAGCCTGTCTCATGAGCTGAGGGAGAAGGCAGCTGGAATAGAGAAGGGATCACTAAGACAATGATGGTTGGAGGAATCATTTGGGATGGGAGATGTGTGCTGAAAGTAGATAAAGGACCAAATGTGATAACCTCTCAGTATCTGTATTGCAAACCATAATGCCCAAAAGTAGAGAGAGAGTATGGGGGAAATTGTCTGCCATGGAGGCAGAGGGAGGGTTGGAAAGGGGGTGTATACTAGGGACATTGGTGGCGGAGAATGTGCTCTGGTGGAAGGATGAGTGTTTGATCATTGTATGATTGAAACTCAAACATGAAAGCTTGTAACTGTATCTCACAGTAATTCAATTAATTAAAAAAATATAGCAAACATCCATAGATGGAAATACAGAGGGTCATGCTAAACAAAATTAGGAGAAATGCATATAATGGTTAATCTCATGCATCCTGAAATAAAGCAAGGGAACAGGAACAGAAACAGCAAGCAAGAACAAACCCCTAGACTCCCATGCCAGAACTACTGTTAACCACTGCAAGGGAGTAGTGAGCTATAAGGATAGAGTGTAGTGGTGGGTTGTGGTGGAAGCTACTGACACTTCAGTAGTGGGTGTGGTATGATAACATTGTATCCTGGGAAACATAAACATTTCAGTCTTGTAAGCCAATGTTACCTTGGTTAAAAAAAAAAAAGAAAAAGAAACAAAGTTGAGTCTCACAAATGATGAAGATATATAGATTAAAACCACCTCTATTTACATCCATTAAAAGCAGCTATCAGAGCCCGAGGCATGCTTTACTAGATGGTCAGATAATGTCTAATATGGCTGAGGACATGACCTAGCTCAGTGAGTGGCAAGTGCAGGAAACGGGGAACACCCACCTGAGTCCCACATTGTTGACATCATCCCAAATAGAGGCAGGACATTTCCAGAATTCCTTCCCAAAGTGGTTCATGAGTGTCTGGAAGACACAAGGTGCAGCAGGGACGTGAGGATCTGAAGGCAGGAAGGTGGCAGGAAGGCTGGCTCACGGAGTGGGAACTGGGGGAGAGATCCAGAGAGTGAAGCTGGGGTCAGAGTTTGAAGCCTACCTGGACCCCGGCATAGGCATTGTTCACTAGCACGTCCAGGCGCCCGTTCTGTTCCCGATCCACCTGCTCAAACAGGCTTTTCACTTCACTCTCCTGGCTTGAATCACACACCACCGGCACACACTGGCCCCCTCGGGCTTGTGCCTGGTTAGGGAAGAAAGAAATGTGGTCTGACATTCGGTGTGAGAGATGACACAGTCCCCATTAACGCAGGGAGCCAGCCCGAAGCAGAAGGAACAAGGCAGCCGATACTGCCCTCTGGTGTCTGTCTGAGGAGTTTCGGGACTGCTTAGTTTAGAAAACCGGATTGGAATCTCCGGCTTAAAATCGACATTGATCATAGCAGCTCTATCAAATGAGACTCTACGAGCCAAAAGGGAATGGGGCAATAAAGTACAAAAAAACTCAATGATTGAACATACCACCAAGAATCATATATCCAGCTAGATTATCATTCACACTGAAGGAACGATACAGAGCTTCATGGACAGGCAACAATTTAGGGAATTCATAGCCTTGAAACCAGCCTTGCAAGAAGTGTTAAAAGAGCTTTAGGACAGGACAAACTTCTCAGCATGTGGCACTGACTAAGGTACTCACTCATGGTTGCCCTTTGCTAGATTAAGGAAGGTTTGTGTACTTACTCCTAGCTTGCTAAGGGATTTAATAATTTTTCAATAGTGAATTAAATCTCATTTATATTAAATATGCTATGTCTTATTAGTATTTTCAGTATTCTTTTCTTAGGATAAAATACTCTGTACTTGTACAGGTTTTTTTTTTGGTGGGGTGAGCATACCCATGGTGCTCCGGGGTTCCAGGAATAGAACCTGGGTTGGCTGCATGCAAGTCAAATACCCTACTCACTATTGGCCTCGATTTTCTTAATTCTTTTCACTCTTACTAAAATTTACAGTTGTAGGCTTTACCTATTTCAAGTAAACTCTAAAATATATTAGGAAAGAATTTAAAAAATGGTTATGTTAATGACAAGGAATGATTATTACCATTAATTAGACCCAAGTACAAAATAAAAGTTAATGCAAAAATATCTCAGATAACAGAAATAAAACTTATCAATGTAAATGATTTTAATTTCATTATTTACATAGGTTAAAATCGTATAGCAATCAATCATCACAAATTGACTTTTATTGATTTATTTTCTGATAATGGTATTTGCCATTCCTCTAAGTATTCTTGGAGCAAGAAATATGAACTAAATTTGTTTTGTTCCTGCTAAGGGGTCAGGCTGGGGGTAGGGGTAGGGAAACTGAGAACATTGGTGAAGGGAATGTTGAATGAGAGAATCTCAGTGGTGGGATTGGTGTGAGAACATTGTATGCTTGAAACAGCTGTATTATGTATAACCTTGTAAATCGCGGTGTTTTAATAAACATAAATTAAAAAAAAAACAAAACCAACATTTACTGAGGCCTACTACGTGCTGAGGGATGCTCTTGAGAAATTACTGTCTTCCTCCTGGTCCTTGGTCTTTTCCAACTGGGGTGCCTTTAGTTCCCGCCTTCACCACTCCCAGAACCCCTACTCAATCCCATCCTTTCACCTATTCAACAACACTCCCTCCTAGTAATTGAGAAATCAAGCTTTCAGGTAAGGCCTACTTCTACGTCTTGCTTTGCCTCATCCTCTACAAATGTTTCCCAATCCCCTTAGCTCAGAGGGAGATGAGTAGCCCTTACCTTCTTTTAAGCTTTTTCCTAACTGCTTACCCATCTCTGGTCTTTCTGCCTTAAACTGACTCTTGGTACTGCACTTGGCATGCAGCACCTAAAACATAAAACTATTTAAGATCTTCCAACTAGGATCATCATCTTTTAGGAGGATAAAGCCCAAGTTCTCTACTAGGGTTTTCTGGTGGTTCTCAGGGCTCTGAGCTCAGGGATCACTCATGGTGGGCTTAGGAGACCATACGGGGTGCCAGGGTTCAAACCCAGGTCAGCCACGTACAAGGCAAATGCCATACACACTGTACTATCACTCCAGCCCTCTTCTGTTTTTATGCTCTGATGTTACTTCTTGCAATAGCCACAGTCTTTGCTCTTTTCCTTCTGTTCATCTAGCTCCCTTTGATGAATTGTTTTTCCTTTTTCTTTTTTGGGGGACGATACTCAGCTGTGCTCAGGGCTCATTCATGGACCTACACTTGGGAATCATGCCTGATCGGACTATGGGGACCATATGTGGTATCAGGGATCAAACCTGGGCGCACTGCATGCAGGGTAAGTGCCTTACCACCTGGACTATCTCTGGCCTCTGAATAATTTTTCTTAATTTCCTTTTTCTAGGTCTTCTCTTCCAAGATGAAGTTGAAGAAACACTTCTAGAATGTTCTCCTGAGTCATTCTCCTATTGCCTTGATGCCCACTGCATGCTCCCAGGGAACTATGTGTGCACCTCCTCCTTATGGCTTACTCAGTTCACATTACATTGCAATGGTCCATTTCTCCTGCTCACCCCCTGCAGAGTCTCATTTAGAACCACCAGCTAAATCTTATTAATCTTAATAATCCCAGTGTTTCATCCAGTGCCTTGTAAATCAAACACATTCAAATCTTTAACTGGAATATAAGAAGGAGGAGGAGGACGAGGAGGAGGAGGAGGAGGAGGAGGAGGAAGTCAATTGAGATGCCAGCCCTTTGCCATCTCAGCAGGCCTACCTGCACATCTCCTGAACCTCTGCTCGCCCCTCTAACCCTTTAGGTGAGGTTAATCTGATGTATGACATTTCATAGCCTTTTTTGGAATCTGAAGCAGATTTCCTTTCCTTCTGGTCAAGGCCAGCAGCCTCTGTGTCTGTCCTCCACCCTCTCAGCAGGCCTATTTCTACATCTCCTGACAGTTTTACTCATCACACCTCACACTGATCACACTGATACTTCCTCACTGAGTGAAGACTGGCTGCAAAGGAAAAGAGCAACTCCTAGACTATTCTCTCAGAGACTCCCAGAGGGGCTAGGATTCACCCTCGGCACAGCAGAAGCAAGAAATCCAATGGGGAAGACTCAGAAGCCCACCAAGTTCAGTGAGTGAAAACAGTAACACAGAAGACCCAACCAGCACCATCTAGCTCTGTGAGCACTCAGAAAACGACTTTAGTGACACCCTGGTGAGGATGTTTAATGAGCTCAAAGGAGTGGCAGAGGGCAGTCAGCAAAGTACATGAAAGTATGAATGTGAAAATGAAAAAAAACAACATTCAGAAGTTACAGAAAGGAAGAGCATGGTAGGTGATATTAAAAAAAAATTCAATAGAAGCTCTGAGCAACAAAATAACAGCAGCTGAGGAAATCTCTGTAAAAGAAGAGAAGGAAGAAGTTTAAAAGGAAATAAATAGCATACCAGAGAACTATGGAACGAGCTCAAAAGGAACCATATAAGAATCATTCGAGTCCATGAAGGATAGGAAGACAAGTTCAATGAAGAATGGATAGTTGGAGAAATCATAGAAGAAAATTTCCCAGAGTTGAGGAATACAGGCATTGAGATTCAGGAGGCCTTCAGGATCCCAGTGAAAATAGACCAAAACAGAAATATTCCAAGACACATTGCACTTAGAATGACAAAAGCCACAGCCAAAGACAGAATATTGAAAGCCGCACGATCAAAAAATGAATGTAAATACCAAGGAAAGCCCATAAGATGTTCAGCAGATCTGGATCAAATGAGACTCTACAAGCCAGAAGAATATGGAAAGATACAGTGCAAAAACTCGACAAAATGAACACCTCATCAAGAATACTGTATTCAGCTAGATTATCATTTAGATTTGAAGGAACTACACGCAGCTTTGGGGATGGGGAATTCACAGCCTTGAAACCAGTTTCACAAGAAGCATCAAAGGAGCTTTTTTGAAAGACAAGCCAAAAGCCTTAAGCACCTTTCCATTGAGTATGGTACTCACTAACAGTGCATATGATTGCTCTCTACTAGATTAAGAAAGGTATGCTTACTCCTAGATTGCTGAAAGATTGTATATCTTTTCAATAATGACTTAATGTTTCATGAAAAAAACGAAAAGCTGAGAACTGCTCAAGGCACCCAGAGGGGGCTCGGGCTGTAAAGCTGAATCACTGCCTACCTGAGGAAGAGTCCCATGCCTCATCTGTGCCACCATGAGGGAATGGCCGCAATCTCACTGACCTCCAGCACCATCCAACCTGAGCACCCCTGAGGCCCCTCAGCCAAGCACTCCCACGGCAATGGACACATGGCAACCATGACGATGCCCACCACCTTCTATTTTGGCTACCAGAATGCAGAGCTGCTGTGTTTGGGCTTGGTGATCAACAGCGCCTGTGTCCTGGTCCTCATTGTCCTGATAATGTTTGTCTTGGTGCTCTGCTGTGAAGGCCTTAAGGTGGCTGGAGAGAAACTTCTGTACAGGGACCAGAGTGCCCCCTGGTAGCAGCCACTAAGATGGCCTTACCTGGTGCAGATAATCACTCTGCAACTCCTCCAGGACATGTGACTATGGCCTACAGCACCTGCCTTACCCTGGTTATGCTGGCAGGGGACAGTTGCTCTCCTGCTGGAAGAATACCATGCTCCTGGATCTGGATGTGGCAAACTCTTACCACTCACTGGGCAAGTTGCCAGGTATGGCAGGTGCCACAGGTTACAGGCTGCAGGACAGGATTCCCCTTCTGTGCCACTACCTGCCATTGTCCCTCTCTGCTCTGCCCACAACCCTGGCTGTTCTTTAGTGAGCTGATCTGCTCTCCCCTCTTTCCCAAGGAAACCCAGAAACCAAACTGCAATGAAAAAACTTGAGTCTTTGGACTAAAAAAAAAAAAAAAAAAGCTGAGTGAAAAGATAGTGTTGGGAGTCTTCCTGGACTAGAGGAAAGCAGAATTGCATCACTGCTGAGTGGCAACCCCCAATCCTTGTCACCCCCATACAAAACTACTCAGAAAACTTAGGAGGAGGTAACAGTTAATGGGATCGAAGTTTCTTGCCGGCTCTTTGAACCCACTGTGAATAGACATTCAACTTTTGCGGGGACAGGGGCACACCTAGCACTGCTCAAGGGTCACTCCCGGCTCACTTCCTGCATGAACCACATGGGATGCCGGGGATACAACCTGGGTAGACCGATTGCAAGGCAAATGCCCTACCTGCTGTACTATCACTTCAGCCCCAACAATCACCTTTTGCGGGAGTGTATGTGTGTGTGTGTGTGTGGGGAAGACAGTGATGTTTCCAGGGAGGGCGGTGGAGGGGCAGCCCTGGAGAGGATTCCCGATGCCCCTGAGTCTGGAAGTTCACACTCACCTCCTGTGCGGTGGCCTGCAGCGTGTCCTGGTGGCGTCCGGTGATGTAGACCGTGGCGCCGGCCTCACAGAGCTGCAGGGCAATGCCGCGGCCGATGCCTCGGGACGCGCCGGTCACCACGCACACTTGGCCCTTCATAGCTGCAGCCATGACTCGCAAATCTATTGGGGACAAAGACCTATTTTCAGGTGCGCTTCGCCCGCCTGGCACGCCCTCATCCACTGCCCCGCTTGCGATCGCAGAGCGAGCCCGACCCCAGCCCAGAGCGAGTGAGGTCTCCCCAAAGCAAAAACCAAAATCAAGAACTATCCCAGGGAGGCCTATAGGAAGGGGGTACCCCGGCAATGATAAACGGGGCACCCGGGCTGAAATTCTTTTTGGTTTTGGCTTTTGGGCCTCATCCGGCAGTGCTCAGGGGTTACTCCTGGCTTTGCGCTCAGGAATTACTCCTGGTAGTGTTCGGGGGACCACCCTGGATGCGGGGGATTGAATCCGGGTCGACTGCGTGCAAGGCAAACGCTCTACCCGCTGTAGTATCGCTTCGGCCGGGGGTTGGAATTCTCAGACAGTGACCACGGAGTGATGGTCACGGGACAGAGTAAAGAGGTGGGAGGGGCTGTCGGCTGCATCCCCTCGGAGACGTGGTGGGGGTCTCCGGGTGCGGGATTCCACCTTGCAGTCCCCTGGTCTTCCAGTAGCATCGGGGGCTGAGACCCTGTACCTGGTCCAGTTAGGCTGAGCTCGGCGCGGTTCCAGCACAGGGTGCGGAGCTCAGGTCCAGGGACTCCGAGGCCTCTCGCCCCTTACCTGCCACCGGTGCCGCCTAGCTCTTCCAGATCTCGAAATCGAGACTTCGGACCGGCCGCGGGGGCGGGATGAGACAGCGAGAAGTGAGTCAGAAAAGGAGGGTGAATGTCAAGTCGGCGGCGGCCGGGGTTTGGCGGGTGATCCCGGCGCCTGGAAGAGGCGTGGCTAGGCCGGAGCTGGGCGGGGCCGGGCGGTCCGGGGGCAGGGCCAAGAGAGAGACACACCCACTCGCGCCCGCTGGGAGTCGTCGCGGGGTTATGACGTATCACGCGCGCCCCCAGTTCGCCGGCGTGTCTGAGCCCTGCCGGAGCCAGGTGTGTTGCTCGCTGCTGCAGGGCTCGGGACTCCCGAGGAAGCTCTCGCCCGCGGGACAGCCCCCGCTGAACCCATGGGGCTGGCTCCGCGCTCCCCGCACAAAGCGGGGCGCCGGTTCCAAGCTGGCGGCACCCGAGGGCGCGGGGCCAAAGGGTCGAGGCGGCCCCCAGCAGGGCGCCCGCGGCCACCCGGCCCGCCGCGCGAAGGGCGCTCGGAGTCGGCTCCTGAGGCGCCCCCTCACCTGAGCCCCGAAGCCCTGGGGTATTTTCGGCGAGCGCTGTCGGCGCTGAAAGAGGCTCCCACGAGCGGAGAAGAAAGAGGTAGGGGATCTTAAACTTGAACAACGACCCTCCCCACCCCACCCCGTGCTCAACTGAATCACCTCTCCCCTCTGCCCTTACTCTTAGAGCTGTCCCCTAAACAGTCCTTTGTATACTCGCCTTTTGGCCTCTGCCCGCTAATCGTCAGCCTCCTGAATTATCCTAATTATTTTTCTTATTCATTTTGGTGTTGGGCCCACAACCGGCAGTTCTTAGGGCTTCTTCTTGACTCTGCGTTCAAAGATCATTCCTGGCAATGCTTGGGAGACCATGTGGGATGCCAGGGATTGCACAGGGATTGACTGCGTCCAAAGCAATCACCTTAACCCCTGTGCTATCCCTCGAACCTAATTTCTTTAAAAACACGAAGAGTACTCTTCTTCGCCTACTCACTGCTGAACGTCCTACACCCTCCCTACCGCGAACCCCAGTACCCCCATCAGAAAAAAGAGGTAGATTGGGGATGGGACGAAGAGAAGGGCTAGTAGGCTTATAAAAGCCAGGTTCGCGGGCGGGAGAGATAGTATGCCAGGTCCGGGTAAGATGCTTACCCTGCCCGCCACCTCTTGGCACCCCAGATGGTCCCCTGAGCTCAGCCAGGAGTGATTTCCCCTGAGCACAGAGCCAGGAGTAAGCAAGAAAAATCCAAGGGATGGGCGAGGGAATTCTCTTGGGTTCCCATGGCCAGGGGATTTGCTTTCATCTTGCCTGTCCTTGTTCTGTCACCCTGCATGCCCCGGGATGGAGCATAACTTATCTTCTTCTGCGCCTCTAACTCGTTTCTTTTCCCGGTGTCTTCAGAGCTGATGGTGCGCAATGTGTTGAAGGAAGTGGAGGAGCAGGCCCTCGCGTTGGCCCTGAACCGGACCGGCAGTGAGATGTTGCAGGAACTCTTGGAGTTGAGCCCCCAGAAACCGCTGTGCCGAGTGTGGGCTGCCCTGCGCGCCAACTTACGCTTGGTGGCATGTCACCGCTGTGGCGTGCATGTATTGCAGAGTGCTCTGCTGCAGCTGCCTCGACTGCTGGGGAGCCCGGTGAAGGAGGCGCAGGAGGAAGAAGAGGACGAGGAGGACGGGGAGGATGAGGAGAAGGGGAAGGACGGACCCTTGGAAACTCTGGAAGAGCTGGTCCTGGGACTCGCCTCTGAGGTGTGTGAGGATTTTCTCACCTACTGTGGAGACACACACGGCAGCTTCGTGGTCAGAACTCTGCTGCAGGTGTTAGGAGGGACTGTTCTGGAGTCGGAGCGAGCCAGGCCCCGGAGCTCCCAGGCACCAGGTAAGTATGACCCACCAAGGTAGTGGGGAGCTTGAGGAAGGGAGGGTGTAGGGCGTTCAGCAGTGAGTAGGCTGGGAAGAGTACTCTTCATGTATTTAAAGAAATTAGGCTGGAGGGATGGCACAGGGGTTAAGGTGATTGCTTTGCATGCAGTCAATCCCTGTGCAATCCCTGGCATCCCATATGGTTCCCCAAGCATCGCCAGGAATGATCCCTGAGTACTACCAGTTGTGGGCCCAATACCAAAATGAATAAAGAAAAATAGTTAGGATAATTTAGGAGGCTGAAGATTAGTGGACACAGAGGCAAAAGATGAGTATGCAGAGAATTGTTTAGGGGACAGCTTTAAGAGTAGGGCAGAGGGGAGAGGTGATTCAGTTGAGCCGGGGGCGGGGCGGGGGGGTCGTTGTTCAAATTTAAACCATAACCCACAGTAAGAACAAAAATTTAGGGCTGGCAATATATCTCAATGGGTTAAGCAGGCCTGGGTGTGATCTTCAGCACCGCATGTCGGCCCCCCTCTACCCGCCTCTAGCGCTATGAGAAGCACTCTGGAGCGCAGCCCGGAGTGGCCTCAGAGCAGTGCCTGGTGTGGCCCAACCCCAGTTGTTCAGTTATTGGTTTGGGGCCACACCTGGCAGTGCTTAGGGAATATTCCTGGCTCTGTGTATGGGGGTCACTCCTGGTGGTGCTCCGGGGACAATATGGGTTGCTGAGAATTGAACTGGGGTCATCCACATGCAAGACAAGCTTCTTAAGTTGTTGTATACTATTTCTCCTTCCCTCCCTATCACACACCCCACCACCAATTGATCAGAGGAAGTGTATGCTTTGTATGCTAGAGCCCTGAGTTTGATACCTGATACCACATACTTCTCGAAGTAGTATCAAGACTGACCCCAGAGTTGGGGCAGACAGTCTCTCCCCAACCCCCTGTACTTCTGGAATCCCTGGCAGCCACACCCATATCCCACAACTTACCATGTAAACTCACTGCCCAGTTAAATATTCTGGAGTTTCTGGAGTGCAGAGCTGCAAAAACCAACAGCTCTGAGCTCTATAATACTGACATCTCAGTAGGAGCACACCAAATTAGATGCGAAAGTAACATAGATGCCAACTAAGCTTAAACAAGACCACCAACCAAAAGGCTCCACTAGCAGCAAACAGCTTAGTAAACCCTCAGACAAGGACTTAATGTCCCTTTGGTGAGATACAACAATTTTCACAAATTTTCTTTTACTGAAGTATTTAATAATTGCATTAGCCATTTAGTTGTAACAAGCAATATGAAATATTTTGTGTCTGCTAAAGGGGCAGGCTTGGGGAAGTGGTTGTGAAAATGGGATGATGGTAGAGGGAAGGTCACACTGATGATGGGATTGTTGTTGGAATACTGAATGCCTGTAATCAATGCATCATGAAAAACTTTGTAAACTATGGTGTTTAAATAAAGGGGGCGGGGGAGACCAACCTAAGAGCACCATCAGGTGTCACCCAAAAACAACAAAGAAAAGAAAAGAAACCTAACTCAGGCTGTGTATGTGTTTTTGTACACATAATTCAAGAAAAAATTTCAGGAGACTGCTCTTAACTGCGTGCATCCCACTTACATTCTTTCCTCTTTAAAGTTGCCATCCCTTCCCTTCCCCTTGTTGCTGCCTTGGTGGCCTCAGTTGTGTTCATTTCAGTGGTGTTCAAAGGGGGGGATTGGGGATAGGTTGGAGGGGGGGTGGCACTGGTGTTTATGCATGTGATCGCTGGGGAGGACTGCAGGACTCTGCGGGGCGAGCATACACACTCCCGTGGCACGTGAGGTCCCACACTGTAATGCTGCTGAGTTCAAACTCTGCATGTGAGTGGCACAGGGGTGGAACTCACGGACTCCTGTTGGCAAGGAAGGTACCCGTAGCCACCGAGCCATCTCTGCATTTTGTTATTCAGTTCTAGTCTGTCCATTTCTTTCTCCCTCTTTCACACACTCACCCGTGGATCCAAACCCATTGCTTGACCAGTCACTCTGGGCAGTACTTAATGAGAGCCTGCACTTCTGGTGACTGAACTAAGGGTTCCTGCCTGCAAAGCCTGCAACCATCTCTTCTGCCTTTGTTCTGTTCCGTTTAAAATATACTGCTTGAGGGACTGGAGCGATAGTAACAGTGGGTTACTATTAGAGTAACACTTGCCTCACATGGCCAACCGGGATTTGATCCCTGGCATTCCATATCATGAGCACCACCAAGAGTGATCCCTCAGCACCACCAGGTATGGCCTCAACTCTGGGCAGTTAAGGGTTGGAGAGTCAAGATGAGGCTTGATGGTGGAACCTCTTGATTTCCTGACTTGAGGAAGCATGCCTGTATCCTGTCGACCCTGTGGGAGCTGCTGACGTTCTTAAAATTCTGACAACAGAAATAACACAGGTCATTTGTGCACATGAGCAGAAATATGAGTTACGCCCAGTGTGCGTCTGCGCTTGGCATCCACGCCGGGGTCTGGGCAATGCTCTCACCCTTGCCGTGCTCTTCATCTCCCTTCAGAAGCACAGAAGGCCCCCGCGCGGGAGTGTAAGCCCACTGACTTCGAAGTCCCTGCAGCCTTCCTGAGCCGCCTTCAGGATCTGTGCTCCTGCTTTCTCAAAGACCTTGCTGGTAAGGATGGGAGGGAGAAGGGCCCAGGATCTACTTCCGTCACACCAGCCGGCCCGTTTCCTGCCCTTTCCAAGGTGGTTTCACATTGCAATGACACCGTCTAGATCTGTCTGGTCCCTTTGGGCCAGATTGCGGTTTGTACATCAGATCACACGGCTTTGTGGAGTACTGCTTTTATTATGTTGGCCCTGTCCCCACAGTGTTTGTCACTGACAAGATCTCCAGTTTCTGCCTTCAAGTGGCCTTGCAGGTCTTACACCGCAAACTGCCCCAGGACTGTGCCCACCTCTGCAGTGCCGTGATCAGCTACCTCAGCAGCCGCCAGTCCTCAGCCGATGGCAGGTACGGTCAGGACCTGGGCACCTACCAGGGCTGATGGTGCCAGGAGTAGCGAAGAGGGCGAGGGACAGAGGGGCGGGGGGTATGGAAGGAGGGGGGAGTGAATTGGGCCTGAAGAACTTTGTGTCCCTAGCCCCCTGCTGCTCTTCCTGCGGGATCAGACGAGTTCCAGGCTCCTAGAGCAGCTGCTGCTCGTGCTGGAGCCCCCGAGGCTGCAGAGCCTCTTTGAGGATCACTTGCGAGGACAGCTGCAGATCCTGGCTGCACATCCTATCGCCAACTTCCCTTTGCAGCGCTTGTTAGATGCAATCACGAGCCCAGCCTTGGTGAGTCGAGCTAGTCAGGTCGGTTCTGTACCCATAACCATTGTAGGTTTGTTCCTGGCACTTTTATTTATTTATTTATTTTTATGTTCCTGTCTTGGTCAGTGTTCCTTCCAACCACTGCCTTTGAAAATGTATTCCTGGGGGTTTCCCAGGGCCTAGTAGAAAGTGGCTTCTTCCCAGAAAAGCTGTGTCCTGGGTTCTCTCAGGACCTGGAAGCCTGGCATATATTGAGTTGACAGCTTGAGATTCCAAGGTCTACTCAGATACCTGCCTACAGATTTACGGGAGAGCTGGAGGCTGCTGCCAAGCGTCTCTCTCCCTTGGCCGTTCGGCACCAAGGTGTCATTTCTTTGCAATCTCACAGGCTGGGAGCTGAGGTGGAAGAATTCCGGAATGCTAATTCTAGAATTCGATCCTCTTGATAGTATGTTCTCCAGGACAGCTCCTCCCATGTGAGACAGCCCCTCTTAGCTCCCCCGAAGACTGTCCTGAACTTTAGTCTCAGTTTCTTCTTTTTTTTTTTTTTTTAAATTGGGGGCATACCTGGTGGTGACCAAGGCTTACTCCTGGCAGGGCTCAGGGAAACATGTGATGCTAGGGACAGAACCTGGGTTGGCTGCATGTAAGACAAGTGCCCTACCTATTGTACTAGCTCTTCAGCCCTTTTCTGCTTTTTCCCTTTGGCATTTGAGCCACATCTGCCACTGTCTAGGGGCTGCTCCTCAGTAGGGTATTCGGGAAATGATGTGTTGCCCAAGGGGCCGGAGAGACAGCTGGATGGGCAGAGCAGATGCTCTGTATGCAGGAGGCCTGGATTGATACCGAGACCACCAATTATGACCCGAGGACAGAAAAACAAAATGTGCAGTGCTGAGGATCAGATCCAGGCCTCAAGCGGGCAAAGCCCATGCTCAAGCACCTTGAGCCCATTCCTTGCCCTCTTGGTGATTATTTATTTATTTGCGGGTGTTTGTGCATGCATGCGTGTGTGTGTGCATGTGTGTGTGTGTGTTAGTGGTGGTCATACCCGGTAGTGTGTGTGTGTGTGTGTGTGTGTGTGTGTGTGTGTGTGTGTGTGTGTGTTAGTAGTGGTGTCATACCCGGCAATGCTCAGGGTTTTTTCCAGACTACACCCAGGAGTTACTCCTGGAGATGCTTGGGGGACCGTATAGGATGCCAGGGTTTGCACCTAGGTCAGCGGAGTGCAAGGCAAACAAACTCCCTACCCACTTGTACTGTCGCTGCAGCTGGTGATTTATTTTAACCCATGGCCTTTAGCAGTGTGATTTCTCTCGGAGACTAACCCACACTTACCCGAATGCTAAAAGTCCTTCCTCCGTGTCTCTCCTTAGCTGTCCCCTGTGTTTGAGGAGCTGAGCCCTGCCCTGGAAGCTGTGCTGGCGCAGGGTCACCCGGGCGTGGTCGTGGCCCTCGTGGGGGCCTGCCGCAGAGTCGGTGCCCACCAAGCCCAGGTCCTGCAGCTGTTGCTGGAGGTGAGTGGGTGTCACTCAGACATTCCTGCCTTCAGTTCTGCTTCTTACCTTGTGGGTTCTTGTTACCTTTGACTCAAGAGCTCAAGATTCTCTCTGAAGCTGACCGTGTGCGTTTGTGAACCTGAAGGGTCCAGCGCCTGGGGAGTTCTCAGATGCCGGGGGGGGTGGGGGGAACATGAGGGAGGCCCAGGGGCTCCTGACAGTCCTGAAATAAGAACTGTTTCCTCCAGGACTGTCACCAGAAAGTGACTTTCAGGAGTAGATATTTATTTGGCATCTTTTGTGTTCAGGGGGCCCAGAGATAGGGCAGGCTGGTTGAACTGTCCTCATGGAACCTGTATTCTCTCAAGGTAGGAGAATAGGCGCCCCTGTGGAGGCTCTAGAGTAAGGGTCCAGCTCATCTGCCCTTCCCAACAGGCATTCCACTGTGCAGAGCCCACGTCCCGCCAGCTGGCCTGCGCGCCCCTCTTTGCCACCCTGCTGGCATATGAAGTGTACTATGGCCTGACGGAGGAGGAGGGCACGGAGCCCTCGGAGTACCAGGTGAGTCCAGGAAGCAGCCAAGTGGGTGGGCCGTGGCCTCCCCTCCCTCATCCCTCTTCCAACACACACACATGAGGGTGGCGAGTCTGAGGCCCATCCCAACGGAGTGGGCAGTTCAGCGGCTGCCTCCTAAAAGCCCCATCTCTGTCTTCCCAGCCAGAAATGGCCGCAGAGCAGGCCCTGGGGGACGTGACAGTCCCGGGGTCCCTGCTGCTCCAGCATCTGCTGCACTTCTCCACGCCGGGGCTCGTACTGCGCAGTCTGGCCGCCCTAACGGGACCCCAACTTCTGGCGCTGGCCCAGAGCCCTGCGGGCTCCCACGTGCTGGACGCTGTCCTGACCAGCCCCTCGGTGACACGCAAGCAGCGCCGCCGCGTGCTGAAGACCCTGAAGGTCAGCCCTATGCCTGCCCCCGCCCCCTCTCCCCCTCCCCTGTCTGCGTTGCTTCCCCAGGCCCAGGCTCGGGAGGGAGAGAGGGGGATGACTGTGCAGCTCCTGGACTCCTGAGCTCATGGCCTCCAAATCCCAGAGACTTAACCCTCCAGCCCCCTCCCCCACGCCCCCAGTACAGCATAGATGCACACGCATAGGCTCTTGTGGTCAGCCCTGGGGGGACCTGCTTTGCCTCTTCGCTTGTCTCCATGCAGGGACAGTATGTGGCTTTGGCCTGCAGCCGCCACGGCAGCCGTGTGCTCGATGCCATCTGGAGTGGAGCTGCCTTGGGGGCCCGGACAGAGATCGCTGAGGAGCTCGGTGAGTGCTCGCTCTTCCCCTGGACCTTCCCCAACGTCCCTCTCTCTCTCACTCAAAGTGCTCGTGCCTGCGAGTGGACTTGACTCACTTCAGAGGCTAACCCTGGCTGTGGGCTCTCCGCCTGCTCGCCTCTCCCCTCTGCTGTTTATGCAACCTCTTGCTCTCACTTTTCTCCAGCCCTGGAGCCCTCCAGGCTCAAGGTCCAGGGAAAATGGACCTTTGTGGTACAGTAACCGAGCACCCAAACCTCGAAAGTTGTAACTATGTGACCTAAACTACAGTAGTTGATTTTTTTTTGTTTGTGTGCTTTTTTTTTTTAATGACCTGGGAAGGGAAGGTGTTTGACTTGCATGTAGCTGATTCTGTTCAGTCCCCAGCACTACATAGGGTCCCCCTAGCACCACCAGGAGTGACTTGTGAGCGCAAAGCCAGGAGCAACCTCTGAGAACTATTAGGAGTATTCCTCCCCCCCAACCCCAAACAATTTAAAAGATGGACCTTCCCTCCAAGTAGAGCTGCTGTGAACATTTTGCGGGTGACTTGACGGGGACATTGAGCACAAACGGTTCCCTTTCCAGGGGAGCGGAACCAGGAGCTGCTCAGAGACCCTTTTGGCCACCATGTGGCTCGCAACGTGGCCCTGACGACCTTCCTGAAGCGACGAGGGGCTTGGGAACAGCAGCAGGGTGCCGTGGCCAAGCGCAGGCGGGCTCTGGAGTCCATCCTTGGAGACTGAAGCCTGCCCACCGGGGCCCCGGGACTTTCCCGAGCTGGGACTGCAGACAAGTCTTCTTAGTAAATGTTTTTATATTTTTATTGGAAATGTTTTGTTGCTGTGTTCTGGGGGAGTGGTGGTGGGGGGAGGGAATGGGGAGGGTGTGAAGAATTGTGGCGTCTCAGGGTAAGTGGGAAGCTGGACTCCATTCTTCAACTTGGGCAAGACAAGGGCAGAGCCCTTGTTTATGGGGTCCGAGGTCCATGGGGGCCTTGACCCCCTTGTCTCCCATGTCTGAGGGTCCCCGTCCCAGACATGCTCACATTCCAGAGTGTTCCCCGGGGGTGCGCCCGGGGCCGATGCCTGAGGCACTTCTCAGTGGTGGTAGAGACGGTTCTGGTTCTGCCTCTGCAGCTGCTCTACCCCCTCCACCACGTGGCGCAGGGTGGAGGCGACGCCCAGCAGCACGCTGCCCATGCCCTGCAGCAGACTGGACAGCCAGCGCAGCAGCTCCCTGCAGGGACAACAGGACGGGGTCAGCCTGGCCTAGAGGACCACAGATCCGGGTACGGGGGGAGGGGGGGAGGGCGGGGGGGGGGGTGCGTGAGAACCTGAGGACTTTCTTGGGTCCAAGTCCCTGGAAGTCACAGCTCATGGAGTAGAGCCCATAGAACGTGGCTTTGACATTCAGGCTGCCGAAGAGGTCTCGAGGGTTTTGCTTGTACACGTCAAATGTGATGCTGGCGATGTCCTTGCTGTGCTTGGGCTTCTCCCGGCCTAGGCCATACGACAGCACCCCACTCTGTAGGGCACCCCCATCAGTGCCGGACCCCTCAGCCTGACCCTCAGCATCAGCACCCACATCAGTGCCGTGTTCCCTGCAGCCTGACCCTCAGCACCCACTCCTGCCATCCCCAGGAAAGTGCCTGTGCCAGCTCTCCCAGGGTGTGCCACCCACCCCACCCCCTCCCGAGATCAGGGTAAGGCTGGGAGAGAGACAGCGGGTGTGGCCTCACCCTGAGAGGGCTCCACCTCTGCCCAGGCTCCAGCACCATCAGGCACGTGTCGTCCTCCAGCATCTGGAAGAAGTCTTCACTCTCCACGGTGGTGCCGTCCTCCTCCAGCACCAGGGTGGGCTCCCCGCGCAGTGAGAGGGTCTCCAGGGCCTGCAGGTGGCAGGAAGCAGGAGGGCAGAGGAGGTCTAGGACCAGGCCGGTCCCTCTTGGCAGCTGACACCTGGGTGTGGCTGCATACCAGGATGGTTGACAAGCCCAGTGCTTTGCTGTCCCCTCAAAGCCCTGCCCCCTCAAGGCTCCACCTTCAGATTTTGTTGGGGACTCTCACAGGGGGCTCACCTTTTCCCCTACTGCTTTGCTCCACCCTCATCGCATCATTCCCCAGTTCCCCCAAGCCACTGCAGATTTGGAATTGGAGTTACCCAGACTATTCTGAAGCCCATCCTCCCTTCAGTCTCAGTTGAGTCTCAGCTCATGTCTGGAGCCTCCAGAACCGTTCTCAGCTTTAAGTAATGACCCTTCCCCTTCACTGTGTCTGGCACCAGGTATCTAGTGAGCATTTCATACACATCATCCTCTTCCATTTCTTTTCTGCATGCCTAGGAGGTATTATTCCCATTTGATTGATGAAGAAGACGAAGCTTTGATAAGTTCCCAGGTTTGGTTTTTTTTTTTTTTTTTGACACCAGCAAGTGGCCGAATCAGGATTTGAGAGTCGTACATGGTCATACATGGTTGTACAAGTCCATGTCAACATCTGGATTCCATTCCTCTGCCCGTTCTATCTATTCCCCTGCTGTCTGGTGAGGCTCCATACCCTGCCCTACCCTCAGAGGGTGGATGGCCATGGAACCTCAGCCCTTTCTGCTGGTCATCCCAGGTAGCCACTCTTCTGTCCCTTGACTGACCCTGAATTGGGGCACAGGGACCACCCACCTTCTCTAGCAGTTCCTGGTATGTGGCAGCGGTTAACCCTTTTCTGATGGTCCGCTTGTGATCACAGACACGGAAAGGTCGCGGGGGTGGGGGTGCAGGGGTCCAGACTCTGCGGCCAACCTCAGAGCTGACGTTCGAGACCGACCTGGTAATTGGGGAAAAAGGGGCAGGGGGAAAGGGTTTCTGGGTTAGTTGGATAGGGAAGGCGAGGTCTAGGTTCTCACAGTGGAGGAGTTGGGGAGAGGGACCAAGACCTGGTGTGTGGGTGCGGGGAGGAGGGTCAGGACAGACCCATGGTGGGGAAGGGTGGTGGGGAAGGCACAGACTCCAGAGCTGGCGGGAGGAGGGGAGGGCTAGTGCTCACCTGAGCAGGCTGCTGGGGTTCAGGGCAGATAGGAGCTCCATGGTGGCTGCGAGGGGGCTGCCTATCCTGGTGGGCTGGGTGGTTCTCCGCTGTACTGGCGTTGTTTTCTACCACAGAGCTGGGCTCTCAGCCCCTGTCAGGTGGGGCTGAGTCAAGTCGGACTCTGGTCCCTCTGCCTGGCCAGGAAGAAGGACAAAGTCCAAGGGGAGGGTGATAGGGAGGGCTCTCATGGGTTCTCAGGGAAGGATCGAGGCCCAGACTTGCCCAGCAGATGTTGTGGGACACTGCGTGCTGTGAGGGCAATCAGGAATCCTAAAAAGAGGTTGGAACCTGCTCATGGTGTCTTTTTTTTCTATAGAGAGGTTTTCTAGGGACAGTTTTCAGGCCTCCGACCTTCGACCTTCGAGAAGCTGCTCTATGTGATCCGCAGTGCGTGCTGCCGCCTACTGAGAAAGCCAGGAACTGCAGCTTTAGGGTGGCTGAGGGTGGGGGCAGGGGTGGGGTGGGGGGGGTTACAGGATTTGAGAGGAGGAGGAGGGGAGGGAAGGGAGACTTTACTCAAAGGTCGTGGTGTTCAGGCTCCCTGGCCTTCCTGCTTTCCTGTTCCTCCTCAGTTTAGGGCTGGGACTGGCTCCATACATATTTCTCTGGGTTCCATTTCCAGAGCTGCAGGGACTGTCACCTGGATCAGTCACATTCTCACCTTTCTCCTTTGGCCACTGCACGGGCATGAGAAGACATGAAAAGGGGTGGGTGGGGGGTACGTCCTCCAATGGCATCAGGACTTGGGCTCCGGTGACCCACATTCCATCTCTGCTTTCAGCTGCAGGTGATCCGTTCCCTTTCTCAGAAGCTGGGACACAGGGACTGGGAGATCAAGTCCCTCTGCTTCTGGGAGGAGCCTTGTCTAAAGCTATGGTAGCTCACTCAGCCCCCATAAGGACAGACTGCAAGTGAGCACAGGGTATTGGACAGATAGAGCAGCCCCAGTGGGGAGTGCATCTGGGTATGCACAGACCAGCCTTCTGGAAGGTTCCTGTGCTTAGTGGGGACCTCAGGATCACACACTTGGTGGTGTTTCTCTTCCTCCCCTTGCCCTATGCCCACTCTCCCGCTTCCTGGGCTGCCCTCCCAGAGACAGGACTAGCTTTCCCCTTAACCAGACTCTGCTTTGGAGGTACACGAACTGTAACCATCCTGATGTCCGGGCTCCCAAGGAGCCCCCGGCCCTGGCTGTTGACTGTGACTTCTCCCAGCTCCTTCAAACCCAGGTCTCCATCAGGTCTCATACATATATGTTGGCTATTTGAGTCACACCCAGCGATGCTCAGGGGTTTCTCCTGGCTCTGCACTCAGGAATCACTCCTGGTGGTAGTTGGGGAACCATATGGGATGCTGGAGATTAAATCCCAGTCAGCTGCATGCAAGGCAAACACCCAACCCGCTGTATTATTGCTCCAGCCCCTGACCTCCAATATTTTAATTTCTGAGAGCTGCCTGGCTTCCACCCAGAAGCTCCTGTTGGCCGCGCCCTTCATTTCTTGGCACTGCTGCAGGTGATAATGTGGTTCTTCATGGTTGGTTACGAGTGATGATGCTGAAGCCAATTATAAGTCCCTGACTCCTCTGTGCGATGTCCCCTTCAGCCCCTCAGAACTTCATGCCATCCCTGGGGCAGGGCCTGAGACAGGAAGTGAGAGGAATAGGTGGGAAACTGAAGAAGGGGGGGTAGGGTGGGTTCTGCTCCATATGGAGCCTGGATCTAGGCAAAGATTGAGCACTGAAAGGGAAAGGGCTGTTTGGGTGACCTTTGTGGAGCTCAGGCCACGGAGGGTTGGAGAACCATGAGGGTTAATGAGGGGTAGTGGTGGAGAGTAACTGGGGTCAGAGCTGGGCATGCAGGGGTGCAGAAGCTGGACCCAAGGGCAGCCTGCAGCAGACTCACTGCTCACCTGGCGGCTGGGAGCCTGCTGTGCATCTCTTTAGCTTATCTGGTATCTCGGAGAGGCAAGCTCTCGCAGGCCTGGACGAGTTCACCATGGGATGGCACGCAGGGCTGGAGGGAGGGGCCTAGGGAAGGGCCATAGGACTCACACCTCTCCCTCCCCATTCTCGCCTCACCCTCTGGAAGTCTGACAGGCGCAGGACAGGAGCCGGAGGAGACTCCTGGGCCACTACGGTCTGACCTTTCAGCTCCCCCAGACCCCTGGTCCTGGCTGGGTAAGTGGAACTGCCCATGTGCCTGGGCCCAGCCATTCACTCATCCCTCCCAATCTGCAGACAGAAACTCTGTGTGTGTGTGTGTGTGTGTGTGTGTGTGTGTGTGTGTGTGTGTGTGTGTGTGGTGATGGTGGTGGGGGTTCCCTGCTGGTTCCGGGGTGGAGACGGGGAGTCCTGGGAGCTGAGTTCCAGGCAGATTTTGGGGCTGAGAAGGTTGTGACTGGGATGCGGCTGACAGCGCAGGCGGCTTAGGGCTCAAGCAGGGGTATACAGTTCCCGCTGGGGAAGGCTGCAGGGGAGTGGCGGGGAGTCAGTCCCTTCTCTCCCCTCATCCCCAGGCAGGACGGGCGACCCCCCCACTCCCCCCCCCTCCACCCCCGTGCCAGGAAGGGCCGGATGACGGCCAGGCAGCACTGCAGACTCAGCAGGCTGGTGAGCACCACCCCTGAATGCCGGATCTGGCCCCTTTCAGGTCCCCCCTCCCAGCTGCAGAAGGATGTCGGTCTGCTACCGCCCCCCAGGGAATGAGACGCTGCTGAGCTGGACAGCCTCGCGGGCCACGGGCACGGTCTTCCTGCTGCTGGCCGCGCTGCTGGGGCTGCCGGGCAACGGCTTCGTGGTGTGGAGCCTGGCGGGCTGGCGGCCGGCTCGCGGCCGGCCTCTGGCGGCCACGCTCGTGCTGCACCTGGCGCTGGCCGACGGCGCAGTGCTGCTGCTCACGCCGCTCTTCGTGGCCTTCCTGCTGGGGCAGGCGTGGCCGCTGGGCCCCGCGGGCTGCAAGGCGGTGTACTACGTGTGCGCGCTCAGCATGTACGCCAGCGTGCTGATCACCAGCCTGCTGAGCCTGCAGCGCTGCCTGGCCGTCACCCGGCCCTTCCTGGCACCGCGGCGGCAGCGCAGCCCGGTCCTGGCGCGCGGCCTGCTGCTGGCCGTCTGGCTGGCCGCGCTGCTGCTGGCCGCGCCCGCCGCCGTCTACCGCCAGCTGTCGGGGGACGGCGTGTGCCAGCTGTGCCACCCTTCAGCGGTGCACGCGGCCGTGCACCTGAGCCTCGAGACCCTCACGGCCTTCGTGCTGCCCTTCGGCCTGGTGCTCGGCTGCTACGGCGTGACGCTGGCGCGGCTGCGGGGCGCGCGCTGGGCGGCCGGGCGCCAGGGCACGCGGGTGGGCCGCCTGGTCAGTGCCATCGTGCTGGCCTTTGGCCTGCTCTGGTGCCCCTACCACGCCGTCAACATCGTGCAGGCCATCGCCGCGCTGGCGCCCCAGGAAGGGGCCTTGGCGAGGCTCGGCGGGGCGGGCCAGGCTGCTCGCGCGGGGACCACGGCCTTGGCCTTCTTCAGCTCCAGCGTCAACCCGGTGCTCTACGTCTTCTCGGCGGGGGACCTGCTGCCGCGGGCCGGGCCCCGCTTCCTCACCAGAATCTTCGAGGGGTCCGGGGAGACACGAGGGGGTGGCCGCTCTCGGGAGGGCACCATGGAGCTCCGAGCCACGCCCAGGCTGAAAGTGGTGGGCCAGGGCCAGGGCAATGGAGACCCCGGGGGCGGGGCGGAGAAGGACCCTCAGGGATGGGGACCCTGATCTCCCAACCCCTGGCCAGGCCTGCCCCCTGCCGACCCCTTTCCTGCCCACCCCGCCGAACTCGAGGAAGCGCTCTGCAGCGTTTGGGAATCCCTTTCTGAGCATCAGCGTGGGGGCTAGCTGGGCAGAGTCATCGTGTACCTGGGGCAGGTCCAGGTTCCTCCACACTGAGGGACTGCAAGCGGTGGTGATGGTGCATGTGAATGAAGGTTCTGGGCTTGCAGGGGGTGCGTGCCCACGTGCCCCCCAACCACCGTGAAACAAGCAGCCCTTGCCCGACGCCGGCCACAGTGTGCGCCCCTCTGGTGGCCGTTGTGCACAAGCTACTCTGAAGGCGCCTGTGGTCGGGCAGTGGCGCCCAGACTCACCCAGGGAACAGGTCTGGAATCCAAGCAAGCGCGACCGGAAGGAAACATGCAGGAGTTTGGGGGAGGGGAGGCCATGGACTCCGTTCTCTTTAGTGTGTCAGAGCCAAGGGGTTGCTGAGTATGGGATTTGAGGGGAGGGTTTCCTTTTCCATCTATCTGGAGTCCATCTGTCTGGAGCTATTTGGTGGTGGGCCAGCCCTGGGAACCTTAGAATTTCAGACAGCCTTCCTCTTTGGGGTCCACTCTCCACACAGAGGCCACTGGCCTATCAGGGAGGCCCTGAGCAGGTACTACTCATCCTGGGCAGGCTAGTGAGCGGAGTAGGGAGCAGTGATGGTGATATAAGGACAGAAAGAAGTTTTCAGTGCTGTGTCTCCTGCCTATCTCTCTTTTCCCTGCTTTCCCCCCCCCCCCCACCTTTTTGGGTCATACCCAGCAATGCACAGGGGTTACTCCTGGCTCTGCACTCAGGAATTACTCCTGGTGGTGCTCAGGGGACCATATGATGCTGGGAATCAAACCTGGGTCGGCTTCGTGCAAGGCAAACGCCCTACCCACTGTGCTATTGCCCCAACCCTTTCCCTGATCTTTTATTTGGGGACTGGGGGTTGGTGTTCAGGTGCTGCTCCTGGTTTGGTGCTCTAGGATCACTCTTGAAGGTGGAGTGCTGAGGATTTTTTAAAAAATTTTTAAAATTTTTTGCTTTTTTGGGTCACACCCAGAAATGCTCAGGAATTACTCCTGGCTCATTCACTCAGGAATTACTCCTGTCAGTGCTTGGGGGACCATATGGGATGCCGGGGATCGAACCCGGGTCAGCTGCGTGCAAGGCAAACGCCCTACCTGCTGTACTATCGCTCTGGTCCCATGCTGAAGATTTTAAACCTGGGCCTCCTCCATGCAAAATGTGGGTTCAGCTAATTATTACTATTATTGTTTTGGGACCACACCTAACGATGCTCAGGGGTTAATCCTGGCTCTGAGCTCAGGAATTCCTCCTCCTGGCGGTACTCAGGGGACCATACAGGATGGAACCCAGGTCGGCCTCATGCAAGGCAAGCACCCTACATACTGCACTTTCTCTCCAGTCCCAGACTCTGCTTACTGAGCTCTCTCTCCAACCAGGTAAGATAGAGAGTGTGTGTGTGTGTGTGCGCGCGCGCACTACAGGGATGGAACCCAGGCCTTCCACTTGCAGGGCATGTGCTCTACCACTGAGCTGCGCTCCTGGCTTTGCCAAATCTTATCTCCTCCTAAGACAGCTCAGCTATTCTTTACCTCCACCTCCACACCCAGTATTTCTCACCACCGGCTTTTGGAACCTCTTTAGAGCTAAATGCTTGTCTGGATTCTGACACTTTGTAGTTGTTGTTTTGGGGCCATACCTGGTGGTGCTCAGAGCTCAGGGATTAGTCCTGGAGGGCTCGGGGTCCATATAGAGTGCCAGAGATACCATGTGCAGTGCCGGGGATCCAACCTGGGTCAGCTGTGTACAAGGCAAGCTCCCTACCCACTGTCCTCTCTCCCCAGCCCTGGATTCTGATACTTTAGAGTGTGGGGTATGGAATAGGATTCTTTAGGATTCTGTAGAATAACCAACTCGTGATAATGTGCTCAGGACTTTCCCAGTTTCAACACTAAAAACTCTCTTGTCCCAGTCCCAATGTCTCTGGCAAACCTAACTGGCTGCTTTTGGAAAACAGTATGGACAATTCTCGAAAAATTAGAAATTGAGCTCCCATTTGACCCAGCAATACCATTCCTGGGAATATATCCTAGAGAGGCAAAAAAGTATAGTCAAAGTGACATCTGCACTTGTTTGTTCATTGCAGCACTCTTTACAATAGCTAGAATCTGGAAAAAACCTAAGTGCTTGAGAACAGATGACTGGTTAAAGAAACTTTGGCACATCTACACAATGCAGTACTATGTAGCTGTTAGAAAAGATGAAGTCACGAAATTTACATACAAGTGGTACTACATGGAAAGTATCATGCTAAGCGAAATGAGTCAGAAAGAGAGGGACAGACATAGAAAGATTGCATTCATCTGGGGAACATAAAGTAACAAAATAGGAGACTAACACCCGAGAATAGCCGAGATAAATACCAGGAGGTTTACTCCATGGCTCGGAGGCCAGCCGGACATGCTAGGCGAAAAGGCAGCTCAGATAGAGAAGGGAGCACCAAATAAAGGGTATCGGGAGGATCCTCCCAGGATGGGAGATGCATGCTGAAAGTAGATTATAGACTGAACATGATTGCCACTCAATGCCTCTTTTGCAAACCACAGCACCCAAAAGGAGAGAGAGAGAGAGAGAGAGAGAGAGAGAGAGAGAGAGAGAGAGCAAAAGGGAATGCCCTGCCACAGAGGCAGGGTGGGATTGAAGGCATGGGGGGTGGGAGGGATACTGGGATCAGTGGTGGTGGAGAATGGGCACTGGTGGAGGGATGGGTACTCGATCATTGTATAACTGAAACCCAAGTACAAAAATTTGTAAGTCTACAACTGTACCTTATGGTGTTTCACTAATTAAAATTAAAAAAAAAACAAGCCTAACTGGCTGGTCACCTGAGGGGTCACCCAGTCTCTGCTGTAGTCACTTTTGCACCACCCAGGCAGAGGGCAAATGGGAACAAAGGAAATCCAGTTCTCAGGGTTATGCTGGGGGTATAGCTTGGCACTTAGGTGACGGTGATAGTGCTTAGAGTGTCTATCTTGAGTGGAGGAAGGAAGGGCATTGAGGAGCTGGAGAGACAGATAGAACAGGGTTAAGGCGCATGCCTTGCATCGCACTGGTTCCATCCCTGGCGCTGCATATGATCCCTCAAGCACCAGGTTGAGCACAGAGCTAGGAGTGAGCCCTGAGCACCCCTAGGTGTGGCCCTCAAAACCAAAAAGAAAAGAAAAGAATGGTCTGCGAGAGATGGAGCTGGGGAGGCTGCTGAGTCAGAAACTTCCACTTCCAAACAGCTCTCCGGGGCTTTTCCTGCCTGCCTTCGTGGGGCAGAGGCTCCCAGCTTGCTCTGCCACATACCCGCGGCTCACCCCCCTGTGCGGTCGGAAGCCCTTCCTCAGTTCTGCATGCACTTCTTGCGGTTTCACCCTCTGGGTTTCATCACATCCTCTGCCCGTCAGTTCCCGGGACTGCTCTGCTATGGCTTTTCTCAGCAGAGGGAGCGAGGGCACCAGGAGGGCTAAGGGACCGTGCTGATGGCCACAGTGCCCAAGAGTCACACAGTTTTCTGAGAAGTGGCAGAGGAAGGGAAGCAGGTGGGCTCAGTCCTGCTTGCAGGGACGGCTTTGCCATGCTGAGCGCTGCAGGGGAGGTAGAGGAAGCAGACGGCCTCCTGGCTTCCTATCACCGAGGGGCAGACAGAGTGGCCTGGGGACTGCTGCTCTGGCCACTTTCTTGGTCCCCTCCTGCTCCTTCCCCCTCCCCCCTCCCCCTCCACTCCCCCCTTGGCCATCAGATCAGTGCCTGAGCTCCTTCAGAATTGTCCCTACTTAACTTTCTGTTTCTTTCTTTTTTTTCTTTTTGGGTCACACCCAGCAATGCTCAGGGGTTACTCCTGACTCTGCTCTCAGGAATTACTCCTGAGAGTGCTGGGAGACCATATGGGATGCTAGGAATCGAACTTGGGTAGGCCTCGTGCAAGCCAACGCCCTAATCCCTGTGCTATAGTCCACCCCCCCAACTTTCTCTGTGTCTAAGGTGAAGCTGGCCAAGGTGGGATAGAGGCAGTGCTGGGTTCCTTGCCTGGTGCCCAGGCTCAGGTGGCAGGGCAGTCCCATGGGCGAGCACATGGGCAAACCCAGGGGCAGGCGCAGGCAGGGCTTTTGGGGAAAGTGAGGAAATGGGCATTTTGGGGACCAGCTGGACTTTTGCTTCTACCAGAGAAAAGGGAGGACTGGTAGAGTGAAAACGGAACCAATGGAGAAGGAGGGGAGTATGGGGGTGCTGCAGGTGCCCCCTACCAACTCCACTCATGGCATCATGACATGCCAAAGACCAGGTGTGGCTCTCGCACCCATCTGGTGACCTAACCATGCTCCAGACCTGGGCACAGCGACAATCTACACTTCTCAACCATCTTGAAATCTACCTTGTTCACCCCAAATACCAAGATGCTCAACATTCTGGGCTCACCACCTGAGCCCATTGCCCTCTCTGGCTTCCACCCTTTGGTCTCTCCCATGACGTAACTCAGGACTCGATTCAATTCTCCGGTTGGGACCTGCACTGAGACCACACCCTTGGTTTTCACTCTCCTCACCCCTCTTTCCCCTCTCACTGCCTCTTCCTGGGCACTTCTACTCTGGCTCCACCCCTTTAGGGGAGGCGGGGGGGGGGGGGGGGGGGTTCCCTTGGAACAGAGCCTGTCCCCTACAGTGGAGGGAGAGGGGAGGCGCTACAGCCCCACCCTTTGGAACATTTATCTTCCCCCTCCCCTGCCCTGAGGTACTTCCTCTTGGGTTGATTGAGAAGACAGCACCCAGACCTGGGGCCAGGCCCCCCTGGCACTGGACAGAGTGCGTGTAGGCTACACCACGTTGCCCTGAGCCCCAGGATTGGCACCAGCTCCCGACAGTACCGGGAAAACCTGTAAGTAAAAATCCTGGGTGTGAGGGTGGAGGTGGGGGGCAGCTTGAGAAAAGGTGCAGAGAGATTTCTAAAGAAAGCCTGCTGGGTAGGTAAGTCTGGAGAACTTGTCCTTGCTGCCTACCTGGGGGTCCTCCCATCCCTGAGGTGTCCAATGTACCCTGGGCATTGCTGGGGAGGAGGGGGAGGTGACTGGAGGCAGTCAGAATGACAGAGGGGCCAAACAACCCGGCATGGGTCAGAGTGACTAGCTTTTGAAGGGTGGAGAAAGCCCATTCCCAGCTCCCACCATGCTGGCTCTGGGTTTCAGGGTCTCTCTCTCTCTCTCTCTCTCTCTCTCTCTCTCTCTCTCTCAGTCACACCCAGTGATGCTCAGGGGTTACTCCTGGCTCTGCACTCAGGAATTACTCTTGGTGGTGCTTGGGGGACCATATGGGATGCTGGGAATTGCCCGGGTTGGCCATGTGCAAGACAAACGCTCTACCCACTATGCTATCGCTTCAGCCCCATGGGTTTCATGGTCTCTTAAGGGAAAAAAGGACTAAAGGGCTGGGAACCTTGAGTGCTCTTGCTCATTATTTTGCAATTGGGTCTGTGGGCAGGAAGGGGCCAGATGCCCCAGTTAGGAAATGAGTCTTTGTGCTCAACCAGATGCCCTTAAGTCAGATCCGCTGGCAATGCGCAGTGGGGGGTTTGGAGGGGGTGGGGCAGAGGAGGACACCAGAACTTTCCACCTGGAGAGGCCTCAGGGCCAGGGAGTCCGGAGCCTCAGGAAGCCCCCCCACCCCTCCACCTCATGGGCGTTGTTGGGCCTCACCCTTCAGGTGCTTCCAATGGCTGCCAACACTACGGGCCCCACGGCGTCCTCTGGAGCAAGGTCCTCCTTCATCCCGCTGCTGGCCAGCTGCCTCCTGTCTGTGGCGCTGGCCCTGGGGCTCCCTGGCAACCTTTTCGTGGTGTGGAGCATCCTGGCAAAGATGCGCAAGCGCTCTGTCACTGCCCTGCTGGTGCTGAACCTGGCGGTGGCCGACCTGGCCGTGCTGCTCACCGCCCCGTTCTTCCTGCACTTCCTGGCCCGGGGCACCTGGATTTTCGGCCTCTTTGGCTGCCGCCTGTGCCACTACGTCTGCGGCGTCAGCATGTACGGCAGCGTCCTACTCATCACCACCATGAGTCTGGACCGCTCGCTGGCTGTGGCTCGGCCCTTCCTATCCCAGAAGCTGCGCACCAAGGCGGTGGCCTGGCGGGTGCTGGTGGGCATCTGGGTGGTGTCGGTGCTTCTGGCCACGCCGGTCATCGCCTACCGCAAGGTGGGTCTGATGCGGGACAACCGGACCGTGATGTGCTTCCTGAGCTACCCCAAGAACGGCGACAAGGCCTTCCACCTGCTCTTCGAGGCCCTCACGGGCTTCCTGCTGCCCTTCGTGGCCATCGTGGCCAGCTACTCGGACATCGGGCGGCGACTGCAGGCGCGCCGCTTTCGCCGAAGCCGCCGCACCGGGCGCCTGGTGGTGCTCATCATCTTGGCCTTCGCCGCCTTCTGGCTGCCCTACCACGTGGTGAACTTGGCCGAGGCGAGCCGCGCGCTGGCCGGCTGGCCCCTGATGGCCTCGGACCCCACAGGCCGGCGCCTGTCCCTGGCCCGCCACGTGCTCATCGCGCTGGCCTTCCTGAGCAGCAGCGTCAACCCGGTGCTGTACGCGTGCGCGGGCGGGGGCCTGCTGCGCTCGGCCGGCGTGGGCTTCGTGGCCAAACTGCTGGAGGGCACCGGCTCTGAGATGTCCAGCACCCGCCGCGTCGGCACCCTGGGCGGCCAGACGGTGCGGGGCGCCCCTGTCGCGGCCGAGCCGGGTCCCACCGAGAGCCTCACGGTGACCCCCGACGACCCTCCGGAGTGAGGCGCGCAGAGCCAGGACCCGGGGATGCGGCGGAAGGATGGAGGACACATCAGCTGGGGGCGTGTGGGGGGCCCTTGCGGGGGCCTGACCCACTTCTGTGCCCCAGGAGAGGACCAGGATGGTGTGGGGAGGGTGTAACGGGGAGCAAGGAGAGGGAGGGGCATGGCGGAGCCAGGGCCCAGTTGAGTGTACAGCTCTATTAAAACCACGTCTGAAATCGGGGCGACTCTGAGAGCCAGGAGTGTGTTATGTGGGATTGGGGGGGGGGGGAATGGGAGTCCTCTGGGGGTCCTGCTCAAAGATTGAGAGGCATCCTTCCCATCCCTGTGCTGTTCAGTTTTGGGAGAGGCATTAAAATCAGACCTAGGGGGAGCTGGAAAGAGCCAGCGAGGCTGACTCTTGCCTTGCACACCGCTGACCTGGGTTTGGCTCCCAGCACTCCATAGGACCCCCTGAGCCCCAACAGGCGTCATCCCTGAGAACAGAGCCAGGACTAATTCTTGAACACCACCGGGTGTGGCTCACAAACCAATACCAGCCAACCAATCAAAAACAAAGCCCAAAGCAAATCCCCACCCCCCAACACCAAAAAAAACCCAAACAAACAAAAACCCCAAAACCCAGAACCAGACCGAGGGCCCAAGAGAGAGTGTAATGTGCAGGAGGAGTCTGTGCTTTGAAGGCCGGAGGCCCAGATTTGATTTCCTGCCACCGTATGGCCCCCCTGAGCACCCCCGGAAAACACCTGTGCGTGTAGAGTGGGGAGCAGCCCCTCAGCAGCCCACTGCCAGGTGTGCCCCCCAAACCAAAAATAATAAGACTATTAAAATAAAAATAAAACAGTCATATGAGCACCTCTCCACACCTTTCTGTGGGGTACAAGTTACACTTTGAAGCACTCCCGAGGTGCCGAGGTACGGAGCAATGCAGTGGGCCCATGGGGACACCGGTGGCAGCAGGGCCTTCCAGGCCTGCGATAGCATCACTTAGCTTGACTTCCTGCCAGCAATCTCCCCTCTCAGCAGGAGATGCTCTGTGCCCATGGCCAAGCCCCTCCCTGCCTGCCAGCTCCCAGACCTCAGATCTTATCCCCTCCATGTCTGCATATCAACCTTTCACTGGCCCTCCCCACCTCCCCCCCAACTATACTCTGGCTCAGGGTGGGGCTGAGGTTTCTCTGTATGCACGAGCACCCTCAGGAGCAAGAATTCTCCAGGGGGGCTGGAGGGGTAGCACGGGGGTAAGGCACTTGCCTTGCACGTACTGACCCAAGTTCCATCTCGGCATCCCATATGTTCTCCCCAGCACTGCCAGGAGTAATTCCCAAGTGCAGAGCCAGGAGTAATTCCTGAGTGTAGAGCCAGGAAGAACCCCTGTGCATCTCCAGGTGTGACCTAAAAACAAAACAAGCCCCAAACAAACCAAAATAAAAAGAATTCCCTAGAGTACAAAGGATGAGACATTCTATCCTTGGAGATCACTGTGGGAGACCCTGGGGGTGACTCTGGGTCAACATTTCAGCAGCATTTCACTTCGTCACAGTCAGAGCAATGCAGAGAGCAGAGAGAAAAACCCAAAAGTCCACACGCTCTCTCTGCAGCCCACCTAGACCTTTCCCACGGACCTCAAAAGATGAGCAGGTGAGCATAAACCACAGATGCGGCAAGACCCACATGCATGTATGGGACAGTTGCAGAAGCAAGCACGGGGGCATCTGAGGGACCTGGGGGCAGGGGAACCCCCCCCCCCCCCATTGTTCACATGTTGTTCCTGCGAAGCCTGGGTCCATTTGGCCACTGCAGCTCAACAGGCCGGGATATAAGCTAAGTTCCTGGGCCTATCACCCAGGCTGCCTCGTCAGCACATGCTCAGTGCTTACTCAGCATCTGTAGAATGAATAAAGGTAAACGGCACTTCCTTGGCGGTGCCTTCCAGTATCTGTGGGTGGGGAGCAGGAAAGGACAAGTCCTGAGTTTTGAGTCATGTCGCTAAAACCCTTTATGCTTCCCAGGTGTACATGTGATCAGAATGGGGCTGGCGAGCAAACCGGGAAGTGGCAGCCACCCTCTTCCTCGCTAGTGACAAAGATTCATTCCTCTCCCACGTGTTCAGGCCCAGGATTTCACACACTCTCTCTGTTTGGCCCGAGGAGATGCTGTCCTGTGGGGGTGCAGGGAGAAGGGAACCCCCAGCTCTCCCAGCAGCCCCTGACTTCATCCGGCTGTGGTCATACTCATCTCTTTGGTGAAGCTCTGAGAGGCAGAGCACAGGCAGGCGGTGTCTCAGCCCAGGGTGGCCGAGGGAGGACCAGCTCGAGTGAAGTCTGTGTTTAGGAAGTAGGTGCAGAGCTGTCCCTTGCCCTTGACCTTGATGACACCCCGGCTGTAGCAGGTGTAGCCTAAGGACTGCAGCGCCTCAGCTGTCTCTTCAGTCACCTGCGATTGGAGGAAGGTAAGAGAGTGAGCGCAGGGCCCCTTCCTGCTTCCCCCAACAGTTCCCTCCACCGTGTCCCCCCCCTCACTTGGATCTTGCCCAACACTCCTGTACTCTCCATGCGGCTGGCCACGTTCACTGTGTTGCCCCAGATGTCATATTGTGGCTTCTGGGCTCCAATCACTCCGGCCACTACAGGTCCATGATTCAGCCCTGAGGAAAGGCGTGGTTAAGGGCTGTGGGAGAGAGAGCCCAGGGGGAGAGAAGGCGCTTGCCTTGCAGGAGGCCAACCCTGGTTCCACCTCTGGCACCTTGTGGTCCCCAGAGCACCCCCCAGGAGTGAGCCCTGAGCAAAAAGCCAGGAATAGTCCCTGAGCACTTCATGGGATGATCTCCCAAACCACCCCCCGACCCCCAAATGGGATGACCAAGAGAGGACCTGATGGGGTTTGGGGAGCAGTAGGAGGGAAAGAGGAAGTGGAATGAAACAGAGAGAAGAAACCTAGGGAGAGAAAAGGAGGATATGGCTTAGGAAAGGGATGGGGTGAGGCCCAGCAGCTTTTTTGCTCTGCTGGAAGGGGGAGTCTGCAGAGGGGCCGGGGTGACCCCGGTGGCTTACATAGGTTCTGAAGAGGGGGCACTTAGCGGGGGTGGGGGTGGGCGTGAGCCCAAAAGGGAAGGTCCTTACCCACACGCAGATGGAAGTTGTTGAAGGAATGCTTGTTGATAACCTCCAGCTTAGCCCCCAGGGCCATCGCGAATTCCACCATGGTGCCCAGGTGGCTACAGCTGCGCTCAGCATCCTGACAAAGGACCGGCCAGCAGGCCAGGTCAATGAGGACCTGGGAAGATCCCCCACTGACAGTGCCCCCAGGGGAGCTGGGAGAGGCTTGGTCTGCAAGGAAGGGGGGTACTACCTGCTGGGCGTCCTGCCCCGAGGTGGCATTTAAGCCTGTAGCTGCCATGTAGGTGCTGCCAATGGTTTTGATCTTCTCCACACCACTGAACTTGGGCTTGGAGAGTAGCTGGACAGAGAGAAGACTCTGTCCCCGTCCCTCTCACTCTCACCCTGGAACCCAGTCCCAGGCCACTGGAGGCTAAAGGGCCATGGTGTAGGCTCGGGAAGCAGGAGGGACAGGTTGGGAGGGTGGAAAGTTGCCGGAGAGGGCAGACCTGGGCAATCCGTGGAGCAGAGGAGGGATGGGGTTTGCGGGTGGAGAGAGCGAAGCAAAAGAAGGGACTGGTGGGAAATTCTGAGATCTGGGGGAGTTGTGGGGGGGTGGTCACCTCATCGAAATCAGCAATGATCTCATTGAGCAGCCGCAGACACTCGAGCCCCTCATGGTTGATGTTGGATTCAGAGTAGAACTCCTTAAAGTCAGGGACTGAGGCGAAGAGCACACAGACGCACTCGTAGGACTGGTGGTAGAGGTCCTGGGCAAGGGCAGGGGTGGGTGGGTGAAATGAGTGTTTGTCCCCCTCGGGATCTGCCTGGGGCCACCCCTCTCCTGTTAAGGACTGGGACAGAGGAAGTCCCACTGACTCAGGCATCCCAGATGGGGCCCCAGTGTGATTCTGAGAGCACAGAAGATTGAGGTCAGGCTCCTCTCAGAACAAAACCCCGGGAACCACTTCTAAAACTGGGATCCCAGACAAAGACAATCAGTTGCATATCTGCAAGAGAAAAGTAAAAATAAACAATATGGAGAGTGTGGCAAAGGAGAAGTGAGGGTAAGGTGGTAAAGATGTGACCAGATGAGACTGTCACCCAATGAGTGCTTTAAAGTCCTATTTTTTTCGGTCTGTTTTTTGTTTGGGGGACACACTCAGTGGTGCTCAGGACTTTCTCCTGACTCTGTGCTCAAGGGTTATTGTTGGCTGGTCTCAGGAGACCAGTGGGTGCCAGAGATTGGGCCTGAGTTAGCCATGTGCAAGGCAAGCACCCTACCCACTCTACTATCTCTCTGATTCCCTGCTTTAAGGCCCACTGATGGCACTGAGGCCACTCTCTAGGAGCTAAGTTAAGGACAGAAACAGAAGCAGCTACAAGAGACCCAGTGCCTACAGGAAGACTATGAGTTTCTGCTTTGATTTTGAGAGCAGAGAGCAGATAATGGGATCCTGAGACTATGAAATAACTCCGCCACCCCAATAGTTTCTCTAATACCCCCCACCCCACTCAGGCCAAGAGTGCTTCTGTTGCATAGAAGGTGACATGATGGGAAAAAGAAGAGAGAACAGGGAACCCAGGTATGGCTCAAGTGGCAGATGTATCTGCCATGTAAGCATGAGATCAGACATTCCATGTCCAGTGCCACCCACAGTTACCAAGTATGGTCCTGCAGCTCTGCAGTTTGGGTCCTGGGCACCCTGCAACATGGCATGCAGTCAATGGAGCACTGTGGCCAGCCAGGTGTGTGAGCATCACAACTCAAGTGTGAGACCCTGAGTGAGCACCACAGCCCACCCCGGTCTTTGCAGCAAACGACAACAGGAAAAAGGGGAGAGGGAAGGAGAATGGACAAATTCAACAAGATAGTGTGAATCAAATAAGGCACCCACAGTGCAAATGAAGGGCAACCTCATGGGCAGAGACTGGCAAGGTCCTGGAGTCTCTAGGGCAGCATGGCCCATTGGAACTTTCTGTTCTGTTGGGAATTCCATTTCTGTGCCATCTGGTCGGTCGCTGCCAGCCCCCAACAGCCACTGAACACTTTAAATGTGCCCCTTGAGAGTGAGGAACTGGACGCAGATTCAAACATCTCCATCTGCCTATTGGTTATGCTCTGGATAGCACACGTCCCGGAAGCTGGGTGATGTACAACCTTCACTCAAATCCCACCGACACACCATGAAGCTTCAGAACTGAGGAGTCAGGCACTGGACACAACACTCCTTCAGAGTGAGAACTCAGGAGGCAGATTCTCTGTGCTCCCCAAAGATGGAACCTAAGATCTGGGATCGATGGAGGGCGGCACCTGACAGATACAGTGTGGCTGTACCCTCCTCCCCAAATCTCCATGGGGGATCTCCAGAGAGCACAAGCCCAGAGCCAAGAATTTCCTGGGAAATGATTTCTAGGGTTTTTAGGTCTCCTATGTCAGGGAGGGAAGTCACCTCGTTGCGCCGGTTCTGGCCGATGAACTGGGGGGCCACGTGTGCCGGGAGCACATTCTCCAAAAGCAGCCGAGTCAGGTTCTCCATTGTCTCAGTCTCCTCCCGCTCCTGCCGCAGCTTTTTCTTCCACAGGAAGTCCAGGCGGCAGTAATACTCATTCTGGGGGGCCGTCCGGGCACAATATGGGGAGACACAGTGCAGGGAAAGTCCCGGCTCCTGAGCATTCATGCCCACTCCCTGAGGCCCTCTACTCACCCCGCTTTCGAGAGAAGATCCTTAGAGATGGGGACTACCTTTGGAATCAGAGGATTAGGGGTGGGGGTAGAGGCTCTCTTTTTTTTTGAAGGGTTTGGGCACACCCAACAGTGCTCAGGGCTTACTCTTGGCTCTGTGCTCAGGGAGTATTCCTGGGGGGGTTCAGGGGACCATATAGAATGCTGGGGATTGAATCCAGGTTGGCTACATGTGGGGTTAGTGCTCTACCTGCTGTACTACTATTTCAGGCTCCACTCCAAATTTTTATGTATGTATTTTTGGTTTTGGGGCAATGCTCAGGGTTAAGCCCTGGCTCTGAACTCAGGAATCACCCTGATGGTCTCATATGGGATGCCAAGAATCGAACCCTGGCAAGAACTCTACCTGTTGTACTATTTCTCTGGTTCCTCCATTATATGTGTGTGTGTGTGTGTGTGTGTGTGTGTGTGTGTGTGTGGTGTATCACTGTCACTGTCCTGTTGTTCATCGATTTGCTCAAGTGGACCAAGTAATGTCTCCATTGTGACAATTATTACTGTGTTTGGCATATCGAATATGTCATAGGTAGCTTGCCAGGCTTTGCTGTGCAAGATACTCTCAGTAGCTTGCCGGGCTCTCCAAGAGGGGCAGAGGAATCGAACTCGGGTCGGTCACATTGGCCGCTTGCAAAGCAAATGCCCTACCCGTTGTGCTATCACTCCAGCCCACTATATATATATATATATATATATATATATATATATATATATATATCTTTTTTTCCCCTTAAGCATACTTTTCCTTGTTGGGGGAAGGAAGGGAAGGGAGAGAGGCAGGCACACCCTCAGATGAGTGAAATGAAGGAAAAGAAAGGGAGCAGGCAGGGTGATTTAGAAACTTCCAGTGCATACACCATTTGGGCTCAACTTGGGAGATGTTAAGAGTCAGGCAAAGGGGAAGAAAGGCCAAGTCATATGGCCACTTTTCCAGCCTCACCTGTCCTAGGAGGGCCCCGGAGGACTGAACGCAGTGACTTACCTGGCGGGCCAGGAACAGGAGGGTGAAGAAGAAGATGAAGAAGGAGATAGCGCCCATCAGTTTGGGTTCCTTCAGTACGCCTGGCCTGAGAGGACCAAGGATCAGGGCTGCCCCTTCCTGGTGCCCTTCTCCCTGCTCCCCACATCAGGCAGCCCCTTGCCTCCCTCCCCTGCCACCCTGGTGGTGTTTCAGGAAGCTCCCCCCATAGGCCTCCCACAGGACCTGGTGCCTCTGTCCAGTGGCCACATGTACCTGGAGGGGCCCAGATAGAGGCGGGCGATGAGGCAGTCGGACAGCCAGGCGTGGGAGTGCAGGAAGAAGGAGCAGGAGGCTGCCAGCCCGAGCAGCAGCAGCAGCAGCTTCAGCTCGAAGCTCATGTGCAGGTAGACGGAGCAGGAGAAGAAAGCCAGCACGCAGCAGTGCATGGAGTACTGTGGGTGGCCGGGGTGTTAGCGGCAGCCGATGTTCTCCCTGCACCCCGCCAGGGCCCAGGCCACTCCGAAGAGCGGACACACACACAGATACACATGCACAAGAACATACAGGCACGCACTGAAGGGGTAGTGGTGTCACGCCCCCCAGGACAAGGATAGGGTGAGGGGATCTGGAGGGGACAACTGGGCTGTGGGTCCACTCACCGGGATGCTGATGAGAGGCAAGGAGCCGGGGAGCTCCCAGGAGAGGTTGGCGGTCACCGAGGATATGTTGTGAGTGTGGAAAGGACAGCTAGCGGTTGCCGGTAAGAAGAACTGCAGAAGGAAGTGAGGGATGAGGGGAGTGCTAGGGGCGCCCCAAGCTGAGGACCTCACCATCAGGAGGCCCAGCCAGACTTCCCCCAGAGCTGGAGACTGATTTCCGGTTGGAGAGCCTTAGCACTGGGAGCAATGTCAGAGCTGGAGGAAGTGGGGCTGCCATAAGCACTAAACGTCCGTAGATTTGGGGAATGATTTCTTTCTGGGGGTGTCTTCCAGTGTTCAGGGCCCACTGGTGATTCTTGGCCAACTTATCCAGTCAACACAAGGGCCCTAGGATGCGATGATGCTTGAACCCTGCAGTTCTGGGGGATACCTGGATTACCCGAGTGGTGCTGGGGGCCTCCAGGGCTGCACCCAGCGATGTTTAGGGTGGTGAGGGCAGGGGTGTATGTGATGCCAGGGAGTGAAGCTAGATAGCATGTACAAGGCAGTCACCCTGATACGGTTCTCTGTCTTTTTGGGTCACACCCGGCGATGTTCAGGGATTACTTCTGGTTCATTCACTCAGGAATTACTCCTGGCAGTGCTTGGGGGACAATATGGGATACTGGGAATCGATCCTGGGTCGGTCATGTGCAAAGCAAACGCCCTACCCACTGTACTATAGCTCCAGTCCCCGGTTCTATCTCCTGGGCCCCATCAGGGGTTTCCCGCCAGTAGCTCAGTCTTCCTGGGCCTCATCTGCCACATGGGATTGCTAAGGTGTCTTCAGGGATAGATTTCAAGGACTGGTTCTGAGTTCTGAAGATCCCAGCTGAGCCTCAACTACAAAAGGCACCGAGAGGGTGCTCAATAGTGAAGCTCCGACCTCCTGGAAAGGAACAAAGATGTCCCCAGGGTGCTGGTCACAACAGTCCCAGCCCGGTTGGTGGCAATGAGTGCCATCTCTGTTCTTTCATGCTTGCCTCCGTCTCCATGTCTCCATCCCACCCCTGATTAGTACAGCTGGCTTTGCAAATCAAGAGGTCCCCGGTAGCTCTGACGGAAGGTCTGGGTCCCCCCTGTCCTTACCAGGATGATGATGGCCATGGTGAAGACCAGGAGGATGGTGGCCGTGCCCAGGGCGACTCGCAGTCCGGGCCTGGTGGCCACCAGGCCAGAGAGGGCGGGCAGCCAATGCAGCATCTTGGGACCTTTCAAGACGCACCTCTGTGGAGGGAGGGTGGCAACTCAGCCAGCGGGCAGTGGTGCCCAGAGCAGCTCAGTTGGGCTAAGGGCCCAGCTGGTCCTGCTGCCCCCGACCCACCTCACCGTCAGGTGCTCTGAGAAGCAAACGAAGAGGAGGAGGAGGAAGAGGAGGAAGGTGACACTGTAGGTGATGGTCAGAGCTGGGGGCCTGTGGGACAGAAGAGGGAGAAGGTGAGGGGCTGAGGAGGGCTTGAAGCATGCCCCCCACCCATCTCCTGTCGGGAGACATGGGGGGCTGTGTTCCTGTGGAAGTGAAAAGGCTGCTGATGGGTCGAGGTGGATGCAAAGTGGAGATAATGAGATGCTGTAAGTTCTCTGGGGCCAGGCAGGTTGAGGGAGGCATTGGGGCCAAACTGGTGGCCATGTCTGCCCATGACAGTCCCTTCCTTCCTGGTTGAGCTTTGAGTCCAGCTGCGTGGGAAAGTGAATAGCTCCCTCCTACGTTCAATTATTGTGTTGTTGTTGTTGTTGTTTTTTCCTGCAGGGAGACCCTCACCCACAACCCCAATGGGAATGTTGGGTGCTGGAGTCAGGCCTGGGGAGGCACAGGGAAAACTGAGGCAGGCTTGCCAGTAAGATGAGGACCATGATGGTCCCTGATAGCCCAGAAGGAGTGTTTCCTTGGGGGGTCAGGATCACAGGGTACAGGGAAGGGGACAAGGGTGTATCAGATCCAGTCTCTGGAAGAATCAGTGGTGCGAGGCTTGGGGGGCCACCCTGTCCATGGTCTCACCTGTTGGTCACCAGCATCTGAATGATGAAGTTGGAGAGGAAGACCAGGAAGGTGCAGGCTGCGTAGTACTTGAAGGCGGGGAGTGTGGAGAGCCGATACTGGAGAACCAGTACAGGGGTAAAATTGGGGGCCCACTGCTCATCTGCCCCTCACCGTGAAAGGGTCCACCCCAGTTGCCCCCACCGACCTCCAGCTCAGTGCCAGAATTCAATAGCAGCTCCCAAGGAGTCCCCCGTCCCCCGACTCCCCAGTATCCAGCCTGAAGACACTCACTTCCAGAGAGAGGCCCAGTCACAAACTCAGTAGACCTCTACTGCCCCTTCCCTAGAGCCAGGAAACGGAAGTTGGGGAGTCCTCTATTCCCGCTTCCCCAGTGTACCTCTTTTTCCATCTTCTCTTCTCGGAAGAACAGTGTCAGTGGGCTGAAGTCCTTCGACTGCTTCCACTGGCTGGTGGGGGTGGGGGCAGGCAAGGCAGTGAGCCCCAGCAGAGGAGAGGCAGGGCAGAGGGGGCAGTCAGATGAATCTTTCCTGGAGGAGATGAGAAGCCCCCCACTTCCCTCCAGGACCCTGGGTATCTGCGGCCTCCCCAGCCCTGCCCCTGTCTCCATACTTTTGTGAATTGAGCTGTTCGATGACCTGGAAGAACTTGGCATCCCCTGTGTCCAGTTCATCATCAAGTCCTCGGGGGGTGCGGCTCCTGCACAGGAAGTGCCTGACTGTCACCACACACCCTGATAAACATCTGGACCAAGCAGGAGCCCCCCTCCACACACGCCATCCCCTGGGGGAGCATGGTGGGCATCTCACAGATGGACCCCAAGTCAAAGCTGCCAGGGCCTCCCTCCTCACCGGTCCAGGCTCCACTGGGGGCTGAAGGAAGCCAGAGCCTTCTCCTGCAGGGAGAGCAAGGGAGGGGAAATGGGGCCATGAGGCCTTGCCTAGCTGCCTTGACCTTGGCCTTCCTGTTTCCCCTGCTTCTAGTGACGAGTCTCTGCATTGAACCTCCAGTGCCCTGAAGGGCGTGGGGGGGGGAGGAGGAGGTCACTTCTAGTTCTTTTATCTTCTTCCTACATGGTCATTCATAAGGCAATCTGTACCTCGCATGGGCTCTGTGTGCACTTGCTACATACCCAGGGAGCCAACAATCCTGGTGGGTTGAAGTTGAAGTAACAAAGGTACAGCTGGTAGGGCACTTGCCTTACATGCTAAACCCAGGTTTAGTACTTGGCACCCCGTATGGTCTCCTGAGCCTCACCAGGCATGATCCCTGGGCACAAAAGCCAGGAGTCATTCCTGAGCACTGCCTGCTGTGTCACCCCCTAACCCCCCCCCCAAACAAAAAATAAAGTGGAAGTGACAAGACCCAACATTCTGATTCTCTGAGTGACCTGGGGTGAGAAGTGGGCTGATGAGAGGCAGGAAGCAAACCATGACGAGGAAAGCAAAAGAGGAAGAGAAACCCATGGCTACAATGATTCTCTTATGCAGAAAGAGGGGTGCAGCACTGGTGTAGAAAGAGGGGGTGCAGCAAGGGTTCAGAGGCCAGGAAAGGGGCAGGGGCTGAGGCTGGGCTGGGGCAGAGGAGAGTGTGGGGACTTCTGCTTCTTGGCTCATCTGAAGGCAGCGGGTCACAGGGGCTGCAACATCCCCTCAACTGAAACCCTATGCATGTGCAGAGTGGGGTAGAGGAAGACGACAGCCCTAGGTCTGTGGTTTCCAACCTTAGGTACTCGCAGGAAAGCAATGTCAAGCAGGCAACAACAACTGGCTCACAGAGGTCAGAAAATTCCTGTTGAATTGGCACTGGTCTGTGGATCGGTAATTAAAAGTCACTGCTCTAGGGGTGAGCACGTCTCTGAAGCTACGCCTTCAATTTTGCTCCCCTCTCCAAATCACCTACATGCCCCCAGTGCCTATAGCCTACGTGAAAGCAAGGAAAACTCTTATTCATCTTTATCTCCTCAGGAACCAGTTCAGCGCCTGCCACACGGTAGGTGCTCAAAATCATGGAAGGAGGAAAAGAAGAATGGGTGGGTGGGAGGTGAAGTAGAAACCAGCACAAATACCGCCTCTGAACCCCTGAAGTTCTACAATCTTTGTGACTAAGCTGATTGTGATTCTCAGGCTTTCTAACATCTGGCTACACCTCCTGGAGCTAGGGATGAGAGATGAATTTCTGGGCTGGAGAGAAATTCTCAAGAACTGTCCTTGAGCATGGGGTTCCCACACCTCCTCCTGGACACATGTAGCCTGCACACCAGCAGTGGGGGGTCAAGGAGGTCTGGCACGGAATGGGGAGCGTCTCCACCATGCAGACTGTACCCAACGTTGTCCTGCCTCTAGGCTCCCAGCAACCCCCACTGGCTACCCACCATCCCCCACTGTGATCCCGACATGCAACTATCTCCCAGGTCTTCAGCCTGGCACTTTAGACCCTTCCCCACCCCATGTAGAGGCTTTAAAGGGGGTTCATGATTCCCTGAACCCCTTCTGCCAATGGCTTCCAAGTCCCCAGCACTCCTGATTTCTGCTTTTTTGGTGATGGAACACGGAGAGGGAGTTGAGTCATTTCAAAAGTCCCAGCTGTAGCCACTAGATTTGGGGAAGCTCTGCAGAAAGAAGCTTATAGCCGCTGACCAGCTCTTGGGAAAATCAGATAAAAGGGAAACTAGACTGAGGAATTTTCAACCTGGGACATCTCAACTTCGGGGTGTGACCAGGGTCCTGCATGAGGATGTTCTGGTCATTGGACAAAAACTAACCCCCCAAGAACCAGTCTATAGGGGAGATCCAGGCTCCCCCAGCAGCTGGTGGGTGCTTTCCAAAAGAATCAGCAAGGAATGGGTCTGGCCCATGGTTAAAACCAGTGGCTTTGGGGCTGGAGCAATAGCACAGCGGGTAGGGCGTTTGCCTTGCATGCAGCTGACCCAGGTTTGATCCCCAGCATCCCATATGGCACCGCTAGGAGTAATTCCTGAGTGCATGAACCAGGAGTAACTCCTGTGCATTGCCGGATGTGACCCAAAAAGCAAAGAACAAAACAAAAAAACAGTGGCTTGGTTTTAACCCTTTTCCACCTGTAGACCAGCTCCTGCCTGCACTGACCTGAATTCCAGTAGTTTTAATCCACTGCAGGGGATCAGCAGTTTCAAAGCCAGAACCAAGGGCTTGAACACTGTCCTGACGGGAGGGGAAGGTGCACCCCTTCCCTCTGTCTACCTCCCCCTACATGTGCACACACATACACACACACACCACTCACTCATACGCACACACTAACACACACTCACTCATATACTGGCTCACTCACACACTCATGCACACACTCTCACTCTCGCTCACTCTCACACATGCTCACAGTCACACTCACACATGCTCAAGTACACTCACATGCACACTCACACTCAGTCACACTCATACATGCTCATGCACACTCACATGCATACACTCATCTCGCTCACTCTCACACATGTTCATACACAGTAACATACGCTCATGTACACTCACACTTACTCTTATGCACACATACACACTCTCACACTCATACACATTCACACTCATTCACATTCAGTCACACTCAAACATGCTCATGCACACACTCTCACACTCACAGTCACACTCACACATGCTCATGCACATACACTCTCATACATGTTCACGTACTTTCACATGCACACTCTCACACATGTTCACACACAGTCACACTCATACATGCTCATGAGCACACACTCTCACACTCACACTCAGTCACACTCATATTGCTCGTGCATACTCACCTGCACACACACTCTCACACTCGCTCCCTCTCACACATGTTCATGCACACACACTCCACTCAGTCACACTCCCTCTGCCTGCTCAGGGAGACTTCCTTCTTGAAGGCCATGTGAGCATTTCACTGTCACCTCACTCTCTCCATGTACCCATGCCAGAGCAGGACACCCGGTCTGTTACTGCCCTAGTCCGAATGAGGGTTGAGGAAGAGAAGGTACAGTGAAGGAACTGAGTTAAACAGACAATTCCTGCTGGAGGTGGGTGTGTAGCCCAGGTAGAGTCAAGGAGAAGTTTGCTCCATGCCTTGGGGTCCCTGGAAAGCTTCCTGAGTGAAGACTAAGGGACTGTGATCCTGGGTTTTTGGATCTTCTCCTAAGCCTGCTTGGAGGGTGGTGGTCTCAGCCCTTTCACGGGGCCCTTGTTGGAAGAGCACATACCGGGAGCGGGGTGGAGGTGGACACGGGGCTATCCACATGGCTCAGGTGAGCAAAAGGCTTGGCTGCACCCCAGGACTCCAGGTAGCGGGTCATCAGCAGGGAAGGACGCATTTTGGGGCCCTCAAGAGAAGACAGCAAGCCTCCAGCGGTGCCCTTTTCATCCTCCTCAGCCTGGGGCAGAGCTGGGTGTCAAGATCACAGACCTGCCTCTTCTCCCCACACCCTTAGGGGCTTCCTGACCCCCCTGCCTCCCGCAGCAAGTGCACTGGGACTCGGGAACTCAGTCTCTGGCTGAGTAGGAGAGACTAGGGTTGTTGGCCAGAGATGCTCTGGGTAGGGGTCCCTGCTCTTCTTTTACCCGGGGATCGATGACCAGGTAGGTAGGCTCCCCCAGATCCCGAAGGTAAGGGTCCCGGTGTTCCATAGCTGCAGCCTCCACTGCATAAGCACCTGCCAGCAGGGCCAGGGTAGCCCCTGTGATGTGCACCCGCCTGGAGGGAGGAATGGCCGGAGTCAGGAGGATGCATTTAGACCTCTTATTCCCCAAGGACCGAGACCAGGTCTTGACTGTTCTGGATTGTCTCTCTCAGCTTCAGCTCTCTCTCCCTGCTCCTCTGTGCCTCCCTGATCTGTTTGCAACATTTTTTATTTTTTGGTGGTGGGCATCGGCAGTTCTCCAGGACTACTTCTGGCTCAAGCTTGGGTGTTTCCTGGTGGTGCTTCAGGGACTATGCATTGCCAGCTCCTGGATGGGGGAGGGGTGCTCCCACATGCATAACCTGTGCTCAAACCCTTTGAGCCCTCTCTGTGCCCTGGGGTTGTGCCTATTCTAGTAAGGAACAGGAGATGAGTGGCATCATGTGGAAGGCCCCAGTGACCTCTTCCTACTGTTTCCAGGAGCTCTAGGACTTTTTTTTTTTTTACTTTTTGGGTCACACCTGGCGATGCACAGGGGTTACTCCTGACTTTGCACTCAGGAATTAGTCCTGGCAGTGCTCAGGGGATCATATGGGATACTGGGAATCGAACCCAGGTCAGCTGCGTGCAAGGCAAATACCCTACCCACTGTGCTATCACTCCAGCCCAGGAGCTCCAGGACTTACCCTGGCACGCCGCCCGCCTCCATGTGGTTGGCCAGCGTGACATCATGGGACCACACGTCATACTGCCACTTCTGCAGCCCAATGACTCCGCAGAGCACACTGCCAGAGTGCACGCCCACACGCATGTTGATATCCACACCCGTGGCTGCCCGCAGCTTCCTGCACACGGAGTGTGGGGAGCAGTTCAAGTGGCTCCCTCTGCCCTACCCAAGCCACACCTCTTCCTCTGCCAAGTTTCCACTACCCAGCCAGCCTGTGCCCTACAGCCATCACTGGCTGTACCATGGGCCAGCTGCCCAAGCTGACCTGATGGCCCGACACATGTCCAGCCCCATGCGCACGCAGTTGATGGCGTGGTCTGGCAGCGAAAGTGGTAGGCCCGAGACGCAGTAGTAACAGTCTCCCAGGATCTTGATCCGCATGCATTCGTGCTCCTGGGGTGGGGAGAACGAGATGGCTGGAGCGAGTGGGTGAGGATGTGGATGCTGAAGGCCAGCTGGGGTGGGGGGGCATGTGGAGGTCAGGTCCAGGCACTGTCTGTACAGTGTCATCCCCAGAGCATCCCTGTGTGTGGCTCACCCCAGTCAGATTCGACCCTATGAAAGTGCCTTCAGGACTGAGAGGGGTTTTTTGGTGTGTGTATGGGGGTGGTGACTGAGATGCAAGATCTGGTTACTTGGGGGTGTCCCTGGACTCTGAGATAGCGTGGGAGCACTGCTACAAGTCATTCATAGATTTGAAAATGCTCCCATGGAGTGTGGAGCTTGGCAGTTTAGTGGCGGTGTCCAGAGATGCCTATGTCAACTCTCTTTGTGTTTCTTGGGGGGACTGGGAGATGTTTGGGGATGTGGAGAGGTCTCCTCAGTTTTGAGGATTCTATGGAGGGTTCTTGCTAGCTCTGAGGGTTCTGTGAAGGGGTCTCCCTGCTCTGGGGGTGGTCTGTGGTGAGGCCTTCCCAGCTCTGGGGGGTCTATGGAGGGATCTCCCCAGCTCTGGGGGGGTCTGTGGAGGGGTCTCCCCAGTTCTGAGGTTTCTGTGGAGGGGTTTCCCTGCTCTGAGGGGTCTGTGGAAGGGTCCCAGCTTGGGAGGGGCTGTGGCAGGGTCTCCTAGTTCTGGGGGGGTCTCCCTAGCTCTGGAGAGTCTGTGGAAGGGTCTTCCCAGCTCTTATGGTGCCTGTGAAGGATCTCCCCAGCTCTGAGGGGTTTGTGGAGAGGTTTTCCCAGTTCTGGAGCACAGGGTGAGCAGTCCTGTCCCTGGGGATGTCTGAGAAGGGTCTCCTCGGTCACATGGGGCACGCAGTAACCCTCCTGGCCTCTGGACCCTGCTTGATTCTGAGGAGGCTGGGAGACTGTGGAAGGGGGTGTAGAGGGAGGAGTGGGGTGAGACGGGAGGCCTCTCTGACCTTGGCGATCTGGTCAAACTTGCCGAAGAGCTCGTTGAGCATGAGCACCAACTCCTTTGGCGAGCACTCACTGGCCAGTCGCGTGAAGCCCACGATGTCTGCATACAGCACACTGGGTGGGGCAAGGGGTCAGTCCTGCAGGCATTCTGCGCCTCCCTTCCTCTGGCCACCATCACCCCAACTCATCCCTTCCCTCCTGTCACCCTCCTCCCTACCTCACTCCCTGGTGTCTCTTGACATAGAGGCTGTGGAAGTTGTTGGTACTCTCTGGTCGGGAGCCCTGTCCAGCCTGCAGCCGGGCCATGATCTCTGCCTTCATCTCGCGGGCCAGGTAGGCCGGAAGGATGGACAAGAGAAGGTGTTCCTGGGAGAATGTACTATGAACACCAACCCTCCTGCTCCCCAAAGTCAGGACCCCCTACTCTCGGAACACCCTTGGCGCCCACACTCCCCCAGACCCACTAGGAGTTCCCTGGTCTTCCCAGCTCCACCCCACCCCCAGCTGGGCTCAGCACCCCATCCTGCTCTGAGCACCTGAATTCGCGGCACTACGGATGGACTGAGAGCCCATGGTTTAGTATCAGCGCGTCCTAAAGTGCTTCCACAAACCTTGATTGGAGCTGACGACAGCCCCAGTTGGGCCCCGAAGGAAAGAGAAGCTCAGGGGCCGCCCGAAGTCATGCGCATCCCTCTCTCTGCGCCCGCCCGCCCCTCCCCCCCGCACACCTGGTGCTTCTTCTCGGTGTCCAGTCGGCGGCGCGAGTGCAGCGAGGTCAGCGCCTCCCGGAAGGTGGCGCGCAGCGCGCGCTCCATCAGCGCCTTGTGGTACGCCCCCGCCACGTTCCCGCACAGGAACAGCACCGCGTTAGCCGCCAGCTGCGGGACAGGGTGGCCTCAGCGCGATGCTCGCGGGGGGAGCTGCCCTCTGAGGGGCCTGGCAGGGACTACAGCACAGACTACAGGACCGCAGCTGCAGTGAGAGGCCGAAGTTCTTCCAGGCGGCTGCTGGAGGTGCACCCCTAATGACGCCCCTCCCCCAAGCCCTACCGCGCATCCCCCTCTGCCCCCCACCCCCAGCTCCAGTACCAACGCAACCTTCTCTCTTTTCCTCCCTGCCTCTTTCCCCCACTCCCTTTTTTGGTTTGTTTTTGGGCCACATCCTCCAATGCTCAGGGGTTACTCCTGGCTCTGCACTCAGGAATTACTCCTGGAGGTGTTCCGAGGACCATATGGGATGACCAGGATAGAACCTGGGTCCGCTGCACGCAAGGCAAGCACCCAGACTGTTGTACTATCACTCCAGCCTCCTTCCTCCCTCCGTCCTTCCTTCCCCCTCCCTTCCTCCCTTCCTTGCTTTCTTTCTTAGTTCTACCTTCCTTTCTCTTTCTCTTTCCTTCTCTCTTTCTCTTCCACTTTCTCTTTCTTTCTCTCTTTCCCTCCCTGCTTCTCCCTCCCACCAACCCTTTCTTTCTTCCTTCCTCCCTCTCTCCCTCCCTCCCTTCCTCTTTCTCTTTTCCTCTTTTTTTCTTTTCCTCCCACCCTTCTTCCTTCTCTTCGCCTTCCTTTCTCCCTCCCTCCCTCCTTCCCTCCCTCCCTCCCTTCTTTCTTATCTTCCTTCCTTTCCTTTTTTTTCTTTTTGGGTCACACCTGGTGATGCTCAGGGGTTACTCCTCTTCTTCATTCAGGAATTACTCCTGATGCTTGGGGGGCCATATGGGATGCTGGGGATCAAACTCAGGTCAACTTCATGCAAGGCAAATGCCCTACCTACTGTACTATCATTCTGGCCCCCCTTTCTGTCTGTCTATCTATCTTTCTTTCTTTCTTCTTTCTTTCTTTCTTTCTTTCTTTCTTTCTTTCTCCCTCTCTTTCTCTCCCTCTCTTTCTCCCTCTCTCCTTTCCTTCCTTCCTATCTTCCTTTTTTTTTTTTTACAGTGCTGGGGATTGAATCCAGGACCTCACCCATGCAAGACAAATGCTCTACCCCTGAGTAGTTGAGTGACATGCCAGGCTAAGTCTCTTTCCCCTTCCTGATGCTATAGACTAAACCCAGGATATCACACATGCAAGGCCCGCTCTAATGCTGAACCACAACTCCACCCAAAAGACCGAGAAATCTTTTGCACCTTTTCTTCTTCTAGAATCCCACAGCACTCTTGTCTCTCCCCCACCCCCAGCACAAAGTCTTTAAGCTTCAACTTTTGCATTCTCTTTTTGCATTCTCTTTTCTCATTCTGGTGAGCACCGTGTGGAGACAGTGCACCCACTCCTCAAGGCAGGCCTTTGCCATACTCCCAACTCCCAGGTCAGCAAATGCACCATGAATGCCTAAGGAAAGCAACAAATGCGGCAGAACCATCAGGCGCAGCCTGACCCTCCTGTGGTCACCTGTGGCAGCAGTGCGGGCCTTGAGTCCGGTTGGGGTCCAAGATAGAATCCAAGGGCCAGCAGGTGTGAGAGTGATGAGGTGAGGCCCGCAGCAACTGCGTCCCACATACCCAAGGGCAGCATAGCGTACACAGTGAAGATGACAAAGAGGAAGAAGGACACCTAGAAGGGAGGATGGGAGACTGCTCACTACCTGGGTTCTGATTCCAGGCGACGGCCCCCTTCCCGCTGATCTTCCTGGTCCACCTCTCACCTGGTCCCAGGCGCTCACTACGCCTCCAGTGAACAGGAAGCTATGACCAAGGGCGAGCAGTGCCACCCACACGAAGCCTGAGAGGGGTCGTGTCCAGCGCTGCAGCCACTGTTCCCGGGAAGCCAGTCCCAGCAGCAGGGAGAAACCGCCCAGAGCACACAGCACAATGGTCAGGAAGCCTGGGTCTGAGATCAGCTCCTGTGCAGAGGTGGGGGATAGAGGGGATGGGAGACAATTTTGGAAACTGGGGTCCTTCCAAAGAGAGGAAGAATCCGAAGCCCCTCAGCCAATTTTGAAGCTGCAAACCCGAGTATCAAAAGGAAGCGAGCACCTCTACTTGGCATTCAAAAGAGATAATCTGTCTGAAAGCGTCTCTATCCCAGTTCTGTCGCTAGAGCTTGCAGTATCACATGGTTGAATCTACTTTTCACACTAACATGCCACAAGGGCTCCTGAGCCTGGACCCGCCTACCTGAAATACCTGGTGATCACCCCATCGTCTGTATATGAGTCCGTATGTGAATCTTTCTGTATTTGCCCTGTGTGAACTCACAATCTTTCTGATGAGTCCTAGATTTCTTATCTATGGAAAAAAAGGCATAATGCTAGCCTAACATGCCAAAGCAACCAGAAAATCCTACCTCATAGGATGCATAGAAGGATGTAATGATTCCAACTATGTTCTTTCGCCTGAGGCCCAGTGAGCACTGGCTGCACACAGCAGCCACCTGAGGAATGTCCACAGCCTGATGCTCTTGCAAGCTTCCCTGAGGGACCTGGAGACAGTCCTTGGCAGTATGGCATTTATCTCTGCCCCTAGTTGGTCCCATTTTTAACCTCCTAAAGCCCCTAAACGGGCCCCTAGGTAGATGAGGAGCCTTTGGAAAACCCTTGGGTCTACCCTGCCACCCATGTGCCCCAGCCTGCAGAACAAGGATTATGTGGTGAGCTCTACGTATGGGTGCATCCAGATTCCCTCGCCTCCTGCTGATCCACTTCACCAAAAAGGGCACTTCAGCAAAAGGGGGGATTGGGCCACAGCTGGCAGTGCACAGGTCTTACTTCTGTGCTCAGGGATCACTCCTGGTGGGTCTTGGGAGACATATGGGGGTGCTGGGGATCAAGCCCAGGTCTGCGTGTGCAGGGCAAATGCTCTATCCCCTGTGCTACTGCCCCAGAGCCTGGATGAATATCTTTTTTGGCTTTTTGGGTCACCCCCAGCAATGCACAGGGATTACTCCTGGCTCATGCACTCAGGAATTACTCCCCGCAGTGATTGGGGGACCATATAGGATGCTGGGAATTGAATCCGGGTCGGCCACGTGCAAAGCAAATGCCTACCTGCGGTACTATCGCTCCAGCTGCCCGGATGAATATTTTTGGTTTGTTTTGTTTGGTTTTGTTTTTTGAAGCACCTAGAGGTGCTCAGGGGCTGTTCTTGGCTTGCCACTTGAGGTAGCTCCCAGCAGTGCTCAGGGAACCATGCAGAGCAGGAAATGGAGGATTCTGCACCCGAGTCCTCTCCCCAGCCCTGCAGTGGATAAATCTGACGACTTGGGGGTCGTTAAGCAGCTCATTTTGGATGACTGCGGGGTCAGATACATCCCTAATCATGGCGCCTTTGAACAAATATGAGCCTTGGAATCTTGCAAGCTTCAGAACTGCCCCCTGCTCAGTCATGCCCACCAACAAACCCTACTTCCTATCTTCAGGGGAAAGTGAACAGAAAGACCATGTGTGTTCAAATCTGGCCAGTTGGTTCCGCAAAGACTCTGTGTCCAGAACAGATGAAAGGTACTAGGCAGCAGGGGGTGCCCTACCTTCCTAGTGGCCCTGGACTGCTCTCCTACCACCCAGCTCTGGGCATAGATACCCTTTTGCTGTTCCACCCTTTGCTCCCACGGCTTCCTGAACTTCAGCTGGTGGTCTGCGATTCTCCTCCCTTGTCTCCCAGGAGGAAAAAGAAAAGTTGGAGCAGTTTGCTTCCAGAATGGACTAGAAGACAGACATCCCTCTCCTCCCCACCCAAAGAAATTGGAAACGGATTTATTTGGGGATTAGATAAGAGAGGGAAAGAGGGTAGTTTCAGGAAATGTTGTGGGCACTACTGACCTGAAGGCTCTATCAGAGAAAGAAAATCCGGGAACCAATTCCAACAAGGTCCAGTGTAATATCACCCCCTACCCCTGCACCCAATACACCCCTGCCTGGAGAAGTGGAAAATCCACTCTAGGATTTATTCTAAGGCCAGCTGCCCACAGAAGCTCAGGAGGACTGTCGGTTCTGAGGGAAGTTGGCAGCATCCAGGGCTCAGCTCTCTTCCTTATGTGGACCCAGAGGTGGTGGTGTGGGAGGTGACGCTACCGCCTGGAGATCTGGCTAGGGTCCCGCGATTGTTTCCCGGCTCCGGCAGAGAAAGCTCAGTCCTAGGAAGCCTCGTGGCACACCCCAGAGTGACCCTAAGAAGCCCCTCCAGTCTGCACGTCCCAGCGTGACCCTAAGAAGCCTGGCAGGTTTGCACTCCGCAGTTCGACCCTAAGACACCCCTACAGTTTTGCACTAGGAACTAGCAGGACCCTAGGAAGCCCCGCCCGTCTGCAGAGAAAGTGCGACCCTGGGAAACCCAGCCAGTCTGCACGCCCCGCCGAGGCTCTCAGGAAGTACCACCGAGGTCTGCTCGCCGGAGCGTGATCCCTGGAAGTCCCCCGCCGGTGTGCAGAGAAAGCGCGACCCTAGGAAGCTCCAGCGCGCCCCCCACCCGCGTCCCCTCCCCTCCTCGCCCTCGATGGGCTCCCGACTCACCCTGCCGGTGGCCCAGGCGACCGCCAGCAGCGCCAGCAGCGCGCCGAGCACGATGAGCAGCAGCAGCAGCACCAGCGGGTACTGCTGGCTCAGGCTGTAGTAGGTCTCGTAGAAGAGGTCCTCGCTGGGGGGCGGCCGGGGGCTGAACAGGCGCGCCATGCTCGGCCCAGCCCGGCTCTCCCGCGGGGCGCGCGGACGCCGGGGCTGCGGGGCGCGGGATGCGGGGCCAGGTTACCTCCGGGGCTCCGGCCCCGCAGGGCCCCTCTCACCCAAGCCCCAGCGTCAGCCACCCCGCGACCCCGTTTCCTTCCGGGAAGCCCCCCACTCCCGCCACTCCTCCCCCCAGCCCTCACCCAGTTCGCGGTAAAGAGATCTCCCCAGTCGGGGGCTCCTCCACCCGCAAACCCAGACGAGAAGGGCCCTAGCCAAAGTCTCCTCGCCTGGGTGGGTGGGCACGGTTTGCGGTGGAAACAAAGCGGCCCTGACCCCCCTGCAGGGACGAGGGTGGGGGGTGTCCGCCCCGTCCCAACTCCCCCGAAACTCACAGAAGCTGGTGGGCTCGGCCCGGGTGGGAGGGCGCGGGGGGGCTCAGTGCCGAGTCACGCTCGCAGCCCGGCCAGTGGCCCCGCGCCCCGCGAGACAGGCGCTTTCCTCCCGGCGCCGCGCCCCCTCCAACTTCCCAACGGGACGGCCCGGCCCCTTCCCGTGTCCGGCTGCTCCTCCGGCCTCCGCCCTCCTCTTGTCTTTCCCGCGCCACTGCCCTTTCCCTGGGCAGCTCGCGAGAACCCGGAATGCAGAGCACGGGAGAGACGCAGGAGTTGGGGTGAGCCCCGGGAGTTTCCGGGGTCCCGGTGAGGGTGGGATACTTGGATGAGGGATGACTGCGGGGCGGGCTTGGAGGGATGCCGGGCCAGAATGTGGGGAAGCAGGCACCAGGTGGGGGTGGATCTCAGGATGGGGGCAGGTGGGGCATTGGGGGAGGTGAGTTTCTCTGTCCCCTCTCCTGAGCTGAGCAACTGAGTGGGTCGATGCTTCCACCATGTCTAGCGGAGGCTTTTGTGTATGTCGCTTTGTGGGGCCTATGACGTTCCTCTCCCGGACAGCAGCTGGAAATCAAAGGGCTCTGCAGCTGGGACGAGATGGGGGTGTGCCTGAGTCCTGGAGGGAAGAGACTGCAGGGGGCCTGACCCCTGAAAACCTGAGCATATGGTGTGCTGTGTGATGGCTGTATCTAAAAGTTCCCACGGAATTCCCTTCCCAGGACGCTGCTGCAAGTCGCCAAGACTAGAAGAAAAAGTCAGTGGGGAGGGCAGTGAGTGGGGCCTAGCCTGTCTCACAGGGTCTGGGTTTAGGTCTGAGCGTCCAGAGGAAGTGTTCCTCCCAGAGATTAGAGTCTGGTTGCTGAGATTCCTTCCTGCCTCCGGCTGGGCGCTGACCCTGTGTGCCAGGCCACTGTGGCTCCTCAGCCGTCAGTGTCCAGCTTTCTGCCTTCATGGGACTACCGAGACCCCTGTCCTTCCCTGGCTATAGGTTTCTTTAGTCCCCCCAACGGGCCCTGGACCCTAGATGATACAGCCACAGACTCAGTTAAAATTCTCTTCGGTTTATTGACTCTTGGCGATACAAGGTCAGTTACGGTGCACACACCAAGGCTCACTGCTTCAGTTAGTTCCAGTGATATTATTATACTAGCACCAGAAGACAGCTCATCTGCAGATTCCCCAAATTCTGCTACTGGCGGGGAGGACGGGGCCACCGAGGATTCCAATGGATGACTGGGGGCCTCCTGGCCTGCGAGGACGAACCCAGGGCTCCTGGGGATGAGTACATTTGGTTGTTGTTTCCAAACTGCACCGATTGGCAGCCTTGTATGACAACATAGCCTTGAAGAGAAATGGTGGTGGATGAGTTAAGTCATCAGAAACTCAAGAGGAGAGAGCAGAGGGCAGCACCAGCGTGGGTTCACTCTGGGAAATGAGAAGTCAGGTCCATGGGACCCAGTGACTGGGTCTACATGGGTCTTGAGCCGTCCCCTTTGGGGCTGCCTCTTCAGAACCAGTGCTGAGACTTAAGAGGACTGGCCATTGATTTCCATAACTCTGATATTTGGGTCTTTTCTATTGGGAGGCCCTCTGGTTCAAGAGAATAGCTGGTGAATCTAAGGGTTCACAAAGTTGGGGCTGGGGAAGTCCCGGGGGTCAAATCTGGGCTTCGAGGTAACCTCAGCATGATTCAGTTGCATGGGTGTCTGTCAGTTTCTTCATGAAACAGGAAGGGGTAGATTCACGAAACAGGAAGGGGTAGGTGACCTCTTATCCTTCTGTCCCCTCTCCCCAAGGTACCCAGATTTAGATAGTCTTGAGGAAGAGCAGGTGGGAAGAGGAGAGTGAGGATGGGGTACCTGGTGCTGAACCTGGTGCCTGTGCCCAGCCATGCTCGGGGCTGCTTTGTTTCCCAGCCTCCTGTAAATAACACACAGCTCTCAGTCCCCTGTCCCTGAGCTGTTACCCCACTGCACACCTCCTCACTCCCAAGGGAACAGGAATAACAGACATCCTGGTGTGTCCCCTAGTCCTGACATGGTCTCACCTGATTCCCTGAGGATTCAAATCTTGGGTTCCTGGCCGAGTTGGGGCTGGAATTGGGCCTTCTGAAAGATGAGGTTTCTGCAGTTTGGGGCGGCCGAATTGGGGCTGATGAACTGGAAGTTGCCCCTGCTGCCTGGACACGATGAATCGGTTCCCTCTGTGTCTCCATCCTCTCAGCTGGGTTTGTAGGTCTTTCAGGAACAGAGGTCGGGGACTCTGTCAATCTCAGAGTGCTCAGCTGCTCATAGGGAATGCAGGTACTGCTTGCTGTGGTTCCTCTAAGACCATCCTGTTCTGTCCCTTCAAAGCTTGACTCAGGGGTAGGTGACACCCCATCACTGCTTCTGTTCTCAGACAGGTACGTCTTCACCTGCAAGGATGGGAGTGCGGAGTGGGGAGACCAGAATTAATCCCACCAAAGTGACTGGAGGTCCAACATCAGTTGGCCAGGAACTCAGCAGTTTGAAGTGGGGAGAAAGGGGTCAGTGAGGTCCAGGCATAAAGATGAATGGTGGGGGGGGAGTCGCTGGGGGGCCCAGGGAGCCAGGGGTGCCATCCTGAACATCTGCTGGAGTGGGGTGGGGGTGGGGGGTATCGGCACTCACCTTGGACACTGCATCATCCATGTCTGTCACCACCAGCTTTAGGACTTTATCAGTTTGGGGGCAGCAATCTGGAGAAATGGGAGAGTGGCAGTGGCAGGCGGGCAGAACTTACCGGGGCAGGCAGACCCAGGCCAGGCTATCAGTGGGCTTACCCTGGAAGGAAGGTCTGTCCTTGGGGACAGGGCTCCAACAGCGCTGCATTAACTCCTTCAGTTCTTCAAAGCCTGGCTTCTCAGAGCTGGTCTCGGGCAGCGGGGGACGGATGTCCCTCTTGCCAACTGTTTCCACCATCAGTGAGAAGTTCGACACAGCTGGGATAGGTTGGGGAGGAGATAGGTTGGGGAGAAGGCCTCAGGGTACGAGTGGCCACTGGCTCCATCGGATGGAGAGGCAGGGACTGGAATGCAAGGGGCCCTTGGAAATCTGGACAGTGGGGGAAGCAGGCAGAGAGGAGGGCTTGGGGTCTCGGGGTCAGAGGACCCTGGGGTACCTCTGCCTAGAATCTTACTCTCAACTTCTCTTCCAGCGAGCACGGTCCACAACAGGATGGCAAAGCTGCAGGAGACACAGAACTGAGGGCTGGCCCAAGTGGGAGCCAGAGTCCTCTCCCTCCCCAGTTCCACCCAGAAGGACCCAGGGAGGTGCAGCTTATTGGGAGTAGGTGCTAGGAGCAGCACCTCACCTGTAAACATCACTGGCCCTGGTGGCCCTTTGATTCACATCAGCCAACAGTTCTGGGGCCAGGTACTCCAGGGTACCCCGTGCTTTTCCAACTGCTACCCCTGACTGGGAACCTCCCTGAAATGTGGACAGGCCGAAGTCTGCCACCTGCGAAGGGAGGGAAGAGAACATAGGGAGGACTGGTCAGGGCCAGGCAACCTCCAGAACCCCAGGATGCTCTGCCCTCCTCTAGAATCAGCAGCGATGCCTTGCCTTTAGTAGGCACTTCCTTGGAAAGCTGGTGTGGAGGGTTAAGGGAATGGTAGCCCCCGCCACCCCCTTTCCCCGATGGGCCCTGCGTTGGAGTTCTGGATCCCTTTTCCATGGAGTTGGGTTAAAGTGCTAGTCTGGGGAGTCCGGGAGCGGTAGATATGGGGAGCTCTTGGACTGATCCTATGGGTCATGCATGGCCTGTGTCACCTGGCATACAGGCACCTGCGCAGGCTCTTAGGCAGCTGTGGGGGCGGGGGAGGTGCTCAGGAAACTCAGCAGCAGCAGTAGCAGCGCCACCCCCGCCCCCCCCCCCCCCCGCGTCCTCGGGCGGGGCGGTGTGTGGGGGCAGGGCTGGAGCGTGCATGGGCTTACCTTGGCGTGCAGATCGGAATCCAGCAGGACGTTGGAGGGCTTGAGGTCCCTGTGCAGAAGCACCGGGTTCAGGCTGTGCAGGTAACACATGCCGCGCACCAGCTCCCAAAGCAGGCGGCAGAGAAGCGGCCAGGGGCGCGGGCAGTTTGGCTTCAGTAGCTGAGCCAGGGACCCGTTCTCCATGTACTGGGTCACCAGGGCAGGTCCTGCCCTGCCGCCCCACTGCAGTTCGTTGGTGACCCCCAGCAGCATCACCACGAACTTGTTCCGTAGATTGACCATGGCTTTGACCTCGTCGGATATGGACTCCCTACAGTCGAAGGGTGTTCGGGGTAGCAGAAGTTGCGGCGGGGCTCCGCTCCTGCTCTCGGGGCGCGCCCCCTTTCCTCCTCCCATTCCAGGTCCGAGCGCGCTGTCTCCCCGTTCTGGTCAGAGACGCGCGCGCGCGCGCGCGCGCACGCGAGGGGTGCCCACCGCACAGGTTACTCACGCGTTCACGATCTTGACCGCCACTTCATCCGCCCACGTCTTATGCTTTGCCTTGAACACCCTGCCGAATCCACCTTCGCCGACGAACATCTCGTACTCCAATTCCTCGACAGGCACCAAGGGGGCTCGGGGGCCATTTTGCCTGAAAGAGCAGGCCCCCGTCCCCCTCCAGCAATCCGCGCTCTCCGCGAGCCGTCCCGCACCGGCCCGGGTGAGGCCACAACCAGGCGCGGTCAGTACGACCCGCGGCCCCTGGCGCGGCACCCCTCGCTCCCCGCCGGGCGCCTTGGCACCGGAGTCCCCAACGCGCGCGCGCTGGGTGCCGGATCCTCCTTCCACTTACCATATACTTCCCGCCCTCAGGCTGGCGCTGGGGAAATTTTCCAGCCCACCGCAGGGACCGGTTTCGGAACTTGGGGTCTGCTGCAGAGAGGGGTCCGAGAGGGGTTCTGAAGGGGGGTCCATGTTTTAGGATCAGGCGTCGGTTCCGGTCACTGGGCCCCGAAGGGCTGCGGCACTTCCTTCTGCAACCCACTATTCTAGATGACGCCTCCGGCGGCGGGGGCGGGCGCGGGCCCGGGCCTGGGGTGCTGCCGGGAGCTGGCGGTCTCGACTGTGTGAACTCCAGCGGTGGCGCGGTCAGATTAGGGTTATTGGACGTTTAGGAGTCTCCGAAGGGATTCTAACCTTCCAGGAACCGGCAATCAACCCTCTCGGGGTGGCTCGTGGTGGAGAGCGCCTGGTGTTGAGGAGGATGTGTGTGTGTGTGTGTGTGTGTGTGTCTGTGTTTGTGTGTTTATCTGCGTGTGTGAGTGTGTGTGTGTGTGTTTGGGGGGGGGTGTTCTGGCTCTCCTACCGCTGCAGGAGACTTTTACTATGTATCTGCACCCCCTGAGACTTGCTGCTTTGTCGCTGCTTTTACTGCTTCTTTTATAGAGAAGGAAATGAATGAAATCCCCTCATCTTGGTTCCTCGGTGCCCTGTGCCTTGGACTTCAGACCTGACTCAATAGGTTGTGCAGTTTCAGGGCTCTGATCTGAATCATCAGGTTGTCCAGTTTCAGGGTGGAACCCTCAAGTTGTTAGGAGGTGGTGAAGCCTCTGCCAGGGTCCCTGACGGCCCTTCTAGCTGCCCTTGTTTAGGTGAGCTCCTGCAATATTATTAATTTCCCTGTTCTGAGACCAAGACCCAGGTACTGTGGTCAGCTAGGTGGACGGGCTTAGTCCTAGGGTTGCTGACGTTGTGGTGTCCATATGTGGTGAACCTTGCTTCCTGCTCCCCTGTGTCAATCCGTATGAATTAACTGGTTAGTAATTCATATTTCCCGCTCATGCATCCTCTGGAGAATGTCCTTTGTGAACTCAGGAACTTGGGGGGACCTTAGAGTTTAGGATGGACAACAGGTGTTTGTATTTTACCTGCTCTGGTCTGACTGTGAGTGCAGGGAGTTAGATGTAGCTAGTTTGAGACCTTTGGTCTGCATGCAGGACTCAAGCCTGGGGGTCACGTACCAACTTTCAGAAATAAGGTACCTCAGCACATACTTTTGTCCTTCCAGTGGTCTAGGGCTCTGTTGGTTTGGAACTGAAGTGGCCCACAATTAACTGTGGCTTCTAGAGCAAGTAGGAGCTCCAGAATTCACACTATGCATGTTGGCAGAGCACACCCACATGATAGAGTCACTTGAGTCCCTGGCATCATATATTGTCCCTCTAAGCACCACCAGAGGTCACTTCTAATCACAAAGTCAGGAATCAATACGTCCCCTCTGTCCTGTGCCAATCCATGCAGATCCCATGTTCCTGACTTATGCATTCCCTGGAGAAGATCACCTGTGGACCCAGGAACTTGGAGAAACTTAGAATTTAGGATAGCCCCTGAGCACCCAAAATCCCATCCCTTCCTAAAGAAATTGATGGTAGGTGCCCAGTAACTATTTGCTGTCTTTGTTGTTGGATTAATAAGTGAACAGCCAAGACTTAGGGAGTTTCCTGAAAAGCTGAGAACCTGGAGTGTTCAGAGTCCTCTTCCTTGAAGAAGGCCTTGGCTGGCCAGGTAGAGTGGATATTGGAGCTCTGCTCTGTCCTGAGACCTGGAGCTACTGGTCCCAGTGGTCTCGGCCTTTGCAAGCCTACTTGAATGTCTGTCATGCCTTCAGTTCTCTCTTCCTGATGGTCTTTGATTACTATCGGCTCATCTCTAGTACCTATCCGCTTCCTTGAACATAGGTCTTGGGGTGAGAGGCAGAGGATGTGGTTGGTATGGTATTTTCTTGCATTTTCTTCCTATTTGGCAATGCTCAGGGAACCATATGCCTGGGATTGAACCCAGCTTTCAGCACATAAATCATATGCTCAGCCTATTGAGCTGTCTCTCTGCTCCACCAGTTCTTATCAGTTGTCTGATTAAGAGATTCCAGTATTAGGGGGCCAGAACAATAGATACTACAGCAGGTAGGGTGTTTTCTCTGTATGCAGCCAAACCAGGGTTGATTCCCAGCACCCCACATGGTCCCCCGAGCCTGCCAGGAGTGATCTCTGAGTGCAGAGCTGAGTATGGCTCAAGAACAAAGCAAAACAAAAAATTCCAATATTATATCAAATGGTATTGAGAAAAATTATGGATAATTTCTTTCTTTTTTTTTGATGTCTGAGGTTTTTTTTTCTTTTTCAGCATACCTGGTGGTGCTCAGGGCTTACTCCTGGTTCTGCACTTAGGTATCACTCCTGATGGGCTTGGGAGACCATATGTGATGCCAGGGATCAAACCCAGGTGAGCAGCATGTAAGGCAAGTGCCCTGCTCTCTGTATTATGTCTGAGTGTTTTACATTGACCTATATTACTTTGTTGTTGTTGTTGTTGTTGTTGTTGTTGTTTAGGTCACACCAGTGTACATTTTCTACCACCAATGTCCCCAGTTTCCCTCCTGCCACCCCACTCCCACCCTAGTCTGTCTTTAGGATAGACAGTTCTCTCTCTCTCTCTGTCTCTCTCTGTCTCTGTCTCTCTCTTTCTCCTTTTGGGCATTGTGGTTCATAAGATACTGAGAGGTCATCATGTTTGTTTGGTTCTTAACCTACTTTTAGCATGCAGCTTCCATCCAGAGTGATCACTTCCAACCATCATTGTCGTAGTGGTCCCTTCTCTATCCCAACTGCCCTCTCCCTCAGCACTTGTGGCAGGCTTCCAACAGTGGACCAATCCTCCTGGCACTTGTTTCTACTGTCCTTGGGTCTTAGTCTCATAGTATGCTTTTTTATATCTCACAAATGAGTGCAATCGTAAAGTGCAATCTGATCCAGGGCAGGTCATTGAAGGGATCATGATTTGAAGAGTTGAGATATAGGAATATGTTTATCGCTCTAATTCTAAGAATAATTTGTGGTAACTACTATTTACTTTGTGCTGGACATTTTTTTTCTGAGTCATTTTATTCTTATCATGATTCTGAGTTGGACCCACTTTATTTATTTATTTTTTATAACTAAGCATTCACCTTTATTTTTTTCTTCTTATATTTATTTATTGAATCACTGTGGGAAAATTTACTAAGCTTTCAGGTTTAAGTCTTGGTCACACAATGATCAAACACCTCTCCCTTCACCGGTACTCATTTTTCACCACCAAGAACCCCAATATACCCCCCTCCCAATGCCTGTGCGGCAGATGATTTCCACTTAACTCTTCTCTACATTGACTACATTCATTATTTCAACAAAAGATGCACCATTATAGTTTAGAATTCCCCCCCCCCCCGCCAACAATCAGAATTGCTGAAAAGGCATTGTAAAATACTTTGTTTTCTATAGCTGGTTATGAGAATCAAACAATGTTGCGTGGCTGCTATTGCGGCCACGCGATTTTGGATTTCTGCAAAGAGCCAGATAATTACAGATTGGTTTCTGTGCGTCTGGTGTTATGGCTGTGCCGGAGAGACGCTCGTGGGGGGGCAACGCTTGACCTCGGTAGGGCGTGAAGGACGAGCCAATACCACCCCCTCTTCCCATGATAGACTGCAGTTGCCCTGTCACCGCCAGCTCATACCTGGCTTTCTTATAAGCTCTGAGGCGGTGGCCACCTTGCTGCTGGGGGTGGGGTGGGGAAGGCAGAAGGGAGCAACACCCTTTCCCTCCCGGGGAGGCATGTTGCCGTAGTTTAACGCATGGTCCATTCACTTTTCTGACGCAAGTTGCCGGGCTCTGGATTAAGTCCTTTTGCCTCTGTAGCCATGGCCGTGCCAGAGAGCCGCTTGTGGGGAGCAACTTGTGACCTTGGTAGGGCGTGAAGGACAAGCCGGTACCTACCCCTTCCCATGAGACTGCAGTTGCCCCGTCACCGCTGGCTCATACCTGGCTTTCCAAGAAGCTCTGAGGCGGCAGCCACCTGGTATGCGGTCCAGATGCATTTCTGCCAAAAGCCTCTGGGTTTCGAGATTTGTTTCTGAGTCTCTGGGATCGTGGCCGTTAATTAGCTTTATCAGGAGCCAGAGAGGCCGTTTGTAGGCGGCGACTTGGGGTCTCGCTGGGATGGGGAGGAAAGGACTGGTTCCACCCCCATCTGGTGAGGCCCCGCGTGTCTCCTCACTGCAGGCCCAAACATGACTGTCCAGTGGCCTCTGGAGGATGGTGGTCACTGGGCCGCCAAGGGGAACAGGCCAAGGCATGAAACCTATTCCCACCTGGAGTGGTCCAGCCAGTAACCTACTGCAGGAACAAGACGCATTTCTGCCAAAAGCCTTTGGGTTCCGAGATTCGTTTCTGAGTCTCTGGGATCATGGCCGTTAAGCAGTTCGATCAGGAACCAGAGAGGCCATGCCTCCAATTATATAGTTGAGCCAGAGGTGGTTTGTTGGTGTGTCTCTCACATACCTAACTTTTGGCTGTTTACTTTCTTGGTAAACTTTGCCCCAAGTTTTTGGGGTCTGGCCAAAGGCACAGCAGCAATTTTCGGTATCTGAAAGCCTGATGGTGCCATCAGGCTGCTGATGCACTCACCTCACAGGTACAAACTGACCTGCTGGCGGCACCATACCCCCTGAGTTGGACCCACTTTAACAAATGAGAAAATCAAGGTGTAGGAAAGATTAGAAAATTTATTCAAATGCATAACTAAATAGCAGCAGGGAAGAAATGGGTTGGCTATGCTACTGAGACTTACTGATTATAATTTCGATTAAATTGAGAGCTAGAGTTTAGGAATGCACCTTTATGGCTTTTTTTTCTTCTTTCTTTTTTTCTTTTCCCTTTATTTTATTTTATTTTTTTTAAAGTTGTAGATTTACAATTTTTTGTGCTTTGGTCGAAAGTAGACCTTTATGGCTTTTAGAGTGAGAGAGAGGAAATGGCCTATGGAGAGGTGGAGACAACCTCTTTCTCACACATAGAGGCTCAGGTCAGGGAAGTCAAGGGCTGTGTGTGGGCTGAATGGACTGTGGCTGTGATGGAGAGTGTCTTGAAACAGCCAGGCAAGCTCTAGGAGAGTTTCCAGCTTACTAGCATATACACGCCCCTTCTGCACCCCTACCCCCTCACACCTCCCCACCCTCTAAGTGGCCAAGAGTAGATGACTGGATACATAAACTAGGGGACATCTACATAATGGAATACTATGCAGCTGCTTAGAAAAATGAAGTTGTGGAATTTTCTTGTAAATGGATGGACATGGAAAGTATCATGCTGAGTGAAATGAGTCAGAGGGAGAAAGACAGAGGTAGAATGACTGCACTCATTCAGGGGATATTAAAAAAACGTAATATGAGACTAAGACCCAAAGACAGTAGAAATGAGGGCTAGGAGGACTGGTCCTTAGTTGAAAGCTTGCTACAAGTCGGGTGGGATGGGGTGCAGTTAGGACAGAGAAGGGACCACTGTGACAATGATCATTGGAAATGATCACTCTGAACAAGAACTGAGTACTGAAAGAAGATAAAGTGATATGCATGATAACCTTTCAGTACCTGTACTGCGATCCATAGTATTTAAAGGAAAATGAGAGAGAGAGAGAGAGAAAATGAGAGGAAGAGAGAGGAAAAGTGTCTGCCATAGCGGCAGGCTGGGAGGAGGACAGGAGGGAAACTGAGGGATTGTTGCTAGGAAACGTGCATTGGTGATGGGATGGCTCTTGGAACATTATATGACTTAAACCCAATTATGAAAAACTTTGTAACTGTGAATCTCACTGTGAGAAAGAAAGAAAGAAAGAAGAAAGAGAGAAAGAAAGGGAAGAAAGAAAAGAAAGGAAGAAAGAAAGGGAGAAAGGACGAAAGAAAGAAAACAAATGAATATATGCTCACACCTGACAAACCCCACTCATCCACATCTGCACGCCCTCCTGCGCTGTTCACTCCTTGAAAGTTCTCCAGGGTTCTTTTCACCTTCCACAAGTCTTTGGGTACCTTTCCTTTCTTTCTTTTTTATTTTTGCATCTGTGTAAAGGAAGGGAAATTGTGGGCTTGGAAAGAAAGTCACCCTCGACTGAGAGACTGTGACGGAGATCACAATCCGAGGGAGAGAAGCCCAAGTCAAATGCCTCGTTTGGGTGCACTGAGTTGGAGCCTGGGCCTGGGCAGGAGTCCCCTACCCGTTGGGGCAGCTGGCAGAGCAGGAGCGGGTAGCTCACCCTCTACATGGGCTCGTTCATTCTCACTCATTCTCTCCAGATCCCTTTCGGGAGAGTGGGCTGCCAGCCTGAGTTGATAAGACCAGGAAGCCCATTGAAAAGGCTGAGATAAACCCATGCTCTTCCCTGATACTGGCCCCTACTGTCGGCTCAACACAGTCTGATGGTGACAGCATGTTACCCTCCTTTTAGGCACTTCACCCTTGGTGCTCTCCCAGGAAAACTAACGACTTGAGTAAGCAGGAGGAAAGTACTTGTCAAACCCTGGATCTTAAACTTGACGTTCAGCCGAGAGATTCTTCTTTGAAGGTGTAAATCTGGACGGGGTGATTTGCCCGCCTTTCATTCTGATCACCAGCTCTTCATGCGATGGCTTTCCCTTCCTCTTCTGTCTTGTCAGTCACTCTCAATCCATTTGCTTCTCTCGATGTTCCTGCTTTCAACATTTTCTGCTTTCAACTTTCCTTCCTTTCCAGTTTCTTTGGATCAGGTAATTACAGCCTAATTCTGAAAGACTGGAAAACAAAAAGGAGTCAGAGGAGAAACTCTTGATGTATGACCAAGGTTTCTGCAATGCACGGATGTACTTTTCTTTGGGTTCTCCTCCACTGCTGTTTCCTCCTAACCCACGAATTCTGTCCTTACTACACACGCATAATTTAAAATTTGTGTTTATCATTGAAGTGACTGACATAAAAGTTCCTCTATTAAAATGTTTGTGACCATAAATTCAACCAATTTTAGTATTCCACTGTACTGTTAAATAAAAGTCTGACACCTCTCTCTTTATGCATCAGAGATCTTCAGAAGAAGCAATATATAGGATATATCTGTGTAGGTATATGTATGTATAAACATACTTGTGTGTTAATATGTGGGAAATAGCAGGGCTGGAGTGATAGCACAGTGGGTAGGGCATTTGCCTTGCACGCTACTAACCCGGGTTTGATTCCTCCATCCCGCTTGGAGAGCCTGGCAAGCTACCAAGAGTATCCCGCCTGCACGGCATAGCTTGGCAAGCTCCCTGTGGCATATTCGATATGCCAAAAACAGTAATAAGTCTCACAACTTGTTGTGAGACATTACTGGTGCCCACTTGAACAAATTAATGAACAACGGGAGGACAGTGCTACAGTGCCAGGTCACACCCAGTGATGCTCAGCGGTTACTCCTGGCTCTGCACTCAGGAATTACTCCTGGCAGTGCTTGGGGGACCATATGGGATGCCGGGGATTGAACCCATGTTGGCTGAGTGCAAGGCAAATGCCCTATCCACTGTACTGTCACTCTGGCCCCAGGCCTATATTACTTTTATATGTGATCAAAAATGGAAAACTATCATAATTTCTGTAAGATTTAGCTATAAGGTTATTATTTACTGAGGTGTTTAAATTAGTGAAAAATTAGAATCTTCAATATCCAATAATAATAACTAGATTAAATGAATTATAAAATGAAAGATTTCTATCATTCAAATGATGCTCCAGGGTCTGGAGAGATAGTACAGAGGGCAAGGCACTTGCCTTGCATATGGCTGAACCTGGTTTGATCCTCAGCAGTATATACAGGCCCCTGAACACTTCTGGGATCTCTGGCATCACAGAACTTAAAGCCGCACTTCATGCTGGGACCCTTGCATTGAATTGCAGGCCTGGATAGCTGAAAATGGCAGGGTCCTCTACCCCCCCGGGCCTCATGAGCACTGTTTAAGGATTTCCCCCTCAAATTCTCTGAAAAAAAGGGGAAAAAAGATGCTCAGGACCAATATTTATTAATATTCATATATTTATAATGTATCAATTTGGAGGTGATGGAGACATAGAGTAGAGGTTAAGTGTGTGTCTTTCACTTGACAGTCCTGGTTCCATCCAGCACTGAGTATCTCCAGAAGTGAGATCTGAGCACAGAGCCAGGTGTGGCCCCCAAACAAACAACAACAAAGGAAAGCAGATACAAAACAATATATATCATACAATCAAGGTTTTTGTTTAAAAAATGCTTTCAATGGTAAGACAGAATTTGCACAAATTTTTCAAAACAGAATATCTATATACTACATAAGGGTTTTTTTTTTCCTTTTTGGGTCACACCCGGCAATGCACAGGGGTTACTCCTGGTTCTTCACTCAGGAATTACTCCTAGCAGTGCTCGGGGGATCATATGTGATGCTGGGAATTGAACCCGGGTCAGCCACATGCAAGGTAAATGCCCTACCCATTGTGCTATCACTCCAGCCCTACATAAAGTTTTTAAAATTCATTAGTGACGCCAGATCCAGAGCCAGGCTGTTTCACTCAGGGCACCCTAGAGGGGGGCAGGTGAGAACCCTCCCTGCCCCAAGGGACCCAGCCCTGGCAGCCAAAAACCTCCAGAACTCAACTGCCTCCACACTCAAGGCCACCCTCCACACGCTCAGGCTGGACCTAATCCACTGCATGGCCGCAAATGCTTCATGGGACAAACACTTCATGGGACAAACCCCACCAATATTCCAACTGTACCGCATTTGATGGGATTCAAAGCAGTAGGCAAACAATCTTAGAGGGAAATATACTTTTTTACAGATATATACATAAAAGCACACAAGCCTCGACCTTTAACAACATGTTAGTGATCTCTTATAGAAGGTCTTAATGGATCCTATTGAAATAGAATAATCTTCACACCCTTTCCTCTAAGAATAGTTTCTTGTAGCATTTTCAGTGGTTTTTCATAACAAGCAATACAAAATATAATATTTTGGTTCTTCTTTGGGACAGGGATTGGGCTTTGGAATGGAAATATCTGAAATAAGGTAGTGGGAAGGTGTAATGGTGGTGGGAATGGTATTTGAATATTAAATGTAATGAAATATTGTGAACTCCCTTATAAAATAAAAAAATTATAATAAAATAAAATTTCTATTTGTGAGCTCCCAAGAAATAAAAGGCATATTTTATTTCAAGGGCATATTTCTGGTACCAACAAAACAAAACCAAACAAAAAATAAAAATAACAATGGGGTTGAGGAACCAGAACTTAGAACTTGGGGGATGGGGGGAAGTAGGGGATTTGGGGGAGTACCAGGAAAGAAGACTCGAAGCCTAGGAAGGTGGAATAACTAAATGTTCCATATCCTGACTCCTCCCAAAGGATACCCACAAAGGGGCAGCGTTGTTCATGGAATGGACATGCCCAGCTGCTTGAGGGAGGGAACCTACCAGAAAACCTGTCTAGACTATTGAAGTGAGTGCTAACTTAATTTTAAAAAATTTTAAATGTGTTTTTAATTGTATGTCTCGGAGAGCCCGGCAAGCTACCGAGAGTATTCAATATGCCAAACACAGTAACAACAAAGTCTCCAATGGAGACGTTACTGGGCCCGCTCGAGCAAATTGACGATCAACGGGAGGGCCTTTACCTTTACCTTTTTTTAATTGAATCACCATGAGATATAGTTACGAAGCTTTCATGATTGAGTTTCAGTCATACAATGATTGAACACCCAACACTCCACCAGAGTACAATGTCCACCACCAAAGTTCCCAGTATCTCTCTGGCCACCTCCACTCAATCCCCCCTTCCCTGCCTCTATGGGAGACGCTTTCCTTCTTACTTTCTCTCTGCCTTTGGGCTTTATGGTTTACAATACAAATACTGAGAGGCCATCATTCCCAGCATGTGTGAGGTCGTGAATTCCATCCCTTACACTTTATCATCCCTGTACTGCAGGTTTTACCAACTCCCCTGGGGCCCCTGCTCCCAACTGCACCTGGTACAATCAGGCTGAGCATGGCCAGGAGTGAACCAGGGCTCCAGGCTCGACTAGCTGTGATCCCTCTTTTACCAAAAAAAAAATATGAAAGAGCTGGAGAGATAGCTCTGAGGGTAGGGCACTTGCCTTGCATATGACCAAGCCTAGTTCCACCTCCAACACCACATATGGTCCCAAATACAGTAGAGAACAAGTCTTTGTGTGCATGCATGTTGGGTTTGCTCCTAGGAGCATCACCTGATCCAGGCTTTTTTTTTTTTAAATACTGGGCCGGAGTGATAGCATAGTAGGTACGTCCAGCAGGTAGCCCAAATAAAATCAAATCAGGTAACACAGGCCTCCTCTTTTTGCTTTGTTCGCGATTGACCCTGGTTTGATTTCTCCGTCCCTCTCGGAGAGCCGAGCAAACTACCAAGAGTATTCCACCCACATTGAAAAGCCTGGAAAGCTACCTGTGATGTATATGCCAAAAACAGTAACAATGGAGACGTTACTGGTGCCTGCTCAAGCAAATCTAGATGAACAATGGGAGTAGGGCTGTGTTACCTGATTTGATTTTATTTGTGCTACCTGCTGGACATACAAAAGAAAGAAATCCTTCTTTTTTATTTTTTAATTTTATTTTCCTAAAGTTGTTCACAATAATTTATTACATTCAATATTGCCCCACAGGCAGATGCAAGATAATTTATTTTGTATTGATTGTTGTGTGAATAGTATAAGATGTCTGTAAGGGTCTATCTCACAGTGATTCAACAAAAAAGCAAAAAAAATGGTATGAGATATGTGCGGTCACTTTTATGGCCGCACACTCCTGGGATTCTAAAAATTAATATAATTAGGGTCTGGAGCCATCTCTGCAGCAGGCTGAGATTCATTTGTGAGTTTATGGATCATGGCCACTAGTGTGCTTAAATGGCACCCAGTGGCAGTTCTTGGGCATGACAGCCAGGGCCAGGAATGGCGGGGAGAAGGGAAAGAATGGCCTAGTCCTGACCCCCTGAGGCCTGGCATTTTCAGTTACTGGTCCCACATACCTGGGTTTTTCGTGGATTTATTCTCTTCGTTGGGATCCCATGATGGGCCTGTGAAGATGGGCTGAGGGTAGTGGCAATTGGTTTTTGGAAGTTTGGGGCTGCTGGGGTTCATCTGGTGCAGGTGGAGAGGGCGGACGTCTGCTCCTATCTGAGGTGCCCAGGTGAAATCAGCTTGGCACATGGTCTGGAGCCATCTCTGCAGTGAGCTGCTTGGTTCCAAGATTCATTTGTGAGTCTCAAAGATACCTTTCTTAATAAAGGTGACAATTAGCTTCATCCAGAACATTTTATATGCTGTGTATGTAAAAACACAAGTTGTGAAACTTGTTACTGACTGTTTTTTGCATATCAAATACACCATGGGGAGCTTGCCAGGTTCTGCCGTGGAGGCGGGATACTCTTGGTAGGTTGCCGGAAGGAGCCGAGGAATCAAACCCTGGTTGGCCATGTACAAGGCAAACGCCCTACCTGCTGTACTATCGCTCCAGCCAAGAACAGAAAATATCAGTGTAATATGCACAATAAAGATATAATGGGTTTGGTTCCAGACCACTGTAATTAAGCTAATAGATTAACAATGTGCGTGAAATGAATTTTTGCTTTCTAGTGCATTAAAAATTAGGTGTATACTATACTGCAGCCTAAGGTATATAAGCATCATGTCTAAAATGCAAAGAAGCCATAATTGAAAAAAATTATTGCTAAAAGTTCTAACAAATATTAAAGCTATTAGAAAAATGAAAATGGATTTGTGTATAAAGAAAACCTTACAAATTATTCTGCAACCCAAATTACAGTAGCTTGGAAAACAACTTTTAGAAAACAAAATTCAATGTAAAAAAGACAGATTAAAACAACTAGAACAGGGGCTGGAGCAATAGAACGGCGGGTAAGGCATTTACCTTGCATACAGCTAAACCGGGTTCGATTCCCAGCATCCCATATGTTCCCCCGAGCACTGCCAGGAGTAATTCCTGAGTGCATGAGCCAGGAGTAACCTCTGTGCATCGCCGGGTATGACCCAAAAAGCCAATAAATCAATAAATAAATAAATCTAGAACAGTATAGGCATTATATGGCTCTGGGTTGACAGGATTTTTTTTTTTTTTTTACTGCGTCATGAATCTCAGGAATCTCTTCCTTCAGCTGGCTTCATTGCTCAGGATTTTAAGAAATATCTTCTCTTCCCGGCTTCATTTCTCTTTCTGTATCCATCCATCCAATATTCTCTAGTATCAATTAGGGCTTTTTCTTTCGAGTCCTGAACACTCATGTATCTGCATTTTCCCACTCTGAAACATGGTCTTATTTCTGCTGATGCCACTCTTGGAGGAGACCAGGGCTTTGGGAGTTCCACCCATCGTTTTGTTTTGTTTTGTTTTGTTTACAGATTTCTCTGGAGTAACCTGCTTTCTAACTTGTTGCCCACTTCATTGTCAGAGGCACTGCCAGAAGAGCTGGAAGAAACAAATCCCTTTGGCTTCGTCATTGCTCCTCTCCTGGAGCCGAATCGCTTCCAAGCACACTCACTGACAAATGCCAGATCCAGGTTGAAGGCGTGAGGGCAGCCAGTTGTGGCCCCAAGATAAAAGCAATGTAAGTAACCACTGAAAACACTTGATCGAGCAGAAGATACCCATAAAGAGAGTAATGATGTCCTGAAATATGGATCTGAAGAAATTCTCCAGAATGAGCAGGAACAAACAGAAAAATTAGGAGACAAAAAATAAGGTCTAACTGATCAAATTGGATTCCCATGAGCAAAGAAGAGAGGGGTGGGAAATGGAGGCAAGGAAATACTTGAGGAGAAATAGCAGAGAATTCCCAAGAATTGATGCAAGGTCAGACTGTAGAAATATAGAAAGAAGAAACTTTATATGAAGAAACAAGTATTTAGATACATTTCAGTGAAGTTGCAGAAACAGGAGGACAAAAAAAGCCCCAAACTCATGGAGAGTTATGATGGTGGGAGGGAACCTGGGATCACTGATGGAGGGGAGTTGACATTGGTGGTGGGATTGGTGCTGTAACAGTGTGTGCCTAAAACTAAACAATGAATAATTTAATAAATCATAGTGTCTTAATAAAATTTATAGCGTAATCTCAATATTTAGAAAGTCTACAAAGTCTACAAAGAATACAATGAAACTGGTATCATACTTTTTAGCAGCCAGCGTGAAAACCAGAAGACATTGAAGTGATTCAAAGTGTTAAGAGAAAGGGGGGGAATCTATAATCATAGATTTAGACAGCAATCATAGATTGTTACAGCCTGAGATGTGGCTCAACAAAAAGGTACATGTCTGTACACACACGCAATCTAGGTTTGATTCCCTGTAACATACAAAGAAAACGAAAACCAGGGACGGAAAACGGCCCACCACTCCCTTCTCTGCACAGAAGGGTGGGAAATCAGAACTGTTGGTCCTGCCCCAGCTGGTCTCCAGGTCACAAGAGCATCTCCTTGGCAGCTCCACCTGGAACCTAGCTGTTCTACTAGAACCTTTAATAAAAAATTTAAAGACACATTCACAAACACACACACACAGCCTGTCAAATCGTAAACCTATAAAATTATTTCCTTCTAGAACACATACTTAAACACCCCCCCCCTTTTTTTTTGCTTTTTGGGTCACATCTGGCCATGCTCAAGGGTTACTCCTGGCTCTGTACTCAGGAATCACTCCTGGCAGTGCTGGTAGACCATATGGGATGCCGGGGATCGAACCCGGGTTGGCCATGTGCAAGACAAATACCCTACCCGCTGTACTATTGCTTCGACCCTACCCCCCCCTTTTTTTTGGAGGAGTGTACACCTAGCATTGTGGTCAGGGGTCACTCTTACTCTGTGTTTAGGGGCCATACGTGGTACCACTCAGGGGACCACAAGTGTGGCTGGAATTTGAGGCCATGGCTGCATGCCAGGCAAGTACCTTAACCATTGAACTGTCTCTGCAGCCCCGAAAAAAAGAAAAGAAGTGTGTGTATGTGTGTGTGTGTGTGTGTGTGCGTGTGTGCGTGTGTGTGTGTGTGTGTGTGTGTGTGTGTGTGTGTGTGTAGGGGGATTGAATCACATCTGGCTGTGACTGTATTAGGACTTACTCCTGTCTCTGTTCTCAGAGGTCCTTCCTGGTGGTTTAGAGGATCATACATAGTGCTAGGAATCGAACCGGGGTAGGCCAAATACAAAGAAAGTATTACCTATTCAGCCCAATTTGCTGGGGTGGGACGGTGGTTGTGTCACACCTGGCAGTGCTCAGGACTTACTTCTGGCTCTGTGCTCAGGGACCATTCCTAAGTGGTGCTTGGGGGAACAACATCCAAATTTGCAAATTTGGATCTCTGCATGCAAAGCAAGTGCCTTATCCCCTCTCCTATCTCTCTAACTTCCTATAAAAGAAAAAAATGTGGGGCTCACACTTAGCAATTCTCTGAACTTGCTCCTGGCTCTATCCTCAGGGATAACTTCTGGGAGACTTGGGGGGTACCATATTGGGTGCTGGGAGTCAAACACGGGTTAGCAGCATGAAAGGCAAATGCCCTACTCACTGTACTATTCTTCTGGCCCCATAATTTGCCTTGCATGCTGGGTTCAACCCCCTGTATCCCTTATGATCCCCAGAGCACTGTCAATAGTAATTTCTGAATGCAGAGCCAGGAATAGCATTTCCAGGTGTGACACAAAAAGCAAAAAAAAAAAAAAGATAATTTTAAATAAACGAAAACTGGTTTTACCAATAGACTCTTCCCTAAAGAGATTTCTAGTAAATATGCAGCAAGAAGACAAAAAATCTTAACTCAGACAGAATATGTGAAATGCAAGAACATGTGAAATGGATTTTTTTTAGTAAATTCAACCCCCAAATAATTAACTTTATATAAGACCCATAGAAATGAGACCCTCATTTCTATATATATAGACAGACTGGTATGAGGGTTGGAGGTTGGAGGTAGGTGGGGAGGGCAGCAGGAGGGAAACTGGGGACTTTGGTGGAGGGAAATGTACACTGGTGGAGGGATGGGTATCAGAACATTGTATGACTGAAACCTAATCACGAACAACCTTGTAACTGTGTATCTCACAGTGACTCTATTTATTTATTTATTTATTTATTTTTATTAGTGAAACACCTTGAGGTACAGTTGTAGACTTACAAATTTTTGTGCTTGGGTTTTGATTATACAATGATCGAGTTACCCATCCCTCCACCAGTGCCCATTTTCCACCACCACTGATCCAGTACCTCTCCCACCCCCTATCCTCCCCATCCCACCCTGCCTTTGTGGCAGGGCATTCCCCTTTGTTCTCTCTCTCCTTTTGGGTGCTGTCGTTTGCAAAAGAGGCATTGAGAGGTGATCATGTTTGTTCTATGTAGTCTACTTTCATCATGCATCTCCCATCCTGGGAGGATCCTCCTGACACCCTTTATTTGGTGCTCCTTTCTCCATCTGAGCTGCCTTTTCCCCCAGCATGTGCAGCTGGCCTCCAAGCCATGGAGTGAACCTCCTGGTACTTATCTCAGCTATTCTTGGGTGTTAGTATCCTATTTTGTTACTTTATGTTCCCCAGATGAATTCAATCTTTCTATGTCTGTCCCTCTCTTTCTGACTCATTTTGCTTAGCATGATACTTTCCATGTTGTACCACTTGTATGTAAATTTCATGACTTCATCTTTTCTAACAGCTACATAGTACTCCATTGTGTAGATGTACCAAGTTTCTTTAACCAGTCATTGGACACTCAGGGTTTTTTCCAGATTCTAGCTATTGTACAGTGCTGCAATGAACTAACAGGTGCAGATGTTACTTCGACTATACTCTTTTGCCTCTCTGGGATATATTCCCAGGAGTGGTATTGCTGGGTCAAATGGGAGCTCAAATTCTAATTTTTTGAGAATTGTCCATACTGTTTTCCAAAAGGGCTGAACCAGTCAGCATTCCCACCAGCAGTGAAGGAGGGTCTCTTTCTCGCCACATCCATGCCAACACCAGTTGCTTTTGTTCTTTTGGGAAAGATGATTTCTTTCCAGTCACAGTGGACCAATTTAAAAAAATTTTTTTAATGAAATGGGATGGTTTATTGATTTAACAAGGTATTGTAGGGGGCAGAGTAATAATAAAATGGATAGGGCATTTGCCTTGCATGTGGCTCACCTGGGTTTGATCCCTGTTACCCCATATAGTCCCTTGAGTCTGCCAAGAGTGATTTCTAAGTGCATAGACAGTAATCCTGGGTACCATAAGGTGTGACTAAAAAACAAAAACAAAAAATTGGTATTACAGAGTGCAGGAGTTAAGGTGCTTGCCTTGTGTACAGCCGACCCAGCTTCCCATTCCAGGTACCACATATGGGTCCTTCCTGAGCATCACCAAGAGTGATCCCTGAGCACAGAGTCAGGCCTAGGTCCTGAGAAATGCTGCATGTGACATCGACACTGTGCCCCCACCCCCACCACAAAGGTATCTGCTACCCACAATTCCACAAGTGGATCTAAGTATCCAAAGGAGATGAAAGCAGCACTCAAGAAGGTATTAGTACATCCATGTTTATTGTCACATCACTTAAATGGCCAAAAAGTGGAAGCAGTGCAAATGTCCATCAAAAGACAAATGGATATGCACAGTGCAGTATATTCATAAAATGAAATACTAGTAATCTTAGAAAGGAATAAAATACTGGCACATTATGAAAGATAGGTGAAATTTTCTTGAAGCTATTTTTTAAGTAAGTCAGTCACAGAAGGACAAACAGTGTATGATTGCACTTGAGGCACTTAAAACAATCATATTCACAGTAATGGAAAGGGTTACCACGGAATGGGCGGGGTAGAGACGAAAGGGGAAGTTACTAGTTAAAGGGAACAGACTTTGGTTTGGGAAAGGAAATCATCTGATGGAGATAGTGGTGGTGGTTACAAAACAAAGGGAATGTACTCAATTCCATTGAAACGAATATTTTAAGAGACTTAACATAGCAGATTATGTCATGTGTATTTTATTATAAACAAATACAGTTATGGATATTAGGGGATATAAAATTTATATTAATAAACACTTAGCTCCTTGATGTGTACATAAATTTTACTGGCAAAAAAAGAAAGGTAAGTGTTTATGTGAATATACTTAGAGATATGTCTAAATGGACAAATATAGCAATGCTTAATTATTTCTGACTTTTGATGAATGTGTGGTTTTACTTTGTATGTGTGGATATTTGTACTTTTTGTAAACTGGGGACCAAACCCAGGGTCTCACGCATGCAAGGAAAATGCTTTAATGCTAAGCTATATTCCTGGACCTATATTTGTACTTGTATCTCTATTGCTGAACTTTCCTGAAGTAAATTTGTGAAAGTCAGGTGGTAATGTAGTAATGAAATGTACTACATTTCAGCCCCCTCTTTTCACCAAAAAACATGAGCCAAGAGATGTCCCGCCTGCTCTAGCCCAGTTCTGGAAATCTGGAAACCCTATTCTGGAAATCTATACTTTGCTGCTCCCTCTTGATTTCCTGCAGCTTTATCTAGGTCTGTAGACACCAACTTGAACCCATGATTTGGGTTCCAATGATGAGGAGGGTGTAGATGGACATAAACCTGGCAGATCAGATTCCAGCAAAAATGCCCTGAAGTGGATGTGACTCAGCTGGGAGGTGGTGGTGGGGGCGGGGAGGTGCCGCCTCAGTCCTGAGGCCTCAGCACAGGACTGCCAGGCTCACACTACAAAGGAAGGGCATTGCCACTGTCACTGCTGGGAGAACCCCTGGAGGGAAAAGTAGATAAAGAAGGAGAAGAAGGAGGAGGAGGAAGAGGAGGAGGAGGAGAAGGGGGAGGAGAAGAAGGAGGAAGAGGAAGAGAAGGGGGAGGAGAAGGAGGAAGAAGAGAAGGAGAAGAAGAAGGAGGAGGAGGAGGAGAAGGAGGAGAAGGAGAAGGAGGAGAAGGAGAAGGAGGAGGAGAAGGGGGAGGAGAAGGAGGAAGAAGAGAAGGAGAAGGAAGAGGAGGAGAAGGGGGAGGAGAAGGAGGAAGAAGAGAAGGAGGAGAAGGAGGAGGAGGAGGAGAAGGAGGAGAAGGAGGAGAAGGAGAAGTAGAAGGAGGAGAAGGAGAAGGAGGAGGAGAAGGGGGAGGAGAAGGAGGAAGAAGAGGAGAAGGAAGAGGAGGAGAAGGAAGAGGAGGAGGAGGAGGAAAAGGAGGAGGAGGAGGGGGAGGAGGACAAGGAGGAGAAGGAAGAGGAGGAGGAGGAGGAGGAAGAGGAGAAGAAGAAGAAGAAGAAGAAGAAGAAGAAGAAGAAGAAGAAGAAGAAGAAGAAGAAGAAGAAGAAGAAGAGGAGGAGGAGGAGGAGGAGGAGGAGGAGGAGGAGGAGGAGGAGGAGGAAGAAAGAAGAAAAGATTAAAAACCAAAGGCCTGAGTGATGGTACAGTGGATAGGGTACTTGTCTTGCATACAGCACCTGGGTTCAATCCCTGGCATCCCATATGTTCCCCTGAGCATCGCCAGGAGTAATTCCTGAATGCAGAACCATGAGTAACCCCCGAGTAATGCCGGTGTGACCCCAAAAGCCAATAAAACAAAACAAAGAAAAATGAGTGATCTTTTTTCTCCTCCCTTGCATCATTATTATATTATCACAAACAATGACAAAACCCAGACTCCTGTAGTTTGTTTTGTTTGGGGCTATACCTATGACTCCTGGCTTAGTGCTCAGGAATCAGGAGATGGTGCAGCACTGGGAATCGAACTGAGCTTCCTGCATGCAAAGCTTGCACTCCAGGTCATTGAGTCACCTGTTCGGCCCATAAAAATGAGACTTTCTTTTAAGTATGATAGTTTTAAAAAGTGCTTTCATATTAATTTATCATATCCTGTAATGGTCAGATTACTGTCAAGTTTTTCATATGAAGAAACAAAAAGATCTCATTTATTTATTTTTGAGCTACACCAAGTGGTGCTCAGGGCTTACTCCTGGCTCAGTGCTCAGGGATCATGAAGGGGTACTTGGAATTAAATCTGGGTTGTCTGTGTGCAGGACCCTGTCCACTATACTATCTTTCTGGCTCTTCATTTATTTTTGTTTGGATGTGTATGCCAGAAAAAAAAGATAAACATTTCTTTTTGGGTTTTGGGCCACACCCAGTGATGCTCAGGGGTTACTCCTTGCTCTGTACTCAGGAATTAGTCCTGGCAGTATTTGAGGGACTATATGGGATGCTGGGGTTCAAATCCAGGTTGGCAGTGTGTAAGGCAAGTGCCCTACCCACTGTATTATCTCTCCAGCCCCATTTTTTTTTAACTGCAGTGAGGCAAATCCCTCCCACTGGCGCCAGACTCTTCAGGGAACTCTTATCTCTGGTCCCAGCTGCTGCAAAACAAAACCCCTAACCAGAGGGGGAAAGGGCACAGCTATGAACACAGGAACTCTCATTTCAGGTCCTGGGCTGCACATAACTTGGAAAAGTCACAAAACCAACCTCAGGGGTATCAATCGAGAAGGGTTGTGGGGAAACTGGACCACTTGAAAAGGGAGAGTATGAATTATATAGTAAGTACCATATATTTTGTCTTTAACTGGGTTCTTGGCATAGAGCTCCCAAAATTGCTGGAATTTCCTGTGATAAGAGCAATAAGAGTAAGGTGTTTTTGAAATTATATCAATTAAGTGGTGTTTGGAAGAGCCTTAGGTAACCCGAGGGTGTGGGTTCTTTGCCAGGGGAGTGAACCATGTGATTGGAACTTCCGTGCCAGCCCCAATCTCTGGGGGCGCTGGGGGTGGGGTTTAGATAAAATCACCAGTGGCCAATGACTTAATCAATCAGGACTGTCTAGGAATGCCTTCATAAGGTCCCAAAGGGATGAGGTTCAGAGAGCTTCAGAGAGATGGGAAACAGGTGGAGATTTGTGGAGAGCGTGCCACACCCAGAGCACCTTGTCTTTCTACAGGGCTGTTCCTTTTCCAATAATCAGGGAATCCAGTAAGTCAGTGTGCGAGCCACTGTAATAATCAAACCCAAGCTGACTGTTGGACTCTCTAATCTACATTTGGTTAGTCAGAGGCGTAAATAACAAACTGAGTGTGCATGTGTGTGTGGGTTGAAAGGGGAAGGAAAGGGGAGGCAGTCTTGGGGGCTTGATCCCCTAATCTGTGGGAGTTCATGTCACCTGCATGTAGACAATGTCTAAATTAAGTTAAATTGTAGGACACACTGCTGGTATCTGGGACTTGCTTCTGATGTGGCTCTCTCTTCTTCTGGGCCACCAAGTTGGAACTGGTGCAGATTATTAGGATTCCCCTCCACTGTAGCTTCTATTCCCCCCCCCCTTTTTTTGTTATTCTTTTACTGCTTTTTATGCCCTTTTCAGGGGTAGGGGGAGGGATAATGGTGCTCAGGGATTACTCCTGGTTTTTCACTCAGGAATTATTCCTGGCAGTGTGCAGGGGTCTATATGGGATGCTGGAGGTTGAACCAGAGTTGGCCACATGCAAGGCAAGTGCCCTAGCCACTGTACTATCATTCCGGCCCCTTATGCTTTTTTTTTTTTAAATAAGCATTCCAAGTAGGTCAGGCCCCTTTAATCTTGTTTTTCTCTTAGCAATGTTTTCACAAAGGGCCATGTTTCCACAGCAGAGTGGAAGGCCTTTGCAGTGGTACTCTTTAGCTTGCCTTTCCTGGATTCAGGTAAGGATGTCTAGAAATGAACTTCTTGGAACAGGGCCAAGACGTTGAACAACTGTCACTGAGAAGTGTCCATGTCGTCCCAGCAATCCTAGCCCACCTCTGCCAGTGGGGTGGCAATCTAGCTTTGCTTACTGCAGCCAGTGAATTTTTGAGATCTCATTTCTGTCTTCTCCCAGCCCCTCTCATCCCAGAGATGCCGGCCATTGCCTTCCCATTCCTTCCTTTACTGGAGTTATAGAGAGTTAACTCTAGCCTGGCTGTCAGTGGTACAGGCTCTGAAGTCAGAAATCTGGGATTGAATTCTGGCTCTGCCTGTTACTGTCTGGTTGTCATCTAACAATATTTTTCATATCGCTGAGCTTCAGTTAATTACAGTACCTATTGGACTGGGTTACTGGGCGATTTAGAGAAGGAGAGGGTCATACCGGTAATGCTCAGGACATCGTGGGGTTCTGGGAATCACACTCAGGGCTTGTGAAGAATGTGCTCCAGGTCTCTGAGCTCTTTCACCTGCCATGGATTGGGTTAGTGTGAGGGTGAACAGGAACAAGCCATGAGAGAACACAGCACATTTCCAGAAACAGATTACAGGTTAATGAGAGGTAAACACCAGGTGAACACTTGGGAATGGGGGCGGGGGGAGTGCAAATTGTAGAGCAACTACTTTGCATGTGTGAGGCATGGAGTTTGACCCCTTGTACCACCTGTTTCCCCAACATGGGCAGGTGTAGCTCTGGTCACCCAGGAGGACTGTCTGGAGTACCCCCAGGCCTTTGAGCCCTTCTGGGTTTGGTTACTATTTAAAAGTAAAGTAAGTAAAGGTAAAGGCCCTCCTGTTGATCATCGATTTGCTCGAGCGGGCCCAGTAACGTCTCCATTGGAGACTTTGTTGTTACTGTGTTTGGCATATCGAATACGTCACGGGGAGCTTGCCCGGCTCTGCCGTGCGGGCGAGATACTCTCGGTAGCTTGCCGGGCTCTCTGAGAGGGGCGGAGGAATCGAACTCGGGTCGGCCATGTTGGCTGCATGCAAGGCAAACGCCCTACCGCTGTGCTATCACTCTAGCCCTTTTTATTTACTTTTTATTTAAAAGTAAATAAATAAATAAGCAAACCCAACACACATAGGGAGGGACCAGAGATGCAGCACAGAGGGTAGGGCATTTGCCTTGCACTTGACCGAGTTCGATCCTTGGCACCCCATTTTATTCCCCTAAACTCTGAAAACCACCTGGTATAGCCCCCAAACCAACCCCTACCTCCCAAAAAAACCCAACCAACAAAACAGAAACAAAACATCATCTGGGGGCTGGAGCAAAAGTACAGCGTGTAGGGCACTTGCTTTGCATGCGGCTGACCTGGGTTTCTAATGAACCCAGAGCCCCGCCAGGAGTAATCCCAGAGCTCAGAACCAGGAGTAAGCCCCGAGCACTGCTGACTGTGGTCCCTCCAATGAAAAACAGAAACATCTGGGGCTGGAGAAAGAACTCAAGGGCTGAGCACATGCTCTGTCTGCAGGTGGCCTAGGACTGACCCTTAGCCCCCACTTCTTGCCCCCTGCCCATCACACCCAACTTCCCAGCACTGCCAGGAGCAACCTCCAAGCACAGAGCTGGGAGTAGTCCCCTGGGTACCGCACGATGTGGTGGCCCAAAGCAACAATAATAAAAATCTATATTATTATCATTTATATTTCCCAAGCTGAGAAAAATGTCTAGTTCATAATTTGTAGAGAAACTGCTTTAACTACTACACAGTGAACCAGAGTTTTTCCTTCTCCCGGTAAATTTCCAGACCCACCCTTTCCTTCCTGGCCACTTCGGTGACTCACCCCTCAGGTATGCTCCCTCAGCACCCCAGATGGCAGTCCTGAGGGAGCATGACAGGAAGTCAGCTGGGCCCCTGCCCAGGGAGTAAGCCTCAAGTCCTCCCAGTGACAATGCCACCCAGAGATTTTTTGCCCCTAAGATGCGGACTGTGGGCTCCAGTCTGTGTTTAGGTCCTGAGGCAAACTGCTTTAGCTAACTGTGCCACGTTTACAGGCACTCTTTGATAGGAGCTGACCCAGCCAGCGTCCCCTGCAAGGGCCCTGCCCTGTCTGGTGGAGGACATGGTCAGTGCCCCACTCCTGTCTTCTGAGGGCCCAGGGCGCTAGTTCTGCTTGTGCCTTCTTATGGACATTTCCTCCCTCCCTGACTCACAATTTCTGCTCCCTCCTAGCCCAGGACCACCCTCCAGGAAGTGTCCCATTCTGGCCTGGGCACTGTTTTGAGGAGAACACAATCCAAGCTCTCTGCCCCTGCTTCCTCCTCATTGTTTCCCCTCTGAATGTCTTTGTGATTAGGAGCCCTCCCAGTCTGGAAAGAGAGAGGAGAGGATGGGAAAGGAAGGGAGCAGAAAAGGACTCAGACTGCCTCAGAGATAGCACCCACCGTTCTCAAGAACATCTTAGGGATGCTCTCACCTGCGCTCTCAATGTGAGTGACAAATCTGCATATAACCCCATTTTATGGATAAAGGAAGTGGGATGCTGTGAGAGGTTAAGTAACCAGCCCCACCCATATCATCTAATAAGCGTGCAAGGGGGTGGAAGGGATAATACAGAGGTAAGGTACGTGCTTACATGCAGCTAGCCTGGGCTCATTCCCCGGCATCACAGATGGTTCCCCCAAGCTCCTCAAGGAGAGATCCCCAGGGCAGAACCAGGAGTAAGTCATGAGTGCAATCAGATATAGCCCAAACATCAAGAGAAACCCCCCCCCAAAAAAAAGAACCCAAAAAGAAAACCAAAGCAAAATAACTGTGCAGAGCAGGATTTAAGTCTAGACCTGTGCCATTCTAGCTATTTCCTTTTATGGGTGAGGCCCTTTGGCAGAATCTGGAAGCTGGACTTTGAATCGAGGGAGACTATCAGGCCTTTTTGTTAGGCCACACCCCAAGGCAGAGGCTGGGGGCTTAGGGGGAAAATGTATGGCAGGAGATTGACCCCACCTCCCACATGTGAAACACGCATGTAGCCTTCTCTGGCCCCAGAACTGTGAGGCTTTTTAAGATGAATTTTTTTTTTTCCTTTTTGGGTCACACCCAGTGATGAACAGGGGTTATCCCTGGCTCATGCACTCAGGAATTACCCCTGGCAGTGCTCAGGGTACCATATGGGATGCTGGGAATCGAACCTGGCTTGGCAGCGTGCAAGGCAAAAACGCCCTAACCTGCTGTACTATCACTCCTTCCCCTAGATGAAATATTTTAACAGCCTTATTGAACTGGATGGTCCTCATTCCCCGACCCTGAAAGAGCCCCCACTATGCCATCGGGCTATGCTAGCATATGACAGGGATGAATGGAGACGTTACTGGCACCCGCTCAAGCAAATCAATGAACAACGGGGTGATAGTGATAGTGATCGTGATTGAACTGGAGGACATCCAATATGCTGCATTTCTTTGGGTTCTAAGGTATACATGGGCATATACATACATGAGTCAGAGCTCAGATGAGGAATTTTTGTTTGTATTTGGGTCACACTTGGCAGTGCTCAGGGCTTACTCCTGCCTCTGCACTCAGGAGTTACTCTTGGTGGTGTTTGGGGGACCCTAGCGGTGCTGGGGATCAAACCCATGTCACCCATGTGCAAAGCGAATTCCCCACTTGCTATACTATCACTCTGGCCCCCTCTGGTTATGAGGTTTTTGTTTGTTTTGTTTTTGTTTTTGTTTTTGCTTTTTGGGTCACACCTGGCCTGGCGATGCACAGGGGTTACTCCTGGCTCTGCACTCAGGAATTACTCCTGGCGGCACTCAGGGGGACTATATGGAATGCTGAGAATTGAACCCGGGTCGACTCCGTGCAAGGCAAACACCCTACCCCCTGTGATATCGTTCCAGCCCCTCAGGTAATGAGTTTTGGCACATGTGTATATATGCCTGTGTAATCAACACCACAGTTCTGATAATGAGCAAATGCATCATTACACCCAATGTTGCCTTGAGGAACCTAATGGTTCCTTTCCAACCACTAACCTGCTTTCTGGAATTTTGGCTGGGTTTTCATAAACTATTTTATAGAAATGGACACATGGTTTGTAATTTTTTTGTATATCCTTTCATGCAATCTAATTATTTTGAGATTTATCCATAATGGGAATCTATCAATAGTTCATTCTTTTTATTGCTGTGTTCATTTTCCATTGTACCATGATTTCTTCAGTCATTCATCTGTTCATGAATAAGTTTTGATTATTACTAATAAAGACTTTATGAATATTTGTAAACAAGATTTTGTATGAACATGATTTTATTTATTTTTCTCTCACTGAAGAATCCAGACCAGTCAAAATTACTTTGGCACTGCACTGAGGGTTTGGGGGGTGCGTGGGATAGGTCAGGGAAACGACTACTGTGATAATCATAGAAGGAGGTGGTCGCTCTGGACCAGGACTAGGTTCTGAATGGAGGTAAAGTGATATGCATGGGATTTTATCAGTAACAGTGATTGCAAATCATGCAAATCACTGTTTGTAAATATTTGGGCAGGCGGTGGGTAGGGGGGTAGTTGGAAGGAAAAAAAGAAAATAGTGCCTGCTACAGAGTTAGGTCAGGGCCTGAAAGAGAAGCTGGAGACATTGGTGGAAGGAGGTGGACACTGGTGAAGAAATTGGTGTCCGAATGTTGTGTGCCTGAAACTCAATCCTGAATAACCTTTGTCACTTTGTACTTTACAGTGATAGAAAAAACTATAATTTCTTTAAAGTTAAATCACTTTGGAATGAACTGTTACAAAGTTGTCCACTCTTAGGTTTCAGTCATACAATGTTCCAACACCCATCCCTTCACCAATGTACATTTCTCACCATGAATGTCCCCAGTTTCCCTCCTTCCACACCCCACTCCCTCTACCTCTAAGGCAGAACTTTTTTTTTTTGCTTTTTGGGTCACACCTGGCAGTGCATAGGTGTTACTCCTGGCTCTGCACTCAGGAATTACTCCTGGCAGTGCTCAGGGGACCATATGGAATGCTGGGAATCGAACCTGTGTTGGCCGCTTGCAAGGCAAATGCCCTACCTGCTGTGCTATTGCTCCAGCCCCAGGAACTTTTTTTGGAAGGGGGGGGGGTCACACCTGGCGATGCACAGGGATTACTCCTGGCTCATGCAGTCAGGAATTACTCCTGGTGGTGCTCAGGGGACCGTATGGGATGCTGGGAATCAAACCCAGGTTGGCCGCGTGCAAGGCAAACACCTTACCCGCTGTGCTACCAAGACCCTAAGGCAGGAACTTCTCTCTCTCTCTCTCTCTCTCTCTCTCTCTCTCTCTCTCTCTCTCCTCCACCCTCTCCATCCCCCTTTGGGAATTATGGCTTATGATATAGGTAACTGTAAGGTTATTATGTATTATTATGTATATCCCTGCTAGGGCAGATGCAAGGAGAAAGGGATTCTCATTCATTGTTGGTGGGAATGCTTATTGGTCCAGTCTTTTTGGAAAACAGTATGAGCATTGCTCAGAAAACTAGAAATTGAGTTTCCATATAACCCAACAATACCACTTCTGTAAATATACTCTGGAGGATCAAAAGCACACAGCAGAAATGCCATCTGCATTTCTATGTTCACTGCAGCACTGTTCACAATAGCCAGAATCTGGAAACAACCCGCATGGTACATCTATACAATGGAATACTATGCAGCCACCAGGAAAAATGAAGTCATGATTTGCTTATAAATGGTTAGACACAGAGTGTATCATGCTGAGTGAAATGAGTCAGAGGAGAGGGACAGACTTATAATGATTGTACTCATTTGAGGACTATAAAAGCACAGTATAAGACTATTACCCAAGGACAATAGAAAGGAGGGCCAAGAGGAATGGTCGATGGTTGGAAGCTTGTCACAAGTGGGGATAAGGGGAAGAGGTCAGTTAGGATAGAAAGGGGACCAATATGACAATGACAGTTGGAAATGATCACTTTCGACAAGAACTGAGTGCTGAAAGTGCTGAAAAAATTTAATGCCAATTTTTTTAATTACTTTGGCACCAGGGATTATGTTCAGAACCTCACTTTTTTTTTAAATGGGGATGCCTCTCTCAAGTGGTGCTATAATTGAAAACAGACTGGGTGCAGTGTAGCACTGTAGCACTGTCGTCCTATTGCTCATCAATTTCCTCCAGTGGGCACCAGTAACGTCTCCATTGCAAGACTCATTGTTACTGTTTTTGGTATATTGAATATGCCACAGGGAGCTTGCCAGGCTCTGCTGTGCGGGCAGGATACTCTCTGTAGCTTGCTGGGTTCTCCGAGAGGGATGGAGGAATCAAACCCGGGTCGGCAATGTGCAAGGCAAAACGTCCTACCCACTGTTGCTATCGCTCCAGCCTTCACTGTTTCAAGCCTAAGACCTCACTTTAAAAGAAAAATTTTTTAATTGAATATTTATGAGATGGACCATTACACCTCATTCTTGTTGTGGGTGCTTCTGAGTCATTTCTGGACCTTTCTGGCTCAAAACCCCTAAGAGCGTGTTATCAGGGTCATCTCAGAGCACATAGGAGGCTGCGGGGCCTTGTGATTGCCAGACAAGCACTTAAGTCTGAGTTATGTTCTGGCCCCTGGACATACTTTTATTCTTTTGGGTTAATATCAAGAGTGAACTGACTCAACTAGATGATCAATCCTTATCTAACTTTTCTTTTGGAGGGTAAGGTGGGTGGGGAGCACATCTAAAGTGTTTAGGGTTTATTCCTGGCTTTGTGTTTAGGTATCACGCCGGGTGGCTCTCGAGGGACTATAGGTGGCAGCAGGGATGGGGTCCCAGTCAACCACATGCAAGGCGATTGCCCTACCCTCTGTGCTATCTTTGTGGTCCTTGTTTAACTTTAAGGACCTGCCAAATGTTTTTTCAGAGCGACTGGAGTCTTTTTCATTGTCACCAGCAAAGTAAAGAGTTACAAATCTTCTATAACCTTTCCAGCATTTGGTATGTTCAAGTCTTTTAAATATTCAGTTGCCCTTTTTTTTTTCGGGTCACACCTGGCGATGCGCAGGGGTTACTCCTGGCTCTGCACTCAGCAGTTACTCCTGGCGGTGCTCAGGGGACCATATGGGATGCTGGGAATCGAACCCGGGTCGGCCGCGTGCAAGGCAAACGCCCTACCCGCTGTGCTATCTCTCTAGCCCTCAGTTGCCCTTTTTGAGCAGTATTGCAGTGTGGTTTTTATTTCCATTTCCCTAACGACTAATGATACTGAAGTTCTTTATCTGGTTACTTACCATCCATGTGTCTTCTTGAAGTATCTGTTTAGCTTGCTCCCCCAAATATTATTGGGTTGTTTTACTTTTATCAGGCTACAAAATTACTTATATATTCAGGCTATAAGCACCACCCCCCTTTTTTTGTGGTGCCAAGGACCAAACAGAACCTTTTTATGTAAGGTAAGTGAGCTATTATCTAGCTACATTCCAGGACAAGCTATATTCCATCTTATATATTACTTATCTTTTCAATTTCTTTTAAAATTTTCATTTATTCTTATTTGTTTTTTGGGGGGCACACCCAATGGTGTTCAGGGCTTATTCCTAGCTCTGTACTCAGGGATCTTTCCAGGCAGGCTCTGAAGACCGTATGAGGTGCTGGGAACCAAACTTGGATGAGTCACATGCAAGGCAAAAGCCCTACCTGCTGTACTACTGCTCCGCCCCCACCCAACTTTTATTTATTTTTATTTTTGAATCATACCTGGTGGTGCTCAGGCCTTACTCCTGACTTTGTGCTCAGGGATCAGTCCTGGTGTTGCTCTGGGGACTATATTTTGTGCCTGAGCTAGAACCAGCATCCACCATGTTCAAGGCAAGTGCCTTTACTAACTCTCCAGCCCATTTCTTTATATTTACTTCTTCCCCTTTAGATTTATTTTTGTTGTTCGCGGGACACCCCTTATTTGCTGGGGCTACTCCCATCTTAGCTTCATTTCTGGCAGTGCTGAAGGCCAAAATGTGGGGCCCTTGCATGCAAACCATGTGCATTAGCTCTTTGATTTATCTACTGGTTTCTTCTTTCCTTTTCTTTCTTTCTTTTTTTTTTTTTTGAAAAGATTTTTTTAACGGTTTTCTTTTCAGTACCAGGGATCCGATCCAGGGCATCACATGTGCAAGGCAGATGCTCCACTGCTGATTCACATCCCTGGCCTCTTTGTTTTCTTAATGTATTTTTTGGTAGGGCATTTGCCTTACAAGCGGCCAACATAGCTGACCCGAGTTCTATTCCTCCGGCCCTCTCGGAGAGCCCAGCAAGCTACCGAGAGTATCTCGCCCGCACGGCAGAGCCTGGCAAGCTACCCGTGACGTATTCGATATGCCAAAACACAGTAACAACAGGTTTCACGATGGAGACGTTACTGGGCCCGCTCGAGCAAATCGATGAACAACAGGAGGACCGTGACCGTGTAATTTTTAAATTGAATATTCTTGAGATAGACCGTTACAAAACTGTTCATGTTTGGATTTCAGTCATACAATGATTTAACATCCATCCCTCCACCAGTGTACATTTCCCACCACCTGTGTCCCCCCCCCGTTTCCCTCCCACCATCCCCCAGCCCTCTGCCTCCCACCCCACCCCCAGCCTACCTCTATGGCAGGCACTTTTCTTCTTTCTCTCTCTCTCCTTTTGTGCGTTATGGTTTGCAATACAGGTACTAAGAGGTCATCATGTTCAATCAGGGCCTTCAGAACTTTTATTGGGAAGGTAAGGCTGGAGGAGATTTTTAAATGGGAGGCAGCTTTGGGATGTGGATGTGACTTGGAGGCTTCCTGTAATACAGGGAGGTAGGGGAAGTTAGCCCACCCCTACCTGAGAAAGCCTGGAGGTTTTAGTAAAAAAAACCAGCATACCTGAATTTTCAGCATATTATATTTATGTGAGGTCCATTCCGAGATAGTGGAGTTCGGTCAGGGGCATGGTGGTGATTTTGTGGGAGCAAGTGACTGCCAGAGGTTCTGCTTGGGTGGGCACCTGAAGGACGCTGACCTGCCCCTTTCCAATTTTCCCTGGACTGTTCAGCCTTGCATGGGTCCAAGATTAGCTGCGGCTTTTGATCTCTTGAGATTTATTTATATGTCTCTGAAGCAAGGCCTATAAATGAAGTTGTACAGCTGAGCCAGAGGTGATTTGTGGGTGTGGCTCCCACATACCTAATTTTTCGGGAAACTTGGTCCTGAGCTGTTGGGATCTGGCCAGAGGCACAGAGGAAATTTGGGGATATCAGGAAGCCTGAAGGCACCACCAGGCTGCTTGATGCACTCATCCTGCAGGTATAGGTTGACCTGTTGGCGGCACCTCCCCCTGATTCTTAATGTTTTTTCAAAGAGCCCACACTTTACCTGAGATAAAATCCACCTGTCCATTTTCCTTTAGTGGATGTAACTTTTTATGTCATCTTATGTTTCCCTCCCTGCTCTGGTTCTGGTTGTGATCACTGGGGTGCAGACAGACCTGGTTCTGGTGCTTGACAAGGTTCACACAGCCATCAGTTTGCACACATTCTAACTGGAGCTCAAACACTGAAGCAATGGGGCTCACACACACCTGGTTGTATGTGCTGGGTGATGGGAGTGGGGGAGCGAGGGGGCGGGCATCACACATTTTGTTGTGGAATCACTTGGACCATTTGGCACAAGTAGGTAGTGCTGGGGATCGAACTCATGTTTTAGGGGGATGCACTTTTGCCATTGAGCCAACCATGAGACCTGGTGATTCTGTTTGAGAGGATGAGGAAAAATATGTGAAGGAGGCAGTATTTTATTTACTGATACTCAAACAGAAAATAGAAGCGAACCACTCAAGTTCTTGTAATTGCCCACAGAGTGGCAACTGGCTATTTGAACTTCCTGTTCTTTTCTCTTTTTTGGGGGGGAAGGGCCACATATGGCAGTGCTCAGGGATTACTGCCTCTTCTGGGCTCAGAGGTACCTGCAACAGTGATCAAACCCAAAGCATGTACATAGTCTGTTGAGCTATGCTCCTTGATCTTTTGTTTGTCTGGGGGCCACACTCGCTTAGGGCTTACTCCTGGCTCGGTGTTCAGGAATCACTCTGGATGGGCCTTGAGTACCATATGTGGTGCTGGTTACATGCAAGGTAAGAGCCTTAACTCCTGTACTATCTCTCTGGTTCTATCTTATATTAAACATTGATTCTGGTCAGCCCTTTGTCTGTTTCATTTTTTTTATTGTTGTACTCTGTGGGTGATCTGTTCACTGCAGAGGGTTTGAGTTTTTGTGGTTCTGCATGGGCTTATAGTAGTGGGCTTGGTAGGAAGCAGTCCATAAAATGCATTAGGCTTCAGATTTGCCTTTCTGGACATCATAGAGATATCCATGTTTAGTAGTAACCCTTTCACTCATGTTTCTCCCACATTCTCAACCTAGACAATACTAGACCTTTCTTTTTCCAATTTTCTAACAGCACAAGGAGCCTGACGTCATACCAGCAGTGGAGCCATGATCAAGCTCTTTATGCAAGGATCCTTCCCTGAAGCTGTGAAACCTCAGTTATTGAGTTTAGCAGCAAAATTTTGGAGACTGATCTATTTGGAGTATTTGCAGAGATGAGACCACCTTATTGAATTAGATTCCTTATTGATGCTATAACAAATGACCACAAAATAGCTTAAAACAGAACAAAATTTGGGTTCCAGGGATGTCTCAGTGACTAAAAGTGCCTGCCTTACAACTCATGGGGTCATGAGTTCAATCCTTGGTGCTTCCATTTGCACCAAGTGCCACCTCAGCTCTGCTATCTGAGACTCCAGCAACTTGACAGAGCATGTGACCTCCAGTGCTCAGCCAAATGTCCTAGAGCATCAAAACAAAGTGTGCAAAGCTAGAGCACACTACTACTGTGTGAGATGCACGAGTACTGTGAGCAGGAGTGCAATCCCTGTATGAGCAGCAAGCGCCCATGGCGAGCACTCCCTCCAGAATGTGTGCAGGCTGTGATTCCTTGGGAAACTCTATGATTGGTTTCCTAACTTCCCCCGCCTCTAACCGCAGCAGCTGGCCACATTACTTGGCTCTCTTCCTCTGCCTTCAAAGCCCGAAACACTGAATCTTTTTTGCTTTCCTCTCATCTCTCTCTTTCTTCTGCTGCCTCCTTCTTCCATTTTTTTTGAGGGGAGTCTCTCAAGTGGTGCTCAAGTGGCCTGGAGATCACTCCTGGGTATGTGCTGGGTTCAGTGGGAAGTCTTATGAATGCAGAACTGGGGCACAGCAGGTCGGGTGCTTGCTTGAATGCTCTAGACTGGGAGTTTGGTCCCCAGCATCCCATATGGTTCCCCAAGCACCTCCAGGAGTATTTCCTGAGCACAGAGCCAGGAGTAAGCCCTGAGCATTGCCAGGTGTGGTCAGAAACCAAAATCAAAACCAAAACCAAACCAAACCAGGGGCTGGAATGATAGCACAGTGGGTAGGGCGTTTGTCTTGCATGTGGCAAACCCGGTTTTGATTTCCAGCATCCCATTTGGTCCCCTGAGCGCCGCCAGGAGTAATTCCTGAGTGCAGAGCCAGAAGTAACCCTTGTGCATTACTGGATGTGACCCCAGGAGAAAAACAAAAACAAAAACAAAACAAAACCAAAGAATGCAGAACTGCTCAGGTCCTGAAGAGCTGGGGACTAGCAGGGCCATCTGGCAATGCTTGGAAGGTCATGTGATGCAGGGATCAAACCCAGGGCTTTGCATGTGACCCAATTCTTGTACTATCTCCCTGGTTCTCCATTTCCATGAATTTTTTTAGAAAGTAAATACCGAATGTTTCTCAGGGCCTACTTCCATTGGTGCTCAGAGGATCAAACCGCATAGTGCTGTGAACTATCTCCCCAACCCTTCCACCTTCCATTTTAAAGGATTTGTGATTATATTAGGGGCACTAAAATAATCGCAAAGCCCTTATTTAATCACATCAGCGAAGTTCCTTTTGCCACGTGAAATAACATATTGATAGGTATCTGGGTTAAGAATGTGGGCATCTACTAACAGGAGATCGTTATTCTATTTACCACATCTTGTTTCTCAGAACCATATATTCTGGTCTGAGAATTGGTCTGACAAACAAAAATGGTCTGACAAACAAAGCCATAAGTGAATCACCAGGTCAAAGTACAACACAAATTTAAATTCAGTATAGTCTCTTCCTGATGGTAAATTAAATGATTGTTCATAAACTATTTCACTGATCTTTAGATAAGATGATATGCAACAAGGCTACCAAGGCTGTGTGGGACAGATGGTATAGGTTATAATAATATTGAACAAAAGGAAATGAGATGCTTTCAAATTCCAGCAAGACAAGCCAGGTGAAATTCTGAGGGCAACTAGGCAGTGGGTGTGATAAGGACGTTAAGTTTTTGGTGAAAATTTAGGATTTTCTGTTTATGGTATTGAATAGCTAAAAGGAAGAGAAAGAAAAGTTTTTTATTTAAAAATGGAGAGACAGTACAGGAATTAAGGCACTTGCTTCACACCTGGCCGACCCAGACAATGCCACCAGGAATAATCTCTGAACTCAGAGTCAGAACACAGGTATGTATGATCCCAAAACAACAAAAACAAAACAAAATAACTAGGTTTTGATGCTAGGGATTGAGCCCAGGGCCTCAGACATTCCAAGCGTGGGTTCCCAGCTATGTTCCCCACTTGAGAACATAATTTTAGGGGGTATTGGCTGTCCTCGCCGAGGCCCCTTGGAGGGGGGAAGGTTGAGTTTCTCTCCCCGCCCTGAGCAGAGCTCCGGCAGCTGAAGACCTCCGGAACCAGCCACAACCATGCCAAGACCACTCTCCACACACATGAAGGCACTGGCAGAGGAACAAAGGCATGCGGGTCCTGGGGCTGAGATCTCCAAGCCTGCTCGGATTGGGCCCGAGCATCCTCCACCCAGATCCTCCATCTTCCAGTAGGCAGGGGTCACACCCACCAATTGACCCCCAGCGCCGTGTAATCTCATCAACGACCAAGACCCGGAGACTATAAAACCCAGCTCCCGAACATCTTATTATCTCATTCTTACTTTGGACAACCTGGCAGGCTACCGAATGTAGCCTGCCCACATGGCAGAGTCTGGCAAACTCCCTGTGGTGTACCCAATATGCCAAATACCAGTAACAATGATGGGTCTCATTCTCCTAAACCTGGGACAGCCTTGAATATGGCACTTTTTAAAATCTCAGGGCTAGGACGAAGGAGACGTTACTGGTGCCTGCTCGAGGCAATTGACGAACAACAGGATGATCGTGATCATGATAAAATGAATTGCTATCATTACCTTTGACATTTATTGCAAATGCTCACCCCCCTCCCCAACATTCAGCATCTACCATTTGCAAAGGCTCGGTGGTTTTACCCTTTGCCCAATGACTCATGAAACGTGTCATCATTGCTGAGGAAAGAGGATGGCTTGTTGGAGTGGACACTGCAGAGCCTCTGCAGGCCGCCTCACAGACAGCATCCCTAAAGCAGGATGACCATGTGGCTCACTCTGAAGTTTACTAGTTATGAAAAGATCTTGCTTTGCTCTGTGTAATATCTAATGAGAATAACTAGAGCATAGGTAAAAATATTCTATGGGCGAGTTCACGGTCACGGTCCTCCCGTTGTTCATTGATTTGCTCTAGCGGGCCCAGTAACACCTCCATCGTGAGACTTGTTACTGTGTTTGGCATATTGAATACGTCACGGGTAGCTTGTCAGGCTTTGCCGCACGGGCGAGATACTCTCAGTAGCTTGCCGGGCTCTCTGAGAGGGGTGGAGGAATCGAACCTGGCTCTGCCGAGCCGGCTGCACACAAGGCAAACACCCTAAAAGACAATATAGACAATTAGAATTTATAAATAAGCTCCAAAACAAGTAATATAAAGTAAATGTGTTATGTGCCTAAGGGGGCAATTAGGGCATGGAAGGGAAAATGGGGACATTGTTGGAGAGAAGGTCACACTGGTGGTTTGGAACACTAATCTAACTAATACTAACACCAAGCCTGAATCTACTGTACAATAAACAACTTTGTAAACCATGGTCTTCTTAATAAAAGTAAATTTAAAAAAATAAATAAGCTCCAAAATCAATTTCTTTAGTGCACAGAAACTACTAATCAACCCCCAATACCTTCATCTTTATCTTCTTCTGTAACAGAACCTGGCCTTTATAGCTAGACATATGCTAAAATTATCACTTGATCACTTGACATCCCATTACTCATCGATTTGCTCAAGCGGGTCCCAGTAACGGCTCCATTCGTCCCTGTCGCATGCTAGTGTAGCCCAGTGGCGTCTGCTCGTTGTAGGAATATGAAGAGCCTCAAACCGATCATTCAGGATCTTGAGGAAGAAGTCTGACCATCTCGTAGGTGGGCGGCCATGCGGTCTTTTGATGTCTCATGGAATCCAGTCGGTAACGGCTCTATTCCAGCCATCGTCTCCAAATCTCATTACGTGTCCAGCCCAACTGATTTTCGACACCTTGGCAAATGAGACAGCGTCCCTGTAAACAAAGGTATTTATTGTTGTTTTAACTTCTATAAAATTTGGGAAAATTTTCATATAAAAAACAGGGAATTGGCAAAATTAAATTACGTTGCACCATAAAATGAAATGCTGGGGAGCTATTTAAAAGTAATTTTCTCAAAGAGTATTTAAATATATGTGAAATGTTCCCAGTATTGTATTAGGTGACAAAGCAGAATAATGGAGTACAAATATAATGATTCAGATTATGTTTTGCTTTATACTAGCTAACTTTATGGCCGACCCGAGTTCAATTCTTCCGCCCCTCTTGGAGAGCCCAGCAAGCTACCGAGAGTATTTTGCCTACTCGGCAAAGCCTGGCAAGCTACCTGTGACGTATATGATATGCCAAACACAGTAACAACTCTCACAGTGTTACTGAGCCCGAGTCCCTGATTCTTGACCATCGATGGAGGTCGGAACTCTGCATTCTTTCTCTCATTTGAGTGAAACGTGATACTCCAAGCTTAGCTCTTTTCAATTCCTCTTTGAGAGACCCGAATAGCATTCTCATCTGGTTTTCGTAGGGCCCAGGTCTCTGAGGCATATGTTAATGCAGGAAGAACAGTGGAATCAAAGAGATTTGCCCGGAGCCAAAGGTTCTTTGTCCTCTTAGCTATTTCTTCGAAGCTCTTGAAGGCGTTCCAAGCCACTCTCTTCCTCCTGCACAGCTCCGGTGCCAGGTCATTCATCATGTTGACTTCTCGACCTATGTACACATAACTGTTGCACTTAGAGATGGTCGTTCCATTGAGAGCGAATGGAACATCAGGAAGGAGACTATTTCTCATAAATATTGTCTTCGTAAGATTCAGCTGGAATCCGACCTTTCCACACTTACGGTTGAAATTGGCCAGCATTTGTGTCGCTTGGCTAATGTTTGGTGTTATTACAATGACATCATCAGCAAAGCAGAGGTGGCGTAGTTGCTGACCATCTATCTTCACTCCCATTCCTTCCCATTTCAGTTGTTGCATGGCATTCTCGAGGGTGGCACTGAAGAGTTTCAGTGAAATGGTATCACCCTGCCAAACCCCTCTCTTGATGTCAATGATCACCTCCCTGTAGAATGGTGAGATCCTGGTAGTGAATCCACAATACAGCTCACAGAGGATCCTGATGTTTAGCTAGGGCTTCGATGACCACTTAAGTCTCAACAAAATCAAAGGCTTTTTTTAAATCAATGAACATTAGACAGAGCGGCATCTTGAACTCCTGAGAAACCTCAATGAACTTGGTTATTGTGTGGATATGGTCAATTGTGCTGAATCCTTTGTGGAACCTGGCTTGCTCGCATGGTTGTCCTTCATCTAGTGTTCTGCCAATCCTATTCAGGATGACTAGAGTGAACAGTTTGTAGAAGACAGACAATAGGCAGATTGGGCGATAATTGCCAATGTCATGGATGTCTCCCTTCTTGTACAGTAGTCCAGTCCTGCTGGTTTTCCATTGGGATGGAACCTTGCATTCAGACAGGTAGCTTGTGAAGAGCCGAGCCAGCGTATTGATGAGTACTGACGGCAGGTTCTTCAGGTGTTTAGATCTGACCTTGTCTGGGCCAGGTACTGTTCACTTCTTTACCGAAGAAATGGTGTGTCGGATTTCGGAAGAGAGAACATTGGGAACGACATATCTATTCTGCAGGATTTGGTATGTGAGCAGGTTGACATGGCTATCGAAGAGATTCAAGTAGAAGTCATGGATAATCTTCTCCATTGCCCTTCTGGAAGATGTGATAGATACATCAGGACGTCAGAGGGCAGTCATCTTGGTCTTATAGTTGGCAAAGGACAGGCAGGCATTGCAAATGCTTTTCCTGGCTTCTGCCGCATCTACCAGCACTGCTGCTCTTCTCTCTTTGAGGTCTTCCTTTATTGCTTCTCTGCACTGCTTTGCGAGCTCGGACGTTCGCTTGCAGTTGCCTGAGGCATGCGCCAAGACACGTTGGCGAATAAGCTCAAGAGCTAAAATTATATAAATATAATATAATATATAAATAATATAATATAAATGTATAAATAATAATATAGATAATATGCATGTATTTCCCAGCCTCCTGTGCAGTTCTGTGTGGCCACATGACTAAATTTTGTGAAAATGGAAGTATGTAAGTATAAATGGTGTGGGAAGGGAGAGAGTATAAATCCTTTTGCCTTTCTTCTTACAGATTTAAGTGTGCATATTAAGGGGGCCAGAGTGATAGTACAGAAGGTGAGATACTTGCTTTGCATGTGGCCTACCCGGGTTCAATTCCTGGCATCCCGTCCCCTGTACATGACCAAAGGTGATTCCTGAGAGCAGAGCCAGGAGTAACTCCTGAGCATCGCCAGGTGTGACCCAAAAAATCTAAAAAAGCAAAAAACAACAAAAAAAAACACAAAAGAAAGAAAAAGAAAACTGCATGTTATGAGTGTACCTTGATATCCTCCATGAAGTGGAGACTAAGGATGGTGGCTCAAGAGAGAAAGAGGTTATACACTGATTGATGTGACACTGCCATATGAGGTCTCAAGTGCCTAACTGCAGAGTCTTTCAATGAGAGAGAAGCAAATTTCTATTTCCTTTAGGTCATGGGTATTCCAGAGTCTTATGTCATATATAGCCAAGCCTAATTCTAATGAATGCAACTAGTTATGTAAACCTCATCTTTGAGCAGTCTTTCAATTGAATTGGTCAACAAATTATCTTTCATCAATCTCTGACTCCAACAATCTCAGAATTTAGCATGAAGCATGGAACAATTGAGATATTCGGTATCAACACACCATAAACTTGAACATTACTGTAACCCTCTTACCAAAAGTGCAATTAAATTGCCCCAAACAAATTAGAAGTTCAATAAATGTGAAGGGTTGAATATGCAAATAAAAAATGGTCATAGTATATAAAAAACTGGGTAGCAACTAGCCCAGGAAACTATCCCCTTATTTAGAGCTAACGGGCCCAGGAGGTCAGGTCAGACCACTCTTTGTGTGTGTGTGTGTGTGTGTGTGTGTGTGTGTGTGTGTGTGTGTGTCTCCAGTTTGTTTATTTGTCACATTTTGCTTCTCACCAGTGAAAGGGAGCAGGCTGTTAGCAAAGAGGCAGCAGAGAGGGGTTGAGTAAGATCTAAGCAGATGCAACTGGGGAGTCCCAGCAGCTCACATAGGGAGCCAGAGGCTTCAGGCCAGTCTGCCACTCCGCCCCCTTCCCATGACCTCTGCCTGGGCAGCTGCCCTTGTGCACGCCCCACCCCCCAAACCAGGTGATCTCGCAAATTATATGGAGATAATTTCTGTGGCTGAATCCCCTTCCCCATTTCTCCTTTCCACCCCCTGCAATGAGGCTTGCTCAGACCCCGCATTGCCTGGCCAAGGAGACTCCTCCCCATGTTCTTCAGGCCCTCATCCCATAGTCTCCGCCACACGTCCCACAGGTCAAGGCAAGTGACCCCAACTTCTTCGGGTGACATCGTGCCTTCAGAGATCAGACCCCTTTTTTGTTTAAATTTTATTGGATCACTAGTGGGGGCGACTAAAACCTCATGGGTCGGGGGGCGTTCCGGTCCGTCCTTCATGCCCTACCGAGGTCACCAGTTGCCCCCCACGAGCGGCTCTCCAGCACGGCCATGGCCCCAGAAGCACAAGGACTTAATGCAGAACCCAGCAGCTTGGAGCAGAAAAGTGAATGGACTATGCGTTGATCCAGCCCATCAAGTCTGCCGGAGGGGAAAGGGTGTTGCCCCATTCGCCCTCTCCTCTCTGGAAAGAAAGATGGCGGCCACAGGGGAGCCTTGTGGACAGCAGGTATGAGCCGGGAGTGTGGGGGCGACTAAAACCTCATGGGAAGGGGGGCGTTTCGCTCCGCCCTTCACGCCCTACCGAGGCCACCAGTTGCCCCCCACGAGCGGCTCTCCAGCACGGCCACGACTCCAGAACACAGAAACCAATTTCTTAACTATCTGACTTTCAGTAGAAATACTTCCAGGGTCAATAAGTAAAATAGCAGAAATCCAAAACCAACATTTAATTCTTGAACCCAGCTGGAGAAAGCAAATCACTTCACAATGCTTTTTCAGCATGTCTGATTTGGGGGGGGGGGGGTAAACTCTAAATAATAGTGGTGAATCTTTTATTGAAACAATCTAATCAAAGCGGATAGAGTGTTAACTAGAATTCATCTGCCTCACAGGGACGGGGAGGGGTGGGGGGTGGGGTTTTATTGGGGTTCTTCATGGGAAAAAATAAGTATTGGTAAAGGGAAATGTGTTTGATATTTGCATGACTGAGACCTAAACCTGAAAGCTTTGTAACCTTTCCCACAGTGATTCAATAAATAAATTAAAAAAAAAATTTTATTGGATCACTATGAGATAGTTACAAGCTTGGGTTACAATCACACAATGATCAAACACCCATCCCTCCACCAGTGCACATTCCCTACCACCAATATCCCCGGTATAACCACCCTTTCCCACCCTCCCTCTGCCTCCATGGGAGACATGATTCCCCATAATCTCTCTCTACTTTTGGACATTATGGTTTTCAATACAGATACTGAGAGGTCATTATGTTTGGTCCATTATCTGCTTTCGGCACACATCTCCCATCCCGACCAACTCCTCCAGCCATCATTTTCTTAGTGACCCCTTCTCTATTCCATCTGTCTTCTCCCCCTTGCTCATGAGGCAGGCTTCCAGCTATGGAGCAATCTATCTGTCCCGTGTATCTACTATCCTTAGGTGTCAGCCAGTCAGACCACTCTTAAACAAGCATTCTACAGATCTTAAGAGGCTGTAGCAATCATTCTCAAATAGTTAGGTTTTGATTAATAAGTGACACCTTCCCTAAATTTGTCCCGTTGAGCTGAGTTGAGAAAACCATATGATGGCATCTTTGTGGAATCTCTTAGGTCCTATTGCCCGTTAGCTAACTTCCTATAGGTTCCCCAAGCAATCAATAGCTTCCATTCAGGACAGAACTGACGCTTTCCCTTTTCTTCCCACACTAAAAATTTCCTACTCTATTACCTGACTGTGAGTCTCTGCTGAAATGAAATGCAGGTGAGTCCTTTGCGAAAGGCACTTTGGAATAATCTTTGCCTGTGGTCGTTTGATTGGTCTTCATTTTTTTCCACAACTGTTTGTGGAATCAATAAAACAAAAGTAAGGGACTTTAATTGCTAGTCATTGTTCTACAGAGATGATAAATAGTAGAGTACATAGACATACAACTGTTTTTATATAGATATCTTATTACAATTGGATATGGATTATGAGGGCTGGAGCGATAGCACAGCGGGTAGGGCGTTTGCCTTGCAAGCGGCCAACATGGCTGACCCGAGTTCGATTCCTCCACCCCTCTGGGAGATCCTGGCAAGCTACCTGTGACATATTCAATATGCCAAAAACAGTAACGAGTCTCACAATTTGTTGTGAGACGTTAGTGGTGCCCGCTTGAGCAAATCGATGAACAACGATGACAGTGCTACATGGATTATGAATGCTGTGCGAATACTGTGAGATGAGAACTGAGATTTAGATAAAGTAGAAGTTAATTATACCAAGAAGGATGTTTGGAAAGAGAGACCCAGGCAAGTGGAGAGCATCTGCAAAGTCCTGGTAGCAGGTAGGACTCGAGGCATCCCAGAGCTAAAATGCCCATCTCTCTAAAGACACTGTGCTTTTGAATTTCCAAAACCACTCTGGTTTCTAGTCCTCCTGATGCCTGATTTGCCTTTTTTCTTTGAACTCTGTGAGCTCTTTTTTCAACGTACTCCCTGTTCACTTAAGTTATATGAAATCAGTTTCTACAGCTTTCACTCCAACATCTTTTACTCTTCTCATTGTTTTGTTACATTTCCAGAACTATTCCCTATTGTGAATTTTTTTCTTTGTATATAACTTTTCACAGGGAGATAAAATATAAAAGTGAAAAGTTATATCACCGTCACTGTCCTCCGTCGTTCATCAATTTGCTCGAGCGGGCCCAGTAACATCTCCATTGTGAGACTTTTCACTTTTCACTTTTATGTTTTACCTCCCTGTGAGGTAGTAGGTACCTGGGAAGAGTCACTAATTTCTGGGGAGATATTTTTCTCAACATTTGCTCAGGCATGCGGCCCAGGAAAGAGACAATGAACCTGGAATTGGCACTGAGATAGTGTTTGAGATTATAGTTTCTGATTCTAAAGGGCTTGAGATGGGGCTGGAATAATAACACAGTGGGTAGGGCGTTTTCCTTGCACACGCCAACCTGGGTTTTTTTCCTGATATCCCATATGGTCCCCCAAGCACTGCAGGAGTAATTCCTGAGTTCATGAGCCAGGAGTAACCTCTGTGCATTGCTGAGTGTGACCCAAAAAACAAAAACAATAATAATAATAATAAATAATAAAGGGTTTGAGATTTGAGGATCTGGGGAGGGAACAAGTGTAGAGGGATGAGGGTGTTTCTGACCATGAGGCCAGTTGGAAGACTCCTTGCCCACCCCTCCACCCCAGATGGATACCTACACGTGTTTATGCTATTCCACATGCTTTTCCTGCTGTGTAGTTAATACTCTGTCCACCTAGAGGTGGAGGTTATATACTTACTCCCTGATTCTGGCTAGTGGCTACATCTCTGTGTGACTTTCAAGGCTAAGTGTGAAAAAAGGATGGAGCAGTGTCTGGATCTCTCTCTCTCTCTCTCTCTCTCTCTCTCTCTCTCTCTCTCTCTCTCTCTCTCCCTCTCTTTCTCAAACTTTCTGTGCTATACAGAAGCCAAGCCACATGGACGGTCACATGCATGTGGTATTGGATGATTCTAGCTCCTTGCCTACAAGTTCCCGACCAGCCATTGTGGAGAAGATAGGATCCTTCTTTCTTGCATACTGTCTGAATTTCTTTCTCATAGAAACCATGAGAGATAATAAATGATCATTGTGGTTAGAAGCCACAGCTTTTTGGGAGTGATTTATTACATAGTAATAGAAATGAACACTGTGAGAACTTGAAGTGTTTATTTGTGCCTAAAACTGTTCAACTAAGGAAACATTTGAAAGCTGTTAGCATTGACTCTAGAGAAACAAAGACATAGTGCAATTTCTGGAATTTATTGTGAAATAAATTTTTTATGAATCTTGCCAATATTATCCTTAGGTTTAAGATTTTTTTCTACTTACATCCTTCATGTGAAGAAAATTTCCACAATTAAAATGAATGTTTAAATGTGAAAAGGAATGAAGTACTGATACATGTTATAACATAACTGAACCTTGAAAACATTATACTAAGCAAAAGATCCCAGATCTCAAAGGTGATATACTGTGTGACTCTATTTTTAGGAACTATCCAGAAAGGATAGTTTTTATTTCTTATTTTTGTTGTTGGCATTGTTTGTTTGTTTGTTTTGATTTTTGGGTCACATTCAGCAGCGCTCAGAGGTTACTCCTGGCTCTGCACACTCAGGGATCACTCCTGATGAGGTTGTGGAATCATACGGGATGTCAGGAGCTGAACCTGAGTTGGTAACATGCAAGGCAAGTGCCTCCCCTGCTGTACTATTGTTCCAATCCTGAGACAGAAGAGTCTTTGGTGACAGAGAGTGGGTCAGCAGTTTGCAGGAACTGAGGAGAGGGCAGGAGGGAGTGTGACCACTATTAGCTTTGGGATTTCTTTTTGGGGTGATGGAAAAGTCCTGAAACTAGATACAGTGACAGCTTTACAACTTTTTGAGGGTATGAAAACTCTCTGAATTAACTTATAATAGGTGAATTTTATGGTATATTAATTATATCTCATTGAAAAGTTCATAAGATTAATTGGAGTTCTAGAAAGCTTTTATTTGGGGATTCACCCTGGATGAGCCAGACCAATTAATCTGGATGTGTTCTCTCTATATTCAAATAAAGATCAAGTTGACAAAGTCATTGAAAACATGGCAAAAAGTGACTTTCAACAGAAATTGCAATTTTACAATTCATTCTTGTGATAGAGTAATTATGAGTTTTCCCTTTTTACTTATTTTTAAAAAATGTGAGCACCCCATAGCTCAGCAAGGGAGCATGTTTTACATATGTGAGGCCCAGAGTGCTATCCCTCATACAAGTGTCTGACTGCCCAACAACAAAAATGAAAAGCAGAGGAATAAAATAATGGTTATTCCATTATGTTTCTTTTCTTGAGCTGTATCATTTTTTTAAAATTATTTATTTATTTATTTATTGAATCACTGTGGGAAAGGTTACAAAGCTTTCAGGTTTAGGTCTCAGTCATGCAAATATCAAACACATTTCCCTTTACCAATACTTATTTTTTACCATGAAGAACCCCAATAAAACCCCACCCCCCACCCCTCCCAGTCCCTGTGAGGCAGATGAATTCTAGTTAACACTCTATCTGCTTTGATTAGATTCATTGTTTCAATAAAAGATTCACCACTATTATTTAGAGTTTACCCCCCGCCCCCCAATCAGACATGCTGAAAAAGCATTGTGAAGTGATTTGCTTTCTACAGCTGGGTTCAAGAATTAAATGTTGGTTTTGGGTTTCTGCTATTTTACTTATTGACCCTGGAAGTATTTCTACTGAAAGTCAGATAGTTAAGAAATTGGTTTCTGTGCTCTGGAGTCGTGGCCGTGCTGGAGAGCCGCTCATGGGGGGCAACTGGTGGCCTCAGTAGGGAGCTGTATCATTTTTTTTTTTGCTTTTTGGGTCACACCTGGTGATGCACAGGGGTTACTCCTGGCTCTGCACTCAGGAGTTACTCCTGGCGGTGCTCAGGGGAACATATGGGATGCTGGGAATCGAACCCGAGTCGGCTGCGTGCAAGGCAAACACCTACCCGCTGTGCTATCTCTCCAGCCCCATTGAGCTGTATCATTTTAATACACCATATATACTATATATTTACTCACATTATGATGCATATGAACTCAGTAAAATTTTTTTACTCTGCATTTATATTCATTAATATTTAGCTCATGATTTATACCGAAAATAATCATTTTTTCTTTAACAGAGACTTTGAACACTCTGAGGCTTTAAAATTGTTATGATGTCAGGGCCAGAAAGTGGTTAAGGTACTTGCCTTGCATGTGGCTAACCATCTCTGGCACCTCATATGGTCCCCTGATTTTACCAGAGTGCAGAGCCAGGAGTAAGTCCTGAGCACTGTCAGGTGTTGCCACCTCCCAAAAAATAACACCCCCCAACAAATAAATACCCAAGCCAAAAACAAGTGATCCACTGGGGCCAGAAAGTTCAAGTAGTAGAGCTGATGCCTAACATGTATAAGGCCTAGAGTTTGATCCCTGGCCCCTGAACTGAATCATGGGACCAGAGCCAGTGGGACAGCTCTGTCATTAAAACACTTGTCTGCCCAGCATAAGGCTGAGTGTTCATCTCTTGGTGCTGTCACATTCATTCAAGTTCTGAGAGCTCTACTGTTTATACCCAACTAAAAGGTACAACCCCAGTAAGATCCACAACCAAAGAAAAAGTGAAAGCAGCTTGAGCAGGAAGTACCGGCCTGAAAAGTAGATTAATCAGCATGTGGGTGTGCATCGTAGCCAACCTCCAACTCCTACCTTGCAACCACAATGTGTTTGAGCACCCCAACTAAACAGGTTAGCCTTGCATGCTGCTGTCCTGGGCTCTATCCTCATTACCCTATATGGCCCTCTGAGTCCCACCAGGAGTGATCCCTGAGTGCAGAGCTAGGAGTAAGATCTGGCCAATAAAGGGTGCAGGGATCCAATCCAGGTCAGCCATGTGCAAGGCTTACCCTCTGTTCTCTCTCTGGCCCCAGGCATCTGTGTGTGTGTGTGTGTGTGTGTGTGTGTGTGTGTGTGTGTGTGTGTATCTCTCTCTCCTCTCTCTCTCTCTGGCTATTTAACTAACATCTGGCAATGCTCAGGGGCTACTCCTCAGGGCTCTGGTTCTGCACTCAGGGACTACTTCTGGCAGTACTCGGAGGACATATGGGATGCCAGGGATCGAACTTAGGGCTGGCCACGTGCAAGGCAAATGCCCCACATGCTGTACTATAGCTCTGACCCTATATTATTTTCTCTTTCTTTCTTTCTTTCTTTCTTTCTTTCTTTCTTTCTTTCTCTCTCTCTCTCTCTTTCTTTCTTTCATTCTTGTTTCTCAGGGTTTACTATTGGCTTTGAGCTTAGGGATCAGTCTGGTGGTGTTCAGGGGACCACATGAGGTGCCTGGATGGAACCCAGGTCAATTATGTATAAGGCAGTCTCCTGCATTTTTCCCTTTTGTCTCAGTCTCAGCTTCCTCAGAAGTCCCACCTTTAAAAAAAATATATATATATATTGCTTTTTGGGTCACACCCATAGATATTCAGGGGTTACTCCTGGCTCTACACTCAGGAATTACTCAGCTTCCTCAGAATCCCCACCTTTTAAAATATGTATGTATATATACATATATATATGTTTAATATAGGGGCTAGAGCGATAGCACAGCGGTAGGGCGTTTGCCTTGCACCCAGCCAACATGGCCAACCCGAGTTCGATTCCTCCGCCCCTCTCGGAGACCCCGGCAAGCTACCGAGAGTATCTCACCCGCACGGCAGAGCCTGGCAAGCTACCCGTGATGTCCTCGATATGCCAAACACAGTAACAACAAAGTCTCCAATGGAGACGTTACTGGGCCCGCTCGAGCAAATCGATGAACAATGGGAGGAAAGTGACTACAGTGACTACCAAGACTATCCCGCCCACACAGCAGAGCCTGGCAAGCTCCCCATGGCATATTCGATATGCCAAAAACAGTAATAAGAAGTGTGTGTGTGTCACAATGGAGGACAGTGCAACAATGCTCTCTCTCTCTCTCTCTATATATATATATATATATACATATATATATATATATTGCTTTTTGAGTCACACCCCATCAATACTCAGGGGTTACTCCTGGCTCTGCACTTAGGAATCACTCCTGGTATGAGATGCTGGGGATTGAACCCTGGTTGGCCATGTGCAGGGCGAGGCCCCCATGTTAGAGTTCTGTTAGAACCCCGCATGGTGAAGTTAGCACAAGGATCCATGCGGTCTGGGTTCCAAATTCAGCTCTGTCACCAACACAGTTTTGTGAAAGTCTTTAAGTCACTCTATGAAATGAAACTGGGCTGGAGCGATAGCACAGTGGGTAAGGCGTTTGCTTTGCACCTGGCCGACCCAGGTTCAATTCCTTCACCCCTCTCCGAGAGCCCAGCAAGCTACCCAGAGTATCCCGCCCGCACGGCAAAGCCTGGCAAGCTCCCTATGACGTATTTGGTATGCCAAAAACGGTAACAGCAAGTTTCACAAGTTGTTGTAAGATGTTACTGGTGCCCGCTCCAGCAAATCGATGAACAATGGGAGGACAATGCTAAGTGCAGTGCTGTCAAATGAAACTGCAGGCACCTTTGACAGCACCTTCGTCGCCATATTCAGGGGCACATGGTGTACTGACAGCAAAAGATTTCCAAGTCAAGCACTCACGTAGGGAAAAACAGTAAGTGGAGGCAGAAAAATGCTTGTAGCATTTTTGGTTTGAATGCTGTGCGTACTTTTATATATGAATGGTTTGAAGTTGTGCGTACTTTTATATATGTTGATAACTGCATTAAATAGGGAAAACTCACGGGTTTGCTATATACTTTTGAATAACGGGAGTCGTTAACAAGAAGAATGTATCTTATTTGTAGTTAAAAAAAAAAAAACAATACCTTCCACTTCCAAGACTGGGAAAGCCCAGAACCAAGTTGCAAGGTAAGAAAAGTTCAGGGATTGGAGAGATAAACATTTGCTTTGCACATGGCCGATCCGGGTTTGCTCCTCGGCATCCCATTATAGTCCCAGAGGTCTCCAGGAGTGATTCCCGAGGACAGAGTCAGGACCACCGCTAGGTGTGACCCAAAACAAAACAAAACAAAAAGCAGAGCAAAACTGAGCAGTGTCCAGGTGCACGCGCTAGGGGGCAGCCTAGCGAGCGGCCCGGCTTGGCGCGGGGGAAACCTGCCACCGCGGGCGGTGGGGGCCGCTGGGGCTTTGCGGTCGCCAGGGGGCATAAGTGTGGGGCGACCCCAGCAAACTTAGCACGGTCCCCCACCACACCCCCACGCCCCCGTGAAAGCCCCTGATTCTGTCCCTCTGCTGCAGCCCAGACAGAGCCGACAGTGGATTTCCAGCGTCGAGGGGACGCCCCCCTTGCAACCCCCCACCTCCCACCCCGACAAGCAGCCGGTCTTCCCGCTCCTGGGTACCGCTCCGCAGCTCCGCCCCCACCCTCACCCCCCAACACCCGCCGAGGGGAAATTGAGTCACTGGGAGGCGAGGCCAGAGCCACCCGGGGAATGTGCGCCGACGCCAGCCCTCGGGGCCTTCCAGATGCTCAGGGGAGGGGCGGGATCTCCAGGAAAATAGACACCGGGGGGTGACGGGGGTGGCTGGCCAGGAGCCGGGCCAGACACATGGAGAAACGCTGCCCAGGATCAAAGGAAATATGACATTTGAAAAGAATGTGCGCGTCTGCCGGAGCTGCGGAGGGGGTGGGGCGCGCGGGCATGGAGGGCCGGGCTGCCGGGGGCCCTTTCCGCCTCGGCTCCCCAACTCCCCCCTCTGCACCCACTCTTAGGTGCAGGCTGCGGGCGGGGCTGGGGTGCTCCTCTCTCTCTCCTCTCTCTCCACCCTCCCCCCCGCACCTCTGCCCTTTCTTTCGTCCCCCTCGATGAAAAGGGGAGGGAAATGTAACCGGAGGAGACCGACCCAAGCCGGGTGGGGGCTGGCGGGGGAGAAATTTAAAAAAATTTTTTTGAAAAAAGAAAAATCAAACCAGGCCGCTTCTTCGCTTGGCCTCGGAACATTCTTCTCTCCCCGCCGGCCCGGCCTCTTCTCCCCGCCCCCCTGAGCGTCGCGGCCCTGGGCTCGCAGCCGGGGCAGCTCCGCACGTCACTGGGGTCCCCGGGGGCTGGGGTGGGGGTACCCAGGGCGGGCAGAGGGAGGACTCGAGCGGAGGGAGGAGAGCCGCGGCCGAGCACACCCTGCCGGCCCAGCCCTCCCCTCTCCCCGGCCCCGCCGAGCCTGTTTCTCATTAGAGTAACGGGCGCGGTCCCCGCCCGGCTCCCGTGTGTTTGTAAACGTCTGACCCGCGGGCCGCCGCTTAACCCTTCGGGAGCGGGGCTGGGGTGGGGGCTGGGGAGCCGGGGGTCGGTCCGACGGCTGCTGCTGCTGCTGGCGGGACGGAAGGTTCAAGTCTCTGATCAGCCAGCCAGGTGCCGGGTGGGGGCAGGGTCACACACACACACACACACACACACACCACACACCACACACCACACACACACACCATGCACCGTGCACAGTCCGCCGACCGAGTCGCTGAGTTCAGATCCGTATCGCGCTGCAGCGCCCCGCCCTGCCTGCCCTTCCTGCAAGCTCCAGTCCGAGTCTTCCTTCCTCCTCCCGCCCAGGTGACAGGTGTCCAGGCCTGGGGGCCCTCCCGGGCCCGGGGCTCCGGGCCCCCGGTAAACCCGGCCAGGACTTTTCAGAAGAGCCGGAGCTAGATGCCTTCGCCTCGGAGATTTCATTCCAGACTAGAGCAGTCGGGAGGAGGGAGCCGACTTCCCGCGGCGGCTAATTAATGGCCCCTCGGGTGGCGGAGACAAGGGAGGCGCCAAAGCCCGGCCTGGATCGCCGCCCAGCAGGCCCGGGGACCTTGGAGCCAGTCCCTAACTGGACCGATCTCTCCACTGCTGGGACCATCGCTGGGGGACTTGACTCGGCCTTGTGAACACTTCCAGAAGGCCCGGGCACCGGGAGCCCAGGCTAGGGATTTGGAAGAATTGACCTTTCCCTTTTCAGATCAGCCTGGAATCCCTCTGTACCCCAAAGCCCGACTGGCCTCGCTTAGACCAAAGGAGTCGAGTGTTCCCCCCCACCTCCTGCTCACAGCAGTCTGCACCAATTCTTCCAGTTAAGATCTTTAGTGGAACTTGGACACGGTGGATCCACTATGTGGCCCCTTTAAAGAGCTCGGACCTGGAGCCCCAGAACTTAGACTTGGTGGTGGTAGTGGGGCCGCGGGGTGGGGGGGCGAGGGTGCGTTGTGGTGATCTGGGGAAGTGATTGTCACGACAGTGGGCCAATAGGCTTCATGATGGTCTACCGCACTTGAGGGACCGCTTTCCAATTCAGCTTTCCTCTCTCTCTCTCTCTTATTATTTTTTTTTATTGGGGGAGGGACTGGAGGGAGGACACAGGGAGGGAGGGAGGGAGAGAGGGAGGGTGCGGGAGGAAGAGGGGCGCGTGGTTTTCCCATCTCATCCCTGGAGGAGGGGCTGGAGCATCCCGGGCAGCCAATCAGCGACAGGCTGGGGGGGGCGCTTTGAAGAAGTTTGGGGAAAAAAGTTTGGAAAAGTTTCTATAATAACGAGGGGGCGTCCGGAGGGAGGCGGCAGCGGCGGAGGAGGGGGCGTCCCGGAGAAGGGGAGGGCGGGAGCCGCGGGTGCAGCTTCGGCAGCCTCCTGCGCTCCCCCTCCCACCCAGACCGGGACCGGGGGCTCTGGCCGGACCCATGGGGGCAGCGAGCTGCGAGGATGAGGAGCTGGAGTTTAAGCTGGTGTTCGGGGAGGAAAAGGAGGCCCCCCCGCTGGGCGCGGGGGGGTCGGGGGAAGGTTAGTGCGGGGCTGGGGTCTCGGGGTCAGCGCAGGCAGGGCCTGGGCACCCCGAGTCTGGAGCTCCTGGGGCAGCGAGCCCGGGGTGAGGGATGAGGGGGTCAGTGGTTGCCGGGAGTCGGGGGGGCTCCGGGGAGGGGGGTGTGCGGAGGTGAGGCCGGGGGGCCCGGCACCACTTTCTCCTTTTTAGGCTGTGACTGGGGTGGGGGTGGGGGTGCCCTTGGCCGCGCGCCGCCTCCAGGCCGGGCCGACTGTCACTGGGATGGGGGTCGGCGGGTGGAGCGGGTCCCGCGGGCGCCTGGCGCCGCCGGGGGGAAACCGAGGCAGGCCGGGGAGGCTGCGGCGGGGGACCGGGGGCGCTCTGGGGCCCCGCCGGCGCGACCCTCCCCCTCCCCCGTCTGGCCGCAATGAGTCGCAGATGGCGGGGACTGAGCCGGGGGCGGCGGCCGCTGCTCGCACGGCATCAGCGCGGCCCGGCCCCCCTGGCCCCCGCCCCGGCCCGGGGCCCCTCACGGAGCGCCCCCTCGGCGGCGGGGGAGAGGAGGGCGGAGCCAGCCCCGCTCGTCACCGCAGCCCTGGCGCCCCCCTCTCCCTGGGCCACCGTTGCGATGGCAACTGGGGCTCCTGCCAGCGCCGTTTGGGGGTTTGGGAACCGCTGCTAATTGGGTTCATGTGTGAGTCGTCGCCCCCGGCCCAGCCCCGCGCCTCGCTGGACCCGCCTCCAGGCCCAGCCAGGCCCGTCCCGACCCGCCTCCCGCACCTTCGGACCCGCCCCGGCCGGTACCCCGGGTCCCAGGCCGGCACTCGGAGCGAGCGGGTCCCCGAGGGGGAGGGCCTGGCACGCCCCAGGCCCAGCTTGGCCTTTGTCTGTGCGGCTGGACGGGCATCCCCCCCAGACCCATTCTGACCCGGGGAAGGGGCGAGCGAGCAAGGCAGCAGACACGGGCGAGGAGCGGGGCCCGTCTCACATGCTTCTCCCCCCCACCCCCGTGCCCCCGCCCGTTTTGACAGAACTGGACTCCGAGGACGCCCCGCCATGCTGCCGCCTGACCCTGGGGGAGCCCCCTCCCTACGGGGCCGCCCCCATCGGCATCCCCCGGCCCCCGCCGCCGCGGCCGGGCATGCACTCGCCGCCGCCCCGGCCCGCACCGTCCCCGGGCACCTGGGAGAGCCAGCCGGCGCGCTCCGTGAGGCTGGGGGGCGCGGGCGCGGGCGCGGGGGCCGCCGGGGGCGGCCGTGTGCTCGAGTGCCCCAGCATCCGCATCACGTCCATCTCCCCCACGCACGACCCGCCCGCCGCCCTCGACGACCACCCCGACGCCTGGGCCGACGGCTCTCCCCGGGAGTACCCCGCGCCCGAAGGCTTCGCGGGCTACCGGGAGGCGGGGGGCCCGGCCGGGGGCCCCTTCTTCAGCCCCAGCCCGGGCAGCAGTAGCCTGTCCTCGTGGAGTTTCTTCTCCGACGCCTCGGACGAGGCCGCGCTGTACGCCGCCTGCGACGAGGTGGAGTCGGAGCTGAACGAGGCGGCCTCGCGCTTCGGCCTGGGCTCGCCTCTGCCCTCGCCCCGGGCGTCCCCGCGGCCCTGGACCCCCGACGACCCCTGGAGCCTGTACGGCCCCAGCCCGGGGGCCCGGGGGCCCGAGGACAGCTGGCTGCTCCTCAGCGCCCCTGGGCCCAGCCCGGCCTCCCCGCGGCCCGCCTCTCCCTGCGGCAAGCGGCGCTATTCCAGCTCGGGGACCCCGTCGTCCGCCTCCCCGGCTCTGTCCCGGCGGGGCAGCCTGGGGGAGGAGGGGCCTGAGCCCCCGCCACCCCCTCCGTTGCCTCTGGCCCGGGATCCCGGCTCCCCCGGTCCCTTTGACTATGTGGGGGCGGCCCCCGCCGAGAGCATCCCGCAGAAGACGCGGCGGACTTCCAGCGAGCAGGCGGTGGCCCTGCCCCGGCCCGAGGAGCCCGCCCCGTGCAACGGGAAGCTGCCCGCAGGGCCCGAGGAGGCCGCTGCCCCTCCTGGGGGCCCTCGGAAGGAGGTGGCTGGCATGGACTACCTGGCCGTGCCCTCCCCACTGGCTTGGTCCAAAGCCCGGATTGGGGGACACAGCCCCATCTTCAGGTGAGGGGTGCCCTCCTGCTGTCCTCAGCCAGCTCCCTTCCACTTCGAGAGGAAAGTAAGAGGGCGGGTGGGAAGACAGGTCCTAGTTGTCTCTCTCTGCCTTTGGCATTGTCAAAGGAGAATCAGGCCTGGCCATTTACCCAGTTCTCCAGAGGAGTTTAAAAGGCAGCCCACGAGTGAGAGCAGAGAAAGAGAAAGAGAGAGACAGAGACTGAGACAGAGACAGAGAGACAGAGAGAGAGAATACAGTGGGGCAGGTGCTGGCCTTGTCCGTGGCTGACCCAGGATTGATCCCTGGCACCCCATATGGTCCCTTGAGCCCCACTAAGAGTGATCCCTGAGCATAGAACCAGGAGTAAGCCCTAGGCATCGGCAAGTATAGCCCACAAACAAGCAAACAAACAAAAATTAAAGGTAAAGGTAAAGGTAAAGGCCCTCCCGTTGATCGTCGATTTGCTCGAGCGGGCCCAGTAACGTCTCCATTGGAGACTGTTGTTACTGTGTCTGGCATATCGAATACTCTCGGTAGCTTGCCGGGCTCTCCGGGAGGGGCGGAGGAATCGAACTCGGGTCGGCCATGTTGGCCGCTTGTAAGGCGAACGCCCTACCCGCTGTGCTATCGCTCCAAATTAAAAATAAATAAAAAGCATCCTTTCCCAACAATTTACAAAAGGATAGCCATTGCCTGTGGGCCCTATTGGAATCCCCCTCATCCCCAGAAGATCACTTAGGTAAGGAAGGGTCTCCTCTAGGAGGTTCCCCACATCTAGCCCAGGGGTGGAGAGGGGCACTGCTGGATTTCATTCCCTCCTCCAACTCAGCTCCTCAAGCCTGGTTTACCAGTAGAGATACTTTGAATAAAATGGTTTATATTTGCAAGTCAAAGAATTCAATTTAACAAAGCAATTATTAACTTTCTTTTACCCAATTCATCCAACTTTGCCCACTCTCATTTCAATTGTCCTGGATCTTGACAGAGCTGATTTAAAAAAAACAAAAAACTTGCAGCATGCAGAAAAACTTCCCCCAGGGAAGACACACCCACTTCTCCCCTCTCCCCTGCTCCCCTAGATTCTGGTACGACTGGGTCTCAGCACTCCAAAACAGTGCTCCCTTGGAGGATGGTTTACCCATATCCCAGCCCCTAGAGCCATGCAAGATGTCAGCTGTGGCATGAAAAATGTGTCTGGCATTATCAATTATCACCTGGGAGCCATGAGCAATTGGGTGGGAGTCACTGAGCTCAGCCCCTGACAGGTGTCCCTGCTGTGGTTCCCAGCTCCCTAGAGCTGACTTACGTGACCCCCACAAGGAGGAGAGGTGGTGGTGCTGGCTGGGTTAGGCTCAGTCTTGCTCTGTCACCCACTGGCTTATTTGCCCCCTGCACTCTACTTGCTGCACCTCAATTCCTTAGTCTGTAAAAGGGGTTCACCTCTGAAGACAGTTCTAGGCTCTTTCTTTACGTCATTCTTCCTACCCAGATCTGGAGGATGAGGATGTGCTTGGGGTTCCTCTGTATTCAGGGGAGTTTTTGCCACCCCCAAACCCTGCGCTAGGGGCTACTATGAGGAGGAGGGCATCTCAAGCCTGGCACCCTCTTCCTCCCCCTCCTCCCCAGGGGTGGGGAGGGGGTTGCATGCTGGTCCTCCCTTACTACTGTGACTCCTCCTCCACACTGACTTCATTCAGTGCTCTCTTGTTCCCACAGGACCTCTGCCCTCCCCCCTCTGGACTGGCCCCTGCCCAGCCAGTATGAGCAGCTGGAGCTGAGGATCGAGGTGCAGCCCAGAGCCCACCACCGGGCCCACTATGAGACGGAGGGCAGTCGGGGAGCTGTCAAGGCTGCCCCTGGTGGTCACCCCGTGGTCAAGGTAAGAGGCAGAGGGTCAGCCTTCCTCCTCTCTGGTCCCAGATCCTGGTGCTGGTGTCCTGCTGGGCATGTCCCTGGCTCTGTCCTTTCCCACACTCCCAGTCCGCAATGACCCTGCCAGACTGGGGAGGGGCTGGCGGTGTTGGGGGGTGGGGAGGATGCTTGGCTGCTGAGGACCCGGATGCACTTTCTCTCTCCTCCATGCCTCCACCCCCCTCAGCATCCCATGGGACAGCAGTCTCCCTTTGACTCTGGAAAATGGTGGCCTGCCAGATGTGGGGGAGGGCTTAGGCTGAGGCCAGAGTTCACTGGGAGTGAGGTTGTCCTCTGTTGAGTTGGGCCTGTCTCTTTTGGAAGCTTTCCCCCCCCTCTGCCCAGCCCATTTGGGGCTTTGGTCCAAGAAAAACACAGCAAATTCCAGGCCGTGTTTTCTCCACAACTGGTGCCCAATTCCCCCTGGAAACCCCTTCCAGGATGTCCTTTATCTTTCACCATCCTCACCCATCCTCACCCCCTGGTGGGATGAAAACCCAGGGATGGATGAAAACAGGGACCTGGAGAGTGTGGGGGATTTCAGTGGGGTGCCCTCTCTCTCCCTCGGCCAGCTCCTGGGCTACAGCGAGAAGCCCCTGACCCTGCAGATGTTCATTGGCACGGCGGATGAGAGGAACCTGAGGCCTCACGCCTTCTACCAGGTGCACCGGATCACGGGCAAGATGGTGGCCACGGCCAGCTACGAGGCTGTGGTCAGTGGCACCAAGGTGCTGGAGATGACCCTGCTTCCTGAAAACAACATGGCAGCCAAGTAGGTTCTCACTGCCTCTCAGTCTTCTCCCTTGGACCTAAACTAGTTTGTTCCTCTCCCCTTCGGAGCTAGGTTTTAGGGACGGCAGCTATTGATAGTACAAGCAGGGGTGCTTGCCTTGCTCCCCGCTGATCTGCTTTGATCCCTGGCACTCCATTTGTTCCCCTTTTCCTAACCCCACCAGGAGTGATCCCTGAGCTTAGAGCCAGGAAGGAATAAGCCCTGGTCACCACAGGGTGTGTCCCCCAAACCAAAATCTAAAGGCAAATAACAGTAAGAAAAAGAGCTAGATTTCATCCTAGGGAGCTGGTTTCTCACCATCCAGAACTGGGCTCTTGGTGCCTCTGGAGAGAGGTCTCATCTGGATTAAAATCACCCCCACCCAGACTCCCAAAGATCATTCAGGGCTCAGGTGGGCAGGAGAAGGGAGACCTTCCTCTTTGGCAGAGTGGGGCGGTGCCCTCAGGCTTCAGCTGGGCGCTTGCGTTTGGTTCCTTGCCCTCAGCATCGACTGTGCGGGAATATTGAAGCTTCGGAACTCAGACATCGAGCTGCGCAAGGGCGAGACAGACATCGGGCGCAAGAATACGCGGGTGCGGCTGGTGTTCCGTGTGCACGTGCCACAGGGCAGCGGGAAGGTCATCTCCGTGCAGACGGCATCGGTGCCCATTGAATGCTGTGAGCAAAGAGGCCCTGTGCCCCCGCTCGGTCCTTCACCACTGTGTGTGTGTGTGTGTGTGTGTGTGTGTGTTCACCACCCCCCATACTTCTCTGGGTTCTGTCTCTGCTGTGAAGTCTGCCAAGGCCCTGCCCTGGGGCTGGAGCAATAGCACAGCGGATAGGTCATTTGCTTTGCACATGGCAGACCCAGGTTTGATTCTCAGCATCCCATATGGTCCCCCGAGCACTGCCAGGAGTAGTCATTCCTGAGTGCATGAGTCAGGAGTAACCCCTGTGCATCGCCGGGTGTGACCCAAAAAAGATCGGTCACGGTCCTCCTGTTGTTCATCGATTTGCTCTAGCGGGCCCAGTAACATCTCCATCATGAGATTTGTTACTGTGTTTGGCATATTGAATATGTCACAGGTAGCTTACCAAGCTCTGCCGTGCGGGCGAGATACTCTCGGTAGCTTGCTGGGCTCTCTGAGAGGGGCAGAGGAATCGAACTCGGGTCGGCCATGTTGGCCACTTGCAAGGCAAATGCCCTACCGCTCTGCTATCGCTCTAACCCAAAAAAGAAAAAAAAGAAAAAGGCCCTGTCCTGACTTCCATTATGGATGCAATGCCAGTCCCAGAGTAAGGCCCAAGGGCCCACGCTTTCTGTTGGCCCCTGGATGGCTAACCTTCCTGCTTCCCTTGTGACTGTCTCAGCCCCAGAAGAAGCTCCTGGGTTCGGAGGACCCCAGGGTGCTGCTGGTTTGCGGATGTGTCTGCTCCCTAGGGTCTAAAGCACTTATTATCGCATGGAGATGGAGGGAGGCAGAAGGGGCCTTTCTCTACCTGCTGCCCCGCCAGGCCTTCCCTGCTCTGTTCCACAGCCCAGCGCTCGGCCCAGGAGCTGCCCCAGGTGGAGGCCTATAGCCCCAGCGCCTGCTCGGTGCGCGGAGGGGATGAGCTGGTGCTGACTGGCTCCAACTTCTTGCCAGACTCCAAGGTGGTGTTCATCGAGCGGGGCCCTGGTGAGTAGCCCAGAGCTTAGGAAGGTGAGCAAGTGTCTGAAACAGGCATTCTTCCCGCGAGAGGAGTCTGCATTGTGTAGTCGGGTCTCTGAAGAGAAGCGGAACCTCACTGTGCCCCCCCCCCCCCCGCTGTATCCCCCCCACACCCCGCCAGCCTCTCCAGAGTGCAGGACAGGGGAGTTTAGTTCTGATGACCATACCTGTGAGGCACACCCCCCCCCCCCAGGATGGACCTATTAAGGTTGGAGTGGGAAGACTGAGGGTCCAGGGCGCTCATTAACCCACATCCTCTGCCCCCCACCTGTAGTCCAGCCCACCAACACCCCCAGCAACGTACCCTGGGGTCTTGTCTGAGCTGATTCAGAAGTTCTGGGCTTTGGATCTCGTTGCTTTCTTTCAAGCTGGGACCCTCTCTGCTCTTGGCTGTCCTCCCTGCCTCTCACTGGGAAGGATCTTTGGAGAGTAGGGGGACCCCCCCCACACACACACACAAGGCACCTGTCACTCCCCTTACAACCTGGGCTGATGTGCCAGTTCTCTTGGTCTCTATTGCCTGCTCTGTACTTGGGGGACAGTTTCCAAACCCACCTCTTCCATGGCTTTGAGTAAACACACAGTGGGCTTCTCTGTGGGCTGGGCAGGAGGTTGGGGGGCTGGGCCCTCGAGGGATGCTGAGCCCCCTGCTTCTCCCGCACAGATGGAAAGCTACAGTGGGAAGAGGAGGCCACAGTGAACCGAGTGCAGAGCAATGAGGTACCTGGCCCCGAGGGTGCCCGTCCTGGGGCCGGAGGCTGGGGTGGGGCTGGGGAAGCAGTCTGGAATGTCTCAGCTGGGTCCTCGGTGTGTGGGTGTGGCCATCAGGTGCCCCCTGTTCTCTTGTGGAGGAGACAGTCTAGCCACAGGGGCTTGAGGCAGATGGAGGAAGGGGGGAGGAGGAGGAGTTGGGCCAGTCCCAAAGGCTCTCTGCCCCTCTTCTGCTCCCCAGGTGACATTGACCCTGACCATCCCTGAGTACAGCAACAAGCGGGTGTCCCGGCCAGTCCAGGTTTACTTTTATGTCTCCAACGGACGGAGGAAGCGCAGCCCGACCCAGAGCTTCAAGTTTCTGCCTGGTGTGTTCCGGGAGAGCCCAGGGTGGGGCATGGAGAGCAGGGGCACCTGAGCAGTCAGGGGGCTGCAAGCAGGAGCCAGGAAGGGGCGGGTCTCAGCAGGCTTCCTCTCCTTCCTCCCCTCCCAGTGATCTTCAAGGAGGAGCCGCTGCCGGATTCATCTCTCCGGGGCTTTCCCTCAGCGCCAGGCCCCCCCTTTGGCACTGACATGGACTTCTCCCCTCCCAGGCCTCCCTACCCCTCTTATCCCCCCGAAGACCCCACTTACGAAACTCCTTACATGTCAGAAGGCTTCAACTATGGCACGCCGCCTCTGTACCCCCAGACAGGCCCCCCACCGTCCTACAGACCTGGCCTGCGGATGTTCCCGGAGACTGGGGCTACTGCAGGCTGCGCCCGTCCATCTCCAGTCCCCTTCCTACCCCGGCCCTACCCTAGTGACCCCTATGGAGGACGGGGCTCCCCGTTTCCCCTGGGGCTGCCGTTCCCTCCTCCAGCCCCCTTTCGGCCCCCGCTGCCATCATCCCCGCCACTTGAAGGCCCCTTCCCTCCCCAGAGTGGTGTCCACCCCCCACCTCCTGAGGGCTACAGTGAGGTAGGGCCAAGCTACTGCCCAGGGGAAGGGGCTCCGGAGCAGGAGAAATCCAGAGGCGGCTACAGCAGCGGCTTCCGGGACAGCGTGCCCATCCAGGGGATCACGCTGGAGGAAGGTGGGTGCCAACCGGGCTATGAGAGAGAGAGAGAGAGAGAGAGAGAGAGAGAGAGAGAGAGAGAGAGAGAGAGAGATTATGCGTGAGAGAGAGTGTGGGGAGAGCATATGTGAGGGAGTGAGTGTGTATGTGTCTATGTGAGTGTGTGAGTGTGTGATTGTGTGAATGTGTGTGACCTCTGAGTATGTGAGAGTGTATGTGAATGTGTTCTAGTATTAGTGTGTGAATATGTGAGTATGAGAGTGTGGGTGTTAGTGTGTGTATGGGGATGTGTGAACGAATTTGTGAGAGTGTATGACAGTGTGAATGTGAGTGTTAGAAAGTGAGTTTGTGTGAATGTGTGAGTATGTGTGTGCGAGAGTATGCGTATCAGGGTGTGTGTGAATGAGCTTGTGAGAGTGTATAAGAGTATGAGTGTGAATGCGTGTGTTAGAGAGAGTGAGAGTTTGTGTGAGTATGTGAGTATGAGAGTGTGCGTGTCAGTGTGTGTATGGGACTGTGTGCGAATGAATTTGTGAGAGTGTATGAGAATGTGAGTGTGAATGCGTGTGTTAGAGAGTGAGAGTTTGTGTGAATGTGTGAGTATGTGAGTGCGAGAGTGAGTGCGAGAGTGTGCATATCAGGGCTCACAGCAAGGGCCCTGACATCGCAGACCACAGGCCAGGGAGAAGGGAAGCATGGGCTGGGGCCCTTTCTGATGGAGTGGACCATCAGGACTGGGAAGCAGGTGTTGAAACACATGAGGCCTGTGGGAAAGAAACCAGTGGTTGAGGAGCTAGCACTGCTAAGGCCCACCGGCCTGGAATTGGGGGTCTCTGGAGAAGGAGGGGAGGCCCGATCTCTTGATGGTTTTTCCTTTACAGTGAGCGAGATCATCGGCCGAGACCTGAGCGGGTTCCCTTCACCTCCTGGAGAAGAGCCTCCAGCCTGAGCCTGGCTGAATCATCTGCCCGGCCCCGCCCACTGAACCTCCAGCCTGGTTGCTGGCTCCAGCCACGGGGGTCCGATCTGGTTCCCTTCCTCCTCCTTCTCCAGCTTTGGCCTCCACCCTCCTGCCTCTCCTCCCCTCCTCAAGCTGCCGTGTAAGCCCGGCCTGGTGCTGCCCTGGAGGCCTGGGGGAGAGAGAACCTGGAGGCGGGGCGGGTGCTGGCTGCAGAGGGACAGGTGGGTGTCTGGAAGCTGGGCCTGGATTGTGCGTGCCCTGAATGGTGCTGGGAGGCTGAGGACACGTGGATGAGTAATAAATACTCACTGACAAGTGCTGCGGGCTCCAGAGTCTTCGGAGAGAGGGAGAGAGAGGAAGGAGACCTCAAAGATAGAGGTGGGGAGAGCTCATCAGGGACGGGGGGCCTGGAGAGGGTTTTGAAGGGTGCCCTGGAGGTTCTTCTCTAAGAGTGGTGATGGGTGAGGGTAGAGCTTGGGTGGGGGGGCTCTCCTTGATTTCCCCATGCCCTTCCCCCTTCCTTTCCCCCAACCCTCAGAATTTTGATTCCATTAGGCACTTAGGGTCTGGATCCAGGAATCCATGATTTATTCTTATTTATTTAGTTATGTTTTATAGTTTGCTGCAGGTTGACTTTAGGTTGACCTTGTGACTACTCACTACTTTTGGACTAGGGCTGGAGTGATAGCACAGCGGCCGACCCAGGTTCAATTCCTCTATCCCTCTTGGAGAGCTCGGCAAGCTACCGAGAGTATCTCACTCACGGCAGAGCCTGGCAAGCTCCCCATGGTGTATTCGATATGCCAAACACAGTAACAACAAGTCTCACAATGGAGATGTTACTGGGTCTGCTCGAGCAAATCGATGAACAACGGGAGGATAGTGCTACAGTGCTACAGTGCTATTTAATTTTGGTTTTGGGTCCACACCTGGCTCTGCTCAAAGCTTCCTCCTGGATCTGCATTCAGGGATCACTCCTGGCAGGGCTCTGGGGACCATACGGGAGGCCGGGGATCAGACCCAGATTGGCTGCTTACAAGGCAAGTGCCCTACTTGCTGTACTATTGCTCCGGCCCCTTAATGAATTTTTAAGTTCTTTTCTCTCACTGCCACACAGATGGTTCTGATTCATAGCCAAGGATGGGAAGCCCCAGGCACATCCTGCCCCCTCCTTCACAGAGACGTCTCTAAGGCTCAGAGCAGGACAGAGGCATGCAGCTAGCTCATCAATAGCGGCCACTCAGCTCATCAATGGCAGGCTGGGCACTGATCCTGGCCCCTGCTGCCAGCCCACCCTCAGACTCCTGCACCCACTGGGCTCGGGTCCCTGAGGCTTCTCCTTCTGGACTGGAGTTGGGGGGGTGAGGGAGAGCTGGCATGGGTCCATGGCTCTCTGTATGTTCTCATCCTGGGAACTGTGCAGACCTTCTGGAAAGATCTGTGCTTCCGGAGAAGACTGTAGAAAGCCAGGCAGTCTGCCTGGGAGCCCTGACCACCACCTGCCCTGGCACTTACAGGCACCTTACAGGGTGCCAAGGCACTGTAAGAGCTACAAGTGCACCCACCTATCAACGCCGAGCCAGCCCGGTGAGCCATGGGGCCAAGTGCCCAGTAGGCTGGGGACAGTCAGCCCTGTGTGGAGACCCTGCATCTGATACCCAGTGCCCAGGATGCCCCGGTGCCAGCAGCCCAAGGAAGCTGTGCCCAACCGACTCCCAGCGGGCCTGTGTCTGCCACTCTTGCCTCACTTCTCCCTGCCCAGTGGCCCAGACCGGCTTGGCAAGCAGGCGTGTGTTCAGGGCAAGTACCACAGAGACCAGCTCTGGATGGCCAGACGAGAATCCGAGTGATGCCCTCCTCCCCACTCTGGTCCCTTGGTGCCAGGAAAGAATTTCTTTCATCTTCCTGAATGCAGATCACAGAGACTCTAACAGATCCAAATGACCCACTGACCCACTCTGGGCCAGGGCTGCCTCCAGCTGTTGGAGGAGTGACAAAGTCACCTCCTTATCCCCCTCACTATCCCCCCAGCAGCCAAGAGGACCCTGTCAGAAGCCCTGGGCACCCTCACTGTAAGGGGTAGGCCAGCCTCCCTGCCCCCTACCCCAAACTTCACCTCCAGGCAGTCAGAGCCCTTTCTAGTCATTCATTCAGTGCCAGGCATTTGTGGCACCAATACTAAGTGCCAGCCAGAGGGGCCTGGAGCTTTTAGCCTCCTGGGGCCATGGTAAGCAAACAGCTTGTTGTATAAAAATTCACTAATTCATCCCAGGAAGCATAGCTCATTGGATACTGTCAGGTCACAGGGAAACAATGAGGATCTGGGTGTGGAAGAATGTGGGGCACTCTATCCAGCTGTGGAGGCTAAACTTCAATGGGTAAATGTTTGTTTGTTTGTTTGTTTTGATTTGTTTTGGGGGGGTCACGCATCTAAGGAGGTCACACATCTAAACTCAGGGGATACTCTTGGCTCAGTAAGGGTATCTTTCCCAGCAGTGCCAGGGTTGGAACCCGGGTCTCTCTGCATGCCAGCCTGCTTCCAGCCCTTTGAGCCATCTCCTGGCCATGGGGTGGGTTCTAGTTGGAGCCCAGAACCTGAGCAGGCCCAGTACGGGAAGGGCAGACAGGGACAGAGACCTCCGGAAGAGGGAGGCCTGCAGAAAGGGACAACTCATGGGGTGGGGAAGGGACCCAAGAGAGGCCCCATTTACTGTGCTGTGGGGCTGTGAGAGACTGTGGAAGAGGCACCCAGGGGTGACTTCAGAGGGACCCTGCTGCCGTGGCAGGGAATTCAGGGTTATCCAAGGATGAAGGCTGCTTCCCCACTCCAGGGAGGCCTTCTGGGGGCCATAGCTGTGCCATGGGGCACTGTCTGGCCTCGCTTAGGGCTGGTGGCTGCTTCCCTGCAATTGTCTTCTCAGGGCCTGCTGTGTGTGCTGAGCCCATCTAGACAGGCCCGGCCCGGCTTCCCATTAGACTAACTGTGGCCATAATCTTTTGCAAGGACCCTTCACGGCCTTCTAGCTCCCCGAGGCAGGAGCTGGAAGAGCAGAGCAGGAAACTGGCTCCTTGGCTGGTGCCAGAAAACTCTTTCTTGGCCAGGGTTTCTCAGAGTATGGTCTGAGGATTACTTACATTTGAATCACGAGGGAGGTCTTGACCGGTTTTGTTTGTTTGTTTATATTTTTTAATGTAGGTTTCTAGGCAACCCCTGACCTACTTGACTGTATTATCTGCCACCCCTCAGCACCCCCACGCAGGTTTCTGCATCTGTAAGAGCCCCCAAGGGAGTCCTTTGCATCCAGTTAACTCTCAAACTTTTTCTTTTTTTTTTCCCTTTTTGCTTTTTGAGTCATACCCGGTGATGCACAGGGGTTACTCCCAGCTCTGCACTCAGGAATTACTCCTGGCGGTGCTCAGGGGACCATATGGGATGCTGAGAGTCAAACTCAGGTCGGCCACATGCGAGGCAAATGCCCTACCTGTGCTATCACTCCAGCCCCTAACTCTTAAACTCTGATGTTTGGGTCACTCCTTCCAAGCCACCATTGGAAATTGTTCCCAACCCCCTTATCACAGTCTGGCTGCTCTGAGGGTGGGTCACCTGGAGCAGGGTGCTTAGGAAAGAGCACCCACATATTTCAGGTATTGCCACTCATCTCTCTCCTCCAGACCTGCCTTGGTAACCTGAGGATAACCCTGGGGACAGCATGAAGACCCAGGCTAGAGCAGCTGCCACCCACCTCTGCCCTCCTAGGTTCTGGGGCTGGCTGGGCCATGCTGGGATACCTTCCCTGGGGTCTGGGGGCTCTGCTTGGAGGGGAGGCACGGATGCCTTGGGGCGGCTATAGGACTTTCTGAAAAAGGCAGCAAAGGACACAGCAGTGGCCTGTTTTGTCCTTCCTGGGCCCCGTCCAGACTTCCACGTGCTAGGTGGGGTGCAGATTGCAGTGGCCCCTGTGTCTGAAGGCTTACTTAACCCACTCCACAAGGCCATCCAAGAGCCTGCCACTCCCACACAACATGGTATCACAGGGGTCTTGCCCTGGAGGAATAGAAAGTGTGGTCACCAGAAGCTGACTCAGGTTAATCTCTGGGTTCCTATATGGTTCCCCTGAGCACCACCAAGGAGTGATTCTTGAATTCAGAGCCAGGAGTATGGCTTCACCTCCGCCCCTCACCAAATTGTATATGTGTACATGTGTGGTGTGAATGAACCCAGGGTGTCCCACGTGGGAGGTATATACTCTACTATTGAGCTATCTCCCTGGCCTGAAACATTTGTGACAGACATTTTTAGAAAGAAATGTTGATACTGATATGTATTTTTAAAATAGGCCCCACCCAGCAATATTTGGGAGGCACAGGGTGAGTCCTGGCAAGGCTCGGGCTTATAATGGTAGGTTGGTGCTCGGGCTTGGGGATGCAGGACTGCTGACTGGGGGACCACGAGAGCCACACCTGGCTGTGCTTGGAGACCCATGGTGCTTGGGGTTGGTCTCAGGTTAAGCACGTGCTCAACCACTTCAGCTCTCTCTCCAGTCAGCCTCCCACCCCCATACACACACATACACACACGCATTCAATTTTCCTCCGTTCCTCTTGGAGAGCCCAGTGAGCTACCGAGAGTATCCCGCACACACGGCAGAGCCTGGCAAGCTCTCCGTGGTGTATATGATATGCCAAAAACAGTAACAAGTCTCACAATGGAGACTTTACTGGTGCCCGCTGGAGCAAATCGATGAACATGGGGAGGACAGTGCTACAGTGCTATTTTTTGGGCAACTGTGACTGTGCTTAGGGCTTACTCCTGGCTCTGTGCTCAGGGATCACTCCTAGAAGTGCTCAAGGGTCATATGCGGTGCCAGGGATTTAAACTGAGGTCAGCCACAATGCAAGGAAAGTGACTTAACTCCTGTATTATCTATATTATCTCTCCAACCCTCTTTAATTAAATTTTAAAAAATCATAGTTAGGGAACATGGTTTCGGTGTACAGTTACTGCACCTTCACCATCACTAAAGTGCCCAAGTACCCCTTGCCACTGTCCGTATGTCATTTCTAGTCTCATCTTCCTTTCTCCACCCCGTCCAAACACTGCTTGGTAATCTCCACTTTGTAATCCAAGGTCAAGGGTTTGTCATCATTCCTACCTAAGAAATTTAAAGCTCTTTCAACTTATAGACTGGAGATAATAAGGAAGTAGCACTGTAGCACTGTCCACTGTCCTTCCGTTGTTCATCGATTTGCTCAAGCGGGCCCAGTAATGTCTCCATTGTGAGACTTGTTACTGTTTTGGCATATTGAATACGTCACGGGTAACTTGCCAGGCTTTGCCACGCGGGCGAGATCCTCTTGGTAGCTTGCCAGGTTCTCCAAGAGGGGTGGAGGAATTGAACCCAGGTAGGCCAAGTCGGCTGCGTGTAACTCCAGCCCAATAAGGAAGTAATAACTTGAAAATAAAAAGTTTTTACCAAGGGGCTAGAGCGATAGCACACCGGGTAGGGTGTTTGCATTGCACGCGGCCAACCTGATTTCGATTCCCAGCATCCCGTATATCCCCCAAGCAGCTCCAGGAGTAATTCCTGAGAGCAAAGCCAAGAATAACCCCTGTGCATCACCAGGTGTAACCCAAAAAGAAAAAAGAAAAAAAGTTCTCGCCAATAGTCTTTTCTCCTACCTCTCATGCATTTTAGATATCTTTTCCTTTTAAACAAGTCCATTATATATTTATTGGAGGCCAAGTTTAGTGGCAATTAAATTCTTTTAACTGTTTCCTGAAAAACTCTTTCCTCTTTCAAATCTGAGCTGGGTATACAGTGTTCTTGGTTGGAAATCTTTTCCACTGAGCACTTTAATATAGACTGTGAGTTTCTGTGGAAAAATCTGCTGATTCTTTCTTGGGATATGAGGGGAGAAGTGGAAAACTAACTCAGAGCTTCACACACAGACAAGCCCTCTACCACTGAGCCACATCCCTAGCCCCTGAGGATATTCTTACAGGAATTCCCTTATATATGACTAGTTGCTTTTTCCTAGCCTCTGTTAGAATTCTCTTTTTATTTTATTTAACATTTAGTTATAATGTGTCTTGGGTTTAGTTAGTTTGGAACCCAGAGACTCCTTTTTCTGTTGGTATCAAACCTTTTCTCAGTCGGGGTAAGTTCTCAGCTATTATTTCTGCAAATAAGAATTTTGCCTCTGGGAACTGGAGAGATCCTACAGCGGATAGGGCACTTGCTTTGTATGTGGTTGGTCACAGGTTCAATTCCTGGCATCCCATTTGGTCCCCTGAGCACCACCAGGAGTAATTCTTAAGTATAGAGCTTAACTCTGAGCATGGCTGAGTGTGACCCAAAGAGAGAACAACAACAATAACAACAAAAGAAATTTGCCTCTGTCCCTCTCTCTCCTGAATCTCCTGTGATGAATGGTGTCTCTCCTGGTGCTGCTTCATATAGTATCTTTGCTCGAGCAGGTGCAGTAACGTCTCCATTGTGACACTTGTTACTGTGCTTGGCATATCCAATATGTCACGGAGAGCTTGCCAGACTTTGCCGTGCGGGCGAGATTCTCTCGGTAGCTTGCGGGGCTCTCCGAGAGGGGTGGAGGAATCGAACCCAGGTCGGCCCGGTCGGTAGTGTGTAAGGCAAACATCCTACCTACTGTGCTATCGCTCCAGCCCTGTTTTTAATTCTTCTTTTTGTTGATTTGATTTTTGGCTTCTCCATTACACTGCTGAACTATTGCATTTTGTTTATCTACTTGTTTATCAGCTCTCTGATTTCTGCTTGATTTTTTTTCTCATATTTTCTGTCTTTGTTGAATTTCTCTTTCGCTGACCTTCTCATTTCAGTGAGCCTCCATGAGGCAGCTATTGCTTTGAGGGCTCCTTCCGGTAGCCTGCAGAGCTCTGTGGACTTAGTTCTTTAGGGGGGCTGCTGTCTTGATCCCATGGTGAAAATGAGCTGGTCCATCTCCTCATTATGCCTGTGCGTGTGCTCCCTGAGGGTCAGGTGGAAACCAAGGGTCCAAGTTCAAGCAGGTCTTAAGGTGGCGACCAGGAGCTTGTGGTGCCTGGCACCAGCGGCAGCACCAAGGTTGAGTGTGGCGGTTCACAGTCTTGCCTGAGAAGTACTAGAGGTACGACTTTCCCAGTGCCTCTGGTAACTGTGACTCTAATTTGAGCAGGTCTGGGTAGTCCAAGTCACCAGCGCCAGACCTGGGCGGTGTCTGGGGAATCAGGGAAGTTTACTATGAGATGGAAGACATTCTGTCACCAGCTAAAGGAGCTGAGACTCCATGTTGCTGGCAGGGAGCAGTCTTACCTGGTAAAGAAGCAGGCGGGCAGTGGGGTTTCTTGCTCATCGGCCCATGCTTTGGGAGATCCACGAGGGGCTTTCTGCAAGGGGGTGCAGCTTGTTTACGGAGGGACTAGGTCTTCTGGGAGTAAGCACTTATTTTTCGTTTGGTGTATGGTGTCCCCTCCCCTGTGTCCTTGGCTGAACAGTATTACCCAAGGGTGCAAGGAAGGTAATGGACACCAGGGGGCAGCAGCAACAAGGTGAAGGGTGTGGCAAGCAGGCGGGAAGAGACAAAAAGTCAGGGCCTCCTTCCTAAAGGCTCGGTGTGATTGGTTCCATGACTCGTCAGTCTTTTGGTCCTTAGCAATCATTGATTTGCATTGCTAATGAAATATTTAGGAAGTGTTCTTTCTCTTCCCTACTCGATTAAAATGTCCTGAAGAGCAGAGACGGTATGTACACTGACCTCTAGGTACCTCTCTGTGTGTTGAAGAATGAAAACCAGTTTTATTGGTGGTGCATATTATTATTATTTTTTAAATCTAGGAGTACTGCTATTTATTAAGCCATTCATTGATTAAGCTGATTGAATCGGATGTGAGCTCCACATTACTTTTTTTTTATTTTTTAATTTATTTTATTATTATTATTATTATTATTATTATTTTGCTTTTTGAGTCACACCCGGCAACGCACAGGAGTTACTCCTGGTTCATGCACTCAGGAATGACTCCTGGTGGTGCCCGGGGGACAATATGGGATGCTGGGAATCGAACCTGGGTCAGCTGTGTTTAAGACAAATGCCCTATCCGCTGTGCTATCACTCCAGCCCCGCACATTACTTTTTTAAAATTCAGAATGTTAATTTAATTTTATTTCTTTTTTATTTATTTATTTTTAAAAAATCACTGTGAGATATAGTTACAAAGCTTTCCTGTTTGAGTTTCAGTCATACAATGATCAATCACCCAACCCTCCACCAGATCACATCTTCCACCACAAATGTCCCCAGTATTCTCCACTCATCCCACCCCTCCCACTACCTCTATGGCAGACAATCTCCCCCCATATTTTCTTTTGTATTGCTTGTTTAAAAAAAAATCTCAGGGCTAGGATGAAGGAGACGTTACTGGGGCCTGCTCGAGGCAATCGACGAACAACAGGATGGTCGTGATCATGATTGCTTGTTATGAATAGCATAAGATGTCGTGTGGTCACACTCTCCTGGAATTCTAAAATTTTAGATGATTACGATCTGAAGAAATCTCTGCAGTGAGCTGCTCAGTTTGGAGATTCTTTTGTGTGTCTCTGGATCTTGGCTGTTAAGGAGCTTAAGTAGCAGCCGGAGGCAGTTTGTGGGCATGACCTCCTGGGTCCCATGGGAACCCGGGAATGAGAGGGACCAGTCCATCCCCTATCCCTTGAGGTCTGGAGTTTGTCGTCACTGAACCCGCGTGGTGGTGCATATTAGGACTGAGTTTTATGGGTTCTAACTCAAGTGGACTTCAGAGATTCCTGAAGAATAGTAGCAACTGCAATAGAAAATACAAAAATATGTAGGGAGGGAGTGTCCAGTCAGCTCCAAACACCGCATCAAGTCCTTTACACAGGGCAGGGGGAATGCATTCCTGGGGGTGGGGGAAGATTTGGCCAACACCCAGTGGTGTTACAGGGTAGGTGGCTACTCCCAACTCTGTGCTTCGCGATCACTCCCAGCAGTGCTCAGGGCTTACTCCAGGCTCTGCGTTGAGGAATTAGTCCTGGCCATGCCCAGAGAACCCTATGTGGTGGTGGGTTCAGCTGCATTAGAGGCAAGCGCTCTACCTGCCATACTACTCTCTGACTTTTCCCTCTGTTCTCTAGATTCTTTGCAGATAGTCTTCAGCTTCATGAGGTCTTCATTCCTGCCCCAGGGACAAAGGGCAGAGGCTGGCAGGCGGCCAATACCTTGGGCTTCCCTGGTGCTTGACCAGCCCCCACCCCTTCCCTTGACTGTGCACTGTAAGCTCTTACTTTGAGTGAATCTGATATTGAAACACTGTGTCTGTTAACCCCAATGTCTGCAAAGTGCCAGGGTTTCCCACAACAGTGCAGAAGAGAATGTGCCAATTTCATCTGAGTGGTTACTGTACTATGTACCCCACCCCAGACACGACCCCACTTAGCACTAAGTCTGGTCTGGTTTTGGCATCTCTTACCTCTGCCAGGGCCTCTCATTGTTCTTTTGAGCTTGGAGCTGGTCAGAGTGACCTTCTTTGTTTTGTTTGAAGATGGACCACAGTGCCACCAATCGCCTCTCCCCCTTGACACAATTGTTTGGCAGAATCCAGAATTCTACAGTTCCGTAGTTTACACTTAATGTTCATTATTTGACAGGCATTCTTTCTTTATCAGTTTTTTTTAATTGAATCACAGTGAGATATACAATACAAGGTTGTTCATGAGTTTGTTTCAGTCCTACAATGTTCCAACACCCGTCCCTTCACCAGTGTACATTTTCCATCACCGTTGTTCTCAGTTTCCCTCCCGCTTCCCACCTGCCTCTGTGGCAGCTGCTTTTCTTCTCTCTCTCCCTCCCTCCCTCTCTCTCTCTCTTTCTCTCTCTCCCTCCCTCTCTCTCTTTCTCTCTCTCTCTCTCCCCCTCTCCTTTTGGGCACGATGGTTTGCAGTACAGATACTGAAAGGTTATCATGTATATTCCTTTACCTACGTTCAGCACTCAGTTCTTGTCCAGAGTGATCATTAATAATTTCTAACTATTATTGTCATACTAGTCCCTTCGCTTTCCTAACTGAACAGGCATTCTTTCTAGTAACGGAAGTAGAACAGCAAGGAAAAAAGTTGGACTCTTGGAACAAGAAAGAAAGTCAGCTGGGATCAAGGCCCTACTTCATGGCTGAGGCAGTAATGGGGCGCCAGACATCTATGATCTTGTGTTTACAGAGAATGTATGGAAGAGTAACTAGTGGGCAGTCCCCGGTGAGTGTGTATGTGTGTGTGACTATGTGCTTTGCACGTTCGCGCGTAGGGAGTGGGGGTGGGGTGGGGTGCCAAGATCATGGCAAAGTCCTGCCCCGTGGGATTCCTCATCACCTGTAAGTCATCACTGATGGCTGTAGTGAGAGTTTGGCAATCTGTTGCTGGAACAGTTTCTGCCTGCTATTTCTTGCTGTGTAACAAACCATCTCAATGTGGAGGCTGTTGTAAAAAAAAAAAATTTAAATGCAGCATGATCAAAAAAGGAATTTATATACAAAGGAAAGCCCATAAGATGTACAGCGGATCTATCAAACAAGACTCTACAAGGTAAAGGTAAAAGGTAAAGGCCCTCCTGTTGATCGTCGATTTGCTCGAGCAGGCCCAGTAACGTCTCCATTGGAGACTTTGTTGTTACTGTGTTTGGCATATCGAATACTTGCCGGGCTCTCTACAAACCAAAAGAATATGGAAGAATATAGTATAAAACCTCAATGAAATGAACATCTCACGGAGAATACTCTATCCCGTTAGATTATCATTCAGATTTAAAGAAACTATACAGAACTTCATGGACTGGCAACAGCTTAGGAATTCATAACTTAAAACCAGTTTTACAAGAAGCATTAAAATAACTCCTTTATAAGACAGGAGAAACCTCCCATCATGTGACATTGAGTATGGCACTCACGGTGCAAATGGCTATCCTCTACTAGATTAAGAAAGGTTAAAAACATAGCAATTCAGCACCACAAATAAACTTTTGAGTTATTTTCTGATAATTCTATTTGCCTTTCCTTATATTTTATTGGATTAAATAATATGAAATAAATTTGTTATATGCTTGAGGGGGGGCATGCTGGGGGATTTGAGGAAACCTGGGGATACTGAGGGAGGAAAGGGAACATTGGCCGTGGGATTGGTGTTGGAGTGTTGTATGCCTGCAACAACTCCATTATGAATGACTTTGTAAATCACGGTGTCCCAATAAATATTCCTGAAAAAAAGGAAAGAAACAATTTTGTCTGAAGTCAAATGAGTGCATAGATAATACTGGAAACATGCTGACCGACAGTTACTGAAAATGCCCAAGCCAGCGCCAGTCTCAGAGTGAGCTGCACACAGAGGGTCAGGAGGGGATCCTGGATGTAGTCAGGGTGGGGTTGGTCCAGCAGCCTGGGCAAGCCTGGCATCAGAACCACAGAGAACTGGAATTGATAAGGATGCGGTCATGGGTAAGAGAAGGAGGAGGGCCAAGCGGCATGATTCTGCAGAAGACAAATCGAAGTATGTCACTTTCCTCTTAGTAAGTGTGTGGGCTTCCTTCTGCCTCTTCCTGTGGGTCTCAGGGCTGATCCATTAGTCTCTTTTTTAAACAATTCAATGTGGGTTTTGTTCCTTAATGATGTTGCAATGTTAGTTCATCTATTGTTACAAAAGGACCTCCGGCTAGTGGGAGGACTGCTTCCCATTCAACTTTGCTAGGAATCTCAAAATCCTCTCAAAAAACAAAACAAAATAAAACAAACAAACAAACAGAACACATACAAAAGCTTGGGAGACAGCTAAGTGGTCAGCGGTATATGCCTCCCATGCACAGGGACAGAGTTGGATCCTCCGTGGCACATGTAGCCCTGGAGGGCCTGGGTTCAGCCAGCCTATACCATTGAACCATCTGGTCCTGTTGTCCAAGCATACCCTCAGGTCACCTGAGCACTGATTTGTGGCCGGTGGCCCTCTCATGTGTCCCCACCAAAAGCCTACATAAAAAAGAGTGTGGGGCTGGAGGGATAGCACAGTGGGTATGGCATTTGCCTTGCTAGCGGTCAACCCAGGTTCGATTCCCAGCATCCCATATGGTTCCCTGAGCACCGCCAGAAGTGATTCCTGAGTGCACAGCCAGGAGTAACCCCTGAGCATTGCCAGGTGTGACCTGAAAAGAAAAAAAAAATAAGAAGAGTGGTGGTGTGACTGTGACGTACTACTGGGTTCAGGAGTCAATCACATGCATGGCCTGTGTGAAGTCCTGTGTTTGATCCTTGACACTGTAAGCAAATAAACAAATGGGTTTATGGTGGTGGTATTTTCTGAGGTAAGTTTAAGGAAGACAAGTAAATAAAGTAACAGAAAAAAATTAAACTTCAGGAATTTTCCTTTATAACACAAAATGCAAGCACCATGAAATAAATATGTGATGATTTGTTCATCTCTATACGTTGATCCATGAAGGCAGGGACTATGATCACGGAGGAGCAGCAGTGCCAACAGCAGCATTGGCATGTTGGCACTCACTCTGCGGCAGTCTGCAAGGTTTGATGGTTGATGATGGCTGGGAGAGGTGAACAAAGGAAAGGGGACGGTTTAGAAATGGCTTTCATTAGTTAGAACCTGGCTAGGGACATCCCCACCCCCAAGTCCCCTATTGGGTACCAGGGAAAATTTTCACTTCTCACTTTTTTCTCTGTCTGGACACACAAGCAAATTAACATCAGATTTGTAGGAGAAAAAAAGAGCAAAGCTAATAACAGAGATATGAAGAATTTGCAAGCATGGGTGTAAATTCTAAAGTAAATGGAACAGACTGGGGACTTAAATCCTGTCAAGGAAAGAGGGAGGGGGTTACATGGGACATGGCGGGGGCGTGATTTCATATGGAATAGCTCACCTTAAGGCAGATACGTTATACCTTACCCTAGTAAGGTCCCTAGAGATTTTACTTCTTATCATTTGTACTTTTATGTTCATTGCAGTGCTATTTACAATCGCCAATTCCTGGAAATAGTCTCAGTATTTAATGAGGGACTCAAGAAATTGTACTATATATACACATAGACTACTACTCAGCCATAGGGAAAATGAAATATTGCAGTTTGTTGCTACAGGGACAGGAGAAGAAGGTATTATATTGAGTGAAGTGAGTCAAAGAGAGAGGGACAAATCCAGAATGCTTTCACTCATATGTAGAGTATGAAGAAATACGGTAAGATAATAATGATAAACAATGACCAATGATAATAGACCTGGGGAGTCAGCCTGGAGATGTAACCTAGGAAAGTGGCTTAGGGTAGCAGGCACAGCTAGCATAGGTGAGTCTCTGGGTGGAATCCCTGGCAACACACACACACACACACACACACACACACACACACACACACACACTCTTACATTTTTTTTCTTTTGTAAGCTATAGATGTTTGTCTATTTTTCTATTGAGACAATCTTACTGACTTAGAAGAGAAATTAAAACATTAAGAAAACTAGTTCTTGGTCTGTGATAAAGCTACAAAGGTGCTTTCCCAGCTTTTCATGTGTCCGTTGGCTCTGTTTAGAGTATGTATTTTTGCATGAAAAACACTTCGTATTTGCACTAAATACTTCTGGATAATTTCTGGCATATCATTTAAGAAAACCGAACTCTTCCAATGAATAATAATAACAACAAAATCCACTCACAGTTTGCTGTAGTACTTTTGTTATTAATATTAAAATATTTTATCTTTCAGGATTTCCTTAACCACCATCCACAGCTCCACAAACAATCCTTTCTTTTAACATCCTGGTTCCTATCTGGGTCCTGCTCAATATGGGGGTCGTACACCAGAGCAGACACTCAATTTCCCAGCTCTTGACCTCACCCATGGGGGCCCTCCAGGAATGAGAACTGCCAGGAGAGCCTCTGTCATAGCCAGGAGCAAGTGTGTCTCCTGGTCTGTGTAACTCCGACATAAAGGCCTTACTCTGTGCAGGGTCCCAGGACTCCTCCTGCCCCTGAGAAATCAGGTGTGGAACTAGTGAGGCAGGGAGAGACCATCCTTTTTCTGTGGGGCCTCGGACCCTGGGAGGATTAAGAATCTTCTCCCACACTGCTGGATGAAGCTAACCCTAAGTGAGGGTCCTGCCCGGAAGGGAGAACTTTTTCCTTGAAGGAACCTGAGTCCTTAAAAAAAAAATGCCTCCTGAAAGTCTGTGCTATTCTATGGCCACAGAAGCCAAGACAAATCTATTGCTCCTTGGACTTGGAGCTGGGGTCCTTTTCTCCTCACTTGGGAAGGTGGGGTTGGGCCAGGTGGAGTAAGGCCTCCCATACAGTCCCACAAATTGTCACCTAGTGTCCAAGGCAAGGAATTGCTCAGTGTATGTAAGCTTAGAAAAATTGCTCAGTGATCTCAGGGGCAGGCCAAGTTCCCTTCCTATGTAAACCCCAGCTGCTGCAATCACCTTAATAGTAGCCGTCATGCCTCCAGCCGGACTGCCCAATTAAATATTCTGGATTTTCTGGTGCACGTGGCCCATTGGCAGTCACACAACATCTCCAAACTCTACAATACTAACATCCCAGTTGGAACACATCAGACTGGGTGAGAATGTAACATAGAGGCCAACTAATCTCGACTAACAAAAACATTCACACAGAAGGCTTAGCTTGCAATAACAGCTTGGTAAAACCTCAGACAAGGACTTAATGTTCCCATGGCGAGATACAATAATTTTCACAAATTTTCCCTTACTGAAAAATTTTTGGATCATTCCATTAAGCCATTTAAGTGGTAACAAGCAATATAAAATAAATAATGGTGGGCCTGTTGGGGGAGAGCAGGCTTGAGGGGTGGTTGGGGGAATGCAGACGATGGTGAAGGGAAGGTGATAGTGGTGGTGGATTTGGTGTTGGAATACTGAATGCTGTAATAAATCATGATGAACAACTTTGCAAAGTATGGTGTTTAAATAAAGTAGGGGGCCGGAGGAAAGAAAATTGCTCAGAGCTTATGACATTACATCTTAGTGCCCATGTTTGTGCCTTTCTCTTGAAAGAAGGGTCCTTTCTCCAGAGGGAGATTGGCAACACAGCAACAAAAAGACTGTGACAAGGTACAAGGTTCCTTCAATGACCATGAGAGCCCGCTTTCTTACGGGAGTTATCCCAGAAGCCCCTTAACTAATCTGTGAAATAACAAATGACAAAGCAAGGGCTCCATTGCTGCACAATTGACTTCTTACAGAGTCCAAACCCACACGATCTGGAAATACACACCACTGTTATATGGACCAGTAGGGAAGAAACTACTGTCAATTACAACTGGAAGAAATCCATGACAGTAGACTGGATTTTTTTTTCCCAATTAGTGAATCACCATGAGGTACAGTTACAGACTTACAAACTTTCGTGCTTGCGTTTCAGTCATACAATGATGGAGTACCCATCCCTCCACCAGTGCCCATTTTCCGCCACCAATGGTCCCAGTATCCCTTCCACCACCCCCACCCCGTCCCCCCACCCCACTCCGCCTCTGTGGCAGGGCATTCCCTTTTGCTCTCTCTCTTCTTTTGGGTGTTGTGGTTTGCAATAGAGGTATTAAGTGGTCATCATGTTCAGTCTATAGTTGTAGACCAGATTAAAAATGTAACAAGATTTAGAGTCAAGAAAAACTAGAGACTATTTGTATGTGTTCAAATTAAAAGTAAACTTGCAATGTACAAAAAAAAAAAAATCCTTCCATCGCCATACCTAGCTGTGTGTTCTGTAGAGTTTTATCCGCCAAGTCTCACTGTAGACAGTTTCCCCCTGTCCCCCTCTCTCTCATATAAAATTTGTGGAATGAACAAACAGATTTTGTCCAATGCATGAACTTAGACGAGGTAGCCCAGAGAGGTCAAGGAGCTTGAAAGTCCATGCATGCCTCCTTACTGGCCAAAGGGGGACTGGGCCAGGCTATCTAACCCAATGTGCTACACCCAGAGGGAAGGGCAAGAGATTGGAAATGCCAGCCTGATCCAAGAAGAAGGCTGGCAGAGATGGTACCAGAGTAAAGTCATCTGTCCCATGGTGCAGCCAACAGGCGTTGGTCCCTGGCACCACATATGGTTCCCTCAGCACGGCCAGGAGTCACTCCTGAGCACCTAGTCAGGAATAACCCTTGAGTACTGCTGGGTGTGGCCCCTCCCAATTAAAAATAAATAAGAAGACTGGTGTTAGAAGATTCGAGAAGGGAAGGATCTCTGGGGAGTTCTAGGGACACGCTGACCTGGGTGAGTTGGGAGAGAAGAAGCAGGGGCACGGAAGGCAAGCTGGCAGCGTCTTGGGTGTCTACTCTGCCTGGCTCTGAGCCAGGGGTGGTCCCTGTCCTTGCGCGGTCTGATCTGCAACCTGTGCAGTAGGTAATATTTCCCTCATTCTCATGGGCGCAGGAAACGGATGCAGGAGTTTAAACCAGTTGTCTCTTCGACCCGCTGGTGCCGGACTCCTAAACTTGACCTCTTCCCACGCCCCGCGCAGCTTCTGGGAACACAGGGCCGCGCGCGCGCGCGTGCCTTCCTTTACAGAGCACTGGGCTGGGCGCGGTCGGTTGTAGCAGGGCATCGAGAGAGTGGGGGGGGGGGCGGGGGGTGGTGCAATGAAGCCTGAGAAGCCAGGACCCTTTTCCAAAGCAAAACAAACAAAACAAAACACCCAAAACAGGAGAGAGGCCAGAGGTGGGCAGAGCGCACCCCGAGCGTCTCCGAGGCACTGGAAAGCAGGGTGCCAGGAGCGTAGGCAGAGGCCTGGGCTCCAGAGCCAGGTCACCTTCTATTCTCCAGGATTCCAGAGCAGAAGCATCAGAGGGGTAAAGTGGGAGGGGCTGAGCCTGTCCCGACTAGGCGAGGGGGAACCCCCCCAACACCTGCCCCCCTCCTCCAGTGGCCCCAGGTCGGCTAGCGCACACTGCCCCCGGGCCTGGTTTCCTATCCGCTGCCCCTCGCCCTGTAGGCGGGCACTCCCGGGCCTGCGGGCTGAGACCCTCGCTCGCGTTTGGAAATAAAGGCCCCTGCGCCGGACGTTGCGCCAGGTAGTCGGGGGTGGGGGTGGGAGGCCCGGGTGCATAAAGTACGCTTTGTGCCAGGGGCCGCCTTCCCGCCCCCCACCCCCACCCCCCGCACCGGCAGATCGGGAGCGGGGGGCGGCGGCGGGGGGAGGGGGGAGGAGGAGGGAACCCGGGAGGTTGACTCCTCGGATCCTTAAGCCTCCCCTCGAACTTGCTAAAAGGGGCTTTCAGGAACTAGGCTTCAAAGCCCGGCTGCAGCTCGGCGCCGGTCCCAGCCGCTCCGGCCCCCGGGGCTGGGCGAGGGGGGCGGGGGGTGTCCGGGCGTCCTGCCAGCTCCCCGCGGTGCCCAGACGCGGGGAGGCGGCGAGTTCCCCTCTCCTTCCCGCTCGGTCTCCAGCCCGGAGTTTCCTCGGGCCCGGCCTTCCCGGCTCCCCACCCAGCTCTCAGCCCCTTAACCCTTTCCTCCGAGGGAGTGAGGAGGGGAGGGGGTGCTGGAGGGGCGGGGCGCGTGGTCGGGGAGGGGCCCCAGAAACGCGGCTCGCTCTGCCCACCCCGCTCCTCCTCGTCCTTCCTCTTCCCCCCACCAGGGAAAAGGGAACGTGGAAGGAAATTAACTTTGACCCCCCGGATCCTGGCTCGGGGCCAGCAGCTCGGGGTGGAAGCGGAGGTTTCCAGGACCCTCCCCGGCCCGCCCCCGCCCTCCGCGCCCCTTCCAGCTTCCCCACGTCCGGAGCGGGAGTTTTTCCGGGGTGCCGCTGTTGCTGCTGTTGCTGTTGTTGCTGCTGCTGCTGCTGCTGCTGCTGCTGCTGCTGCTGCTGGGGGGGGACACTGGTAGGGTGGCTCCCGGGGGTCTGCTGGAGCCCGGTCGCGCCCACCCTCAGCGGTCACCCCCGGCGGGAAGCGACAGTCGCAGGAGCTGCGGCCGAGAGGGACGCGGCCCGGAGCGCCCGGGGCCTGGGGGGCTTGGGGGGCGCGCCGCGGGTCCGGGGGCGTGGTCTAGCCCGGCGAGGCGAGCGGGGCTGGGCTCCCCTAGCGGGGCCCGGCGACACAGTGGGCTCCCTGGATCCGGGGGGCTGTGGGGCAGCCATGCTCCTGTCGGGGGGCGAGCCTCCGGCGCAGGAGTGGCTCCGGGTGCAGAATAAATCTAAGCCCCGCGTCCAGCGCCAGCGGCTGCCGCTGCAGCGCATCTTCAGGGTCAAGCTCAGCGCCTTCCAGGGCCGCCCGGACACCTCCTACTTCTGGCTTCGGCTCGAGGGGCCCAAGGAGAACCTGAGCAAAGCCAAGGTAAGCTGCTTCTCCTCCCCGCTGAGCCTTCCAGCCTGGGCCCTCTGTCTCCGCCCTGGCTCGGGGACACAGGGGCTTCCTCCCCGCCCCCCACCCTAACCCCATCTGGACTGGCCGTGTGGCTTGCAGGTATCAACTCCTCCTCGCGCGTCCCAGCCCCTGCACCCGCTAATTCCTTCTTAAACCCCTCCCCACTGTGTATGTCTCTCCTGCCCCTCAGAGCCTCGAGGCCCCCAGAGCCCGCATGCCTCGGGCTCTGCCACTCGCTTTGTTCTCCTGGAGGCTGCGCCCAGGCCTGCTGACTCGGTCCTGGACTGACCCAGAGAGCCCACCAGACGCTGGCTCTGGAGTGGCCCTTCCAGATGCTTCCAGAACTTTCCTGGGGCCGTGGGCGGGTGGGCCAGGGCCAGGCAGTTGGGGAGGGACAGAGGCTGGGACCTCCAGACCCAGATCTGAACCCCCCCCCCCCCCCAGGTTGCCTCTGGCAGGGTCCAGGCTGGGGTCCAGCTGCACTGGCTAGCCTGGGCATGGGCCTTATCACGGGAGGAGGCTGTGTGCGTTTCTGAGGGCAGGGCCTGCAGTGGAGGCCAGGTGGCAGAGCACCCCCTCTCTTGCCTCCTCCCTGGCTTCCCCTCTTCTTGGATCTCTCAGATTCCACATCAAGGCAAAGGTCCTTTCTCTGTCTCCTCAACATCCTCTTTCTCTCTTTTCCTGGTAGTGGTGGGCAGGCTGTAGCCCCAGGGGTCCCTGGGTGCTCTGTGACCTCCTGGTGGCACCTCTGCCTGTTCCCCACCACCCCCCTGCGTATATACTTCTTTCCCAGACTCCTCACTGACCCGGGCTGAGGAGGCCCCAAACCGCTGGCCCTGGCGGCTGGCTGGCTGGTGGGAGGGCAGGACTGCGGAGTTTTTAGCTCGGCCCCTCCGCAGAGCTGCTGTGTCAGCGGGTTTTTCCCGTGGTTCTGACAGAGGTGCTGGGGGAGGGGAGAGGTGCCTGCCTGGAGACAGAAGCTTAGGAGCACCCCACCCTGTCCAGGGGAAAACTCTGTCAGCAGCAGCTGAGATTGGGGAGGGGGTGGGCTGTGACAGGAGGCACCTTTGTGTTGGGCTCTTCATCTTTTTTTGTTGTTGTTAACTTGGAATGCAACAGTTTTCTCAAGTGCTCTGCTCCCAGATCTCTGCAGGAATCCTTCCCCAGGCACCTCACTTCCAGCTCCACAGCTGCCCCAGGGTTTGGGAGGAGGTACCAGTCCCTCTTTCACCCCCAGTTGGGCCGCCTAGATTCTCCCTAACCCGTGGAAAGACACTGATGGAACACAGAGCATGAAGTGCTGGGGCAGGGGTGTGGGGCTTCTGATGACTTCCGGTTGCACAGGACAAGCGGAATAAAAGACATGATGTATGTCTGGATGTCCAGATGATGTCTGGACCTGGAGGATCGGGAAGGTGGGGACCATTGGGCTTCTCCCAGAAGTTAGGAGATCTGGGCCCCCATTTCTGTTGTTAAGTTCCAGCAGGATAGAGGGTGGGGGGGAAGAGCTTGCACCTGGGCTCTGCTCCCACTACTCACCCTCTTCCTCTGGTCTTTTTCCTTCTCTACAAGACAATCTGGTCCGCCATACCAGGTGTGCGGGACCTGGGGCTGAGATCTCCAAGCCTGCTCGGATCTGGACTGGGCCTCCTCCACCCAGATCCCCCATTTTACAATAGCTAGGCAGTCACACCCACAAACTGCCGTGTAATCCCATCAATGGCCAAGGTCCAGAGACTATAAAACAAAGCTTCCAGAAGTGTGTGGCCGCATTCCTGGCTGTGCGACCTCTTATAAGAGGTCTATAGTCTATAAGTGGGCTTATAAGTGGGCTGTAGTCTAGCCCACTGATGTACCTAAAGCAGCACACATGTGTTTGGTTTTAACATACTTGCTTGTATTCTCTTATATACATTCTCTGTTCCTCTCGGAGAGCCCGGCAAGCTACTGAAAGTATCCCACCTGCATGACAGAGCCTGGCAAGCTCCCGTGACGTATTCGATATGCCAAAAACAGTAATGGGTCTCATTCCCCGTACCCTGAAAGAGTCTCCAGTACAGCACCATTGGGAAGGACTAGTCAGGAGAGGCTGCTAAAATCTCAGGGCTGGGACGAATGGAGACAGTACTGGCACCCGTTCGAGCAAATCGATTAATAACAGGATGACAGTGACAGTGACAATAATAAGACAATCTGATAGCCTGGCTCCATGGCAGGCTGGTGGGGGTCACCTGGAGCAGTGCACATGGAGGAACATGTGCCAGATGGGAGTGCTGCGGAGGTCAGAGGCTCCAGCTTCTTAACTAGTTGTGTGATTCCTAGCAAGTCCCGTTCCCTGTCTGAGTTCCAGTCTCCCTCATGTGTTGGTAAAATAAGGAACTTGCATGAAATGTCTTCTGAGGTCCTGAGATATGATCCTTGGAAAGTTCCCAGGTGCTGTGCTGACCCCTCTCAGCATAGGCACCCACTGGTGTCAAATTGTGCCCTTGGACAGTGACCAGCTCTCCAGACAGGCTAACAGAGGACTCCAGAAGACTGGAGGTTGTAGCATGGGCAAAAGGAAGTAGCAGGATGGTGCTGGATTTTCTTGGGAAAGCTCCCAAGCAGTGACTGCTAGGGGGCAGGTCTAGAGGCTTCACTCTTGGTGACATTCACACTCAGTCTGGCCATGTGGAATGGTTGGTTCAGTGCTCAGGCTTGATGCTGCCTGGGGGCCAGTGGTGTGGGGACCACCAAGTCTACTTTAGTGTGTGTGTGTGTGTGTGTTTGTGTGCATTTAGTACTACTCCAGTTTGTGTATATACGCACGTGTGTGTGTGCACTCATTTAGTGCTACTCCCAGTTTGTGTGTATATGCACGTGTGTATGGGTGTGCATTTAGTGCCAGGGATTGAATGTTCTTATGCATATCAGGCTTGCACTCCGGTCCTCTGAACTGTCTTCCTAACACTCCCTAGGCTGGCTTTTTTGTGAGGCGAGAAATGGTCAGAGGGGATGTAAGCTGGTTGTGTGTCTAGAAAACTGTCTGGCTGTATTTCTACATTAGCTGTGGCTTGGTTTTCAAGGAAAATCTCTGTAGAGTTCATGAATATTCCTCTCCCCCCACCCCAAAAGTGAAGACATTATACTAGAAATCACAATTCCATGTTTCAGTACGTAGTACTATAATTTGATGCCTGTAAAAATCGTTCACTGTAAAAAGACGAGTTCCCATCCACACAGTTGAACCACATTCTCCTATTGGTCATAGGTGTTCTCTGTGTCTGGTGATAGTGGTGGTCTAAGAATAGTACCTGGCATGTCTGGGTGCTCAGCAATGACTTCTGAGTGGGTGAATACATTCTGAGATTCCTCTGTTCTAACATTCTGAAAATCTTCACTGCTTTTTTCCTCTGGGGGTCTCCTTTCTGGGAATCCCCTGGTGATTTGCTGGAAAATGCCCGCTGGTGGCTTCCTGAGAAGGATTTTAGGGGAGGTGAAATGTTGGGCTACACATTTGTACATCAGCTTTGGATACCGAAAACCCCTTGATCCATAAGTTGCCTAGTACTGAATGGAATTCCATTGATAAATGCTTAATTATATTTCTTTACAAGTGAAAAGGCAACTTTGGCTTCTTCTTTTGGAAAATCCTGAAGCTGTTCTGGTCCCAGGTCTTCATGTGCAAAACATTCTCTCTCTGAAAAGTGGTAGTTTCCTCCAGTGACTCGGGTCTTTTGGAGGGCCTCTTTGTATATCTTTGTTGGCTGTCAGTGGTCTTGCATTGGGGGAATTCCTTCTACCTGTGTGCTCTATCAATACATTGGAATAATTTCTTCCCCATGTGTTCTATGTCTCTTCTTTAGAATTTCCTATTCAGGCATTGTCCCCAAGGGCAGTCTTACACTCTTCTTATTTTTCCTTCTATTTCCAAGTAATATATATATGTATATATATATATTCCCAAGAGCATATATATATATATATGGGCTCTTCTTTCTGGAGAGTTTTCCTCAGCTTTATACTCTAATCCTTTTGGGGGATCTTTCATTTCTGTCACCCTAATTTTTAACATCTGACAGTTATTTCTGTTCTCTCTAAATTTTCTTCTTAAAAATAGTATCCCGGAAGGCTAGAGCGATAGTACAGCTGGTAGGTTTCTTGTCTTGCATGTGACTGACCCGGGTTCAATTCCCAGCACCACGCATAGTTCCCTGACAACCCTCAGGAGTAAGCCCTGAACACTGCCAGGTGTCGCCCCCAAACAGATCAAAACAAAAAACCAAAAATGGTATCGATGGTGGTGAGGGTGCCTGCCTTGCACATGGCCAAGCTGGGTTTGACTCCTGGAATCCTATATGATCCTCTGAGCCCTGCCAGGAGTGATCCCTGAGAGCAAGTCAAGGAGTAAGTCTTGAGCATAACCGGATGTGGCTCCCCCCAAAAAAAGAGTACCCTAAGCTTTGTGGAATAGCTATACGGTAGTCAATGAAGCTTGCCAAACTCATGATTGTTGTTAATTGAAAACTTTTCCCATTACCCCACTATGAAGATTTGAAACACAGTTGGCACTTGCAATTTTTGAAGTCTGTAGGGAAACTGGGAAAAAAAAATTCTGTTGCTGGCTAAGGAGAAAATCCAGGTGGTAGAGCACATGGCTAGCATGTGCTAGTTTAGTTCACTGAGCTCTGTCAGGTGTAATGCCTGGTGGCCCCTGAGTGCTGCTGGGGTGGCCGAGGTGGCTGTCTGGTTTAACCTAGAGTGACTCCTGCTTATTTTGGTTTCTGGGCCACACCCAGTGATGCTCAGGGCTCACTCCTGGCTCGGCACTCAGAAATTACTCCTGGCAATGCTCGGGGGGCCATATGGGATGCTGAGATAGAACCTCGGTCTGCCCTGCGCAAGGCAAGCACCCTGCTCACTGGATTATTGCTCTGGCCCTGAGCAGACCCAGTTTAAAGAACCAGTCTTCTGATCCTGCCCTACGTGCTCCTGCTCTCTGAAATCTCTCTGAGGGGCGTGATGATACTGAACTCTCTCCTCTTCCTTCTCTTATTGTGGCTCAGAAGGGATCATGCACAGTGGGTTGAAGAATCAGGGATGTAGGAGGTGTGGGCTGCTGTATGGGATGCATTACTGCTGGCACAGGTGGCCAAGAAAAAAAAAACAAATTTCAGAGTTTCCCATGTCCTGTCCCTGGGGCTGAATGTGTGCCTTTCTTGCTCCTCCGAGGGGTGCGATCATCATTTCCGTAGAGAGTCTAGAGAGGAAGGAATGAGATCATGTGTATCAGGAGCCACACACATGGGCTGGAGAGATAGTTCAGCAGGTGAGCACCTGCCTTCCCATGCGGCTGTGGAGGCTGCAGCCCTTGTTCAACTGCCCCGCACCCCATATGGTGCATTGCTGGATGTGCCCCCTTTACTGCCCCCTCAGAGAGCCATGCACATAGTGAGCAGTCAAAACTTAGTTTGGAATTTTATTTTGAAACTATCAAATATATTCTTACATAGCTTTTAAACTAAAAAGTCAGCTTCTGGAACAATAAATGTTTAATGCTCTTTGCATAATGGCAAGGAAGCCCCCATAACCTTCATTCCCACCACATATTTTTATTTGGGGGGAGTTTTTTGGGTCACACTTGGGGTGTTACAGTGGACCTGACTTAACTTCGGGTTCTTGGGGATGGCGAGTAAGTAGCACGGGCTATGAGGTGTGTTCAGAATTACAAATCTTTATTTACTGCTCACCCGGGTACACCTCTGAAGACGACTCTCCTAGAGCCATCAGCAGTAGTAAGGGGTGCAGTGGAAGTCCAACATCAACTTCTGTGTCTGGGACAGCAGCCCCAGCATGCTGTAGAGACCTAGGCTTATGTCTGTTCTGCATCCCTGCCCTTCACTGTTTCTACTCTGTGAGTGGTTATGCCCTATGTAAAGGAGGGTTTGTGGAATTGACCAATAAGATTGTTTGTTCCCTATGCAAATGAGTTTGTGTGATGACACCAATTGGCTCATGTATATAAATGAGGGACTAATCTGGGATCTTGATTATCTGGCCCCTCCCTCCTCACTTTATGCCCAGACCATTGGTGGCAAGGATTGAATCTGGGCTTCCTTAGCACGACATCTTTTCATTTTTATATTTTTGTACAGTTGAAGTTGGGGGTGCATGGGCGTGCGGGCTAGTCTCTGAAAGTCATTCTGCATCTGATAAGATTCTCTCTTGCTGGGGATGGGGTGAGACCAGTTGAAGTGGGAGAGACTGACTTGGGGTTTCCATCTGGATTGTGTTGGTTTTGTTTTGGTGATGTTCAGTGGCTGCTCCCAGCAGGGTGCATGGGGGACCAGGTCTTGGTGCCAGGGTCGAACCCAGGCCTCCCATATGCAAAGCATGCTCTCTGGTGCTTTGAGCCATCTCCCTAGCCCAGTCCATCAAGGTTCTAAGCTGGTTTTGAGCTTATGGGAAGTGGTCAAAACTGAGCCTAGGTACCTGGGTGTTTACCAAGGCCCTTTGGGGAAGGATTTGGAGTTCCATGACCTGGGTGAGGAGGACACATTGGGGTGGGCAGAAAAGGCTGGTTTGGGGCCTATGGGGGGACATTGGGTGAAGAGGACACGGGGTGAGTAGAAAAGGCTGGTTTGGGGATTATGGGGGGGACATTAGTGGTTTTTAGGATGGCTGTGGGAGATGGGATCTAATTGGGGGGTGGGGTGGGGGGCCGTGAGACAGGCACATCAAGACGGGGTGTTGACTGCTTGTGCCCTGTGGGGCTTATTGGGTGGTGATGGTAGAACTCAAGTCATGGAGGGGAAGAACCCCTCTTCACCATCCCAGCCCCCAAGAGAGACTTACTGTGGGGGCTGCAGACCCAGAGGTCTTCCTGCTGCCATGGCCTTACTGCTTATCTGAGAGGCTTGTTGGACACCAGCCCAGTCACTTATCTCCTGGTCTCCGCTGGGCCGCTGTTTCCATGGTTACGGGCGCAGGTTGTACGGGAGGCTTTCTGGAGTGGGATTAAGCAGAAGCCGGGAGGATTACCCCGTAGTCACGGTGCAGTGGGCCTGAGGAGGAGCACAGGGCTCTGGTTTCAGAGTCACACAGATGTGGACATGAGCCGGGCTCAGTCGCCTTCTGGCTGTGTGTCCTTGGGCCAGCGGCATAGGCCTTCTGAGCCTGTGCCAAGCCCCTCCTGGAGCGAAGTCACCCAGATTTTCTCCTCCCTAATGAGGTGGGAAGGGCTCTCCCCTTTTGCAAGAGGAGGAAACCCAGGCAGGGGGAGGGTGGGGAATGTGCTTGGCACATAGGGAGGGGCCACTGGGCACTGACCATCCTCCTCCCCTATTCTCTCTCCTCCTACTTCCCCCCTCCTCCCCTCCTCCTCCCCCAGCCTCCTCCTGCTCTCCCTCTCCTTCCCCTCCTCATCCCACTCCTCTCCTTCTCTCCACCTCCACCCCTTCCTCCTCCTTGTCTTCACAGGGCTGGGCCTGTCCCTTGCTGTGTGAGAGGCCCCGGTTCTGAAATTATGATATTTCATCCCCCCACCTCCCCCCTACCCACACACACAACACACGCCACTGAGCTCTCCTGTTGAGGTCGGAGTGGGAACGTGATTCCATGCTCAGGTTCCAGGGGCTGTCAGCCTTTCCTGCAAAGATGCTGGTGGGGGCGGCAGCAGGGCGAGAGGCTGATTGTGGGGGGTTCTGGTTTGTGATGGGTTGGGGGTGGGTGGAGGGGGGGGGGGAGAACCTGAACCCTGGCAGGCCCATTCAGGTCCGATTTCCCTTTGTGCCGCCAGGAGTACCTGAAGGGCCTGTGCAGCCCAGAGCTGTGGAAGGAGGTGCGCTACCCGCCGGTCCTGCACTGCGTGTTCCTGGGCGCCCAGGGCCTCTTCCTGGACTGCCTCTGCTGGAGCTCCCAGGCCTACCTGGTGCCCGGGGCGCCCGGCTCCCTGATGGTGGGTGGGCTCACCGACTCCTTCGTCCTCACCCAGAATTGGCTGGAGGAGCTGGTGGGCCGGCTGCGCTGGGGCTCTGTGCCCCTGTTCACCCCCCGCGGAGCCCGGGAGGTGGAGGTGAGCCGGGCCTTTGGCGCCCTGGTCTGGCTCCGTGCTGACCAGTACGCAGGCTGCCTGCTGCAGCTGCCCCCAGCTGTCCAGGAGCTGCTGCTGAGCCTGGTGCGGGACACCGCGGGCAAGGAGGATATCGTCGAGTGGCTGGGCAGCGTGGGCCCCTCCCCGCGCCCCTTCCTCCTGCCCAAGCAGAGCCTGGCCCTGGTGCCCGCCGGGGACAGCGCTGGGCCCTCAGTCCAAGCAGGGGCCCCCCGAAAAGGCGCCTCGGAGAACTCCAAGAGATTGTCCAGCCCGGGGAACACCCACCCGCCACCCTCCAGCACACCCGGCCAGAGCCCACCGCAGGAGGCAGCGAAGCAGCTGGTCTGGTAAGTTGTAGAGGATGCGCTGGGCTTCCCCTACCCAGGGCCCCAGGCGTGCTGGGGATTCCCGCCTTCCTAACAGGCCCGTCTCCCCCCAGGGTCAGCTCCCGCAACCAAGGTGACTCAGAGGACAGTGCTGGCAAGGAAGGGGCCTCCCAAGGCAATGGCAGCAGCCAGGACTCGGCAAACCACACACAGGCCTGGTCCCCCCAGCGGCAGGTGCAGAGGGTGGAAGACAAACTCCCCTTCCCGCCGCCTCCAGTGTCTATCCTGGGCCTGTGTCCTCCCTGGAAAGCCTGGACCCCAGCGCCTGTGGCCTTTGGGCCCCTGTGGCCGGGGGCTGTGGCTGCCACCTTCTGGAGAATCAATGAACTGCAGTCTCTCCACCTGGCCTGGCTCCTGTCTCAGGCCTACCTCACTTTCCCCTTCTGGCAGAGGCCCCTGGGCCCTATTCAGCTCAAGCTGCCGGGGCAGACGCCTGTGCCCTTAAATCTGGAGTGGAAGCCAAAGGAGCTGGTCCCTCTTCCCAGTGTGGAGAGACTGGATGGGGGGCCAGGAGGAGAGGCAGCCCTGCAGAACTGCCCAAGCCCTGAGACCCCCCACAAAGTCGTGAGCTTGTTGGTGGTTTCAGGCGGCCCCGAGGCGAAGGACCAAGCTAGCCCAGGACTCCTCCAAATTGAGCCACCTTTGCCCTCCACTCCCCAGGCACCCGCTGGAAGCGAGCTGGGGGCTCCGGGCAGTGGGAGGCAGGATTGTGAGGGGCTGGAGGGGATTCCTGTTCCAGCGCTGCCCACCGGGCCAGAGGTGCCGCCCACCGCGGAGAGGCCGGGGGCTCAGGGGGCACTTCCAACCCCGGCGGTCCTGGAAGCTCAGGTAATAATGCCTGAAACTCTCAAAGCTCCGGCGGTCCTGGAAGCTCAGACAGTGCCTGAAACTCTCAAAGCTCCGGCGGTCCTGGAAGCTCATACGGTCCCTGAAACTTTCAAAGCTCCGGCGGTCCTGGAAGCTCATACGGTCCCTGAAACTCTCAAAGCTCCGGCGGTCCTGGAAGCTCAGACAGTGCCTAAAACTTTCAAAGCTCCGGCGATCCTGGAAGCTCGGACAGTGCCTGGAACTCTCAAAGCTCCAGCAGTCCTGGAAGCTCAGACAGTGCCTGAAACTCTCAAAGTGCCTGGGGCCGCTGCCATGCCTATGACCCCAGCCCTGCCCTCAGTGCCAGTGCTCCCTGCAGCCGCCCAAGTGCCTGCAGCCCCGATGATGCTGCCTGTGGCCCCCGCTGAGCTTGCTGACCCCAGAGCGCCTTCGGCCCCGGCGAAGCCCGCGGCGGCTCAAGGAGTGTCTGCATCTCACAAGGCTGCTGGGGACCCGCTGGTGTCCACAGCGGCTGCGACGGTGCCTGCTACTGCCCAGACCCTGCCCACTCAGAAGGGGCCAGTGGCCGAAGCAGCCCCCACGGGCCGCAGAGGACCCAAGCCCCCCACAGGGCCTGTAGCTCAGACCGGAGCAGTGACTCCCAAAGGACCAGCTGCCCCCAGAGCGTCCAGAGCCCCTCAAACACCCGTGGCTCAGAAGGGATCCCCAGGTGCGAGGTCCACCTCGGACGCCACCAAGCTCCTGAGCAACGCCCCGCCTTCCCCAAAGGGCTCTGCCTCCTGCCCACAGGGCCCTCCGCTCAGCGTCCGACCTCACATGGAGGGGCTCCTGGGGGCCTGGGAGGGGACCCCCCGGCAGTCGCCCCGACACCTGCAGCCTAGCAGCACAGTGACCAGCTTCCAGAGGTTCCACGAGGCCCTGAACACGCCCTTCGAACTGGCCCTGTCCGAGGAGCCGGGAGACCAGGGCCTGCGGCGGGTGGTCATCGATGGCAGCAGTGTGGCCATGGTGTGAGTAGCCAGGGCTGCGGGGGTGTCCCGGGTGCTGCAGGTGACCTCCGGTGGGCGTGGGGTGTGGGGGACTGGGAGCTTACAGAGGGACCAGGGTGGGTGGAAGAGGCACATCTAGAGTGTCTGAGTCGGCAGCTGGGCCCTGCAAGGCTGCTTTCTGCTTCCTGTCCTCCCAAAGGCCCGGAAGTAGAAGTGGACTCAGAGAGGTGAGGAATCTTTCCCAAGAGTCCAGAGGCAGGAAGGGGCCCCACCAGCCCCACTGCCAAGGCGCACATGGCCCCACTTCAGCCTGCCTCTCACAATGTGGCATCTGGCAGCCCCAGGCCACTTGCACATGCTAGGCCCAAATCCTAAGATTCGGGGTCAGAGAGATAGTACAGGGGTTGAACCACTTGCCATGCACGCGGCCGAGCCTACTTTGATCCCTAGCACTGCGTGGTTTCCCTGGCACGGCTCGGAATGATCCGCAAACACTGAATGGGGAGTAACCCCTGAGCAGTGCTAGATGTGCTGTCCTCCTTCCTGGGCGTGTGTGTGTGTGTGTGTGTGTGTGTGTGTGTGTGTGTGTGTGTGTGTGTGTATGCAGGTAGGGGACGAGCAGCAAGCTGTAAGACGTCGTCTAGGAAGATCTTCTTGACTATCCCACCTCCAGCAGGCCCTCCCTGCCCAACGCTCCCTGCTGCTCTCTGAGTCTTCCGGGTGGAGATCTTCCCTGAGCACTCACACAGACACACAGGGAAAAGTGTGGCTTCCCTTCATACACACACACACACACACACACACACACACACACACACATACACTCAGTCGGTTGAGTGCGCCCCAGAGATGCCCACAGAACTGGGGGAGGGGAGGAAGGCAGGGTGGGCGACAGGTGCTGGTCGTGCCCCACATGCCAGGTTGACTCGGGAGGGGGAGGCAGGACCACGCCTCAGGCAGGGAGGTGGCCCCTCACTCCCATCCTCTGCACCCCCAGGCATGGCCTCCAGCACTTCTTCTCCTGCCGGGGTATTGCCATGGCAGTGCAGTACTTCTGGAACCGTGGCCACCGAGAGGTCACCGTGTTTGTCCCCACGTGGCAGTTGAAGAAGAACCGGCAGGTGCGAGGTGAGCGGTCCCCCGGAGGAAGCCCTCGCTTTTCTGCTCCTCGCTCTTGGCTCTCTGCTCCCCACCCCCTCAGCCTTTTCTCCTGAGCACCTGCCTCCGCCTGTCCCCTGCAGAGAGCCACTTCCTGACGAAGCTGCACTCCCTCAAGATGCTCTCCATCACTCCCTCGCAGCTGGAGAACGGCAAGAAGGTCACCACCTATGACTACAGGTGGGCCCCACGGAGTCCTGCGCCATCTCTGCGGGGGGCAGAGATGAAGGGGGTCAGTGAGAGGACTTGATGGGGTCATGTCGGAGAACGTGGCAGGGGTCAGTGAGGGTGTGGCAGCGGTCACTGAGAGGACATGGAGGGGGTCAGTAAGGACGTAGCAGGGGACAGTCAGAGGCCATGGTGGGGTCAGTGAGGATGTGGCAGGAGACCAGTGAGAGAGAGGACATGGCAGGGGTCATATCAGAGGATGGTGGCACACAGGCCTTCTGAGGGCAGAGGGTCACGGCAAAAAGAGGCCCAAGGGCTTTGAGGGGACCACCTGGTTGGGGCCTCCATCTGCTTCTGGGCATCACCACTGGCTTGGCTACTACACCCCCTACCCACCCTCCATGACTGCTCTAGGGACCCTGGGAATTTGGGCATCCCTGCTGTCCTCATGGGCTCCAGGCCGTCAGAGGTCTTTGCTTTGTGAGGGGCCTCCCATGCCCAGTCCGGGGAACTTCTGCTTCCCCCATGTTTCCCGGGATCTGGTCCTGACGTGGGACCCAGCACGCAGGCCTACAGGGGGCCTGGGCTGGGCAGTTGATCACCCTCACTTCAAGAGCTGGTCTCCTGGCTAGGTCCTGAAGTGCCTCCGCTGAGTTCCTCCTGGCTTTTCTGCGGGACACCCACTCCTGGGTACCTGTGAGACAGTATGCCGCCTGCGCGGGGTGGTCTGGTGTTGGGGGTGCAGTGGGGGACTTTAGTAGATTCCTGGCACTTGGGATCCTTTGTTTACTTTTTCTGGTCCCAGTCTCTTTCTGAGGAGCACAATTTTGGAGAAATGGATTGCTGAGTCAGTGTGATGCTTTCCATGTTGAAAATGATTCTTGCTTTCCTTGTTGACATGTGCGCGTGTGTGTCCTGGCCCTTGGATAGATACGGTTCTCTGGGGCAGGTGCTGAGCCAGTCCAGTCCTCAGCCCCAGAGAGCAGGCGCTTGGTGTCCACGTGTCAGATGAGGGACTGCAAGGCAGCGAGTGCGAGAATGACAAGCCTGTGGGTGTCTTAGTGATATCTGAGCTTGGATTCCGGTACCTGTGTGGAAAACGGAGTTTGTGTTTCTGCAGGGCTCTCCCCGCCCCACCCCAGCTCATGCTCCCAAGCAATTTGAGAAGGTTGCGTCTCCCTCATGCCGCCCTCCCCGACAGGTTCCAAAGCACTCAGAGGTCCAGGCCTCCTGCAAACTCTCCCCAGGGCTGAAGCTCTGCTCCGGCTGCCACACCAGGCCAGCAGAAGCCACTGAGGCAGCGGGCAGGGGGCAGGAAGCCACTCCCCACAGAGCTGAGGAGCAGCTCCCTCACTGCCAGGGTCTAGCACTCCCTCCACAGGAAGCCACCAGTCCCCATCCCTGTTCTCAAAGCTTGTCCCTCCGCGCAGGTTCATGGTGAAGCTGGCTGAGGAGACGGATGGTGTCCTCGTCACCAATGAGCCGCTCCACGTCCTGATGAATAATTCCAAGAAACACATGGTCAAGGACCGGTGAGGAGACACCTGGAACTTACACTGCTCCTTCCTCTTGACCATCGGGGCAGGAAGAGGGGCCTCTGCTGGAGGAGAAGTGGGGCTCAGTCACTGGCGACCAGGCGGGACGGGGTGGGTTGGGGTCGGCTATGTCACCGGGGCCCCTCTCTCCCTCAGCCTGCTGCCCTTCACCTTTGCGGGAAATCTCTTCATGGTGCCGGATGATCCCCTGGGCCGTGATGGCCCCACACTGGATGAGTTTCTGAAGAAGCCGAACAGGTAATGGGTCCAGGTCCAGGCACCCCTTACGGGACTCCCCAGAAACCTCTGCTTTGTGCAAGTCAGTGTTTGTCTCGTGCTCAGTGAGGGGTGGGGATTGGATCTTCTCAGGTGTTTCTACCTTTAGTGCATGTTTAATCTGCTGTGCACCACTTCTGAGTATGGTTGTGGATCTCTAGTCTGATTCTGGGGGGTGGGATGGGGTGGGGGGAGGTGTCACACCTAGTGATGCTCAGGGGTTACTCTTGGCTCTGCATTCAGGAATTACTCCTGGCAGTGCTCAGGGGACGTTATGAGATGCCAGGGATCAAACCCAGGTTGGTTGCCTGCAAGGCCAATGCCCTGCCCTCTGTACTATCACTTCGGCTCCCCCAGTGGATCTAAAGTCTTACACACACACACAGAGACACACACACAGAGACACACACACACATACAGACACTGACACACACAGACACAGATACACTTAACACACACACAGACACAGACACACACATCAGACACATACACACACAGACACACAAAGACATATGCAGACACAGGCACACACAGACACAGACACAGATACACACACACACACACACACACACACACACACACACACCCTGCATCCTTCCACAGCAGGCATCTGTGCTCAAACTTGTTTCTTCCTGGGTGCTTCATGCCAGAATTCCTTCCTTGTAGGTGCTGCTCTGTGACTGTATTTTTTGGCCCTCCCGTGGAGGGTCTCAGGACAGGTCTCAGTCACCCTGCTGGCACCTGTGTGATTGCACACAGTCTGTCCTTTTCCCTAGGCAATGGGACCTGTGCAAGATAAGTACCAAGGGGAGTTTGGTCCACATTTTGTGTCCTCTTCGATCTCTGTGATTTGAGCTGGATAAACAAAACCTGTCTTGTCATTTTTGTTTTTTTAAAAGAAGGAGCCTGAGAGGTATCAAAGGATCTAAGGCACTTGCCTTGGCTGTGACCAACCTTGGTTTGATCCCCTGCATCACGTGCTCCAGCCTCTAGCACTGCCTGGGTGGCCTGGGGCATCCTCAGCACCACAGGACCAGAGCAGGACGGCATCCTGGGGCCCTTGCAGTGAGCTGCCAGCTCAGTAGGCTGAGCATCTCCAGAAGGGGCCCCCAAGCATCCTGAGCACCACGTAGGAAACCCCCTAACAAATTTTTATCACCCTTTCCCTTCCCTCACTGTTGTGGTGGCTATGGGGCTATGCACACACTCAGCTGTGCTCACTATGTGTCTCACCCCAGGGAGCCGAGTGAGAGCCACGGATTGCATGCATGCAGGCCGGGGCTTGGTCCCAGGTGCTCACATGGGTTCTCATAGACACTCACTTCCTGGACTCTGTGCTAGTGCATTTTTTTGGGGGGGGTGCTTGCTGGGGTTGCTTTGCTTTGTGGTGGTGCTTGTGAGAGTGTACCTGGAGGGGGTGTGGCTGGAAATCAGCTGTGGTGCTGGGGGTTGCAGACCACAAGAGGCCAGGATCATGCTCAGTGCACGGAGCTGCACCGGGGATTGAACTTGAGACCATATGCTTGCAAAAAGGCACCCTATGCCCTGGTGCTCTTCTTATAGTTGAGGTATCTGGGGTACTAATAACTTTTCCAGGGATGCTGTGTGCTGGCAGAACTGGCTTGTAGTCTTCAGGTGCTCTGGCTTCCACCAACCCCTACTCCTGCCCCAGCCTCCTTGCTGCTCACCTCCTCCCTCCCCAGACCCAGTAGGGGACTGTGGTCAGCACCTGCTGGACAGGACACTTCTTTTTTTTTTTTTTTGCTTTTTTTTTGGTCACACCCGGCGTTGCACAGGGATTACTCTTGGCTCATGCACTCAGGAATTATTCCTGGCAGTGCTTCAGGGACCATATGGGATGCTGGGAATCTAACTCGGGTTGGCCGTGTGCAAGGCCAACACCCTACCTGCTGTACTAGCTCTCTAGTCCCTGGAAAGAATACTTCTTTCTGGACTGGCTCTCTTGGGGTTGGGGAAGAAATAATGAAGGTGCGATTTGTCTGCTGTGGCCACCCCAAGTTCCCCTTCTGGTGACTTGCTCTGCCTGGGGTCAGGTTGAAGGTGCCACTTACCAAATTATTATCAAACTGATGGCTGAGCCTGCTTGGCCACTGAGGTTTTGACTGGTTGAGCCTCAGAGCTCAGTTGAGTCTCAGCTTGGGGTCTGGCCCTGGCTGATAGGGGGACACTTAGGGGTGGGATATCTCTTACCACTTCCATCAACACCCTCAAGCTGCTCTGCCATTTGGATGTAGGTGGTGGTTTTTATTTGGGGCCATGCCTGGTGGTGCTCAGGGCTAATGCCTGGCTCTGTGCTCAGGAAATCACTCCTGGTGGTACTCAGGGGACCGTATGGGATGCCGTAGATGGAGCCCAGGTTGGCCACATGCAAGGCAGCCTCTGACCCACTGTCCTATCTCTCTCTGGCCCCTGTTTTGATGTAGGTTGGACACTGATGTCGGCAACTTCCTGAAGGTGTGGAAGACTCTTCCTCCCCGCCCGGCCCGTCTCACTGAGCTCAGTGAGGAGGATACCCTGGAGCCCCAGGAGAACCCACAGGAGTTGGTGAAGGAAATCAGGGAGGAGGAGAGGCGGCAGGAGCACCAGGAGGAGGGGCTGGAGGTACAAGAGCCAGGGGGGCAGGAGCCGGGGGTGCAGGGAGAGGGGCTGGAGGTGCAGGAGCCAGGGGAGAAGGAGCCAGAAGTGCAGGAACTGGCCGAGGAAGATGACGACGAGGGCTCTCTGCTGGCGTCCGTGTTCAGACTCGAGTGCCCTGTGCTCTCAGAGGAACTCCTCCGGTGTCTCAGTCTCCCGGAGGCCCCCCACGGGGTCCTGGACATCGATCTCCTGCCGGGGCTACCTTCTCCCTCCCTGGGGGTCCCCTGGGACGGGAAGCCCCCCTGTCAGCAGGTTCTCGCCCACCTGGCCCGGCTGACCCTCCCCAGCAACTTCACTGCCCTCTCCTTCTTCCTGGGGTTCATGGACTCGCACCGGGACGTCATCCCGGACTATGAAGCTTTGGTGGGCCCCCTGCACAGTCTCCTCCGGTTGAAGCCCGACTGGCGGTGGGAGCGTGAGCACGAGCTCGCCTTCCTGGCCCTGAAGCGCAGCCTGGTGTCCGCCCTCTGCCTCTCGGCCCCCGATGCCCAGCTGCCCTTCCGCCTGGAGGTGCTGGTGAGCCAGGTGGCGCTGACTGCCGTCGTCTACCAGGAGCACTCGGGGAGGAGGCATCCGGTCGCCTATACCTCGAAACCCCTGCTCCCCGACGAGCAGGGCCAGGGTCCCCAGTCTGGGGGGGACAGCCCCTATGCAGTGGCCTGGGCCCTCAAGCATTTTTCCCGTTGCATCGGGGACAGCCCTGTGATCCTGGACCTCTCCTATGCGGCCCGGCCTTCGGGGGGCGCCGGGGGGCTGGAGGCCTGCCAGAGCCCCGACAACGCATGGCTGATCCGGTGGAAGCTCTTGGTCCAGGACAAAGGCAAGCGGACTCTGGAGCTGACCCTGCTGCAAGGCCTCCTGGGAGAGAACCGGCGGTTGATGCCCGCGGCCGCCCTCCCGCGCTGTTTCCAGGCGCTGCCTCCCCTCTCGGACCTGTCCACCTTCGTCTGCATCCACATGTCCGGCTATTGCTTCTCCCAGGATGACGACGAGTGGTGCTCGGGCTTCGGGCTCTACGTCTTGTCGCCCTCCAGCCCCCCGGTGTCCCTTTCCTTCTCCTGTGCCCCTTCCACACCCACCTACGCCCACCTGGCCGCTGTGGCCTGTGGCCTGGAGCGCTTTGGCCAGTCCCAGCACCCTGTGGTCTTCCTCACCCACTGCAGCTGGATCTTCAGCATCTTGTGGGAGCTGCTGCCCCTCTGGCAGGCCCGGGGCTTCCTCTCCTCCGACGGGGCGCCGCTACCTCACCCTGACCTGCTCTCCTACATCATCGCCCTCACTTCCGGCCTCTCGGCCCTCCCGTTCATCTACCGAACCTCCTACCGGGGCTCCCTGTTTGCTGTGACGGTGGACACTCTGGCCAAGCGGGGTGCACAGGGCGAGGGGCCGCGGTGGGACTTACCAAAGGACGTGCCCAGCCCCGTGGTGTCTCCCCGGGCGGCAGGCAAGCGGCCCGACTTGCTGGCCTTGCAGCTGCGGGACAGCACCCTGGCCGACACCATCGCCAAGCTGCAGAGCGGCCAGCGGCCGCCGGGCTCGTCCCCTTTCGGCTCCGTCTACAGCTCGCTCAGCCTCGACCGCGAGAGCGGCCTGCTCATGTTCAAGGGGGAGAAGAGGCCCCGGGTCTGGGTGGTCCCGAGGCAGTTGCGGCGGGATCTGATTTTCTCCGTGCATGACCTGCCCGTGGGGGCCCACCAGAAGCCCGAGGAGACCTACAAGAAGGTGCGGTTGCTGGGCTGGTGGCCGGGGATGCAGGAGTACGTGCGCACTTACTGCCGGAGCTGCCTCTTCTGCACCCCCCAGAGCCCCGGGGGCGGGGAGCTGAAGGTCATCGAGTCCCTGTGGCCACTCAGATCCACCGCGCCCTGGGCCAACCTGCAGATCGAGGTGGTGGGCCCGGTGACGGCCAGTGAGGAGGGCCACAAACACGTGCTGATCGTGGCCGACCCCAACACCCGCTGGGTGGAGGCGTTCCCCCTGAAGCCCTACTCGCATGCGGCCGTGGCGCAGCTGCTGCTGCAGCACGTGTTTGCCCGCTGGGGTGTGCCCGTCCGCCTGGAGGCGGCCCAGGGCACCCAGTTTGCCCGCCACGTCTTGGTGAGCTGCGGGCTGGCCCTGGGCGCCCAGGTGGCCTCCGCCAGCCGAGACCTCCAGCTGCCCAGCCTAAGCAGCTCAGGCGCCTACTGGGAGTTCAAGCGGGCCCTCAGGGAGTTCATCCTCCTGTACGGCCGCCACTGGGCCTCCTGCCTGCCCCTGCTGCACCTGGCCTTCAGGGCCTCCTCCCTGCAGGACACGCCCGTGCAGATCCTCATGGGGGCCGAGGGCAGGCTGTCCGGGCCCCTGTGGTGGGAGATGAGCGGGGCTAACATCCAGGGCCTGCACATGGACAATTTCCTGCGGCAGCTGACCCCCGAGCTGCTGGAGCTGCACTGGAGGGAGGCCGACAAGGCCAGTGAGAAGGCCGAGAACCGGCGCTTCCTGCGGGAGAGCCAGGAGAGGGAGTGGAAGGTGGGCGACCAGGTGTTGCTGCTGTCCCTCCCCAGGAATGGCAGTGGGGCCAAGTGGGTGGGGCCCTTCTACATTGGGGACCGGCTGAGTCTGTCCCTCTACAGGGTTTGGGGCTTCCCCACCCCCGAGAAGCTGGGCTGCATCTACCCCAGCAGTCTGATGAAGGCCTTTGCCAATTGTGCCACCCTGTTGCCCCTCAACGTCCTAGAGCAGTGAGCAGGGGTCTGCCCCTGGGTCCAGGGGTCTGCTGCTAGACTTCTCTGCACACTGCCCACACCCCAGCCTCCCGGACCCTGGGCCGAGTGGGCGCGGGGGGGTCCTCAGTTGTGCCTTTTGTAGAGCACTTAAGCTTTGCTGAGTTGCCTTGAACTCCAAAGAGATGCTGTCCTCCCCATTTGGGGCTTTGGGAAACTTCCCAAAGCTGTCAGGTGTGCCCCCCCCCCCCCAGCAGTTTTACCCCGGGGACTAACGTCCTCTTACTAAGCCAGGCCAGGCTCAATGGCTTTCTCAAATATCTTCTTTGTTCTGACACAAGTGTGTGCAACTCTACACACATACCACACACCTATACACCCGACACATGCTACACCTACACAACACGTCCCAGCAACAAGCACACACACCACACAGCTTGTCACAAACACACCCCGAGACAGCACCTCCTACACAGTACATACTCTGTCACACGCACACACTGCATACACACCCCAAATGCCCTAACAACAGCACACACACATACACACAGAACACACTCTCCTGTCAGAACCATGGAAAATGATAGTCCTGGACCCATGACTCCGAGCCACATTCCCCTCTCAAAGAGAAACCGTGAATGTGGGCTCCCGCCCTGTTCCGCTCTCTTGGGACCCCTTTGCCCTTGATGGTGTCACCGCTGACCCACTCATGCAGACCATAGAGACAGCTTGCAGCCGTCCCCAGCTGGTCATGCTAAATGGGACCATCATGTCCCCTGCCCTGTTTGTCAGCTGGGAAGGGTATAGAAGACTGAGTCAGTCTACCTCATCTGACTCCAGCAGATGGAGACAGCCCTGAAACCCTGACCCCCACCCCTGCTTCCTGGGGTCAAGCCCACGGGAAACAAGAGTCTTGATGCCACATACGGCATCTCTACCTGAAGAGCTGCTTCAACTAGATGGAGGGGCCTAGGCCTCTGTTTTTGATTTTTTTTGGGGGGTGGTTCTGAAATGAGGCTCTACCTCCCAACTTGCCCAAAGTCCTCTCCTTTCACCCCCACATGACTTACACCCCCAAACCGTACCATGTGTGACTGCTTTGAATGGCTTGCCCCTTCCCCACCTAATGTGGCATGAAATCCTGAGCCCCTCTGTCACGGAGTGTGAGTCAGACTGGGGTGTGTACTTCTGCTTACCCCTGCATCGCTCCTGCCCCTCAGGGTGGACTCAGGAGACAGCCGACACCACGACACTCTGGCTGGGCCTTGGAGTCATTTGTGTTCTCCCAGGCTGAGCCCATCTCCTGGCCTAGCACACTCAGGCTGCCAAAGAACTTGGCATTGCTAGAGCCAGAGTGGAACTTAGATGGCTAGTGTTGTGTGTGTGTGTATGTGTGTGTGTGCACACGCATGCACATGTGCCTGTGTGCATGCTACAGTTGAGGGAAGAGACCAGAGGGGGAGTGATTGCTGAAAGGCACCTGGCTAATCTGTGGCAGACCTGGGACTAGGATTAAGTTTCTGATTTGGTCCCATGATATAGTCTGAGGACAGGTTGTTCAAGAAACCCTTCAATGGGCTGGAGCGATAGTACAACAGATAGGGCGTTTGCCTTGCACATGGCCAATCTGGGTTCAGTCTCCTGCATCCCATATGGTCTCCTGAGCACCGCCAGGTGTGATTCCTGAGTGTAGAGTCAGGATAACCCCTGAGCATCACCATTGTGACCCCAAAGAAAAACTAAAATCCCTCAAACCAGCCATATATACATTCCAACAGCACCTCATTTCCTGAATCTTGTACATAAACTACTTAGATGTTGCCCTTTTTTTTAATTATTATTATTTCCAGCTATCAACTCTGTCCAGGAAAGTGATTGGGTGACAGCTGAGGAAAGAAAGGTGGTCGTATAGAGGAGACACGCTTTCCTCCTTCGCTTCTTTCCCTTCTCCTGCTCCTGCCTTGAATACAGCGTTCAGCCTCAAGTTCTCTTCCTGACACACTCATTCCCATTAGTCACATTTATACTCAGATACCTCTTTTGTGTGACCTTTTTACCCCATTTGATTTGTCAATAAATGGATCCAAACAGAACAAGTGGCCTGTTCATTTTTTAGTTACTGCTCGGTTATGAGGGTGGGAAGGGTGGGGTCAGGGCTGCCGGGTGTCCCCCAGGACTCCAGGAAGATGTGAAGAGCCTTCCAAGTTGAGCTGATCCAAGCTCTGGTGATATAGAGGTGGCCAGTCTCCAGGCCACTGATGTGCTATAAGGTTCCAGGCAGGGTTTTTGTCAGTCTGGGAGAGAGCCAGTTACACAGGCTCCTATGCTAGTGCTCTTCTTGGTTGTGGAAAAAGCAAAACTCAACCTAGGAGATGGTTATTATTTGCCAGGCTGGGGATTGAATCCAGTTTGTCACATATGCAAGGCAGGTGTTCTGCCACTGGACTCTATCCCAAGCCTTCAGCTGAGAGAAAAAAAAAATTTCTCCTCCTTTTCTTCCCCTTCTTTTCTCCTCTCCCCTTGTTATTTAATTTTATTATTTTTTAAGAACAAACACAGTTTGGGAATGGAGAGATAGCACAGTGGGTAGGGCATTTGCCTTGCATGCGGCTGACCTGGATTCGATTCCCAGCGTCCCATATGGTTACCCAGCACCGCCAGGAGTGATTCCTGAGTACAGAGCCAGGAGTAATCCCTGAGCATTGCCGGGTGTGACCCAAAAAGCTAAAAAAAAAAAAAAAAAAAGAACAAACATAGTTTATGTCTTGTTTGTAAGCAGACAGGGTGGTAGTGAAGATCAGTAGATCGGTAAGGACTGGCAGGAGAGAGCAGTTCAGTGTGGTCCAGCCTAGTTAGTTGCGCTGGCTACCTCAGAGAAATCTCTGCCTGGGGATGTGGCTCAGAGAAAGAACATGCTGGGAGTGACTGAGGCCTGAGGCTCCCTCCCCGGCACCAGACACACGAAAGAGTGAAAAATAAGGAGATTTGGATACTGACTTTCTACCTGCTACCTGTTCATCTGGTCTCCTGAAACTCTGGTGGGATAAAAATTCCCAGATAATGCAATGGTGCAGGTGTTACATGAAGTCTCGTGGAAGAGGTCCCTGCTGCCATGTGGAGTTGACATTCATCTCTATTAAGCACTTGCTCGTGTGACCTTCAAATCCTTACCCCTTGTGGTATGGCATTAGGGAATGAGACCTTTGGGAGGTGATGAGGTGATGAGGGCTACAGGAGGTGAGTTGAGGTAGAGCCCCCTTGCAGGAGAAAGAAGCGAAGTCTGCTCTCTCCACCATGTCAGGAGTGAGGAGACAGCTGTCTGCCGCTGGGTCTGGACCTCTGGCACCTTGATCTTGAATATCCACCTCCTGAATGTAGGGAAATGAATCTGTGTTGAAGTCTTTCTGTCAGGGGTGTTTTTGTTTTTCTTGGAGCAGCCTAAATTACCCTAGAAGACTGTGAGCTGCTCCTTGTACCTCTGCCCCCCCCCCCTTTGTTTTTGGGCCACTCTTGGAAATACTCAAGGCTTACTTCTGACTCTGAGCTCAGGAATTACTCCTGGTGATATTCCGGGGACTATATGGGATGCCAGGGATTGAACCTGGGATCACTGCGTGCATGCCTAACTCCCTACCCACTGTACTATCATTCTGGCCACCTCTGATCCTCTTGCCATCAACGCCCCGTGGGTCCAGAAACCTGCGTGCTGGCAACTTCCCAACATGGTGCCTCTGCTTCTCGCGCGGCCTTTCTCACCCGAACAGGTGCCAAGGGGCAGGATTGTGGGAGCAGTAGTATCAGACAAGCCAAGGTATGTTTGCTTCCACACCAAGGCCAACACTAGCAAGACAAGAACTGGGATGAGAGAAACAGGCGGAGCGATAGCACAGTGGGTAGGGCGTTTGCTTTGCACGCGGCTGACCCGGGTTTGATTCCTCTGCCCCTCTAGGAGAGCCCAGTAAGCTACCGAGAATATCCCGCCCACATGGCAGAGCCTGGCAAGCTACCCAGGACATATTCAATATGCCAAACAGTAACAACAAGTCTCCAGATGGAGATGTTACTGGGCCCCCAACAGGGAGGACAGTGCTACAGTATTACAGTGCTACCACCTGCAAAGTTGGACAGTGCTACAGTGTTACAGTGCTACTACCTGCAAAGTTGATGGGTCTGGTGTCTCCCCTCTGGAAACCTTGTTCTCAGGCTGGCAGAGCAAACAGGCAGGGGCTGGTGAGGGAGCCCATATCAGTGGCTTGGTGAAGTCTGTGGGGCAGGCTGACCTGTTGCTTATAAAACTGAAGATAACTCTGCAATCAGGGTGACGTCAACCTTTGGTGAATCAGATGTCTGTTGTTTGTTCTTTTCCTGACTGGCTCCCCGTTTATCATGGAACACAGTTTATAGAAACATTTATTAATTCAAGGGAAAGGTGGAAGCAATGGGGCAAGAAAAAAAACTTTAAAGTTTCCATGGTGATTGGGATCTGGACGGAATTTGCAATACCTGAGGGCACGTAGGAATGCCAGACAGTGCACAGAGAACCCACCAGCCCACCACCCTGCGGGTACAATGCCTCATCTGGGGTATGGCAGGAAGCCTCTGAGTTGCCATCCTTGCCTAGCTTTGGGGTGGATGGTTGAAGCAGGTGACAATTCAACAAGCAAACACAGCCTAAGGGGCTAAAATGCCTGGGCTCTCCCCTCATGTTGTTCAGCAACATGTTGTTTTTCCCTGAACTCTTTATAAGGTTGTGTTGTTGTTGTTGTTGTTGTTGTTGTTGTTGTTTTGTCACACCTGGGGATGCTTGGGACTTGTTCCTGGCTCTATTCCCCAGGATCACTCCTGAAGGAACTTAGAGGAACATATGGGATGCCAGGGTTCACAACCCAGGTCTGCTTCATGCAAGGCAAGTGCCTTAATTGCTGTACTAACACTGTGGCCCCCTCAATATAAGTTTTTTTTTTTTTTAAAAAAACTATCTTATCTATTTTTTTCTTTTTGAGTCACACCTGGTTACGCTCAAGGGTTACTCCTGGCTCTGCACTCAAGAATCACTCCTGGCAGTGCTCAGGGGACCATATGGGATGCCAGGGATGGAAGCCAGGTCAGTCAAGTGCAAGGCAAATGCCCTACCCACTATACTAAAGCTCCAGTCCTCAATCTAAGTTTTGACATAAATGTTATGCCCTTTTCTTCCTTGAAGGGTGTCATTCTCCCTCAGCTAATAAATGGTACAATTTCATTTGAGTTTCCATATTCAAAGTAGATGGTAAAAAGTGCATCAGTTGCAGCTGGATTGTAAAACCCCATTGAATTGGAACCTCACACACTAAATTAATAAATATGGGTGAGTATGAGAAAGAAGAGGGTGCCAAAGGGGTCATTCAGGATGTATGGAGAACTATGTATGGAATCCAGGGATGTGAGTGAATACCACTCGCATCACTCACTGAAAATTGCTACTCGAATCTGTCTCACTGAAAGGCAAAAGCCCCAGCAGGAACCCTTCCCACTGCCAAAGCAACAAACCCACCTTTGTCCTCAGGTCCATGGATGTGAGAGTAAGTATCACTCACATTGAAAAATGAGGTTGAGGAGAAGAGACAAATACAATGACTGGTGCATGTCTGGGGCAGAAGGGAGGGCCTGATTACAGCATGGAGTATGGGACTAGAGAATACACTTAGAGAGGGAAGACTAGCTCCATCAGGCTTGGTTTCAGATGGTATTATACTGTGTCTGAATTTTTGGAAGGTAGGAGCGAGAAGGAATACAGGCGAATATGGACATAATTGGCACAAGAATGGAAATCAGGCCTCTGAGGCAGCCTGGGTGGAATCTCGAGGAAAGCCAATATTTTACAGTGGGACAAAGGTCGAGGAACCTAAAAAAAAAGCTGATCAAGAAGTGGAGGTAACCCCGCGAGCGGCTCTCCAGCACGGCCATGGCCCCAGAAGCACAAGGACTTAATGCAGAACCCAGCAGCTTGGAGCAGAAAAGTGAATGGACTATGCGTTGATCCAGCCCATCAAGTCTGCCGGAGGGGAAAGGGTGTTGCCCCATTTGCCCTCTCCTCTCTGGAAAGAAAGATGGCGGCCACATGGGAGCCTTGTGGACAGCAGGTATGAGCCGGGAGTGTGGGGGCGACTAAAACCTCATGGGAAGGGGGGCGTTTCGCTCCGCCCTTCACGCCCTACCGAGGCCACCGGTTGCCCCCCGCGAGCGGCTCCCCAGCATGGCCACGACTCCAGAACACAGAAACCAAGTTCTTAACTATCTGACTTTCAGTAGAAATACTTCCAGGGTCAATAGGTAAAATAGCAGAAATCCAAAACCAACATTTAATTCTTGAACCCAGCTGTAGAAAGCAAATCACTTCACAATGCTTTTTCAGCATGTCTGATTTGGGGGGGGGGGTAAACTCTAAATAATAGTGGTGAATCTTTTATTGAAACAATGAATCTAATCAAAGCAGAAAAAAAAAAGTGGAGGTAAAATCCAGAGAGTGCTTCTCTGTGGCCACAAAACTATATGAGAGGGAGAGCCAAGAAACTGACGAATCCTTATCTAGGCAGTGCTGTTGATTTAGGGATACAGCAGTGGTGAGCCACTAGCCAAGGGCACCTTAGGTGGAGGTCATGGTAGACTTAAGAGGCGGGTTCTGGGGAGCACAGAGATTTAGTTCCGCAGATATTTGGAGTTGACTCAGACTTTCAGTGGGGGGATGGAGAGCTGAGGACACCTGTCCTCTTTGGTTTTTAGATTTAAGAATCTGGAGTCTATTTAACTGTGGAAGGGACGGTGAAAGGCAGAGGGAGAAGCTGGATGTACAGACCTGAGCAAGGAAGAGAGAAGAGGATGCTGGGAGGAAGTGGGGTCCCTGGTTTGTGGGCGAAGATAGCCGCTTTTGCAGAGGAAGGTGTGAGCGTTCTACTGAATGAGATGAGAGGAAGTGGACATGAGAAGAAAGGTGAGTTTGTAGCTCTGGGGGTGGGAAGAGATCCCGCTAGGGCCTCTGCTTTTTAGTGAGGCAGAAGGCCAGGCTGACTGTGCTCACACAGGTGGTAGAGGAGAGAAGGGAAGGGAAGGTTTCAGTGAGTTCCAGAAGATGAGGGAAGATGTTGGTGAATGAAACTACAGAACTGCTCAAGGCTAGGTAGATAGTTTCAAAGGCTGATCACATGCATTGCACACAGGAGACCCTGTTAAATCCTGGCACCACATGGTCCCCCAGCACTGTTGGGAGCAGACCCCCAACCCACTACCCACCACCAGCACAGAACAAGGAGTAGCTCATGAACATCGATGGAGAAAAGCATTCATTCCAAACTTAAGTTCTCTTATGTATACTTCAAGAGAGTTGCTACTATGTCAGCTTTTCTGAAAGCATCTTACATTTTAGTAAGGCACACACACAAGGATGATGAGATGTATTATGTCCGCACTTAAACCAATTATTAATAATGGGGCTTATTTTTTTTTTCTTTTTGGGTCACACTTGGTGATGGATAGGGGTTTCTCCTGGCTCATGCACTCAGGAATTACTCCTGGCGGTGCTCTAGGGACCATATGGGATGCTGGGAATTGAACCCAGGTCAGTTGCATGCAAGGCAAACGCTCTAGCCGCTGTGCTATTGCTCCAGCCCCAATAATGGGGTTTAATTCTTATTTGAAAAAAAATTTTAAATTTTATTTTGGATGCCAAGGATCAAACCAATTTATTTTTGGTGCCAGGGATCAAACCTATATGTGGAAGGCAAGGGCTCTGCTGCTCAGCTACAGCCCTGGCCCCCACAGAGTTTTTCCATTTGAGGTGGGCCCTGTTTGGGTTCAGATTTCTGCACTTGGAGATCTCGAAGAGCATTATCTTGACTTAGACAAGTTGTGAATTATGAGTTCTTGGTTGGGATCTGGGAACTGGTTTATCTACTAAGGTGGTTAAAATTGGAGTCAGTGCTTAGCTGGTCTATTGAGGAACTTTTTGAACTCACACATTTTCCATATATCTGGTCCAGTGTGTGATTGGTTACCTTTAAAATTTTTTAAAATGAATTATTTATTTATTTATTGCGGAGAATGGTGGGTACACCTGGCAGTGCTCAGGGGTACTTTCTGGTCTGCATTCAGGAATCGCTCCTGGCAGCCTCAGAGGACCATATGGGATCAAACCCGGGTTAGCTTCATAAAAGACAAGCACTTTACCCACTATAATGTCGCTCCAGCCCCTATGTGGAGTGTTTTTTAATAAATATATGATTCAGGTGGTGGGCCTTAAATTGAGGAGATTAAGTAGGACACTTGCCCTGCACACGGCGGACCTGGGTTAGATTCCTCCGTCTCTCTGGAGAGCCCGGCAAGCTACCTGTATCTCGCCTGCACGGCAAAGCCTGGCCAGCTACCGGTGAGGTATTGAGCGAATTGATGAACAATGGGAGGACAGTGTGTGTGTTATTTATTTTACCTTATTTAATATTTAATAATGTTTGAAAAAGTTAAATTCTTTTGAAAACCACAAATTTAACATAGGTATTTCCTACTGAACTCAAATCTGTTTTGTTTTTTTCTTGTACTGCGTCTACAACTGGCTGAGCTCAGGGGTTATTCCTGGCTCTGTGCTCAAGAGTGACCCCTGGTGGTGCTTGGGGGACCATATATGATGCAGGGACATCAAACCAGGGTCAGCTGCATATAAGGAAATCACCTTAATTCTACACTATCTCTCCTGTTCCAAACCTATGTTTGAAACTTTCACTCTAATATATATTTCACATTAGTCTTCTCTACAACCTACCTGCTTGTATTGTAACCTCTGATCCAGCTGTAATGGCATTTTTCTCCAATGATCTAGTGCCTCAGCGACCATCATTCTCTAGTTACTTTATTAATAGATTTATCCATGCTGGTTTATGGGAACAGTGAGGGAGTTGAGACAGACAGATGGGGGGGGGTCAAGAAGGTGGGGAGAGAGAGAAAAAACTTTACAATACTGGCTGAGGGATGATGGAGGGAATTCAAAGGAATAGGGAGTTTAAGAGCAAATAAGATGGTACAAATCAGGAAAGAGAAGAGAGGTTGAGGGATGGTCTGGAAGAGGAACAGTGAAGACAAGAGAGTGGGGAGAAAGTGGACATTGGGGCGTGAAGGTTAAAGCTTAGGAAGCAGAGCAGTGTTAGGTGGCCGTGTTGCATGAGTGGAGAGTTATACTTGCCCATGTGGGACCTTCCATCTTCTGAACTAAGTTCAGTTCACCTGTTCTTGGCTAGAGCGCACACCTCATTTCACGGGCAAGCAGGTGAATGCTAGCATCCATCTGGGACCTGGCACAGATGAACACCCGAGCTTCCTGCCAGCCAGGTGCTCCAAACACCTGAAAACTGTAGCTCCTGCTCAGGCTGGGTGCCAGCCTCCTTACCCCCTTCCTTCCCCAACCCCTCCCAGCAAGCCAGCATCTTCTCGGGGCTCTGTGGGCTGTCTGCTGGTGGTTGGGCCTCCTGCCACACCCCTGTGGTGCTGTTCCAGCTCAGGGATCTGCTGGCAGAGATCCTGACGCTGGCACTCCTCACTGGAAGGGGCCTGCCGGGTCCGCTGAGGCTGATCCATCTGGGCAACGGTGGGGGGGCCCCATCAGGCTCACCTGTGCCATCTGTCCCCAAATAGCACTGCACAGAAAGCTGGGGGGTGGGGAGGGAGCTGGAGAAGCAGACCCTGCAAAGCCATACATCCCACCCTGCCCCACCCTGGGGCTGCAGGTACAAAGAAATGGAAGCTGGGAGGGAAGTGGTGTGTGTGTGTGTGTGTGTGTGTGTGTGTGTGTGTGTGTGTGTGCATGTGCGTGCGTGTGTGTGTGTGTGTGTGTGTTGTGTAGGGGTGGGGTGAAGGGTAGGGTTGGGTGAAGCAGAACCAGATCCTGCTACAACTCTCCTCTTCATCTTGGGCACTTGGCACAGGGTCCCATGCAAGGCGGTGGAACACAGGCAGTGGGGGAGGCTCTCTCCTGTCGCAAAGATCCTGCTTCTGGGGCAGGAGAGGGCAGGCAGAAAGTGAAGGTTAGGGCCTTGAGTTCTGTCCTCGATTGGCCAGAGCCTTCAGAGGGGGAAGATGAGGAAGCCAGAGAAGCTGGAGTATTTCCAGCCCCCCAGAAGATTTCCCCGCCGAAGGCGCAGGGACACTCGATCCCCGGGGTCCAAGGGCAGGAGGACAGAGCTGGTAGCTGCCTCCCGGGTCACATCGGGGTCGTTGGCGAAGGCTGAGATGACGGGCCAGGTGTTCAGCATCAGGCTCACCTGGGGAGGGGAGCCCAGTTAGCACCTTCCCAGGCTGTGCCTGAGGACTGCCACTTTCCCCAAGGCTTCCCTTTTCCTTCTAGCCCTAGATGGACACTCAGGGATTCAGGCGTGCAAGGGACTCTGCTGGGAGGGTTGGGGTAGCTGGTGTGACACACCCCAGACTCGCTAGGTGAGCCCTTTTCCTCCTAGTTACCCAAAACGTAGACCAAGAGAGACACTGTCTCCACAGGAACCAGGTCTGCTGGGCAAGTCTTAGATCCCTTCCTCTTTTTTTCCTTTTTGGGTCACACCTAGCGATGCCCTAGGGGCCACTCCTGGCTCTGCAGCCAGAAATTACCCCTGAGCGGTGCTCAGGGGACCATATGGGATGCTGGGAATCGAACCTGGGTCAGCTGCATGTGCGGCAAACGCCCTACATGCTGGGCTATTGCTCCAGCCCTGATCCCTTCCTCTTTTCCTTCTATATGGTGCTGAGATCTGGGGTCCCCTCCCCAAAATTCTTGACCAACTAGGTTGGCAATTCAATGTAAGGACCCAAGGATGCAATGCTGATCGGGCCCTTCACTCTCAGGGTTACCTAGGCGACCCCAGTAACGCTGGGGACCTCCAGGGCCACACCCAGCAGTGCTCAGGGTACACCGGGCAGTGTGCGGGGGTGTTCTGGATCAAACTTCGAGAATTTAGTCTGGGTCTGGCACAAGCCGAGCATACATTGTATCACCCGCCCTCTGCTAGCTCACCTTCCTTTTCCTCCAGTTTCCTTCTTGGAATAAGGCAGTCTCTGGTGACTCAGGGATCACACCCATAAGCCACACCCTGTCAGCACCAGATAATCTCCTCATGGGCCACCCTCCAGAACTCTGCTCCTTCCAGACAGGAGTATAAAATGAGGCCCCCATAACCATGCCACCAGACTCCGTGCCAGTCTGTTTTTACTTGGGGTGCCCCAGAGTAGGGCAGGTGAGAGCCTTCCCCGTCCCAAGGGACCCAGCCCTGGCAGCCGACCTGCATTACGCAACCACCGCCATGCTCCAGGCTGCTTTCTGGACACATTATAGGACACTTTCTACCTATTGTCCATAATTGCCACACCATATTTGATGAGCTTCAGACAGTAGGCAACAAATCATAGAGAGAAATATATAAATATATGCCTCTCGGCAAGCTACCGAGAGTATCCCGCCCTCATGGGCAGAGCCTGGCAAGCTCCCCGTGGCGTATTCGATATGCCAAAACCAGTAACGACAACAAGTCTCATTCCCCTGACCCTGAAAGAGCCTCCAATCATTGGGAAAAGACTAGTAAGAAGAGGCTGCTAAAATCTCAGGGCTGAGAGGAATAGAGATGTTACTGTTGCCCTCGGGAGTAAATTGACGAACAACATGACAGTGATACAGTGATACAGTGATGGTGCTGGTTTTTGAGCCTAGGTGCTCACACAGAAGGCAGGCGCTCCCCACTGAACCACAAGCCCTCCTTTCTGGACTGAGAGGGGGATGGGGCGTAGTCACCTGGACAGTCTGGCGGTTGTACACCTTCACCACGTGGAAACGGAAGCTGTAGACGCCCCGGACAGGGGCCACGAAGGAGCCTGAGGTCCGGTCAAAGGCGCCGCCCTCATTCACCAGGACCTGGGGGAGCAGAGCCTGCTGATGGGGGCTCAGGAAGGGGGCTGAGAGGGAGGGGGAGGAAGAGGTGCAAGCAGGGACTGGAGGACAGAAGGGAGGGGTGTAGGCCGAGTGTGGGAGGGGGTCAGGCAGTGGGGTTGAAGGCCAGCAGACTGCCTTGGGGAGACACGTCCTTCAGGTCAGGGGACTCAAGTGGCCGGCTGCAGGTCCTGCAGGGCTGGCGTTACCTGGTCGAAGTAGATGGCCCCGATGGTGCCGTTGCCAGCATCCCCTGCCGGCTCATGGTGGTGGCTTCGGACCGCGGCAAATGCTACTCTTCCGGGGGGTGCCTCTCCCAGGGCTGCCCCTCCTGGCCCCCCCGCCACAGCTCGTCCAGGCTCACAGACCACCAGGCACTCACCCTCCAGAAGGACGGGCTCTGTGCCCTCCTGGGCCCACCCAGCCCCCAGGGCCAGGAGCATCAGCGCCGTGGGCACTACCTGGGGCTGCTTTGGTCCCAGCATGGCTGAGCGGCTGTGGGGTCTGGTCCCCTCTTCCAGCTCCTCTCCCCAAACTTTAAGACCCCTCTGCCCGCTCCTCAGCCCTCTTTCTGCAGCTCACTGACACTCGCTCCTGGTCTCCTTCTCCATACGGCTCTGTGCCCTGTGGCTGTCCTACCTCTTGCCACCTGCGGTCACCACAGCCCCCGCCTCCTTGGCAGGGCAGTGACAGCAGGTGGATTCTGGGAGAGAGAGAGAGAGAGGAGGGATGAGACAGCCAGCTAGGAGGGTTCCAGCCAGAACCCCAGTGCAGTTCCTCTGGCGGGGGATGGGTGGGGTGGGGAAAGCTAGAACTGGGGAGCACAGAGAAAGAACTGGCTATGTGCTTGTGAGATACCACTACTGCCCCGGCCTCCCCGCTTCTAAAGGAAAGGGGTATCTCTGTAGTGCTGCAAGAAAGGGGGTACCCTGCTCTTTTCCTCGCCATCGTTTTGGGGGTTAAAAAGTGTTTGGGCCAACAATGTCACCTTCTGTCCTTACTGGGTCTTCCATTTCTTCCACGAAGGGGCTGCATTCGGCCTTTGAGAGCCCTTTCACTATTCCCTTGCCAAAAGCCCCGTCGAGGAGATATCGAGGCCTCCTAGGACCCGCAGTCTGGGGAGGGGCCCGGTCGACTCCGCCCCGTCCCGGGCCAGGAAGTGACTAAAAAAAAAAAAAACCAACAAAACATACACAGACGCGCACGCTCTATCACGTAGTTGGGCTTGTGGAGTCCTGTTGGGCTAGGAACCCGACAGCCCCGCCCGGATCGTGCACCCGCCTGGCCCCGAGCCGAGCTGGGCGTCCCGCGGGCTGCACCGAGGCCGGGTAGGCACCCCTGTGCGCGCGCGCGCGGGGGTCCCGGGGTGGGTGGGGCGCGCGGCTAGAGCGCGGGGGTGGGGAGGATAGGAGGTGCCCACGGGGAGGGACCCGAGCCGGGAAATGGCAGTCCCGGGACGTGGAACCACGGCCCAGGGCCAGCCCCGGTGGGGATTACCCCAGGCGCCGTCCTGTCCCCGGAGGAGGCAGAGTCCGCCGAGGAGACGCGCGTGCGCGTGCGCCCGGGCCGTCCCTCCGGGCTGGGAGGGGGCCTCCCGCTCCACCCCAACTTTCTGCGCTGGGTCTTCGTTTTCTAAAGGCCCGATGGCCGTTCCGGAGAGACGACTCCGGAGGCGAGGCCCGGAGGTCCCCGCCCTGTCCGGCCAGTTCTCCCACACGGGCCGAGATGCGGGTGGCCGGCGGGCTTGCTGACCGCACCCGCGACTGGGGGGGCCGGGACCTCTGGATCGCCGGCGTCGGCCCCGCGCCGCTGTCGTGAGTAGGGGCGCATGGCCGGGCCCGAGCTACCTTTCCTCCTTGCAGGCCCTGGCGGCCCCGCAGCCATGCCGACCTGCGGGGCGGCTCCTGAGGCCCCCGACCGCTTTGCCGTGTCTGCGGAAGCCGAGGCGACGGTGTGGGAGCAGCAGCCCCACGTGCAGCGCATCTTCCGCGTGAGCGTGAGCGTCCTCCCGAAGGACTGTCTCGAGAACCCTCATATCTGGCTGCAGCTCGAGGGGCCCAAGGAGAACGTCTGCAGGGCCAAGGTGAACGCGCCTTCCCGCCCCTCCCCTCTCAGACCCTTCCTGGAATCTGCGGTGGAGAAGGGCCGGGGGCAGAGGAGTGGGGAGAGAGGGTGGTCCTCCCAACTTTGACGATCTTCTTGACTTTGTATTTGGAGTTTTGGTTTCATTTCCCGTGTAAGGACCCGGAAGGAACACAGACACACAGACAGACAGACACACAGACACACACACACACAGACACACATACACACACAGATCTGTCAGGGCTCTGAGACTGATTCCATATCACCAGCACCCCTCGTGCTCTTTGGGGGGCTGTGCGGAGACTATTTGGGTGTGGGCAGTGGAACCACATCATTTCCTCTGGCTTAAGTCTGGGACAGTGCCACTTCCTGTGCTCATTATGACCTGGGTTTCAATTTCCCGATCTGTACAGAGCCAACAGTAACAATGTCCACTGCCTTGGGTTTATATAGATGAGATAAGGAATGTGGAGCCGCATTCAGTAAATGAGGGTGATCAGGGTCATATGCCAAATGCAGTATTGACAGTAGGTCTCATTCCCCTGACCCTGAAAGGGCCTCCAGATGTTGGAAAAAGACCAGTAAGAAGAGACTGCTAAAATCTCAGGGCTGGGAGGAATAGAGACATTACTGGTGCCCGCTCGAGTAATTTGACGTTCAATGTTCAGTGGGATGAAAGTGATACAGTGACAGTGATACAGGATGGAAAGTGACAACTCAGTGCACGCACAGCCCCCTGAACAAAGTGGGGGGGGTTAGGGCATCAGTCCTCACAGCATGGGGAGTCTACATCTAATGTTGACACCATCCCACCTTAAATTTAAATATAGTGTCCCTTGCTATTTGAGGGGAAATGGACCCAAGGACCCTGAGCATATGCAAGTCCCTTAGAGTTGGCCTTTTATATCCAGGAATTCAACCAGACTCTTTCACTGGTGGTTGAATTCAGGAACTTGCAACCTATGCTGGGAAATGAACCATCAGGTGCCAGCCACACCCATACCCCTGTTGCTCAAGGATTGATTGTATACTTAGAGTCAGGTTTGTAACCAGTTGCTTAGAATAGTATCTTAAACAGAACCAAGTAGTACATGGAGACTCCAGTCCCCTGCTGCAGTTGGGAAGGGAAAGTGAGTTTCTTACTTTCTTTCCCAGGCAGGGGGATGGGGGTGAGGGGCCCTGATGGCTTTGCCCCAGGAAGAGCAGTGAGTAGGGAGACGGTCCCAAGCCACGTAGGATCCCAGTGGTTTCCTTTCTTCCTGCCCCTTTCCAGGAATTTCTCAAGGGTCTCTGCAGTCCAGAGCTGCAGAACGAACTCCACTATCCCCCAGAACTGCACTGTATCTTCGTGGGAGCCCAGGGCTTCTTCCTTGAGTGCCTCGCCTGGAGCACAGCTGCCCATCTGGTGCCTGGTGTGCCTGGAACACTGAGGGTCAGCGGCCTGACCGAGGCCTTCGTCATGGCTCAGAGCCGAGTGGAGGGCCTGGTGGAGCGGCTGAGCTGGGACCTTTGGCCGGGGCCACCCCCTGGCACGCCTCAGTGTGCTGCAGTGCTGAGGGACTTCTCTGCACTGATCCAGTCACGGGCTGATGTCCATAGAGAGGCTTTGTTGCAGCTGCCTCTGGCTGTCCAGGAGGAACTGCTGAGCCTGGCTCACGAGGCATCCCGGGGGCGGGGACCACAGGGCTCTCCCTCCTGGGAGCTGGGGAGCCCAGAAGTGCTGGATGCTCAGTCTCTGGGAGTCAGAGCTCCCTGGGAAGCAGCTGGGGAGCCCCGAGACACTGGGCCTCCAGGGCAGCGAGATGCGTGCGCAGAAGGATGGGCTGTGGGGGACCAGGGGAAGCAGAGTGGCCCCGGGGAAGGCTGGACGGAGCTGCATTGGGATGAGGTCCAGTGGAAGCAAACGGCCTTGAGGCCCCAGTCGGCACAGCCCCCGAAAGGGAAGGCCCTGGGGAAGAAGGGGGCTCTTCCGGAGGGGGGTGTGGTGTGTGTCCAGGCTGAGCCCCCTGGTGTCCCAGGGCCCGGTCTGCGGACAGCTCAGTCCCGGGGAGCCTCCCTCCACCAGCGTCTGCACAACGGGAAAGCCGCACCGCCCAGAGTGCCCAGCCCCCTGCCAACCCCTGAGCCTCTGTGGCACACTGCGGACCGAGGGGACCAAGGGGACCGGGGAGACAGGCAGCAGGGCGGGTCTCGAGGTCGGGGATCTGCCTGGAAAGGTACGCGAGGGGGCAACTTGGTGACCGGCACTCAGCGTTTCCAAGAGGCTCTGCAGAACCCCTTCACCCTGTGCCTTGCCAATGTGCCCGGCCAGCCAGACCTCCGCCATATTGTCATTGATGGCAGCAACGTGGCCATGGTGTGAGTGCGGGGCTGTCCTTGGGGAGAAGGGAGGGGAGAGAGGGGTGTTTTTGTTCACCCTGGGGTACTTGCTGGGACAGGAGGCTGCCAGGCTCCCCTGTGCAGTCGATGTCAGGGGTGCGGCTGACAGCTGACATGCCCTCCTCCCCATCCCCCTACTTCTTCCCCGCTGCAGCCATGGCCTCCAGCACTACTTCTCCAGCCGGGGCATCGCCATTGCTGTGCAGTACTTCTGGGACCGGGGCCATCGGGACATTACCGTGTTTGTGCCTCAGTGGCGCTTCAGTAAGGACTCCAAAGTCAGAGGTGAGACAGGCCTCCTCCCCCTCCCCCTCCCCCTCCCCCTCCCCTCCCCTCCCCTCCCCCTCCCCTCCCCCTCTTCCTCCTCCTCCTCCTCCTCCCCCTCCTCTCCCTCCCCCTCCCCCTCCCCCCCTCCCCCTCCCCGGCACTGGGACAGGTTCTGCTTACTTCTGAAGTTATGTATACCCTTGTTTTTTCCTTTCTCCAGAGGGACACTTTCTGCAAAAGCTGTACTCCCTCAGCTTGCTCTCTCTCACTCCCTCCCGGGTTGTGGAAGGCAAGAGGATCTCCTCCTATGACGACAGGTACCTACCTGCCTCCCTCCTTGGCATTCTCCTCCACCTGGCAGGGCTGAGGGGAGAGCCAGTGTCCCCTCCCTTCCCTTCCCTCATTCAGAGGCCTCTGTGATGGAGTAGGTAAACTTGCCCTGTGGGCCGATAATACAGACTGGACAACTGCTTGTTCATTAATCATTCATCAAATAAAATGATGCCTTGTATTTATGTAGGGCCTTACTGTCTAGACAATACTGGTTTAATGGAAAGATGGGAGAGCCGATGACAGAAAGAGCTGACAAGTGCCTCCGTAAAATCTGTGTCCAAATATGTAGAGAAATTGCTCCTACATTCTGGGGAAACCACAGTAAAAGTTCAAAATAAGTCAGATGGGGCAAGAGAGAGAAAGAGAGGGAGGTGGGGAGGGAGAGGGAGAGGGAGAGAGAAAGGAAGGGAGGGAGAGAGAGAGAGAGAGAGAGAGAGAGAGAGAGAGAGAGAGAGAGAGAGAGAGCGCGAGCGCGCACTTACCTTACATGAGGCTGACCTGAATTTCATCAGGTCAGATTCATCCCATATGATTCCCTGAGCCCTTCCAGAGTGATCCTTGAGCACAGAGCCAGGAGTAAGCTCTGAACACCACTGGATGTGGCGAATAAAAGCCAGATGAAGTGACATAATTCATGCACAATGGGACTGCACACCATGTGATACTGTAGAAAGGTCCCTGGATTCAGAATTTAAAGATGGTCTCTGAGCCTTATTGGCTCTGTCCCTGGATCTTCTCTTAGTGATGTCTCAGATCCAGGTTTCTCTTCCTTTCATTCACCCTCCTGGTGAATATCAAAAGGAGGTGAGGGATGTGCCTGCCTCACAGGGGTGCCAGGCAGGACGGTGGTGGCATGGCTTAACTTTCCTGGATCCCATTAGATACTGCAGAAGACAGATACTGAGACTGAAAGGCAGAGTGATGAATTCTCTTGGCGAAGGTGGCTAAATGGCAGAGGGGGAAAATGAGAACTTAGAGTTGCCAGATGGTTTCAGTGAAGGCCCATCCCCTCGAAGGGGTGCACACATGGAGTGGAAATGAGCAGCTTTTCTTTCCCCCTTTTTTCGGCTTTTTTGGTCACACCTAGTGATGCACAGGGGTTACTCCTGGCTCTGCACTCAGGAATTACCCCTGGTGGTGTTCAGGGGACCATATGGGATGCTGGGAATCGAACCCAGGTCAGCCGCATGCAAAGCAAATGCCCTACCCACTGTGTTATCACCCCAGCCCCAATCAGCAGCTTTTCAAGGTTTATTTTCCTCTGACCCTGCGCCACCCCACCAATTTTACAACTCTTGATTCTTCACTAGGATTTTACTCCTAAATAAAAAGATGAGTTTCCAAACCTCAGTGATGATATATTTTGATTTTTCAAATACTTTATTCTTCAAGAAGTAAAGGCAATTCATCCTCTTCCCCAACCCTACATAGTATTTTTCTTTCTATCTAGATTTCAGGTTATGATGGAACCTTGTTTCCACAACAGCACTAACGTGATTGGAACTAAAGATCAAGTTATTCGTAGTGAATTTATTTTGTTTATTAATTAATTTTTGGAGCCCCACCCATTGGTGCTTGGGGCCAACTCCTGGCTTTGTGCTTGGGATTGAACCCTGGTTCTGCGTAAGAGATGTCTCCCACAAGCAAACCCTGTCCTCAACCCTTTGAATTCTATCTCTGGCTCCTGTAGTGAATATTCAAAGCATGTGTCTGTGTGGTTATGTAGGTCCTGATAAGCAGACAGCCCAGCATTTTAACTTTCACATAGTTTCACTTAATGAGTAAGCATAGGTCTAGTGAACACTGCAGAATAGCATGTGATGGAATGTGATAGCAGTAAAACATGCTCTACCTAAAAATACCTTTTGCATACACACACACACAGACACACACACACACACACACACACACACACACACACACTACCTCAATTTGTTTCCCACAGAATCTGGCACACCTAATGCTGAATACCTGTTCCCTCTGACACCAGATACCTTGCTGGCTTGCACATGCTGGCTGCCTTCTTAGTATGTCTGAGCAGATGCAGGAATGCTGGAAATCAGGGAGTACCTGATTATTTACTTAAATGAGCAAAAGAACCTATAAATCAAACAAAACACTTCAGGAACTCAGAGGAAGGGAGCCTCCACTTCTGATTGGGGTGTCGTAGGAAGGGAGATATTCATCAGATTCTTGGTGACTGAGTGGGACATAGGCCAGGGTGGATCTTTTAGTTTCTAAATCTCTTTTTAAAAAAATGCTCAACTGCTCATGAGCCCTTGCCCTGTCTTGTGGAAACAGAATGACCAAAACGGGACCCAGACATTCCTTTCATAAGTTTTCCTGGTGACTTTGTCCACTGGGGGTGTGGCAGCCACGTCCAGCTCAAGGGACAGTTTGAGGAATGTGGCAGCCAGGAAGTGCAGGGCCTGTTTAGACAATGATGTCAGCAGATTGTTGATTTTGGCGGGAGCTGAGGAGAGTTCATTAGGGATTTTGGGGAGAAATAAGGTTATTAGGATGGCTTAAGCTGGGTGCTGGAAGGTCTCCGCTGCCAGGGTGGGGCACGTGGACTTTATTCAGTAGATATAGGGCAAGAGTGGAAGAGTGTAGGGGAGAGCAGTTCTCTTGCAGAAGAGTGGTAGATGGCTGGGGCCAGGGCACTTCCTTAGTAGGAGGCAGTGCAGTTGCAGTATCCGAATAATTAAGGTAGCAATGCATGGAGTGGAAAGAAAGGGGGCCACATGGAAGGCTTTTTTTTTCTTTTTGGGTCACACCCAGCGATGCTCAGGGGTTACTTCTGGTTTGCACTCAGGAATTACTCCTGGCGGTGCTCTGGCGACCATATGGGATGCTGGGAATCAAACTTGGTCAGCCGCATGCAAGGCAAACGCCCTATCTGCTGTACTGTTGCTCCAGCCCCTGAAGGAAGAATGTAGTAGATTTGTGACTGGTGGGACAGTGTGGAAGAGGACAGAGCCAGAGCTAGATCTTCCTCTTTTGTAGATAAATTGTGAAGCATTAGGTGGAGCAGGGCGGTGGATCAGGGGATGATGTGGGAGACCATGTGGATTTCATCTTTGTTCTCTCATTGGTGACATCTGAATCCAGTCACTCACCTGGTGGCATCCAGGAGTTTCCCACCTTCCCCCCACCCTCCTCCTCCTCAACTCCCAATCTTCATCAGCACCCCCTGGGGGTGGGGTCTCGCACATCCTAGTATGGCTGCCATGGGTTTGAGACAGGTTCATGGTGAAGCTGGCTGAAGAAACGGACGGCATCATTGTCTCCAATGACCAGTTCCGGGACCTGGCAGAGGAGTCTGACAAGTGGATGGCCATCATCAGAGAGCGGTGAGGGCGTCCTTGCCCGTCCTTATCCAAGCCCGGCTCTGCCTTGCTCTGGGCTCCAGGACCCTGGGAAGGGAGTTGACATGACCCTGAGGGATGGTAGCCATGGCAACTGGTGGTGGTGGTGTCGTCAGTGGCCTGGGAGGAGGGCGGTGGCCCCATCCGTGACCCCACATTCTCTGTGCCCTCTAGTCTGCTTCCCTTCACCTTTGTGGGCAATCTCTTCATGGTCCCGGATGACCCGTTAGGGCGAAACGGCCCCACACTGGAGGATTTTCTGAAGAAACCAGTCAGGTAATGACCCAGACCTTTCCTTGGGGAGCTCATCCAGCGATATTCAGGGGTTACTCCTAGGTCTGCTCTCAGAAATTACTCTGGGTGGTGCTCGGGAGACCATATGGGATGTCGGGGGTTGAACCCGGGTTGGCTGTGTGTAAAGCAAACACCTACCTACGGTACTATAGTTCCAGCACTTAGGCAGCACCTCGTCCTGGCTCTCTCTCCCCAGGAGCCCTGCGGACCTGGAGGCTTGCGGAAAGGGTGACCAGACCAGGTCAGCTTCATTCCCTACGTGCAGTTGCCTTGGGCTTGATCTTTAACTGCTGCCCAGCAAGTCCTGATAGGGCCTGCTGGTGGCTAGGGGAGCGCCTCCTGTTTCCCCTCATCCAACTGCTGGATGGAATCACAGGGAGGGTTGTTACTTTTACCTACAGCCTGTTGTTGGCAGGACACCCTCTGCTGCACCTGATTCATTTATTCAACTAGAGCCAGATGCAGATTGACAGGGACCCTCTTTCTTCCTTGGGAACCTTGGCCTTTACCCTTCAACAATGGGTCGACACTGCCACCCAGAGGTCATTGTGGGGGATGGCACGATGGCTGCCTTCCCTTCTAGCCTCTCTCCAGGTGCTCATCGGCTTCTCTCATTCTCCTTGCTTCTTCCCAGGACACAGGGGTCTGCTAAAGCTCAAAATCCGGCCAGGGGCCTCCCAGAACATGGCCCTCCACGGCCGGGGAAAGAAGAGGAAAAAGTCAGTGGCATCCGGAAGAACCGGGAGACGGAGCGGCTTCGGAGGCAACTGCTCGAGGTGTTTTTGGGCCAAGACCACAAGGTGGACTTTGTCCTCCAGCGGGAGCCATACTGCCGGGACATCAACCAGCTCTCAGAGGCACTGCTCAGCCTGAACTTCTGAGTGCTGCCGCGCCTGGCCTCCCTCGTGCTGCTCAGACCCACACTGGTCCTGACTTGGTGCTTTGCCCGAGGGAGGCGCTCCAGTCCTCGCTAAGCGCCTTGCCTGGTCCTGAAGCCCCCCCCCCCCCCCCCCCACTACACAGGAGCATGCACATGTGTGTGGTGCTCAAGACTGGGCCCTGGCGTCCTGAAGTCCTCTTTATGCAGGATCTCTCCTGGCTCTCAAGGAATTAAGGCTGTTCAGCCTTAATTCCCCACCTGGCCTCTCTGCACAGGATTTTCGGGGGTTGGGGGTGGGGGCGGGTGGCGCTGGGGATTGGGACTGGGTGTTCCCCCTGCTGAGCGGGATGGAGGCGAGGTGGGCAGTGGAGAATGGACAGGTGAGGGTGAGTTGACCCTTTCCTCGGCTGCTTCTCAGGCTTAGCCAGGGTTCTAGGATGGGAAGGCTTGGGTGCTGGAAGGCTGGTATCCTGGGCCTGGGGTTGCTGGTGCTGGTGGAGAAGACAGAGTACTTGGCTTCTGGTATTTGCTCTACCTCCCTGTCTGAGACCTTGACTGAACAACTTGGCCTTTACTTCTGCATTAGGATCAGGGGTATATTCACCCATCTGGAGGAGAAACAAGACCAAGATCCTTGGAGGAAAGGCACTTGGACCAGTCTCAGGTGTGTCTCTCTGTCACTGCACAGGCTCCTGAACCCAGTCCTCACTTCCAGAGAGCCAAGGGGACTCAGTCTCCAGGGCCTGTGCTGAGATCTTAACGCTGCATCCTCAGTCTAACATGCCCTGTCATGGCTGCGTATATCCTCAGTATAATCCTCAGTTTAATGTGTGCCCTGTCATGGCTGCGGCCCTTTGGGCCCCCCGCCCCTCCTACCAGATCCACATTTATGAAATAGTCAGTTAGGGGTGACTGTTTGCATTACCAAAATACTCTCAGGGTTCTTACAAACGGCAGCTTTCCTCTTGCACTCATGCGTGTTTACAGATTAAGGGTCCGAAAGTCCCCACTTAGATGTGCTTGCTGGAGTGCGTGCTGAGCCCTCGCCAAACCTTCAAGGCCGTGCTCTGTCTGTGGTGACAATGCCAATGTGACCTAACTTTTGTGTTTCCTCCACTGAACTCTGCTGACGCATAAAGTGAGACCCTCTTCTGCTGTGTGTATGTGTGTGAGTGGGGATGGGAGGGTTGAGAAAGGTTGTACCATAATGAGCCAGTTATCTGGAAAAATAAAAACTCAGGCGTACAAGTCATTGGTCGGCTGACCACCAGACTGTCACATCAGGACACTGCCAGTGCCCTGACTCCTGCAGGCCCCTCATCTGCATGGAGAGCTGTGTCGGGGAGTTTGTTAGCTCCTAATGCATACCCCACCCACAGGCAGTATTAGAAGGCCTTTGTTTGAGGCAGCTCCAAATGTGCTTTGACTTCTGTCTTTGGGGGCTGTCACTCTCTAATGGTAAGCCCAGCGCCAGCTCACTTTCAGGCACTGAGCCCTGATGGAGAGAGCTAGGTGCGGGGGCACTTCACCCTCTGCAGGCTCTGGCGGCTGTGCCCTTGGCAGCACGGGCGGTCAGACATGGTTGCTCCAACTCCTAGGTCCAGCCGCTGGCACGGCAAGCAGGAGCAGAGGGGCCTTCTCTTTTGTGGCTTCGAGCAGTTTGCCAAACTGAGCTCGGGCTGGGGACAGGCCAGTCAAGGGAAGGATGGATTCAGACTCAACCCACCTCCTGAAGGAAATACATAATACAGCCCAAATTGAGGATGGGGGCAGGGGTGCGCTAAGGAAACTACTTCTGGTCACTTTGGGGGCACACAGCAGGATAGACAAATAGGAAGAAGGTCCTGGAAGAACACTTGGGATGTTTTTACCCCGATGGGGAGGTTTGTAGTTTCTGGCCCATTCCTTGCTGCTTTTGCTCTCAAGGCTGGTAGCTACACAGTAGGTCAGAAGTTCTGCCCTGGGATGTAGGACCCTGGTAGACAGAGTCACCAGGACCTGCCACCTGTCTGTCTTCCTCTTGATGGCCCCGGGTGAGCAAGGATGCAGGGTGGCCACAGGACATCACTCCCTCATCTCCCAGTCTTTGCTTCCATCAGAACTTCACACCCTCCACCCCCCATTTGTTACCAACTTTTAAGGTGATGGAGGATGAACAGAAGAAGAGAGATGTTGCCCAGCGTAACTTTCCAAACCCCATGTAGGGAAAAGTTATGGCAGGCGACATTCCTCGAGATAAATCCTGGAGGATCTCAGCCAAAGAGATGAGCCAGAAGCCGGCGAGGAACTGACTTTTATTTCCCCAACCGAAGGGCAGGGCATTCTCCACAGCGCACCGAGGGGAAGGGGGCAGGAGTGGACATGGTGGGAAACCAAACCCAGACATGCTTTTATGAGTGGAAGAGGTTAAGGCTTCCACTCATCAGTGTGACCTGGAGGCGGTGGTATGGGGAGCAACAGGACCATGAGAAAGGGGTATAGAGTAAAGAAGTTCCTAAGAAACTGAGGCTTTCGGGTCTCTTAGTGTGAGAGTACCAGAGCCTATTCTGGCTCTAACTGGGAGGCCTCTGCTGATGGATGGGCCTTGGGACTCGTGCAGAGTTTCCCGCTTAGGTTACAATTTCCTGCAAGGCAGCTCTGAGCTCTGGGAAGGAATACTTATAGCCTGCAGCCAGTGTTCGCCTCGGGACCACCTTCTGGCCCTCCAGCAGCATGATGGCCCTCTCTCTCCCAAAGAAGGCCTGGACTATGGGGCTGGGGACAGGGATGAAGGCTGGGCGTCCTAGCGCGTCTCCCAAGGCCCGGGCAAACTGAGCATTGGTTGTGGTGGCGGCTGGGGACACCCCGTTCAGGACGCCTTGCACATGGTTTGCTTCCACGGCCAGGGTCAGGATTCCGGCCAAGTCTCCGATGTGAATCCAGGGGAAGAACTGCTGGCCAGAGCCGAGAGGGCCTCCCAGGCCCAGGCGGAAGGGTAGCAGCATGTGACCAATAGCACCACCTCCGCGGCCCAGTACAACCCCTAGGGTGGGGAAGAGAGATGGAAGGGGGCAGTCCTTCAGCCTGCAGCCAGCCCTGCTAAGATCCCTTTCCTTCCTCACCCTTCCCCCAAGCAATGTGAACTGGAGCACAGCTCAGGGGTGCTCTCAGGCCAAGTCCCATCTCCCATCTGGCCAGATGTAGTGGCACCTCCTACTTCCTGTAAGCTCAGCTGCTCTGATCCTTCAGCCCCTAGCCAGAGAAGACGGTTTACCACCCCCTGCTGGTTTAACTCCCAGATCACTGGTTCTCACCAGAGCGCACCACGACCTGCCGTGTAGAATCTCCAGGAAGCCTGGCTGCAGCTTCCCATTTGGTAACGAGGTTGGAGAAAAAGTCAAAATCCCCTCCCGGGCTGTCTTCATCATACTCCGCAGTCAGGCTGGGCTTGTAGAAAGCTGGGGGTGTGGGGGGGGTGGGAGAGGGACAGCCTTGTCCAGCTGTCCTGGGTCCGGCCTCCCCCTCCCCATGGGAAAACTGTGCCAGTGATGGTTCCTGGTGAGCTGATCTTCCTGTCCTGGGGGAGCACTTAGGTGGGGGCCTAGGCTAGGAGAATCATGGTTTAGTTCAAAGACTTGGGTGCCAGGCTACCTCAGTTCTGTCATTCATTCATTCATTCAGATTTGGATTTTGGCAGACTATGAAACCTTTCTGTAAAAATCTCCACCTCATTAGGATGGGAACAATAGTGGTATCCACCTCATTGGATTTAATAATGAGCAATGAGGAAGGCTTACAATTGCAGCAGGTGTATGGACTATAGGTGGTTGGTAATTATTTGGCTCTCAGAGTGAAACAGGAGAACCAGGAATCCTGTTTGCTACAGAGCTGTGCTGTGGAAAGCCGGATACTTGGGATGGGTAAATTTTGCTGGGCAGTGCCCTTCCAACCTCATCCTCTTCTCCATGGGCCTCCCTTTCTGGGTGAAAGTCCACAAAACCCAGTAGAAACCAGTGTGGGCAACCCCAAGATGCCCCTATACTTGGAGACCCCCAGAGGTGTCGTAGAGGGGGCAAAAAAAAAAGCCTGAATTACCCCTCAGCAGGCACTGCCCTACCCCTGAGCATTACTGGGGCTTCTGTGATATAAGGCATACCTACACCTGTCACCAAGACCCAGGCCTTGGGTGGTTGTGGGGCCTTGGCAATGGCCCCAGCCAGAATCTGGGTGGTCTCCAGGCGGCTGTTGAGCACCTCTTTTTGGAAGGCTTCATTCCACCTGCCGGAGAAATGGGGGCATAACGCTCACTCACTGATCACATTATCGAGCACTTCCCACTCCTCTCTCTCTCTCTTTTTTTTTTCTTTTTGGGTCATACTTGGCTCTACACTCAGGAGTTACTCCTGGCGGTGCTCAGGGGACCATATGGGATGCTGGGAATCGAACCCCGGTCGGCAAACACCCTACCCGCTGTGCTATCTCTCCAGTCCTCTCCCCCCCCCCCCCCCTTTCCCCATGCAAGTATATAAAACTGCTTTGTGGCATTGCTCCGGCCCAAGGACAAGGGCTGGGCCTTCTGGGGCCTCTCGAGGTCAGCAGTGGGGCGGGCCGCGTGGAAGGAGTTGGGGTCACTGGTAGGACATGATCCAGGGACTGGCTCGCAGCAGCTTCTCCGTGGACTCCCCCTGTCGCCCGCCACCCGGGGACACGGGCGCTGGAGCCCGGCTGACCTCCGCAGGGGGTTGAGGATGTTCTCCCCGGCCAGGTTGACGGCGGCATCACAGGGGGGCAGTCCCGACGCGGAGAGCTCTTTCTGCAGGACAGAACACAGTGCTCGCGACGCCCCATCGGATGGAGGCTCCCTCCGACCTTCAGCTCCCAGGGATGTGTGTGTGTGTGTATGCGTGTGTATGTGTATGTGTGTGTATGTGTATGTGTGTGTATGTGTATGTGTGTGTATGTGTATGTGTGTGTGTCTTTGTGTGTGTGTGGGTCGGGAGGGTGTCCCACTTACCCAAGTGACGCGTCCCGGCCCCGGTTTTCGGGAGACCAGCGTCACTTCGTGGCCCCGGGCTTTCAGGAGCTGCGTGAGGGCTGTCCCCACGAAACCGGTGCCGCCACCTGGTGGGAAAATAGGGGGTGTTTATCCTCCGGGCTCTTCTGCTCCGGTGCCATCCCATGCGACTGCACACTCGTCGCGCGCAGAGGTGACCCGGGTCACAGGGATGGAGGGCATTCGGCTCCTACAGCCAGGAGGGCGAGAGCAGGCGGCCTGTGCACGAGATAGAGCCTCGCGTCCGAACCACTTCCCAGTTCTCAGCCTCAAGCTTCCCAAGAACCCGCCCTCCGCCCTCCGCTCCAGCCTCCCTCACCCACAAGCACCCGCATAGCGACCAGAACCTGACGCGCCTGCGCGAGGGTTTCCCGACCGCTGCCGCCACCAGCCCCGCCCTCCACTTTTAGCAGACACGCCCACCGTCCCGCGCATGCGTCCTTCTGGCCAAGGGCTCCAGCGGTGGGGCGGGGCGAACTGGAACTGGGCGTGGCCCTGCCTCGAGACCCGGAAGAATTCCTAGAGGAGGCCACCTGCTTCCGGTTCTGACTGTGGGTGGAGTGAAGCGGGTTGGTGGGTGGAACTGCGGGTTCTAGGCAGGCGGGGAAGAGAGGAAGGAGATGAAGGAAGTATGGGTTTAGCTGCGGAAATATAAAGCTCTGAAGTTTGAAACTGTGGTGGTGGGGGCCTGTAGTGCAGGCGTGACTCAAAGGAATAGAGCGAAAACGGTCTCAGAACGTTTTCAGTGAGACATCACGGTCCTCCCGTTCATCGATTTGCTGAGGGGGCCCAGTAACATCTCCATCGTGAGACTTGTTGTTACTGTGTTTGGCATATCCAATACATCACGGGTAGCTTGCCAGGCTTTGCCGTGCGGGCGAGATACTCTCGGTAGCTTGCCGGGCTCTCCGAGAGGGGCGGAGGAATCGAACTCGGGTCGACCATATTGGCCGCTTGCAAGGCAAACGCCTTACCCACTGTGCTATCGCTGCTGAAAATTCTGGTACGCAGGCTATCTCGGGGGTCGAGATGGGCTACCTCCCCCCACTTCCCTGGACTACGAGAAGCCTCAGCAGTCACATCCACACCCCAAAGCTGCCACCCAGTTAAAAAACTACTCCAGCTTTATCTTCCTGATAAAATACTGAATGCCCTGAACAAGCACCATGACCTCTAAGTACCTGTATTGCAAACAATGATGCACAAAAAGAAAAGGAGAGCATGAGCAAGAAGGAAAGTGTATCCCACAGAGGGGGTCTAGGGGTGGGGGGAGCTGTTGGGGGAGGGACGGGGGGAAACGGGACATTGGTGGTAGGAAATGCACACTAGTGGAGGGATGGGAGCTGGATGACTGAAACCCAGTTATGAACAGCTTTGTAATGGTCTATCTCATGGATATTCAATTAAAAAAAAACCCAAGTTATAAAAAAAGGGTTGGAGCAAGTTTTGGCACAGCATGGACATCGCCCCCCCCCCCCGCCCCCCAGCCTTAGAATGTCTGACTCCCCCCCGCCCCCCCCCCCCCAGCCTTAGAATGTCTGACTCCCAGACACAAGAAATGACATCTCAAACCCAAGCTACTCAAACATTCAAAACCCAGGCTATTCAAACAACATTCCAAACCCAAGCTACTCAAACAATATCCCAAATGCTGCTTGTTCTGGTTTCATGCTAACTAGCATGAAAACATTCTAAAATTCCTCCTGTCTTAAATCACCCCATTTTAGTCTTGTTTTAGTCTTCTTTTGCTGAGGATTTCCTCTTCTCTTCCACAACTGAATGACCCAAGAGAGTGCTGGCATTTGCTTCTCCTGGTCTTTTGTCTTAATCTCCTTGTATTAGTTACCCAGAGCACTGATTTCCTTGTGTCATTAATATCACTTATCACTTAACTTCCCGTTAGTCGTCGATTTGCTCGTGCGGGTGCCAGTAACGTCTCCATTTGTCCCTGTCGCGTGCTAGTGTAGCCCAATGGCATCTGTTCGCTCTGGGAACATGAAGAGCCTCAAACCGATCGTTCATGATCTTGATGGAAGAAGTCTGACCATCACTAATATAATGTCCAGTTTTCATTCTTCTTACCTCTGTATCATTGGATCCTTGCTGACTCCCTCCCTCTTGGGGGTCTTTTTTCTGTTTTTTTTTTTCTTTGTCGGTGTTTCCTTTTCACTTAAGGTCCTGAAATGTTGGTATTTCTCAAATTTGGGCCCTAGAACTACCATCTCTTGCCATGCTATATTTTTCCTCCCAGCATCTCTGGGTGAATACAGTTACCCCTTGTTTGCTTTTGTTTTTATTAAAAACAAAATTTATCCAGTGTCCCTGAACTTTGAGGCTCCTCCCCATGCCCCCCCCCCCCCCCCCCCGCCTGCTCCTGGCTCATGTAAAAAAGCTAGACACTTCTTCTTGGTTATTTGAAACCCCGTTGATTGTGTTTGTTAAATCATTTTCAGATTCATCTATTTCTTTCTTCAACTTTTGAAGAGAGGAATGTCAAAAGATTGTGGACAATTGTTTTGGCTTTTTGGGTCACCCCAGTGATGTTTAGAGGTTACTTCTGGCTCTGCACTCAGGAATTACTCCTGACGGTGCTCAGGGGACCATATGGGCTGCTGGGAATTGAACCTGGGTCGGCCTCGTGCAAGGCAAACTCCCTACCCACTCCAGTCCCTGTGAACATATTTTAAAAGCAACACAAGTTTTATGTTGTGATGAGAGCCTCTGTGAGAGTCTCTGGACCATGCCTGGCACACTTGTGCTACTAGCACAGGTTGGGAATCTTCCTACCTCCCTAACTGGTACTTTCTCAGAAAACCTTTGAAGCATTTATAATTTCCTTTTGTTCTCTTCAGATCTCCTTCCTCCCACAGCTCAAGCTGCTCTGATAAAATATCAGACTTCTCTTTCTACTCTGATTTTTTTCTTTTCTACTTTTATTCTTTTCTACTCTAATTTCTGTACTCAGTCTTCCAAGATCTACTTGGAATACTTAAATATTCTTTTTTTTTTTTGCTTTTTGGGTCACACCCGGCATTGCACAGGGGTTATTCCTGGCTCATGCACTCAGGAATTACTCCTGGAGGTGCTTAGGGGACCATATGGGATGCTGGGAATTGAACCCGGCATTGGCAAGGCAAACACCCTACCCACTGTGCTATTGCTCCAGCCCCAGGAATACCTAAATATTCTCTCCTTAAAAATCTTGCTTTCAAATGTGAAAAATTTTCTTTATTCCATAAAGAATTTTTTTTATCATTTCTTAGGAAAGGGGTAACTGCTGAGGTGGATTAAAATGTGGAGGGTAGTGAGAGAGGAGTACCATGGAACCGTCAGAGTATGAGTACTGCTAGGAGAACTGAATTTAGTATAATGGAGCAATCAGAGTATAATACTTCAAAGAAACAGATTTTCCTGAGCAGCTGGAGCTATGCCTGCTATATAATCTTGTTTTAGAGTAAACATTTTTTTCCCATTAAAAAACATTTTTACTGGTAATAATTTATTATAAAATCACTTAAAAATAATGCACAACATATAGGGAAACTTAATTTCCCCAAACGACTGATTCTTTATATCATGCTTAACTGTGGAGGGCACAAAGTATATAACAGAATGAAGGAAGGAAGAGAGGAAGTCAACTCCATATTTTAAGTAACATTTCAACTAAACTGCTCTAGCTCAATCACATTTATATTTCCTAGCTCTCACTATTCCCATGGTTATAAATCCCTGGTCACCATTATCTTTGCTATAGCTCCAAATTCTCCCATACAGGGCACTAATTAAAAAGTGGTATCTACCACCAAGACTGTGCACTGGTCCCAGGAACACCCTGGAGGCTCTGCCTTCCCAAATACCTTCTGGATTTGGTGAACGTGGAAGTGCAGTTGATGTAGATATGAAAGGCCCCCATGGCAGTGGAATCTCTAGGAAGTAATAAAACCAATAGCCCTAAGGCTGCAAAATCCCACCTTGTGAGCTCAGGAACTAAGGCTTGATAAAATTCTTACCTGGCATCTACAGACCCAGAAAATGCTGGATCCCCCACTCTGAGAGAAACTCCAGCAGGAACAAAGGCCAAGAAAAGGAATGTCAAAGAAGACCATCAATAACTCTCAACTCTATCCTGTTAGCAATAGACTTTTACCTAGCTAGAAATCCCTATGTGAAGCAGCTTGGGAAAAAAACATATAAAAGCCAACTTGAACAAAGGAAATGTGTGCATATGCTGCCCGAGCCTATGTGCTGCTTGTGAACACTTGGCTAAGCACATGTGGCTCCAGAGCACATTTGCCGCCCGAATCTTCCCTCTTGAGATATGTATTTGGGCTAGCTCCATCTTTGGAGAAGCTCATGTTCTCTCTTGAGCACTTCAATTCTTTCTTTCTCTCCTCCCCTTCCATTCCTCAAAAAGCCTCCCCAAAATCTGTTTTTAATTCACTGCTTTTCTACTCCTGAAATTCTTTTCTGTGAGAAATACAGGGACAAAACAGGCCCGGGTAAGACTTTTCTTTTCCTGCAAGTCCTCACTCCAGCTTGAATTCATGGCTACCCAGAAATAGGGTGGTGGATAATAACTCCTGTGCCAAGAAGGACAAGTAGATATCAGATGTGTATTGATGGCTATCTAGTGGGGCTGGTAGGACTCCTGGTCTGTGCAGTGAAGGGGCTCATTGTAGAACTCTCTAGAGCCAGGACAGAGGCTCAAAGAGTTGGAGTATATGCTGCACATGTGGAAGATCTGAGTTCAATATCCAACTACCCAGATGTTGCCTAAAACCCCCAAATAAAATCATCAACCACAAAAACTAATTTCTGAATATTTTTCTCTCCTTATTCCAATCAATTTTCTTCATTATTTCAAGGCTGATAGGTTGTGCCTGGGCTGGGAGGGATTAGAGAGGAGACAACCACTCAAATATGGAAGTTTGGTCTTTATTGAGGTTTATGGAGAGTCTGTGATCCGACTCTCTGAGGCATTGGGATGGGCTATAAGTTCGTCAGGAACTGGATACAACTTGAATACTGCCAACACAGAGAGCCTTCCCAGGTCTGGTTCCGGATTTCCTCTCTGGCAGGCCCAGGCACCACGCTCAATTCTCCTTCAGGATTTTATCAATCCAGGGCCGGAAATGGGAGATCCGGGTGAAGACTGCAGGAGGCTTGGCGTTAAACTGTCCATAGGACACAATGCCTTGGGCCACACCAGCACACAGAAGAGGCCCCCCCGAATCTCCCTGTATATGGGGGGGAGAGAGAGAGAGAGAGAGAGAGAGAGAGAGAGAGAGAGAGAGAGAGAGAAAGAGGAGTGTCACGGAAGACTTTCAGAGTTGTCCATCGGCTATAAGAGCTCTGTGTCCATTGTCTAATGCTCCTTATTCCCTTTGCTTACTGTCACCCCCTGTGCCCTGTGTAGTGGTCAGGGATGGCACCATGAGGCCATGGGAGAAGGAGCCACAGAGGGACCAGGCTAGTGTCCTCAGTCCTATGGGCTCATACCTGTCACCTATGTCCCTTCTTCCTATTCCGTCTCCTCCCAAGAGGAGATGTGGGGTACCCCAAGTGATGTGTGTAGAGGAGCCCAAACTGAAGATCACCTTATATGCCGACTTGGTTTTGTGGGGGTTGCCCACGCACAGCTGGGATTTGTGGTTGAAATGATGGTAGTGTTTACAGGCCTGGGGCTCCATGAGCCTCTGCTTCACCTCTTGCAGAGTGTTGGAGCCAGGCGAGTTTATTGCTGTTCTTCCCCAGCCAGCCACACGGCATGTCTTCCCTGGAGGGACGAAGTTGGGCTGGGATGGAAGGGGAAGTGTCCCCACAGCCAGAGTCAGGTTGGCTTTTTCCTTCAGCTGTGAAGGGAATGAGAGGCTGTTTACATTAGAAACGAATGGGGAGAAGTGGGAGGACATCGGGAAGACACTGGGTAGTGGGCTGGGAAAGTTTCAGGGCAAAATGAACTTGCAGAAGCAGCCCAAGGGAACCGGAAGTGGGGAAAGTGGAGGGAGAGTTGTCACCTTTAGTAGCATGATGTCATTGGGAGTAGTAATGTTGCTATATTTGGGGTGGACGAATTGCTTTTCAACCTCAATTTTCTGCTGTGTGTCTTCTTCCTTTTGTAAATTATGGGCTCCCAGGATGACGGTAATGGAGCTGTTGTGAGGGATAAAGAAGGTGAAAGAGCCAATTTTTCCTTAGACATGCCCCTTTTCTCAGAGTCACTGTATGCTTTCCTTCTCCTTCTCAGGTTATTTGAGGCACTTGGTGGTGATAGGGGCTCAGGTTTTGCTCAGGGAAGGACTTTCTCAGAAAAGAGTGCATGTAGCAATTTTTGGGGATTGAGCATAAATCAGGGAGGACCCAGGGGCAGGCCTAATTAGGCAATTTTTGGGGATTGAGCATAAGTCAGGGAGGACCCAAGGATAGGCCTCCTTAGATCCTGATCCCCGGAGCCCATTTCCAGTAAGAGAGAGCAGAAGCAAGGGGTAAGTGTTGAGGTCACTGGTGGACCCTGTCTTTTGACCCTTTTGGAAGGAAGGCTCAAGTTCCTGAGAATTAAACTTAGGCCAGTGTCCTTGCAAAGGGCCCAGACAACTGGGTAGAACCCTGAAAAATGAGTCCCTCGTCTTATGGTGGGCGTCAGAAACAGAGGTTCCTTTAAGAGGGACACTGGGATGGGATACTTTTTCTTCGAGGGGAGCAGGGCTGCCAGTGACAGGATGGGGGGGCACCTACTCAATGCAAGACCAGCCATCTTACCCCAAGATTTACATCTCCTCCCCCACCCCCTGCAAGGGGTTCAGGTCCTCCTTCAGACTCCATAAAGAGGGTGTCCCTGGTTGCTCGCCTGGCTGTTTATCTCCATGTGGAGAGGGACAAACCCTCTGTCATACCTCCCAGAGCAGTGTGCAGCCGTCAGTACGAAGCTCCGTCTTATCAGGAAGCCACCACAAAATGCCCTGAAGCCCTCTTTGGTGAGAATATCCAGGAAGGCCATGTAGGGGCGGGAGTGTGGCCTGCTCTCTGTGCCCCCGATGATCTCCCCTGGAAGAGAGGGTCCAGGGCCTGAAGCATTGTGCTGGGGAAAGCTGTGTGAGGGCACACATGGCAGTGCTCTGGACTTATTCCTAGCCCTGTGCTCAGGGATCACTCCAAGCTGGGCTTGGGGGAATATATGTGGTGCCAAGGATTGAACCTGGGTCACTCACTTGCAAGGCAAGTGCACTACCTGCTGTGCCATCTCTCTGGCCCCGACATCTTCTTCCATTTGTTTTGGGGCTGGCCCAGAGATATTTAGGGCTTACTCCTGGATCTTCCCTAAAGGAGCACTCCTGGTGGGTCTCAGAAGGCCGTATGTGGTGCCATGGATGGAAGCTGATAGGTTGCATGCAAGGCAAGCACCCTGTTTGCTGTACTATTGCTTCAGCCCAAGGGAGAGGCTTCTTTTAAGATTCCTCCTTACTGGGCTCTGTCCCTCAGTTGTCCCTGATATTTGCTCCCCATAATTTTTCATTTCTCTTTCCAGGCACAATAACCAATCGGCCTCAGATGCTTTATAAACATTGCATCCCCTGGGACTCATTGCCCCATCCCTGGGTCTGCCTCCACTCTCCTCCCGAGCAGGACTCTCCCTTCTCACAGCCCATGAGCAGGGTCATAGAGGGTCCAATGACTAGAGAATACCCGAGGCTCAGGATGTGGGAGCTTACAGGGCTCTACAGACATCATCCTACATCATGTCTATTATGTCTGAGAAGATACGAATTCCTCTTCTGCCTGCTTGGCACTCTGCCTGGGTCATGGGATTCCATGTTCCCAGGAACTACCAAGGTTGCAGAGAAAAGGTGGGCACATCTGAGTGAACACTTTACCCTGGCTCCAAAAAAGGCACCCCAGAACCTGGTTTGAGCATCAACTATATTCTGACTATGCATTGTTTTGGAGAAGAGCCTTCTTTCTCTAGAGGGGATGCCCAGAGACTCACCAGCTTCAACTCGGGTGCATAGGAGAAAGAAGAGCAGGGAGAGAGGGTGAGGCTGCATCTTCCCAGCGAGGCTTCCCCTGGCAGGTTCTACTTCTCTTTTCCATTGGGGGTTTTATAGCTGCCGGCCAGTGAGGGCAGGGCAGGGCTGGTGACCACAGGAACTGTGTGGTCAGACCATTATCTCTTCTTAGCTGGTTTTCTTTTGAATCATACTCTCCCAGAGTTGGCCTCTGTTTTACTAGAGGTAAATTGGAGTCTGAATACCCAAGATGTTACTTCCAGGGTGAGCTCAGCCAGCCCTGGGGATTACCTGGTCAGAAGGTAGAAGGATCATGCCTTTCCTAATCAGGGATTTCTCCAAAGAGTCATCTGTAAGGTCTGTGGGTGAGGGAGGGTCCTAAGCCTGAGTACTCAGAGCAAATGAATTTCTCTCTCTCTCTCTCTCTCTCTCTCTCTCTCTCTCTCTCTCTCTCTCTCTCTCTCTCTCTCCCTGCATTTGGGTCACACCCAACGGAGCTCAGGGGCTACTCATGGGTTTTGTTTTCAGGAGTAACCTTGGTGGTGCTAGGGGGTCCTTATGTACTGCTGAGGATTGAATCAGAGTTGGCAATATAAAAAGCCAGTGCCTTGACCCCTATACTATTGCTCTGGCTCCCAACTGCATTTTTATGGTTATGGTCGCAGCAGGAAATGCATTTTGCAAATGATACAGTGTACATGAGCCCAATATAAACAAATGAAACAAAAGTTTCAGGGATGCATATTTATCCTCATGTGCAATGCTTACCAATAAGCTTCATTCCATTTCCCCCATTGCATGTGAACACTTAAAGTTGATCACCTGCTTTTTGCTAAGAGTTGATCTGGATCTCTGTTTGGAAGTGATCCAAGGAGAGAAGATGGGGACAGGAACGTATTCTATGACACAATTTTACACCCATTTTATACCAAGAACAAGAGGGATTCAAATTAGTATTTTTGGAAATCCTCTCTTATATCATTTTTTGGGCCACAACTTTCAGATACATTACTATTCTCATAAAACTGTGAGGTAGTAAGATTGGAGTGATAGTACTGCAGGTAGGTTGCTTGCCTTGCCAGCGGCCTATGCCGATTTGATCCCCAGCACCTCATATAGTCCACTGAGTCTTACTGGGAGTGATCCCTGAGCACAGAGCAAGGAGTAAGCACTGAACAACTCTGTGTTTGTGCCCTCTTGCCCCATAGAACTTTGAAATAGGAGTTACTATTTTGGTCTTATGGTTTGACTATCAGGGCTTATTCACAAATGGATGTTCCTGTTTCAAATCAAAGGCCCTGACTGCTTTGCCATCAAAAAGAAATCACTGTAATCACTGTCATCCCATCTATTGTTGAATTACTCGAACAGGTGCCAGTAACGTCTCTATTCCTCCCAGCCCTGAGATTTTAGCAGCCTTTCCTTACTCGTCTTTCCCCAACGATTGGAGGCTCTTTTGGGGTCAGGGAGAATGAGATCTGTTGTTATTACTGTATTTGGCATATTGAATACACCACGGGGAGCTTGCCAGGCTCTGCCCGTGTGGGCGCAATTGGTAGCTTGTTGGGCTCTCCAAGAGGCATATATTTATATATTTTTCACTATGATTTGTTGCCCTCTTTCCGAACCCCATCAGATATGACGTAGTAATTGTGGAAAATGGAAAAAAAATAACATGGTATTTTAAGGATGGCAGTGACTCTTTAGCCATTTTAAGGCAGAGGGATCATGTATTATCATATATTATCTGTGGGAGTTACTATTCACTTTGACATTTAAGGTAGAGGGTTGGTTTTGAAGTTAGATGAAGTTTAATTCTACTTCTGACACTAAGGAAAGTTCTTTAAGTCCTCAGCCTTGGTCACTGCACCTGTAAAGTAGGAAGAAAGTCTTGGATTGGGTTTTAAATTGCTTTGGCTTTAATTTTTGGAGGTCTCCTTAGCAGGGATTAAGGGGCTTGGGGACACCCTAGGAAAACTCTTGTTACTAGTGACACAGTGCTTGGTGCTGCTTGGGCCCAGTGGATCTGGGAAGTCACCAGGGCCATCCTAGAGGGACTTAACGGTCACCAGGGCACCTAGAATTTTCAAGGGGGACATCTAGGGATTGGATTCAGAGCCTAGAATATATTATGGCATGTAGGCTTGTGCCTTTGAGCTATTTCCTGGACACTGGAACAGGGTCTTTGAGAATTAAGTATAATGCTGAATGTAAGATGCAATATGGCTTGTCCTTAAAACTATTAGCTTTGTTCTCATATGACTACATTTTCCCAATGCAGATTGGAATTCATTTTGTGCTTTCCTTTATAATAAACTACATAATTCTATAATGGATGATTATTCCAAATATATATATATATATATATATATATATATATATATATATATTAGTTTTGGGCCCAAACTCGGCAATGATCAGGGGTTGTTCATGGTTCTGAACTCAGGAATTACTCCTGGTGGTGCTTAGGGGACCATATAGGTGCTGGGGATTGAACCTGGGTTGGCCACATTCAAGGCAAATGCCCTCCCCACTATACTATGGATCCATCCATCAAGTCTAAGTCTTATTAGTTTATGGTCCAAAAGTTTATGGATTTTATGGATATCAACGGACTGCTTGCCTTACTACTTAATATTTTGGTTCCTTTTTGAGTGACTGCACACTGCACAATATTTCAGTAGTTTTTGCAAGAACCATGAATGGATAAATCCTGGGAACTGGCTTCAAATTTTGAACTGGGGGGAAGATGTGTCATGAGTCCTAGTTTCTGTTCCTGTTTTTTGCAAGACGCCCTACCTAATTCTAGCTCTTTGAGGATTATTCCTGATGTTTTATTTTTCAGTACTGTGCCTTTGAGCAATAATAGACCATATTTTAGGAGGAAAAGTTCTAGGGTGTTTCTTATGAATTGAAACAATTCTATTTTATCTAGGAAGGTTCTTCTATACACTTGATGTTATAGAAGGCACTTGACACTTGCAAGTGCCACCATCACTCTCAACATCATTTCGGAAGAACCATGCCTTGATACATAATCTTTTGTGCCCCAGAATTAACATGGAACTTTTATGAACTTGACTTCTTTAAATGGGCTGCAGGAGAGATTGGGGAAGCAACTGCTGTGGTTTTCATTCCTGGAGTCCACATGATGCTTGTTTAATCTTTGTTGTTGTTGTGATTGTTGTTAATGGTGAGTTCACAGCTTGCAGACTATGTTCTGCTTCTCAGTCTTCACTTCTGCTTAATGTAGATTAAACTGTCATATAGCTCCTGAAATGGGAGTGACTTGTCTATTATATAGTGCAAGGATGACTTGATAATCACCTTATATTATGAATTGTTAAGGTCTTACCAGGGTTTTTCAGTTTAACCTTTATTCATACCTTACATTCTAGGTTGCAAGGAGGTTCCTCTGTATTTTGAATGGCAAACGCTTTCAGATGTATACATTTGTTATATTGTGAAAGGGAAAGTCATAAAACAAATAAGATGGAAAATTCACAATATAAACACTCTCAGAGGAAGACGAAATCTCCGGGTATCATTTGGGAATTCCACGGGGATTCTGTTCAACTACTGATGAGAGAGGAGCGGAGGAGAATATCAGAACCACGGATAGCTCCCAGGGGGTTCCATTTCCTTTAGGGGCTAAAGACCCCTTTGTTCAGAGAGCACAAATGGGTTAGTATCTGGGGAGGGATGGAGATGGAAGTGCATTTCAAGAAGTCAGAGAGAGGTGTATAAAAACCCTCGTATCTCAACTATGTAAATTTGTTAGATTCCTCTCTTTCCTTTCTATTGTTCCTCTCCTCTGTCCACCCCTACTTCTCCTCAGCTCATCCCTTTTTCTGATCTCTTTTCCCTTCCTCCATCATCAAACCTGAATTCCCCCACCCCAGGGATTAGAAAGTGAAAATATATGAAAGCATAGTACAAGGGAATTGGGGGATGCAATGAGACTATTTGGGTATCCCAAATAGTGGCAGATACATGAATCCTTACAAGTATTAAATTTATATACCAAAGATCATAATGATTAAGAAATAAAATGTTCATATAATAGTCACTACATGTTTATTATGATGAAATGGGCTCATTGAGGCACAACTTCAGCAAATTGGAGAGCTGAGATTCAAGTGTAGACCAATCTTATTGTGAACTTCAAATTATTTCCACTCTAATTTGCTACATGCCTTGAGTGTTCAAATAAATAACCTACACAATAAGGATAAGATATGCTGTTATTATTATAATTCTCTTTTTGTATTTGAAACATTTATTTGAAAAATTAATAAGGTAAAGAGATAGCACAAATGGGATTTGATTAGAAAGAATTGAAAACTCATGAAAACTATTCCTTATAGCTAAATTGATAGACTTGTTTATATAATTCTCTTTTTGAGAATTATAATTCTCTCCTTGTTAATGGTGAGTTCACCATTACACAATGTGTGACTTATTGAGAATGACTTATTTTTATGTAGGAGTACTGCTATTTATTCAGCCACTGATTAGCTGATTGAATTGGGCATGAACTCCACCTTGCTTTTTTTTCATTTTTTATAATTTTATTTATTGAATCACCATGAGAGCAGTTACAAAGCTTTTGGGTCTAAGTCTCGGTCATACAATGAAACACCCATACCTTCACCTTCTCCTCCCCCAACAACCCCAGTGTACCCCCATTCCTCACCCTCCCTCTACCTGTGGGGCAGATGATTTCCACATTACTCTCTCTACTTTGATCACATTCAATATTTTGACAACAGACCACCATTATTATTTGAGATTTTACCCCAACACCCAGATCTGCTGAAAAGGCAATAGTAGACAATTTGTTTTCTTCTGCTGGTTATGAATAACATAAGATGTCACGTGGCTGCAGTAGTGGCCATGCAATTTTGAAATTCTGAAACGTTAACACTTAAATCTGGAGGAATTTCTGTCCAAACCTGCTGGGATCCAAGATTTGTTCCGGAGTCTCTGGGATCATGGCTGCTAAGCAGCTTGAACAGGAGTCAGTAAGGCTGTTCATGGGCGGTGACTCGGGGTCTCGTTGGGGTGGGGAGGAAAAGGCCGGCTCCACCCCGTCCCATGAGGCCCTGCATGTCTCGTCACTGAGGGTTCAATCCTGACTTTCCAGTGGCCTAGGGGGAGCAGGCGGAGGGACAACACCTTTTCCCCCACGGGGTGGCCTGGCAATGGTAATGTACTGTGGGGTCCGGACGCATTTCTGCCAAAAGCTGCTGGCTTCCGAGATTTGTTTCTGAGTCTCTTGGATCATGGCCGTTAAGCAGCTTGATCAGGAGCCAGAGGCTGTTTGGGGGTCTCGTTGGGGTGGGGAAGAAAGGACCAGATCCAACCCTATCCCGTGAGGCCCAATATGTCTCGTCACTGCGGGCCCAAATCTGACTGTCCAATGGCCTCTGGAGGATGGCAGCCACTCATCTGCCAAGAGGGAGCAGGCAGAGGGACAACACCCTTTCCCCCCTGGGGTTGCCCGGCAATGGTAACCTCCTGTGGGGTCCAGATGTATTTCTGCCAAAAACCGCTGGGTTTCGAGATTTGTTTCTGAGTCTTTGGGATCATGGCCGTTAAGCAGCTTGATCAGGAGCCATAGAAGCCGTTTGTGAGCAGTGATGTAGAGTCTCATTGGGGTGGGGAGGAAAGGGCCAGCTCTACTCCCATCCCGTGAGGCCCCGCGTGTCTCATCACTGTGGACCCAGACTGTCCAGTGGCCTCTGGAGGATGGTGGCCACCAGGCTGCCAGGGGAAACAGGCCAAGGCACGAAACCTATTTCCACCTGGGTTGGCCCAGCGCTGATAACCTACTGCAGAGACCGGATGCATTTCTGCCAAAGATGACTGGATTTCGAGATTTGTTTCTGAGTCTCTGGGATCATGGCCGTTAAGCAGCTTGATCAGGAGCCAGAGAGGTCATTTGTGGATCAATGAGACTCGGGGTCTCATTGGGGTGGGGAGGAAAGGGCCGGCTCCACCCCCATCCTGTGAGGCCCTGCGTGTCTTGTCACTGCAGGCCCAAACCTGACTGTCCAGTGGCCTCTGGAGGATGGCGGTCACCGGGTCACCAGAGGGAACAGGCCAAGGCATGAAACTTATTCCCACCTGGGGTGGCCTAGCGCCAGTAACCTACTGCAGGGACCGGACACATTTCTGCCAAAAGCCTTTGGGTTCTGAGATTCGTTTCTGAGTCTCTGGGATCATGGCCAGTAAGCAGTTTGATCAGGAACCAGAGAGGTCATGACTCCAATTATATAGCTGAGCCGGAGGTGGTTCGTGGGTGTGTGTCCCACATATCTAACTTTTGGCTGTTTACTTTCGTGGTAAACTTTGCCCCAAGTTTTTGGGGTCTGGCCAAAGGCACAGCAGCAATTTTGGGGTATCTGGAAGTCTGAAGGCGCCATCAGGCTGCTGATGCACTTGCCTCACAGGTACAGATTGGCCTGCTGGCGGCACCATACCCCTAATTTTTTTTTTTTTTATTGTGCCAAGAATTGAACCCATGTCTCACACATATAAGGATGTAATTGAATACATCCAATAATCCTTCAGGCTGACTTTAAAAACTCACCTGTTGGAAGACCTTTAGGTTATTTTCAATATTTGGTAATTATGAAAGAACTATTATAAATGTTATGTATAGGTTTTTACATGAACTTAAGTTTTCATTTTTGTAAGGCTAACTTTGAAGAGGATTATGGGTAATATAATAGCTGCATATTTGATTTAATAAGAAACGGTTACACTGTTTTCTAAAACTAATTGTACCATTTAGTACCTCCAGAAATATATGAGAATCATAGTTTGTTCGTACCCTTTCAGGTCATTGGTTTATATGTATTTGTTTTTGAGCCACGTTTGGTGATGCTTAGGGGCTATTCTTGACATTGCTCAGGGGACCAAGGAATTAAATATACTGTATGCAAAACATGTGCTTATGCTCTTTGAGCCATCTCTTCAGAACATTCTTTATTTTCAGTATTTTAATTTTAGCCCCTCTAGTAAGTGTATAGTGGTAGCTACTTGTACTTTAAATTGGCAAAATTGGGGTTATGGTGCCACCAGCAGGTCAATCTGTACCTGTGAGACGAGTGCATTAGCAGCCTGATTTGTTTCTGAGTGTCTGGGAGCATGGCCATTAAGCAGCTTGATCAGGAGCCAGAGAGGCCGTTCGTGGGTGGCGACTCGGGGTCTCATTGGGGTGGGGAGGAAAGGGCCGGCTCCACCCCGATCCCGTGAGGCCCCACGTGTCTGTCACTGTGGGCCCAAACCTGACTGTCCAATGGCCTCTGGCAGATGGTGGCCACTGAGCCACCAAGGGGGAGCAGGCAGAGGGACAGCACCCTTTCCCCCCCCCCCCCCCCCCGGCTCCTGATCAAGCTGTTTAATGGCCATAATTCCAGACACTCAGAAACAAATTTCAAAACCCAAGGGCTTTTGGCAGAAATGCGTCTAGTCCCTGCAGTAAGTTACAGGCGCTGGGCCACCCCAAGTGGGAATAGGTTTTGTGCCTTGGCCGTTTCCCTGGCAGCCCGGTGGCAGCCATCCTTCAGAGGCCAGGACAATCAGGTTTGGGCCCACAGTGACAAGACACGCGGGGCCTCACGGGATGGGGGTGGAGCCAGCCCTTTCCTCCCCACCCCAATGAGACCCCGAGTCACTGCCCACGAACGGCCTCTCTGGCTCCTGATCAAACTACTTAACAGCCATGATCCCAGAGACTCAGAAACAAATCTCGAAACCCAGCAGCTTTTGGCAGAAATGCCTCCAGACCATGCAGTAGGTTACTATTGCCGGGCCACACCAGGGGGGAAAGGGTGCTGTCTCTCCACCTGCTCCCCATTGGCAGCTCAGTGGCCACCATCCACCAGAGGCCATTGGACAGTCAGGTTTGGGCCTGCAGTGATGAGACACGCAGGGCCTCACAGGATAGGTGGGGAGCCAGCCCTTTCCTCCCCACCCCAATGAGACCCCGAGTCTCATTGTGGCTTGTCCTTTCATTCTCTTAACTAGAATTAAATTTTGATAAGTTCAACTTAACCAAACTTTTAAAAAATAAATTATGCGTTTAGTGTAATATTTAAGAACTTCTTACCTAACTCCAGGTTCTGAAGATTTTGTTTTACTTGGAAGGGGTAGATGTTAGACCATACCTGATGTACTCACGGTTAACTCTTGATTCTGTGCTCAGGATCACTTCTGGAGGTGCTCAGGGGACTATATGTGGTGCCAGGGTTAAAACCAGGATCAGCCTTTTGTGAGGAAAGTGCCTTAACTCCCTATAGTATTTCTCTTGCTCCTCTAGATTTTAAATTAAGCATTTTATAGTCTTAAAATTAAATTTATAATCTGGGTTTTTTAAAAATGGCATGAGAATAAAAGCAAAGTAGTATAAAATGCCTAACAATAACAAAAACAAAGGAAAACAAATGTCAACAAATGAGATTACACCAAGGCCAGAGATAGTACAGGCCTGCGGCTGTTGCTTACATGCTGCCTGACTCTGGTTTGATCCCTAGACTGCATAATTTCCTGAGGCCAGATATAATCCACAACTACTCACAGATGTGCTGGGGTGGGGCTAGGGTAAGGTGATGCACAGCTGCTCATTCTGAGCAGCCTTAAGTAAGAGTCTCTCTGCAGGTCCCCTGAAATGTTGCTTCAGGAAACTCCTCTGAGGTGAGTTTCCTGCAGGGCTGCAGTTTCCTCACCATCATGAAGTTCTCTGAGCCCTCCAGGAGTGACTCTTGATCACAGAGTCAGGCATAAGCCCTGAGCACAGCTGAGTATGACCCCCCCAACAAAGACAAAACGACAACAACAAAAAGCTAAGTGCTTACAGGAAGGCCACTGATTCCTCACAGTTCTGGAGACTAGAAGTCTGGGGGGTGGGGTGGGTGCCTGGGTAGGGAGTGCTCCTTCTGATAGCTAGTGGAAGAACCTCACGCACATCCTCTACTCTAGCCTATGTCCTCTCCCCTAGCTTCTAGCTTTCGTGCCAGCTTAGCTAATAACTGCATTAATCTTTGCTGTGTCTTCACATGACCATGCCCTATATGTATCTCTCCTCTTCTGTTTTTCTTTTTTCTTTTATTTGGTTTTTGGGTCACACCTGGCTATATTCAGGGATACTCCTGGCTCTGTGTTCAAGTATCACTTCTGGCAGGACTCAAGGCACCATATAGGGTGCTGGGAATCGAACGGGGTTGGCTGTGTGCAAGGCCAGTATCCTACCCAGTGTGACTATCTCTCTGGTTCTTCTCTTTTTTTGGTTGGAGGTGGGGTGGGAGGTATTGAAAGAACTTCCCAAAAATTTCTTTGGGGCCCAGGAACCTCTTCCAGTCATACTTATCTAACTAGGCTGGCAATCTAGTGTGAGTTCAGGTCCTGTGGTGCAGGGAACCAACAGGGATATCTGGCAGTGCTTGGAGGATTATGCAGTGCCAGAGACTGAACTGGATTCAGATGCATGCAAAGTATGCACCCCTAACCCTGCTATCTCTCCAGTCCCCTCTTCTCTTCTTATAGCGACGTTGACCCAACGTATTGGATAAGTGCTCAGCTATACTACAGTATCATATCCTCTTAATTAATTGCATCTGCAATCACCTTATTTAAAAACAATTATACAGTCTGAGTCACTGGGAGATAGAAATTTTAGATAGATAGATTTTTTTGAGAGACACTGTGCAACCCATAATAACTCCTTCTGTGTATCCACTTATCAAGCCACTACTCAGTGCATGACTATGTGAGGGCAAAAGCTGCCAGAGGAATTGTGGGTGCAGGAGAGACAACCTCTAAGTTGTCTCCCCACTAGGAGAGATTCTAACAATGGTTTATGGTGGTAGAAACAGATATTTACCTATTGGAATTTTTTGAAAAACTTGGACCCCAAAGCTATTGACCCCAGGAGGAACAGGTGTTTTAGTATTTCCCTCTGTGCCTCCTTTGGCTCTCCAGAGGCCTCTTTGGGTGAGTTTGGACAAAGTTATCTGGATAGTCTCTGCAGATAAAGCCATTTTATCGGGGCAGTTTCTTTTGTTGACCTTGTGATGTTGAGGCATTAGCAGACCCCCTCTTGAGGCCTAACCCCTGCACTACAGAATGAACACTGGAACAATGATGACATGCTTATCTTCTGGAAGTGACTGGGCCACCAACAGTTTCCACAAGGAAACCATGTGATGCTTGCTGAGGGGCCATGTGGAGTCAGTGCCTGTCAAACCACAGAGGGCAGTTTAACCAGGAGCTCAGCCCTGCTCCCGCTAATCACCACCCACCTGCTCTTTCCTGGGGACCAGGCATGAGGGAAGACCCCCCCCCCCCATCCCACCACTCTCCTCACATTTCCAGTTGCTCAGTTTCTGGGAAGAAGGGTGTGGGGGGAGTGTTATCCCTAGGTTCTGGGGGATTGTGAATGGATGGAATGTTTTCTGCAACTCTATGTGTGGCTCTCTTAAGTCAGCATTTCAGAGAATTTCTGCATGGCTCATCTTAATGCAATGATTTCATTATGCCAAGAAAAAGCAAGAGTTAGGCAACCCCCTGCCCCCCACCCATGCTCATTATTTTTGTATATTCTAGCAGAGCTTTATTATTATTTTTTTGAGCTTTATTGTTTTTGAGGACCTCCCATGTTTCTTGCTTTTTCCACATAAGAGTATTTTAATTTTTAATGAAAAATTGGAGTTTCTTACATGTCTTGTATATTATGTTTTTGAAATTTTTTACCTTATACCCACTAAAGGCAAGGCCAGAGACCCACTTCTGTGGGTGACAGTAGTACAGAGTGAGGTTTCTGGGTCCCCCCCTTTTTTTGAGTCACACCCAGTGATGCACCGGGATTACTCCTGGCTCTGCACTCAGGAATTACTCCTGGCAGTGCCAGGGGACCATATGGGATGCTGGAAATCAAACCTGCGTCGGCTGCGTGCGAGGCAAACGCTCTACCCACTGTGCTATTGCTCCAGCCCCTGTTGGGTCCCTTTTCCTTGCATAAAGCATGACCTACTTGAATCTCAGACTTCTGAGAGGCACCTGCGTTTCTGTTTCTGTACTGGGGTGTGGGTGTCGGTGTATGGCTGTGAGCACATTCATCCAGCTCAGATGCTGTTGTGCACAGATGAGGAGGGGGACATCCTGGAGAACTTGGTGGAACTCAGGCACTTCCTTTCTGCGAGATCAGGAGATTCTGTTATTTTAAGCAAGATAACAGTTGACAGAGAGATAGTATAGTGGGCAGGGCATTTTCATGTGGTTGACCAAAGTTTGATCCTTGACACCCCATAGGGTTCCCTGAGCACCACCAGGAATAATTCCTGAATGTAGAGGCTCAGGAGTTAGTCCTGAGCAAAGCTGGGTGTGGCAAAACCAACAAAACATGACAGTTGAATTTGGGTTCCTGTCACGTAGCTCAGAAACCAGAAGTTCTCAGATCCTTCCTGAGGACTTTCAGGGGTGTCTCATTCTCCATTTGAGGTCTTGTGCTGGGGAACTTCTCACCTGGCCAACACTTTTCTGGCTACAGGCACAGCACTGAGAGGGACAGAGATGACAGACAAGGACGGGTGTGAGGACAAAGTTAGCGGCAGCCCAGGCCCGAGGCCATCTCTGATGGGGAGCTTGATGAGGTGTGTCTATGTTCTGAATCATATGGGCTGCAGCCTGGGATTTGTGGAGTGTGAGGGGAAAAAGCAGCAAAGGAAGGAGGGGCCAGAGGACAAAGAAGAAGAGTGAGTGCTAGCATTACTGTGGATATTAAAACCTGTTATGCCCAGCCCTGTAGGTTTTTTTTTTTTAACCAATCTCTAATGCTGCTCTCTGCCTAGGGAAATGGAAAGGTGGGTGTCTCATCCTGCAGAACAGAGTAGCAGGGCCCTTCTTCATTCAGGGAGAGTGGGGGGAGGGTGCTCTGGACTCCCTGCATGGCAGACCAACTCAGGGGAATGGAGTTCAGAGAGAAAACACACACACAGACACAGCCACAGACACACACACAGACACAGGCACACACACATCCTTTTCATTGGGGTTTATTTGGTATACAACCAATAAAGTTTGTATATACCTTAAGAGCCTTCAAAGACTCATGTTGGGTCCAGGCTCCCCGGGAGCCAGGTGCTCTTCAGGTGGCACTCTGGGAGTCAGCTGACGGCTCACCAGACTTTTGAGACTACTGACCCTTTAGCACTTTTTATTTTTCCTTCCTTCCTTCCTTCCTTCCTTCCTTCCTTCCTTCCTTCCTTCGTTCCTTCCCTCCCTCCCTCCCTCCCTCCTTCCCTCCCTCCTTCCTTCCTTCCTTCCTTCCTTCCTTCCTTCCTTCCTTCCTTCCTTCCTTCCTTCTGCTTTTTGGGCCACAACCAGCGATACTCAGGGATTACTCCTGGATCTGCATTCAGGAATTACTCCTGGTGGTGCTCAGAGGACCATATAGGATGCCAGGTATCAAACCCTAATCAGCTGCATGCAAGGGTAATACCCTACCTGCTGTATTGTAGTTCTGGTCCCCCTTTAGCACATGTAAATCCGAGTGTATGAGGGATGATTTAAGTGAACTAAGCAGAAGGCTTCGTATTCTGTGTGTGTAAGATAGAGTGCCGTGGGTCATCCTAGCACACAGAAAGGCCCCCACCCCAATCTCCCTGTGGGTTAGAGAAAGCTGATCATGAGCAGGAATTCCCTTTCTCTCCCTTCCATAGCCCATCTCAATTCTGCCAGCACCTAGCTAGGCCCAAGCAATCTAGAATCAGGCCAGGAAATCTGGTTCCTCAGGAAGTCCTGAGTTAGGGATATGGTGCTTTCTTTGCTCTCTGGCACAGAACTCAGAACTTGAGATCCAGAGCCCCTGTGTTTTTTTTCCTTCTCTCCTGGAGCCAGGCAGGACAGACCAGATGGGAGTATGAAGAGACAAATAGCACTGTAGCACTGTCCTTCCATTGTTCATAGATTTGCTAAAGCGGGCACCAGTAGCGTCTCCATTGTGAGACTTATTGTTACTGTTTTTGCTTATCATATACACCATGAGGAGCTTGCCAGGCTCTACTGTGTTGGTGGGATACTCTAGGAGGCTTGCTGGGCTCTCTGAGAGGGGAGGAGGAACTGAACCCTGGTCGGCCACATGCAAGGCAAATGCCCTATCCGCTGTGCTATCACTCCAGCCCAAAGAGATACATATTTTATTTATTTATTTATTATTATTATTTTTAGTTATAAGCTTTCATGTTTGCGTTACAATCACACAATGATCAAACACCCATCCCTCCACCAGTACACATTCCCCACCACCAATATCCCCGGTATAACCCCCCTTTCCCACCCTCCCTCTGCCTCCATGGCAGACATGATTCCCCATAATCTCTCTCTACTTTTGAGCACTATGGTTTGCAATACAGACCCTGAGAGGTTATCATGTTTGGTCCTTTATCTACTTTCTGCACACATCTCCCATCCCGACTGATTCCTCCAGTCACCTTTTTCTTAGTGATCCCTTCTCTATTCCAGCTACCTTCTCCCCTTTGCTCATGAGGCAGGCTTCCAGCTGTGGAGCAATCTATCTGTCCCGTGTATCTACTGTCCTTGGGTGTCAGCCTCATGTTATGTTTTTTTATACTCCACAAATGAGTGCAGTTCTTCTAGAGACACATCACTGTCACTATCTCTGTCCTCCCATCATTCATCGATTTGCTCGAGTGGGCCCAGTAACATTGTGAGACTTGTTACTGTGTTTGGCATATCGAATACGCCACGGGTAGCTTGCCAGGCTTTGCTATGCAGGTGAGGTACTCTTGGTAGCTTGCCAGGCTCTCCGAGAGGGGCGGAGGAATTGAACTTGGGTCGGCCATATTGGCTGCATGCAAGGCAAACGCCCTACCCGCTGTGCTATCACTCCAGCCCCTTGGAGCGATATTTTTTTAAATTCTTTTTTTTTTATTAGTGAAACACCATGAGGTACAGTTGTAGACTTACAAGTTTTTGTGCTTGAGTTTCAGTTATACAATGATCAAATACCCATCCCACTACCAGTGCCCATTCTCCACCCCCACCAATCCCAGTATCCCTCCCACCCCCATCCCCCCCATCCCACCCTGCCTCTGTGGCAGGGCACTCCCTTTTGTTCTCTCTCTCCTTTTGGGTGCTGTGGTTTGCAAAAGAGACATTGAGTGGCTATCATGTTCAGTCTATAGTCTACTTTCAGCATGCATCTCTCATCCTGGGAGGATCCTCCCAACACCCTTTATTTGGTGCTCCCTTCTCTATCTGAGCTACCTTTCCCCCTAGCATGTGCGGCTGGCCTCCAGACCATGGAGTGAACCTCCTGGTACTTATCTCAGCTATCCTTGGGTAGAGACACATATTTTTAAAAATTAATTTTTAATTGTAAGCACTGTGATTTACAAAATTGTTCATTATACAGTTATTTCAAGTATTTAGTGTTTCAACACCACCAGTGTGACCTTCCCTCCACCAATATCCCCAGTTTTCCTCTTACCCCAAACTGCCCTTGTACGCACATAACAAACTTACTTTATATTGTTTATTCCAACACACTGAAAGAAATGGCAGGTAGAATGATCAGAAAATAAATCAGTAAGTGGGGGTATGGTGCCACCAGCAGGTCTATCTGTACCTGTGAGGCAAGTGCATCAGCAGCCTGATGGCACCGTCAGACTTTCAGATACCCCAAAATTGCTGCTGTGCCTTCGGGCAGACCCCAAAAACTAGGGACAAAGTTTACCAAGAAAGTAAACGGCCAAAAGTTAGGTATGTGGGAGACACACCCACAAACCACCTCAGGCTCAGCTATATAATTGGAGGCATGGCCTCTTTGATTTCTGATTGAATTGCTTAACGGCCATGATCCCAGAGACTCAGAAACGAATCTTGGAACCCAAAGGCTTTTGGCAGAAATGTGTCCTGTTGCTGCAGTAGGTTACTGGCTCTGGGCCACTCCAGGTGGGAATAGGTTTCATGCCTTGGCTTGTTCCCCCTGGCGGCCTGGTGACCACCATCCTCCAGAGGCCACTTGCCAGTCAGGTTTGGGCCTGCAGTGATGAAACACGCAGGGCCTCATGGAATGGGGATGGAACCGGCCCTTTCCTCCCCATCCCCACGAGACCCTGAGTCGCTGCCTACAAACGGCCTCTCTGGCTCCTGATAAAGCTGCTTAATGGCCATGATCCCAGAGACTCAGAAACAAATCTCGAAGCCCAGCGGCTTTTGGCAGAAATGCATCTGGACTGCATACAAGGTGGATGCTGCCTCAGAGCTTATTGGAAAGCCAGGTATGAGCCGGTGGTGAAGGGGCAACTGCAGTCTCATGGGAAGTGGGGGCGGTAGCGGCTCATCCTTCATGCCCTACCGAGGTCACGAGTTGCCCCCTGCGAGTGGCTCTCCGGCATGGCCATGACTCTAGAGGCAAAAGAACTTAATCCAGAGCCTGGCAGCTTGAGGTAGAAAAGTGAATGGACCATGTGTTAAACTATGGTGTCATGCCTCCCTGGGAGGGAAAGGGTGTTGCTCCCTTCTCCCCCCCCCCCCCCCCCCCCCCCGGAAGCAAGGTGGCTGCTGCCTCAGAGCTTATTGGAAAGCCAGGTATGAGCCGGCGGTGATGGGGCAACTGCAGTCTCATGGGAAGGGGGGCAGTACTGGCTCATCCTTCACACCCTACTGAGGTCACAAATTGTCCCCTATGAGCGGCTCTCTGGCACAGCCATAACACCAGATGCACAGAAACCAATCTCGTAATTATCTGGCTCTTTGCAGAAATCCAAAATCGTGCGACCGCTATTGCGGCCCCGTGACATTATATGATTCTCATAACCAACTATAGAAAACAAAGTATTTTACAATGACTTTTCAGCAATTCTGATTGTTGGGGGGGAAATTCTAAACAATAATGGCGCATCTTTTGTCAAAATAATGAATGTAATCAATGTAGAGAAGAGTTAAGTAGAAATCATCTGCCTCACAGGCATTGGGATGGGTAGGATGGGGGTATATTGGGGTTCTTGGTGGTGGAAAATGAGAACTGGTGAAGGGAAAGATGTTTGATCATTGTATGACTGAGACTTAAATCTGAAAGCTTTTCAACTTTTCCCACAGTGATTCAATAAATAAATATAAGAACAAAATTAAATTATGAAAGGAAAAAAAAGTAAGGTGGAGTTCATGCCCAATTCAATCAGCTAATCAGTGGCTGAATAAATAGCAGTACTCCTACAGAAAAAAAATAAATCAGTAAGAGCCAATTGGTGATTACTATATGATTTTGACCTATGTAAATAAGAAAACAAAACCATTTAATACTATATAATAAAATGTGTATTCTCATTTATGTATATAAGTTTTCAAGTCTGGAATCTAAAGTATATTACATTTAATTTTATTTTATACTTGGTGCCCATTCGAGCAAATTGATGAACAATAGGAGCACAGTGCTACAGTACCGTGCTACTTGGATGAAAAGACATGTCTTGGGGATGGTAGGAGGGAGCCCAGAAGAAGGATTCCAGTTCCTACCATACCAGATACCAGACTCAGACCCTGGAGACTGCTTGCAGCTCCCTGACTTCCCCCTGCAGGAGGAAGCAGGACTGCATGGAGGGGAGGGAGGTGTGGTTGTTGTGGGTGATGCTCTTCTCCTCCTTGGATCATCCCCACTGTGTGGAAACTGTAGTTGTAAAACAGAAAGCGTTCACTCTTGGCCTTCATGAGTCACAGCTTCACCTCCCTCAGAGCATGGCTTTGTTACTCTCATGTCCCCCTGTCAGCCACCAGGTTCAGTCTCCTGTTGTACTATCTCTCTGGTTCCTTCTTAGTATGTTTTAATTGTGCTCGTGCTTGATGTGTGAGGGAGCCAAAAAGTCAGGGAACTGTAGGTTTGAGAAGAAGTGGATTTTGAGATCTTAGGGCAGAACTCTTTCTGTGGGGAATTGCAGAAAAAGAGTTGGGGGTTTCGGCTCCGATTTTTGGTGTAGCTTATTGTAGCCCCAAGAACAGCTGGCTTTGTTTTCTTCTCTGCTCTCTCATTCTCCCCAGCAGCCTGAGTTTGATTAGTAGTCATGAGGGACACTTGTCAAGCCCCCTTTCCTATGCCTTTGATTAAGTTCCTTAAATCTGGGATGTTTTTTTCATTAATCTCGTGATGCAGCCAGTGTCTCTATCAGCAATCAGCTGTGGCCAGGCCAGCAACGGATAGTTCTGTGCATCTTTCACCCAGATCTCTCTGTGGTGATCAGCTCCTATCCGATGGGCTGCTGGAAAAGGCCAACAGGGCACCAACGGTCCCTTTCACATGGCAGCCTGGTTGACTGCTATAAACAAAGCATGCACCTAAATCCCTAACTTAAATAGCTCTCTTCAAGTTTCTTTATTGCTTAATTTTTGACATTTTTTTGGTTTCTTCTTTTGGGAGGCCACATTTGGCAGTGTTCAGGGCTTGCTCTTGGTACTCAAGGATCATTCCTGGTAAGGCTTGAGGAACCCTCTGTGGTACCAAGATTGAACCCAGGTCATCCTCTTGCCCTATCCGAGGTATTATTTACCCAGCACTTAATTTGTTAACTTTCTGTTCTCTGACCCACTTGAGGTCAATTTTTAATTTTATTGAGAGGAATGGATTCAATTTTATCTTTTGTCTTCAAATATCTGTTTAGTTGTAAATAATTAAAATACGAGATAAGGAGAACACATAAACACAGAAAGGAGAATGCATCTAGTGTAGATTCTACAGTAAAGGCCTGTTTTCTTTGGTTCTGTTTCCTGTTGCGAACATGTTGCGAACATCCTACGTGGTCACAATAGGATCCCTCAGATTTGCTGCTGGTCCCATATCCATAGCATTTGTGTTTGTATTTGTGTTTAAATCACTATCCGGGAGATAGATGGACTGTGGTTATGCAGCTAGCTGCTCTTGGACCTGTCACAGGGACCCAGACTTAGTGGTGGCAAACCTGTTATGTACCTCAGGTCAGTGTAGCTGGAAAATGCTGTCATCCCCATGCTCAATCTGGGCTGTCTGGGTCTCACCAGCAGGAGTGTGAGTGGGCAGGCAGCGCTGATTACCTTAGAGTCACACCCCTTGGAGCACACGTTAAGGAGCTTTCCCGCCCTCAGCCTACAAGGGTCAGATTTGCCATCAAGAACAATGACCTCTACTTTTTTCTTTTGTATTTTGATAAACACGCAAGAAGCTGGAGCTGTTAAACTTTATTTTGGGGAAAACCTCAGAAATGGTTCATTTGGTGCCATGGAAACTCTTACTACTTTCAATACAGGATTAGTAATACAAAAGTTTGTCTAGTTCTTCTGATATTATGCATTGGAAGTTAATTTTTTCCCAGTGACTTGAGGTGCCCTCCCCCACCCCCTAACTTATATCACATTAGGCCTTGCAGGAAAGCAGGATTCTGTTTCTTGAGTCTGTGGCATATGGTTCTTGAGGTATTCCTGCTCTTTGGAGGGGAGTCTGGTAGTGCCTTGCCTGGGTACAGCCCATGTCGCCGTCCTCAGGCAGTTGGGGGGATCAGCATGGTAAAAACTTGGAGGTGGGAAGATGCTCATCTTGGTACTCTGCATCAGAGAACTCAGACTCACTGCTGACAAACCTGTTATGTACTGAATGTTTAATGAGCAGGTGTTTAATATACTCGATGGTTTCCATTCTAGATATGGACATTGGCTAAGGTTGGCAAATTCCCCCGGCCCTAGAAGTCATGGTAGGGCCTCAGACTGATCCAAGTATCCCATTGTTTCCCTGACCCAGGGCATGAAGCTTTTGATTCTGGTGAAGACGGCCGGCGGTGTTCCCACGTTGTCTCCATAGGACACGATTCCCTGGGCCACATTGTTGCACACCAAGGGACCCCCGGAGTCTCCCTGTGAATGATCAAGAAGGGGACACTGAGTCAGACCTCCAGCAGGCTCTTTCTGCCCCTAAGGCCTAATCTCCAGAAAAGGCAGAGGTGGGTGGGCCCTTTCCTCTGTGTGTGTGTGTGTGTGTGTGTGTGTGTGTGTGTGTGTGTGTGTATGATGTTTGTGTGATAGGAGACTAGGTTTCAGAGTCAAACTGCCATTCCATTCTGTCTCTGGGTTTCACTATGCTCACTCTCTCCAGCATAACCCAGCCATCAAGGTACCTCACCTTCCCCAGGAAGCACATCTGTACTTGCTGTTCCCTGCTCTCACATCACAGGGGTGAAGTGAGATGCATTCACTGGGGCAGAAATGGGAAACCTCAACTGTGACCGCGGGGCAGCTGTCTGGCTCAAACCCAAAGCGTGCCCAGGCCCCTGCGCAGTCGGACGGTGCGCCTGCATCCTTACTTTGAACGCGGACTTCCTCTCCCTTGGGTCCCCCACGCAAATCTGCGTCAGGCCATTGAAGAAGCGGAAGCGCCGGTTGCACGGCTCATCCCTCTGCACTCTCAGCCGCACCTCCTGGAGGTTCTGGGTTCTCCGGTTCAGGCCGATCAGACCCCAGCCCGCGGCGGTGCATGTGGTGCCCGGAGGCAGCCTGCTTCTGGAGTGTGGCAGGCGTAGAGGCTGGACGAAGCGGTTTAGACTGGCTCTGCTCTCCAGCTGGAAGGAAGTGGGTCCACTCAGGGGCTGGCACACCTCTCACTCCCCCCAGGGTCCCCCCAGTCCGCCCCACTATCTTCTGAGAAGCCCCCTCGCTGGGTGGGGATTGGGACTGAGGAGAGGTGGGGTAAGCGGCAGAACAGAGGCTGTGGCAGGTGGTACCTGCAGTAACATGATGTCGTTGCGATTGTCCTGAGTATCATAACCAGGGTGGGGGATGATTCTGCGCGCGGGGATCTGCTGCTGGGAACTTTCCTGCCTCCCGATGTTGTGGGCTCCCAGGGTAACGAGGATGGAGCTGTAGAAGAAACATCCAGGTAACAGGGCAAGAGCATAGCCCACCCACCCCTGGGGCCAGAGAGCTCTGGGGCCGAGCGGTCCGTGCGGTCTGATTCGTCACAGTCCTGAGAGGGGTCCAGGTGGACACAGTGACTGTAAGTCCTGTTTGCCCTCGAATCATGAGAAACTATGGTTGAATTTGTCTTTTCAGCCCCACTGTGTGCCTCCATCACTCTTTTTGCTCTGTTGGCCACAGCCTCCTTTTCTCCTCTTGCTCTCGATCCTTCCTTGTCCCTCAACCCCTCTGGGTCTCTTATTCCCTCGTATTCATGATAGAACCCTGTTTTCCCATGGATCTTCTCTGGAGCAACTCGGGACCTTTTACAGGAGGCGCCTTCATCCTCACCTTCCCCTGCAGTGAGCTGCCGTCATCACAAAGTCTTCCCGCACCAGGAACCCTCCACAAGTGATTCCCCCCGCAGGGGTGTCGATATGGAGATATGCCATGTAGGGGTGGGAGTGGGGCCTGGCCTCCTGTCCTCCGATGATCTCCCCTGGAAGGAAGCAGTTGTAACCTCTGTGCTCTCCGCACCCACTCCCTGGGCCCTGTGGGGCTTCAGGAGGACCAGAGGATAGGGCAAAAGGAGAGGGAAGAAGGGGAGGAGGGGGCAGGGTGAGAACTGGAATCTGCAGGGCACTGTCCTTGGGGAGGAGGATCTGCAGGAAGCGTGGCCGGCTTGCAGGGAAATCCACTCTCCATCCCAGACCTCAGCTCCTGCCTGTCTCCCCAAAGGAGTAATCCCTGCTTAGGCCAGGCAGTGCCAGTGTCCCATACTGAGAAGAGGAGCTCTGCCCTCAGAGGGCAAATTCAGAGCCCTCTGAAGTGCCTGGAAGTTCCCTGATACTTCCCCAGGGAGCAGCCCAGATGGCTTGTGACTGACAAGGAGTTGCTTCTAAGAATCTACAGATAAGCTGATAGCACAGTTGATGATTTATCCTTATCTTCTGGGTCTGACACAAGAGCTTTGGGGTGCATTGATACTTTCCTTTTTGGGGTCACACCGGTGATGTTCAGGAGTTATTCTTGGCTCTGCACCCAGGAACTACTCTTGGCAATATTTGGGGGGCCAAGTGAAATGCTAGGGATTGAATCTGGGTAGGTCATGTGCAAGGCAAACACCCTATCCGCTGAACTATTGCTCTGGCCCTGCAGGGTAAATTGAGACAATGTGTTTATATAGCAGGTACTGTGTGCCAGGGCCTACTCTGAAGGTTTTGTGTATATCAGTACAGCTCCCATAGTAAATCTATGACTTAGGCATTAAGAGTCTCTCATTATATAAAGAACTGGAGGAAACATTGTCCAGTGCTCTAGTTAAGATGTGCCTAGGAGTCTGGCTGCAGAGTCTGTGGGTGCGGTTGGGTGTCTCAGCAAGGGGGCTGGTCACTCACCTGCTCCAGCTCCAGCGGGTAGGAGAAAGGCCACCAGGAGCAGGAGGGTCTGCATCTTCTCGGGGAGGCTGCCCATTGAGCTGCTGCTTCCTCCTGCCAGACCTTTTAGCTTTTCAAGAGAGGAAGGAAGTGGGATGGAGTGAGGACCTGAGAATTCACAGACCCTTTCTCCTACTGGGGTGATGAATTTCATCACTCAAGGCTTCCAGGAGACTTGCCCAACAACTGCCATTGATCAGGAGGAAGAGAGTCTAGCCAACGCCGCGGTGCCCCACACAACTGCTGAGTCAGTGCTGACTGCAGGAGTCCAGATACAGGGAAATAGGAGGTACTCTGGGTTCTAACCCTAACCCTAAAACCACCAACTTCAATCACATTTCATAATGCCTGAAGTCCTGAGGCTGGCAGAACCTTCCATCTTTTGTGGTTTTGAAATTCCAGCTTTAAAAAGCTGCAGGGAAGAAGAAAGGGTGAAATCCTTCAGTTTGCACAACCTGGAATGGGGAATGGGGGTGAAGAGTGGGGGCTGGTTTCATGTCAAACGGAATTAGTTAAAGGGAGAACAAATATGAGACGATTGTCCCATGTGTGGAATATAAGGAAATAATTTGTTTCACATATGGAATGTAAAAGAATAAAGATGGTCAATGATTTTTTAAATTTTAAATGATAGTCTGTTTAGAGAGCTGAATTTGCTAAGAGGGGTCAGTTGGAGAGATGAGAAGTTTCCCGGAGTCTGGTAGAGGAATGGTGGGACTACATATTCCGGTTCTGGGTGTGGTGTAGCAGTCTTCTTGAAACATTAATATTAGGACAATAAACCATGGTGCCTAAATTTGAAAAAGTGACAAAGAATTTGAATAAGGACTATAAGTAACTTCCCAAAGTGAAAAGGAAAATAACTGGAGTTAAAGTCACAGTGGACAAAGTTAAGAACAGATTTGGCAAGACTGAAAAGAGAATTTTTAAAAATTAAAAATTTTTAAAATTAATTTTTTAATTGAATCATCGTGAGATAAAGTTATAAATCTTTCATGTTTGAGTTTCAGTCATACAAAGATCAAATACCCATCCCTTCACGGGTGTACATTTTCCACCACCAATGTCCTCAGTATCACCCCCCATCCCAATTCTCCCCCTGCCTCTATGTTAGACAATTTCCCCCATAGTCTTTCTACTTTTGGGCATTATGGTTTGCAATACAGATACTGAGTGGCTATCATGTTTGATCCTTTATCTACTTGAAAAGATAACTTCTTACCTGAAAAAGCTCAGGACAGGTTGGAGTTTAGAGAGGCATAAAGACAAAATGTGGGGAACAGTAGGTGAACATATGTTTTGTTGGAGTTCTAGAAGAGAGAGAGAAAGAGAAAAGGAGAAAATACAGTGGTTAACTCCCACCCCCCAAATGATGAAGAACATGTAGTTAGAGTTTAAAAAATAAACTTCAAGCTCTAAGAAAGGATGAAATCTTGAAATTTTCCACGACATTAATGGAACTAGAGGGTATCATGCTGAGTGAAGTCAATCAGAAGGGAAGGGGAGACACAGAATGATCTCTCTCATATGTGGGATTTAAAAGTGCAAAGTAAGGAGAAACAAATGGCCAACAAAACTTATCTTATGAAGGGTGGGTGTTGAGGGGGTGGAATGGGAGGAGAATTTGGGACCTTGGTAATGAGTGTAGTATTAAATGATGCCTGCATGAACTATCATTAACAATACTGCAAATCACAATACCTCAAGAAAGATTAAGAAAAGCATATCTGGATACCTATAATGATCACTTTTGTATTCAATACTGCACCAGAGATTTGGGCAACTGCAATCAGGAAGGAGTAAGGCGAGTGGAAGAAGGACAGGAAAGGAGGAAACAAGACTGTCATTATTGAAAGATGATGGTATATAGGAATTAGAAAGAATCTAGGTAATGGGTGTGCATATATATCTATAATAGAATTTTAACAGACTTACTAGACACACAAACAACTAGACATGAGAACAATTAAAAATCAATTATATTTCCTTAAAAGTTTTTATTGTAGTTTAGGTAACACGGTTACAATAATGTTAATGTTTATGACTTTGATGTACAAGTAACTTTGCCTCACCATCACCAAAGTACCCAATACCCTGTCCCTAGGTCCCTATCCCTAGGTCACCTCGAGTCCATCTTTTAATCTTATTTCTAATATTTGGAAATACTGAGAAAAAACTTTGGAAAATGTAATATTTAAATGGCATAAAATGATCAAATAACTAAATATAAAAAAGATGCATGGAGCCTCTTTGGTGAAAATTATAAAATTATATTAAGAAATACTTTAGATGACGAAGAATAGAAATGTTACAAGTTTATGGTTTGGAAAAAATAAATGAACAAATACCAAATATTATTTTATGTATTATATAAAATTTATAGAATTCTTGTCTGTTTGGTTCTAGGAGGCCACCAGAGTCATACCTCACAGTGTTGGGGGGATTGGGGTGCTAGAACACTAACTCAGAGCTTTGCACCTGCTCAGCATTTGCTTTACCAGTTGGGTCCTCTCCCTGGCTTTTAAGAAATACTATACAGAATTTAACTCTATTAAGATTATAGCATTCTATTCTGAATCCAAGTGAAAAATAAATGTCAACAATAACTAGAATACTCTTAAAGAGAAAGAATAGGAGGGGAGGTCTGGCTGTAGCAGATAAAGCCATATACTGAAGTGAGAGAGCCCAGACTCACAGACAAAGGGATGGACTACAGAGATTCCACACACAGATGAACACTAATGCATACAGCACGACTTATGAGAGCAGCTGTATGCCAGAATCTAGGGAAAGACTCCCTCTGGTAGTGTTAGGACCACAGGTGACTTTATGGAGTCCTAAAATGACGTATTTTAGTGACAAAAAGACTTTCCCTCTAACTCACACCATAAACAGATTTTTGGATCCAAGTACAGATTAAAATTTAAAAATAATGTGACAATATCTTCACAAGTGATAACATATAAATACTTTGTATAAAAGCCACCAATTGCAAAGGATTGATGAATTTGATATGTGAGAGAAATAAAAGGCAATTTATAGAGGGAGCGAAGATACTTGTAATGCATACAGTGAAGAAGTTAGATTCAAATTATATAAAGAACTATAAATTTCTATGAAAAAGATAGTCAGCTCCATGGAGTAATGGTCAAAGATGAACAGCATCAACTCGGAAGAGGAAATCCAAGTGGCCAATAATGTGTGAAAAGGTGCTGCTCTCCCTGGCTACAAGAGAACTCCCAAATAACGTGAGATTCTTGTTGTAACCACCAACTTGGCCCTTCTCCACATGAGGGTTTAGCAAAATACATGTAAATGTTCACCAAGTGCATGCCCAGGAAGGTCATTAAAACCTCATTCAAACTTCTCCAGACTAGGAAAATTTGGAGGGCTTCTCATCACCAGCAGAAACAATCAATTAGGTTACACTCCTTAATGAAACATTGTATATCACTGAAAATGCATGAAGGAGTCACATGCCTCTATACAAATGGATCTTACAAACAAAATGTTGAAGCAAGGAACTCAAGAAGACTGCATTCAGCTTAATTCTCTTACATGCAGTTTAAAGCCAAATGCAACTACTGGATAAGGGGCTGTGGTTCAGTGGCCATGTGTGCCTTACAGGCATGAGGCCTGGTATTGATGTTGTTCTCAAATGCCACAACCGAGTGTGTGAGCACTGCAGCAATCAAATGTGTGAGCTCTGGATACGCCCACAGCAACCACCAAGGGAAGGGAGCAGAGTTGGGGGAACACCCTTATATCGGATAGAAATACTTATAACTAGGTGGTGAAACTATGAGAACAGCAAGAATGCTGTTCTCACAAAAGTCACAAGAACAAGTAGTTATTGGGCTAGGAGGGCAGAGAAAGCCTTATGGCCAGAAAGAGAAAAATGGTGGAGGGGGAGTTGTTCTGGTGAGATAGGGCAGTGGGTAGGGCACTTGCCTTGCACATGATGGACCCCTGGAGCCCTGTATGGTCTCCTGAGCACCATCAGAAGTGACCTCTGGGCACAGAGCCAAGAATAAGCCTTGAGTACAGCCAGGTCTCTCTCTCTCTCTCTCTCTCTCTCTCTCTCTCTCTCTCTCTCTCTGTCTCTCTTTCACACACACGCCCTTGACAAATGGGGTACCATACTCCATGCTCTGTTTATTGACATAAATTATAGTACTTGCATTATAATGCTTTGGCACACTGTACATTCATGTTTTGCACACTTTTCTGGTGCATTTGTTTTGGAGTGCCTTTTAGCCTTTAAAAGTTCTATCTGCAACAAAAACCATTTTTCCCCCTCCCAGAGGGTGGAATTGGAAAGAACATTTGGAAGAAGTGGGGGGCGGGGAATAAGAGTAATGGGGGCAAGCCTACTTTTATTTTCAATTTTAAAGAAAAGTTGGGGTAGTTGAACAAATAAATTGGGACCTGTTTCACAATCTCCATAGCTGTTTCATCTGCTTTTGACTGTTTTGTTACATTTCCGTCAGTTAGTTTATTTCTCCTCAGGGATATTGGGACATTAAAATAGGACACTTTCCATGTCCTCCCTGGACCCAGACCCCACTAGCCATGCAAGGCTGTTGGACAGGCCGTTGCTAGATATTGCTGGGTCACTTCCTGCTCTCTCCCTTTGGTTCTGTTCTGGTAAACAGTCTGGTTGTTCTGGGCTTTGTAGGAGCCCAGGGTGTCACCGAGGTATGGTGACATTGCAGGGCTGTTATAGCATCTATCAGTAGGATTTTGGGAGCTCCCTGGAGGTTTCATGTGAATATTATTCTGTGAGTTGTTGGTAATCTTTCTGTGTATCATGGCAGAGAGAAAGCTGGGCTTCCTGCCCCAGGTGTCTGCCAGAATGAGGCATTTTCTTGCTGAACTGGCTTCATGATCATTTTCCCTTTCTTCAGCAAAGAATCACCTTCTGAAAAACCTCTTAGGTACATGACTTACTGAAGGCAATTCTCTGGGATCTTCACAAAACCTTCCCATCCAAGTAGTGGAATAAAGGGAGGTGCAGATAAAGATTTGGAAAAACCCTCAAAGAACCCAGAGAATTTTGGCAGAAACTTTCCTTCTGATTCAGATCTGATGCCCAGCAAAATCCTGTGTCTGACCTGCTGGAAAGCCCCCTCCCGTTCAAGGTTTGATGCAGCATAACCTGAGAACCCTTCAGTCTTTAGGGGACTGATCCTTGGGTCCCTTAATTATGGGCCCACCATGTAAATACAGACCCATGGATCCAGGACACTTGGGAATGCTAGGAGGGGTCTGACTCAACAGGGACACTCATTTTGGACAGTGTGTGAACAAGAAAAAATTTACTATGCAAGTCACTAAAACTAATGTTAATCAGTGAGAATTTTAGGGTTATGTTACATGTACCACACATGTACCAACTTACCTTGGTTCATCATTTCCTCATATGTAAATTAAAAAAAGTTATCTTAATATAATTAAAATATTGAAGTTAAAAACATAAAGAAGAAAAATGTCAGCTTAAATTTCACCTCCTTCTTGACCCCTGATAACAGATGTATATCCATTCTAGATTTTTTCCTGTGAGTATTTTTATATGGATGTGACCATAATATATTTAGTTTTGAAACCTGTAGCTTACATGACTCAACATAACACCTCTTTTTACTAAAAATGTATCAGTGAGTATTGTTTGTGGATTTTATTCACAAGAACATATTTAATAAATATGTTCTTATGTTTATACAGTATTGTATAAAAGTTGTATAAAAAATTAGGGAAATGTGTATTTAGGAAGGAAACAAAACCTAAGAGGAAAATAAGTTCACAAGCAAAAATCTTATAGCATTAATTGGACTCAAATATTCTTCTGACCTAAACCTACCTGTTGAATATTCCTTAACAGAATGGGGAAAAAATAATTCTGCGGTTTATTTTGGATTTAACAGTTGATCTGTACTTGTTCTTAAAAAATCATAAGTCCACCAAATCATATAAAAGTAAATATGCATAAAACTATACACATGTTTAAATAGATTCTTTGAAACTTCATATTTTCAGTAACTGTATTATTATACTATGGCATCCAAAGAACCCTTCACTTAAGTTAGAGTAAGCCTCCTAAATCCAGCTTTATTGCAGATTTCAACTTCTATGTTATCTTCTCATTTGCCCTTCAAAGCAACTGGCTTTTGCCCGTTTGTAAGTGGCTGTGAGTACGGCATCACCAAATTCCAGATTTTTATGTCTTTTCTCAAAGAAAGTTTTCCCAGTCACATACTTCCTTATCATGCTGCCTTTTCATGGAAACTAAACTTCATCTCCATATGGAGCTGACTAAAGTAAACATGGTCTTCCAACCATAAAGGTAAAAGGCATTTCAATTTGTTTTGATTAGTGAGCTTTTATTTTTCCCCCAAGTATTTATTAGATTAAAAAGCTTGCTTAATTTTGATCTTGTTTATTAATTTATCATCAGTTACAACATTTTGGAATTTGGGGTTACAGTTTACCACCTCTATTTGTTATAGGGGTCACTGCACTTGCCATTAAAGTCAGTGCCATGCTGTCACCAGAGAGACCCTCTATCTCCCACTCAGCCCCCAACCAGCCCATTAGTAACCACCGGAGTTTTCACTGATGAGTCTAAGAGTTAGCTTCTCTAATGATAATAATTGTTATTTATAGGGACAAGTCCCAGTGATTGTGTCCCCATGATGTGGGCCTAATGGTTCTGTGCTCCAGCCTGGTGCTGTAGTTCCCAGGCCCAGTGTTGCAGAAGTCACCAGGGTGACACCTAGTGGTGCTCAGGGGACCTTGCAATGTTCATCTCAGTCCTGCTAGGAAAAGTTTAGGTGTAGGTAGTTATAGAGAAAGTTCAAGTATAAGCAGGAAATGTCTTTTTTTTTTCTTTTTGGGTCACACCGAGCGTTGCACAGGAGTTACTCCTGGCTCTACACTCAGGAATTATTCTTGGTGGTGCTTGGGGGATGCTGGGAATCGAAACCAGGTTGGCCGCGTGCAAGGCAAACACCCTACCTGCTGTGCTATTGCTCCAGGCCCCGGGAAGTGTCTTCTTTGGTGTCTTAAATGTCTTAAAATGTCTTAAAGGCAGGGAGAGTAGAAGCTTATATAGACTGATGGGGGCCACAACACACTCAATGGGGCAGGAGAGTCCTACCCAGAAGAGCAGAAAATTCCCTTTGTCTCAAGGCTTGTCCACCCTCGTGCCCCCTATGCCTCAAGTTAACAGTTTATGTTATGGTCTATGTCCTAATGCATTACGCATAGTATGCGTGATGAGAGGGAGGAGGAAAATGGAGATTATACCTAATGAAAGGCCATGGTGCCCTTTGTTCAGGGCTGTGGAGGCTAGTTTGCTCTCTGGACAAGCCACAGTGTCTGTCTCCTTCTTTGTCACTGACCCTCCTGGGCAGAGTTGAAGGTGCCAATTTGACTGGATTTATTGGGGTGATCCCCCACATTAGACCTAGTATAGGGTAGAATACTAGAAATATGTATTTCCAGTATATTTCTAGTATACTCCAAGAGAGAAACAAAGTGCTTAAAGCTCATTTAAGGAAATAGGTTTGCAAAAGCAGCTCAGTCGTTCTGTTGGCTGCTGCTTTTCCTTCTCATGCAGGCTAGTCTGCACCCAGTGCTCTGTTGGCTGTAAGGGAAGGTGCACTGTGAATCCTGGGTGGCAGGTGGCTTTGTGCTTGACCCACACCCTGGGAGTTTATGGTCGCTGACCTCACTAGATCTTAACACTTCAGACAATGGCTACTCAGGAGAATTGTTTACTGCTCTGGCCCTGAACTGTCCCCTGACAGTGAAATCTTCCTTCCTTCCTTCCTTCCTTCCTTCCTTCCTTCCTTCCTTCCTTCCTTCCTTCCTTCCTTCCCTCCCTTCCTTTCTCCCTCCCTCCCTCCCTCCCTCCCTCCCTCCCTTCTTCCTTCCTCCCTCCCTCCCTCCCTCCCTCCCTTCCTTCCTTCCTTCCTTCCTTCCTTCCTTCCTTCCTTCCTCTCTCCCTTCCTTCCTCCCTCCCTCCCTCCCTCCCTCCCTCCCTCCCTCCCTTCCCTTCCTTCCTCCCTCCCTCCCTCCCTCCCTTCCTCCCTCCCTCCCTCCCTCCTTCTTTCCTTCCTTCCTTCCTTCCTTCCTTCCTTCCTTCCTCCCTTCCTTCCTTCCTCCCTCCCTCCGTCCCTTCCTCGCTCTTCCCTCCCTCCCTCCCTCCCTCCCTCCCTCCCTCCCTCCCTCCCTCCCTCCCTCTTTCTTTCCTTCCTTCCTTCCTTCCTTCCTTCCTTCCTTCCTTCCTTCCTTCCTTCCTTCCTTCTTTCCTTCCTTCCTCTCTCCCTTCCTTCCTTCCTCTCTCCCTTCCTTCCTTCCTCTCTCCCTTCCTTCCTTCCTCCCTCCCTCCCTCCCTTACTTCCTTCCTTCCCTCCTTCCTTCCTCCCTCTCTTTCTTCCTCCTTCCCTCCCTTCCTTTCTCCCTCCCTCCCTCCCTCCCTCCCTCCCTCCCTCTTTCTTTCTTTCTTTCTTTCTTTCTTTCTTTCTTTCTTTCTTTCTTTCTTGTTTATGCAATATTTTATTAATTTTTTAATTGAATCACCATAAGATAGGTGATTACAAAGTTGTTTATGATTGGGTTTCAGTCATATAATGTTCCTACACCCACATCTCCACCAGTGTACATTTCTCACCACAAAAATTCCCAGTTTTTCTCCCCCTCAACTTCCCCCTCAACCACAGCTGCCTTTACGGCTAGTACTTCCCCCACCCCCCCGTGACATCTCCCTCACCTTTTGGTCATTGTGGTTTGCAATACAGATATTTAAAAGTTATCATATATATATCCCTTTGCCTACTTTTAATGTTCAGTTCTTATCCAGTGTGATCACTTCCAACTATTGTTGTCATACTGGTCCCTTCTCTATCTTACCTACAGGCCCTTCCGCACGCCCCTCCCCCCACCACCTGCCACAGAGCCCACACACATTTTGGTAGATTCCAACCATTGGAATATACAACAGTGACTTTTCCATTCTTTTACTTTCTCAAAGCTCTTATCAAAACAGCATACTTCCTGGGAGGCCCGTGGAAGGCCTGGCAGGACACAGTGAAGTCATGTGGGAATAAAAGGGCATCTTTCATGTCCCCCTTATTTTTCTTCCTCTGACAAGAAGCCCAAACCATCTTGGTGAGTGCAACGTACATGGGGTTATGCTCAGGACCTCATAACTGCCCTTTGTGCTTTCTAAGTTGTTGAACATCTTCTGGATTCTTCAGGATTGCTTTAGTGCCAAGGCTGCATGGGGATTTGAATTCATGATCTGTGCTTACCAGTTAATTACCTTAAGCCATGGAGCCCTCTTTAGGGCTTGTGTTTCTCTCTCTGTCTCTGTCTCTGTCTCTGTCTCTCTTTCTCTATTTCTTTCTCTCTCTCTATGGCCACAGATAACTGTAGTCAGGGTTGACTCCTGGTTCTGTGCTCAGAGATCACGCCTGCTGAGGCTCAGGGACCATATGAAATGCCAGGGATTGAACCTAGGTTGGCCTTGTGCAAGGCATGTGCCCTCCTTGTTGTACTATCTCACTGGTCCCTGATTTATTCCTCACTTTAAAGTGTGATCTTGCTTTACATATTCATGGACTTTGTCTTTCTAGTAAAGAGTCTCTCTTTTTTGGTGTTTACTGCTCAACTAAGGGCTTTTCCACCCTCAGAAATGTGTTGTGTCATATTTAACTCATGGGGGGGTGGGAGGTGCAGGGGTATGTGGTGGTCTAACGGACACAAGATCCTAAAGAAAAGCTGTCTAAGTCCAAAGGACTGTCTTTCACTTGAAATGTGGCACTTCATGGGTTGGTGGCCTGAGCCCCAGCCTTCCCAAAACAGCCTGCCCTGGTGTCTGCTCCCTACCTCAGATATCCTCTCTCCTGGGAATAAATTGGAAACTACAAAACCTGAGGGTCTGTCTCTCCCATCTTAACATTCTGTCCCTCTGGAATCAAACAAGAGCATGCATGTGGGTGCAATGTTCAAAGTGAATAAGGTGCAGAATGTTTAATCATTTTCAGTAAACTGCTTTTTTTTTTTTTAGTTTTTGGGCCACATCTGGCAATGCTCAGGGCTTATACTTTTGTCTTTAACTCTGCTCTCAGGGATTCCTTCTGAGGGGTCTTGAGAGACCATATGGGATGCCTGGGATTGAATCTGGGTCAGTTTTGTGTAAGGCACATACCCTTTTCACTGTACTACAGCTCCAACCCCAAGAACTCTTTTTTTTTTTAATGTAGGAGTACTGCTATTTATTCAGCCACTGATTAGCTGATTGAATTGGGTATGAACTCCACCTTAATTTTTTCCCCTATTTTTTATAATTTTATTTCCTGAATCACCGTGAGAGCAGTTACAAAGCTTTCGGGTTTAAGTCTCGGTCATACAATGAAACACCTGTACCTTCACCAGTGCCCATTCTCCACCCCCAAAAATCCCAGTATACCCCCATCCCACACCCTTCCCCTACCTGTGGGGCAGATGATTTCCACATTACTCTCTCTCTACTTTGATTACATTCAATATTTTGACACCAGACCCACCATTATTATTTGGGATTTTACCCCAACACTCAGATCTGCTGAAAAGGCAATAGTAGACAATTTGCTTTCTATTGCTGGTTATGAATAATATATGATGTCGTGTGGCTGCAGTAGTGACTACGTGATTTTGAAATTTCAAAATTTTAACAATTAAATCTGGAGGGATTTCTACCAAAACCTGCTGGGTTCCAAGATTTGTTCCTGAGTCTCTTGGATCATGGCCTTGAAACAATTTGATCAGGAGCCAGAAAGGCCGTTCGTGGGCAGCAAGTTGGATCTTGTTGGGACGGGGAGGAAAGGGCTGGCTCCACCCCCATCCCGTGAGGCCCCATGTGTCTCATCACTGAGGGCCCAAACCTGACTGTTCAATGGCCTCTGGAGGATGGCGACCACTGAGCCGCCAAGGGGGAGCAGGCGGAGGGACAGCATCCTTTCCCCCCTGGAATGGCCTGGTGACAGTAACCTACTGCGCGGTCCAGATGCATTTCTGCTAAAAGCCACTGGGTTCCAAGATTTGTTTCTGAGTCTCTGGGATCATGGCCGTTAAGCAGCTTGATCAGAAGCCAGAGAGGTTGTTTGTGGGCGGCGACTCAGGGTCTCATTGAGACAGGGAGGAAAGGGCCGGCTTTACCCCCATCCTGTGAGGCCCTGCATTTCTTGTCACTGCAGGCCCAAACCCGACTGTCCAGTGGTCTCTGGAGGATGGTGGCCATTGGGCTTCCAGGGGGAACAGGCCAAGGCACAAAACCTATTCCCATTTGGGGTGGCCCAGCACCGGTAACCTACTGCAGGGACTGGATGCATTTCTGCCAAAAGCCGCTGGGTTGTGTGATTTGTTTCTGAGTCTCTGGAGTCATGGCCATTAAATGGCTTTATCAGGAGTCAGAGAGGCCATTCATGGGCGGCGACTCAGGATCTCGTTGGGATGAAGAGGAAAGGGCCGGCTCCACCCCCATCCCGTGAGGCCCCATGTGTCTCGTCACTGCGGGCCCAAACCCGACTGTCCAATGGCCTCTGGCAGATGGAGGCTACTGAGCCACCAAGGGAGAGCAGGCGGAGGAACAGCACCCTTTCTCCCCTGGGGTGGTCTAGCGACAGTAATCTACTGCGGGGTCTGGACGCATTTCTGCCAAAAGCCATTGGGTTTCAAGATTCATTTCTGAGTCTCTGGGATCATGGCCGTTAAGCAGTGTGATCAGGAGACAGAGAGGCCGTTCGCGGGCAGCGATTCAAGATCTTTTTGGGACCAGAAGGAAAGGGCTGGCCCCACCCCCATCCCATGAGGCCCCGTGTGTCTCATCGCTGCGGGCCCAAACTGTCCAGTGGCCTCTGGGGATCAGACCAATGCACGAAACTTATTCCCACCTGGGGTGGCCCAGCGCCTGTAACTTACTGCAGGGACTGGATGCATTTCTGCCAAAAGCTATTGGGTTTCGAGATTTGTTTCTGAGTCTCTGGGATCATGGCTGTAAAGCAGTTTGATCAGGAACAAGATAAGCCATGCCTCCAGTTATATAGCTGAGTCGGAGGTGGTTTGTGGGTGTGTCTCCCACATACCTAACTTTTGGCGATTTACTTTCTTGGTAAACTTTGCCTCAAGTTTTTGGGGTCTGGCCAAAGGCACAGCAGCAATTTTGGAAGTCTGAAGGCACCACCAGGCTGCTGATGCACTTGCCTCACAGGTACAGATTGACCTGCTGGCGTGGTGGCACCATACCCCCAAATAATTCTTAATCATTTTCAGAACAAGATTTCTTTTTGATTCCAAACTTGATCCCAAATATGCGTAACCAGCCTGCCTGGTAGCAGGAGGGGAACTAGTAATTTATTTGTCTGTTTTTTTGTTGTTGTTGTTGTTTTTACTTTTGGGAAGTACTCAGGGTCATTCCTGGTTCTGTACTCGGTATCACTCCTGGTTGTACTCAGGGGACCATATGAGGTGCTGGGCATTGAACTAGAGTTAGAAGCATGCAAGGTAAATACCTTAAACCCTGTACTTCTCTTCAGCCTGGAAGAAGGGAACTTAGAGAAAATTTCTCACTATTATAAGTTTCCTAGTAACAAGGTCAGAGCCTTTATGGCCATATGTCTGGCACAAAGAAATAGGCCTAACATTTAATCTGTGGACCGACCTTGGAAAGGTCTTTCTCAGTCTCCCTGACCTCTGGCTCACACGTTGCCATATTCCAGGCTGCCAGCAGGGGGAGTCAGGGGCCAATGCTGTGGGGCTAAGCCAGGAGTGACTGACAGCAGAGGGGGAGGAGCCTACGGGGCACGTTGGACCGTGAGGTGCTGCCCGCGCTGGGTGTGGGTACTCGATCCTCTGACAAGAGTCGGGGCGGGGGGGGGGGGGGGGTCGGTGACTGGTAGCTCAGCAACAGAGGAGAATACATGGGGGTATTGGAAACCGTTAGGAGTGAGAGAGGAAGGCAGGCTGGAAACAGGGTGGGCTGGGGGAGAAAGTTGCTGGGCGCCGGGGCATTCAGGTGGAAACTAGGGCAGTGCAGGGGCGTCTTAGGCTGACGTCACCGTTGGTTTATCTTTGCTTCTGTTTGCTTTGCCAGTGGCAACGAATCACTGAAGATGCCTCTAGCTTCTGGGTCATGAAGCGTTCTCCGAATGTTTTCCTCAATGCAATTTATGGATTCAGATCTGATATTAAGGCCTTTAGTCCATTTTGGTTTGAATTTTGTGCATGGTGTTAGAAAGGGGTCTGAAGGGTTTTTTTTTTTTGCATTTAAAATTGGGGAAAGGGCTGTATAGTATAGTGGGTAGGTCAGTGTGGCTGACCTGGGTTCGATTCCCAACATCCCATATGGTCCCCCAAGCACCACCAGGAGTAATTCCTGAGTGCAAAGCCAGGAGTAAACCCTGTGCATCGCCGGGTGTGACCCAAAAAAGCAAAAAAAATTTGGGGAAGGGTCAGCTGGAGAAATGGTACATTGGGTATGGTGCTTGTCTTCATGTGACCTACCTGAGTTTGATCTCTGGCATCACATATGGTCCCCTGAGCACTATCAGGAGTGATTCCTAAGCGCAGAGCCAGAAGTAAGCCCTGAACACAGCCAGATGTGTGGCTCCCAAGTTGAAAAAAACTGGGAAAGAAGGACTCTCCCATATAATTTTTCCCTAGGATGCTTTGGCTATTCTGGGAGTTTTATTAGTCTGTATAAAATTCAACAGCATTGGCTCTACGTCTTAAAAAAAGTCTGGGTTTTTCTATAGGGACTGCATGAAATCTGTATAGGGCTTTGGAAAAGATTGTCAATTTTGACAGTACTGATGAGAGAGGATCATTTAGGGAAAGAAGGTTTGCAGAAAGTTAAGCCCCAAAGAGATGTAATGAAGAAATGGGTGAGGAACCCCCAAAGGTGTTTCAGGAGGGTGCAGGGAAAGAAACCCCAGAACTTACAGCAGAGGGCTGTCCAGAGCAGAGGCTGGACCCTTGAAAGCAGCTGCAAAGGCAAATTATAGTTCTGCCACAGTCCCTTCCAAATGCGTTTATTAGCTTCCTGAGTTGTCCTGCTGCCTGCCCCAGGGAATCCTGTTTCTGCCCCAGGACTGAGGTCAGTGTCCCAGCAGAGTGTGCTTCATGGTTCTCTTTATCCAAGGCAGGAAGGACAGGACCTTGGTAAAGACTCCTGGGGGTGTCCCATTCTTTTTTGTGGAGGAGAAGACACCTTGGAACTCGTTGAGACACACGAGGGGACCCCCAGAATCCCCCTGTAGGCAGAGAAGAGTGACTGAGTTGGCCTCTGGGTGGTCCTGCTCAGGGGAGTGAGAGAGCCCCAGAGGGGCTGTTGGTGAGATCAGTCCCCTTCCCAGCCCCTCAGTTGGGGCTCCTCACCAGGGCTCTGTCCTTTCCAGCCCCCACCACAGTGGCCAACCCTCTCTCCTGCTGAGGGGTGACTGATCCTCCCCAAGCCCCCATCTGTGGAGGGGAAAGATGGAGTTTGTGGACACAGTCTCCTAGAGTTCAGTAGGCAGAGGCATTAAGATACAGGCACTCCCAGACCTCCCCCAGTTCCTCTGTAGGGCTGGTCAGGGGAGATGCTGGGATGCTGACCCTGAATCCATTCCTCCTCTGGTGGGGGTCTCCCATGCAGATCTGGGTGGCTCTTCTATAGTAGGCGCTGAAGAGGGATTCACACGTCTTATCTGCTTGCACTGTCAGCTCCACTTCCTGCAGCTCATCAGGGAATGATTTCCCCATCCCCAACTTTCCCCAGCCAGCTGCACTGCACACCTGGCCTGGCCGCAGCCTGCTCCTGAGCCCAGGCAGGCTGAGGGGCTTCACGGCCTTAGTCAGATTGGCCTTTCTCTTCAGCTGTGGGGAGGCAAGAGAGGGTCCCATCAGCCTGTGCCCCTGGCCTGGACACCCATGCCCTGTCTTCCTTCCCATGGAGCTCCGGAGACTGTTTGGAGGTTGTGATGGGGGCAGGGAAGGTAAAAGAAGCTCTGAGAGGATCCGGGTGAGCAAAGCAACCACCACTTCCTTACCTTCAGCAGAGCAACCACTCACTTCTTTACCTTCAGCAACATGATGTCATTGGCCAAGTTGCTAGGATCATAGTCGGGGTGGGGGATGGCTTTTCCTACGTGGATCACCTGCTGGTACTGCTCCTTTTTATTGATGTTCTGGGCACCCAGGATCACAGTCATAGCACTGCACAGAGAACAGAGTGGGGGTCTGTGTGGCGGGGCCTGAGAGGTACAGTCTAGGGGGTTTGAAGGCAGAAGGGGCAAGGGTATGCAGCTGCTGAGGGGAAAGGGGCCATAGATGTCTGGATTGAGGGACTCCACCCTCTGTTCCTCAGGACCGGAAGAAGCTTCCCCAGTCACTGGTATAAAGGGAAAGGACTCTGGGGTCACATTAGACCCCTACTGCGCTCCCCCTAACACACAGTGGGTCTCTCTTCTCAATAGCTCTCTCACCTCTGAGCCTTCACTTCAACTTTCCTGGCCCCTGGCCCGTTTTCAGAGAGCTTCTCTAATGTTCTGGGCTTAACTGACCAGGAGCCTGAGCTCCCCTGGGCCACAGTCCCTGGGGGAGAGGATGGGGTCCCTGTGGGTGGGTGAGGGGGCCTCAGGGGGTCAGGTTGTCTGGACCCCTCACCTTCCCTTGCAGTGAGCAGCTGTCAGCACGTAGTCCCTCCTCACGAGCGTGCCGCCGCATCTCTTTTGGTTGTTCCCAGTCAGAAACCTGATGAAGGCCATGTAGGGCCGGGTGTGAGGCCGAGCTGTGTGGCCCCCGATGATCTCCTCTGAAACAAGCGGGAGGTGGCTGTGAGTGGGAGGGAGGGCTCTGGAAGGTGGTAATATGGGAAGGAGTTCTCCATTGTCTGTGGACCTTGGGGGAATCTTTCCTGCTTCCACTGGGGGCAGAGGGCCTGTAGGGCGCCTCAGAATGCTGCCCTGAGAAGGTGATATGAGATGCAGGCTGGCTCTCCCAACTCATTCAACCGTTTGCAGGACAGAAGGACTGTCTTCAGGATGTGCCTCCCACATGCCTTCTCTCTCAGAGACTTGCTAATCTCCCGAGTTCCTGCGCTTGTCCCATGATCCTTTCCCTTGACCCACTGGTATAGCTGTATGTCCTCAGATCCAGAACATTCTAGATTCTCAGGAAGCTTTTATTATTACCTTTTAATTTTATGTGTGTGTGTGAGTGTGTGTGTGTGTGTGTGTGTGTGTGTGTGTGTGACCTGTAGCAGTGAATGAAATTTGGGCTCAGATGGGGGAGCACTGGGTGGGATTAAAGGCACTGGGGTATGTGAGGGCTCATAGAAGGGCGGGCAGGGAATGTAGGGCTGTGAGACCGGAAGTGGGCGGCACAGGGCAGGGCCAGGTGACAAGGCAGCTTGAGGTGTGGTTGTCCAGCCTCTCCTGAGATCACTCACATGATGGGTTGCCTCTGGGTCGGAGGAAGATTGTTGCTAACCAGTAACACTGGTTGTTTTGAGGGGTGGGATGGGGCTTGGGGCCATACCCAGTGGGGTAACATGTGGTGTTATGGACAAGGCAGGGACCCTGACCCCTCTACTATCTCTCCAGCACTTAGGACTGGTTATTTTTATTTTCTTTTTGGGTCACACCCGGCGATGCACAGGGGTTACTCCTGGCTCTGTACTCAGGATACTCCTGGCGGTGTTCAGAGGACCATATGGGATGCTGGGAATTGAATCTGGGTTGGCCACATGCAAGGCAAATGCCCTATCCGCTGTACTATCACTCTAGCCCCAGGACTGTTTTTTAAAATTAAAAAAAAATTTTTATTAGTGAATCACCGTGAGGTACATTTACAGACTTACAAACTTTCGTGCTTGCGTTTCAGTCATACAATGGTCAAGTACCCATCCCTCCACCAGTGCCCATTTTCCACCATCAATGGTCCCAGTATCCCTCCCACCACCCCCCGTCCCATCCCCTCCAGCCCACCCACCTCTGTGGCAGAGCATTCCCTTTTGCTCTCTCTCTCTTTTTGGGTATTGTGGTTTGCAGTAGAGGTATTAAGTGGCCATCATGTTCAGTCTAAGGTCTACTTTCAGCCCACACCTCCCATCCCGAGTGGGCCCTCCTAGCACCCTTTACTTGGTGGTCCCTTCTCTATCTGAGCTAATTTTTCCCCCAGCATGCGAGGCCGACTTCTAAGCTGTGGACTAATCCTCCTGGTACTTATCTCTACTGTTCTTGGGTATTAGTCTCCCATTCTGTTTTACTTTATATTCCACAAATGAGTGCAATTGTTCTATATCTGTGGGACTGGTTCTTATGTGGGGTCCCAGACAGTCTCGCTGCTGCCACCCATCAGAACTGCCCTCTCTTGCGCAGCAGCGAAGGACCTGAATACTCAGTCTCTGTAGCTCCACGTCTTCTCCGCAACATCTTTCCACAAAGAGCACCCTTTCTAGGGTATCAAGAGAAGCCCTCACTGGTTCACCCCCCCCTTTTCAGTAGCTGTGCTTGCTGAGGGTCTACATGGCCTGAGACTTGTTGGCCCAGGTTGGGGATGGAAACTGTAGTCTAGAAAGTTCCTGGGCTTAAACTGAGAACACTATTTGACTGTTATAGGGCAGAAGGATTAGCTACAAGAGCTTCAATGAGATGGGCATGAGCTGCTGCAAAGGAGATGACGGTCACTCACCTGTCCCTGCCCCTGGGGACAGAAGAAAGACCCAGCAGAGTAGGAGCATCTGCATCTTCTCTGGAGGTCTGCACAGGCCAGAGTTTTGGGGCTTCTTCCTTCCAGCCACCAAGTGCTCAGAGCGGAAGTGAGGAGGCTGGTTCAGAGCCCTCAGAGACCACCTCCAAGAGCCTCCACTAGCTTTGCTGGGTGTCACCTCTGGAGGTGTTGGTCGAAGTTCTCAGAATGTGCTACCACATGTACTTGCCCACTGCCAACACAAGGCGAAAGCCTGAGTAAGAAATGAAAGTGAGGCTGTGGCTGGGGCAGCAAAAGGCTGGAGCCCCAGAAGCCCCTTGTGAGGGACCCAAGGGTGTCTTTGTTTCTCAGCCCTTGTTTTTTTTCCATTCTGAAGAAACTGTGTGTGGAAGCTAGGCCCAGGGCTCCAACAGGCTGACTCCTGCCCTGGAGAAACTGACAGTGGGTGGCAGTGACTGTGTGATTTGTGTTGGGGCACTAGATGGGCCTTGGGGAGGGGGTTGCCAGGTCAGGTGAGCTGCAGTCTGACTTGTCTGAGAAGAAGGAGGGCTGGCTACACCCCAATAGTTTGGGCTAATCCCTGTTTCTTTCATCCTCACCATTTCTTTTTCCTTTTTTGGATGATGTGTTTGTGTGTGTGTGTGTGTGTGTGTGTGTGTGTGTGTGTGTGTGTGTGTGTTTAGGATAACATTAGTTTGTCGTTTCTCCCTGGCCATGGGGAGCTTAGGTGCTTTTGGTTACACCATTCACAGTGCTCCTGAAGCACTCCTATGTCCTTGGTATTTGTCTTTAACTTCTCTGTGCTCTGTTTCCTCTACCTGTTAATCACTCATTTCCCCTAAGCAGTCTCTGTGGAGACCTACTGGGCCAGCACAGAGAGTTCCTGTGAGCCCCTGGGGCCTGGGATGAGCCCCTTCTCAGTGGAAGAGGCCCTGCTGGTGCCACACGGAGCTCTGGGGATCCCTGTGGGCAGGACAGAGAAGGAGCAGCTCAGGGCAGTGAGGAGAGAGAGATAGGAGAGGGACTGAGAGGTGTCTGGGGGCAGGTTGGGGAAGCAGCCTGGAGATTGGAGGCTGAGCTGGGCCTGAGCTCAGAGGGGCAGGGAAGGGCCTGGGAGTAGCTCAGCTCTCAGAGGGATCAACAGGGGCTATTGTGAGCTATCCATTCGGACCCCAAGACTGCTGCCTCCCTGAGTGTGAAGGGAAATGTCCTCCCACCTCCATTGTAAGTTTGTGTGTGTGCGTGCATGTATGTGTGTGCATGTGTGCGCTCGTGCATGTATGTGTGTGTGTGTGTGTGTGTGTGTGTGTGTGTGTGTGTGTTTGGGGGGGAGTTGAGTTTAGCCCAGGCTGAGTCTGTTTGGGGCCTAGGATCAAGGGCGTGAGTTTTTTCTTCTCTGCCAGACAACAGGGGAGGAGAGGGACTCCCCTGAGGCTCAAGCCAGAGTCCGTGCTTCCTTCTGTGGGGTCAGTCTGGCAGAGGAGATAGAGGTGGGTGTGCGGGCACTCAGCTCTGTCCCCCTAAGCACACAGCTGTCCCTGTACCTCATTCTCATATATGAGGATCATACATGAGCCACAGTTTCATGTTGCTAACGACCTTTATTGAGCGGGGGGAGGGGGGGTGTGTGTCTCTCCCTGGGCAGTGCTGGACCTCAGAAGGGACATCAGAAATTGCAGTTACATCTTCCTCAGGGTTCTCTTTATCCATGGCAGGAAGCTGGAGATTCTGGTAAAGACCTGGGGTGGTGATCCATTGTTCTTTCCATAGGCCACGATGCCCTGAGCCACGTTGTCACACACGAGGGGACCTCCGGAATCTCCCTGTGGATGTGAGGGAAGGACTGGGTGGGCCTGTCTCCTCCTGTTCCAGACATCTCTCAGAGGAGGGAGCTCAGTGGGCAGAGGTGAGACATGCGGGGGCCCAGGTACTAGGGCCTGACCGTGAATAGTTTTGGGTCCTTCACCCCAGGGGACTGTTCCCCCTTTCCAGGAAGTGGCTCATGTCTTATTAGGCCTGGGGGAAGGCAGAGGGTGACACTCCAGTCAGGCATCAGGCATTGGTGGGACCAGGTCTGATGTCCTTAGGGCCTGTGTGCAGAATGTGGAACTCTTCCTGGGAGATCCCGTGTGCTGTCCCCATAGCTCTGGAGGCTCGCAGAGGCCCAGCTCCTCCCCAGTAGGTGCTCCCTTTCCCCCAGCGGGAAACACCCAAGGCTTGAGGGTAAGGGGTCGCCGCTCCCTTGTACTGAGTCTCCGCTTCTCCCCAATCAGCCTGTTCCCAAGCTCAAGCTCGGCAATTGCCCCTCACCTTAAAGGTAGTCTTTTCCGCCTTGGGGTCCCCAGCGCAGATCTGGATGGTTTTGTTGTAGTAGCCAAAGAGAGACTCACACTCCGCATCAGCCAACACCTTCAGCAGCACCTCCTGCAGCTTGTCAGGAAACTTGCTCCTCGGCGCCATCTGCCCCCAGCCAGCCGCACTGCACACCCGGCCTGACCGCAGCCGACTCCTTCGTCCAGGCAGGCTGAGGGTCTTTACGTTCTTAGTCATCTTGGCCTTACTCACCAACTATGAGGGGGCAAGAGAGGGACCCGCCTAGCCCATGAGCTCTGGCTAGACGCCCACGGAGTTCGAGGAACTGGTTGGGGACCATGTGGGGGCAGGGTGGAAGCAGGTCTGAGTGGACCCAGGCGAGCAGAGCATCTGCTTCCCTACCTTTAGCAACATGATGTCGTTGGAGAAGATTCTAGAATCATAGTTGGGGTGAGGGATGGCTTTCTTTATGAGGATCGCCTGCTGGCTCTCCTCCTTATGTTGGATGTTGTGGGCGCCCAGGGTCACATTGATTGTGCTGCAGAGAGAACCCAGAAGGAGGTGGAATCTCGGGGAAGAACCCAGTTGCTCTGAAGGGCAGGTAGCAGGTGGGGAGCAGGTAAGGGTAAAATCCAGAGACTCTGCCAGGCTGGGAATGAACTGGCAATTGTGCTTCTCACAGTTGAGGGAGTTTTCTGGAGCAAAATTTCTCTGCCTTGTGGTTCCCAGTAGTGATTGATCCAGGAAAGCACATGAAGTAGCATTGTTTGTCTGTGGATGCTAATGTGTGGCCACCTTATAGGTAAGCGAAGATTCCTACAGTCTTCTTATTGCTTGTCCCTGTCCCCAGGAACCTGCCTATCTCCCTGACAGGAGGACTCTACTGACTCGCTGTTCCTGGAGCTGAGGGGATCTCTGGGCAGATGCAGGGCTCCCCACCCAGGGCCCTCAGGAGAGTGTGGCTGTGGCTATGTCTCTCCTCACCTGCCATGACAGTGAGCAGCCGTCAACACCACGTCCTTTCGGATCAGGAACCCACCACACCTTCTTGGAGAATATGGTTCTCTATCATAGACCTTCAGATACACCATGTAGGGTCTAGAGTGGGGCTTGGCCTCGTGTCCCCCGATGATCTCCCCTGGGGAATGTCAGCCGTGAGCATGCGCCCCCTCAATGCCCCTGATGACTTCACTGAAGGCTCAGGGCTGCTGCGTGACCTGATGTTGGTATGTGTGGGGGGCTTCATGTTCCCGTCCCCCAAAGACAAGAGCAGCAGCTTAGCTCACGAGTCCATATCCACACCAAATGGCAGCCAGCGTGTCTGTCTCAGGGACCAGGGGTTCCTGACAACTATTCCCCTGAGTAATTCCCACAGTCCCTGTTTCTGTGATGTCCAGCAGGAACCTCTTTCTAGTCAGAGAGTAAGATCAGGGGTCGAGTTACGTCAGGGCATTAACCAGGGCAACCCACAGTTTGTGTTCTGTCAGTGGGGCTGTGAGGAGGGTTGGAGGGGCCAGTGCGGGTGGGAATCAGGAGGCTGAGAGGGTTGGGTCTGTCAGACAGTGACTGGGGAGGAAGGATCTGCTGAATGCCTGCAAAGAGAGAGGGACTAAGGGGCCTTGGGAGGGAGTCGGGCAGAAGCTGTGGGGACTGTAATGCCACCCACTGTTTGACATTACTGAAAGGTGGTCTCTTCTACCCCCACATGAGCAGTTGTCCTTCGCTGCAAGAGTCAGTATTTCTTTCCCTCTGGTATACCCCCCAACCGCAGGCACCCTGCGGTCTGTTCCAGAGGCAGAGGTGATGCTGGGAGGGTCACACCCATGACTCTGCTCAGATCACCCTCCCACTGTTTCTTGTAACTCCCCCCCCCCCCCCGCCCCAGAATCAGCTCAAGGGTCTAATGTGGGCTGCAATGTGGGTTCAGGTTAGTGTAGACAGTGGATAGAAAGGTTCCGAGGGCAGTAGCATTCCCAGTGAGAGGATAAGGCTCAGAGGGTGGGAGGGTCACTCACCTGCCTCAGCCCTGGGGGGCAGAGAGATACTCAGCAGGACAAAGAGCAGGAGCATCATCCTAGAAGGCTCTTTAGGTAGCAGCTGCTGGGGCTCCTCTGTGATCTTTGTTGGTTGCGAGTAGAGGAAAGTCACGTAGCTGAACTCTGGGGGGGCGGGGGGTAGGGGGGTGGTCCCACTTCCTTTCTGGTTTGTGGTGCTTCATGCTAGAAGATTTTCCCCGAAGGACCCTATCCCCCCTCCTGTGCCCCTCTGCTGATGTCATTTTCTGGTTGCTGTGTGAGAATCATGTGCTCACTATAGCTGTGGTCACAGCTGATGACTCAGGGCAGACCATTTGTTCCAGTGCAGAATAAAAACCCAGGTAAGGGGCTGGAGTGATATCACAGCGGGTAGGGCGTTTGCCTTGCACGCGGCCAACCCGGGTTCGATTCCCAGCATCCCATATGGTCCCCTGAGCACTGCCAGGAGTAATTCCTGAGTGCATGAGCCAGGAGTAACCCCTGTGCATTGCTGGGTGTGACCCAAAAAGCCAAAAAAAAAAACCAGGTAAGTGTGAGGTGGGGACATGCATTATTATCTAGTGCAGCCCCAGAACAGAACCTTCACCCTTTCACCTTCATGCTGCCAAGTGCATCAGGCAGTGTCTTTAGCAGATGTGTTTAGGCTCTTCTCTGAAACACACTGAAGATATTTCCATCCCTTTGACAGCTGGTAGGAGAGGTAAAAACCTCAGTAACCAGAGTGCAGAATGGGGCGGGGTCAGTGCAGCAAATATGAGAGTGGCCCCATGAACTCAACCTGGACAGCAACTCAAGCACTACTGTGACTCCCTTTCCCACAAATTCTAACAACTATATTAAAGTAAATGTGTTGAAAGAGAGAGACAGAAATAATCTGTCAGGTCAATATTTTCATCAGAATCCCAATATTGGACATATATTGGAAGATCAGTAAACCACTCTGGACCTAAAGTCATGCCCTCTGATTCAGCTTCTTATTGGTTGAGCTTAAAACCATTCGATCTACGTGGAACAAACTAGGAGGGTGTTTCCTAAAGGAAATTGTGTTTCCTAAATTCCTGACCCTCATGAGATGAGGAAAAGAGCACCACCATTACTAAGGGGAGGGGGTCCTTCTTTCATCCTCTATACTTTGTCCACTATGCCTGACTGATTAATGCTGCTGAGTCAAGTTTCAAGCTTTAGACTCACAGTACTTTACATTATTTCTCTGAGGAAAATAAAGTAGCACTCTACATTACTCTAGTACAAATATCCTAATCAGATGCAATTTTCTTATGAACTATGTACCTTTGTGACTTGCTCAGTGAGTAGGGTTTGCAGCTGGTTGGGGAGTGCAAAAGCCCCGTCCCTCCTGCAGCGCTGGGGACACAAAGTATCTGTGCTGGTGCTGGATGGAGATGGAGACTCCTGAGTCCAGCCCCACTGCAGAGAGGGACCTTCCACCTCAGAGACTGAGCCTGAGGGGCCAGCAGGAGGCTAAGCCTAGAGAGGAGTTTTATCCAGAGGGACAGGCAGAGGGGTCAGGAGTGACAGGGCCCAGGAAACCCGAGCAGCTTCTTTTTTTGCAAACAACAGGGGAGGCAGAGAGGTCTCCCCCCTGAGCTACAGGCTGGAGTCCATGCTTCCTCTTCGTGGGTCAGGCTGTCCTGGCAGAGGGACAGAGGAGCCAGAGATGGGTGGGCAGGGACTGTGGGACCCCTCTGGTCTCCTAACAACAGAGCTATGTCTGTGAATGAGGGTCACTCATGAGCCACAGTTTCACATTGCTAATGACGTTTATTGAGTGGGAGTCCCACCACAAGTGATGCTGGAGTGCAGAGGAGGCATCAGAAGCTACAGTTACATCTTTCTCAGGGTGTCCTTTATCCAGGGCATGAAACTGGAGATTCTGGTGTAAACCCGGGGTGAAGATCCATTCCCCCATCCATAGGAGACGATGCCCTGGGCCACGTTCTTGCACACGAGGGGACCCCCGGAGTCTCCCTGTGGGTTGAGAAAGGACTGAGCTTGTTTGCTGCTGCCCCAGGCCCCTCTTAGTTGAGGGAGACTTATGAGCCCCAGGTGGACAGAGGCAGGGCATGTTGGGGCCCAGATGTTGTGAGTTGGCTCTGGACATTTCGGGACCCCAAAACACAGATAGCTGTTCCATGCCCACAGGGACATAGTTGTGTCCTACTGGGCCTAAGAACAGACTATGGATAGCTCTCAGAGGGTTCATCAGACACTTCTGAAGCCAGATCTGAGTGTCCTTAATGGGTGCTAGGGACACCCCAGCCTGTGCCCAGAGTTTGGGGTCCTTCATGGAGGGCCCCAAGTGCTGCCCCCACGGATTCGGAGGCTGGCAGAGACCCAATTCCTCTTCAGTAGGTCCCCCCTCAGTGGGAAACACCCCTGACAGGAAAGTTAGGGGACCCCGCACAATTTGGTACTGGTCCTCTGCACCTCCTAATCATCCTGGCCCCAAGGTCAAGCTCTGCATTATCCAGTCTCACCTTAAATGTGGCATTTTCTGTCTTGGGATCCCCCACACACAGCTGAGTGTCAGGTTTGTAGTAGCGTTTAAACGTAGATTCACACTCCTTATCTGCCTGCACCTCCAGCTCCACCTCCTGCAGCTTCTCAGCAAACATTCCGTTCGGCCACATCTTCCCCCAGCCAGCGGCACTGCACATCTCGCCTGGCCGCAGCTTGTTCCTGGACTGAGGGAGTTTGAGGGGCTTCACGTCCTTAGTGATTTTGGCATTACTCTTGAGCTGTGGCAATATAGAGAGGGTCCTGTTCAGTCCATGCCCCTAACCTGGGCACCCATATGGGGTGTTGTGTCTTCCTTTCCCACAGAGGCCTGGGGACAGTTCAGGAACCAGAATGGGGGCAGAGAAGAAGAAGGGAATGAACCCTAGTGAGTAGAGCATCTGCTTCCTCACCTTCAGCAACATGATGTCATTAGAGTAGTATTTTTTATCGTAGTTGGGGTGAGGGATGGCTTTGCCTACGGGGATCACCTGCTGACTCTCCTCCTTCTGTAGGATGTTGTGGGCGCCCAGGGTCACATTGATCATGCTGCAGAGAAAACCCAGAGGGAGGTGGAAACTCAGAGTTAGAACCCAGATGCCCTCAAGGGCAGGTGGCAAAAGGTGTGTAGGTAAGGGCAGCTCTAGGGACTCTGACAGGCTGGAAATAAACTGAGTCTTATGCTTCTCATAGCTGAGGGAGTTTTCTGGAGCTAAAGGTCCCTGCTCCATGGTTCCCAGTGGGGAGTGCCCCAGGAAGGGAGGTGAAGTGGCATCGTGTGTCTGTGGGTGGTAATGTGCAGACACCTTTTAGGCAGAGGAGGATTCCCACAGCCTTTGAACCAGCCCATCCCTCTCCCCAGGAACCTGCCCTCCTCCCCCATGAGGACTCTCCTGGCTCACTTATTTTGGGCTTGGGAGTATCTGAAGAGATGTAGGGGTCCCCAGTCATGGTCTCCTGGGGAGTGCGTTGTGGCTGTGTCTCTCCTCACCTGCCATTACAGTGAGCGGCTGTCATCACCACGTTCTTTTGGATCAGGAAACCACCACATCGGGCTCGTTTATAAGATTCTTCATGAAAATACTGCAGATATGCCATGTAGGGCCTGGAGTGGGGCTTGGCCTCGTGTCCCCCGATGATCTCCCCTAAGAAATGTCAGCTGTGAGCGTGCACCCCCTCAGTACCCCTGCTGACTTCACTGAAGGCTCAGGGCTGCTGCGTGACCCACTATTGGTAGGTTTTGTGGGGGGAGTTTCTTCTTCCTTTTCTTGTCCCCCCAAGGGAAGAGCAGCAGCTCAGCCTGTGAATCCATTTCCACACCAACTGACAGGCACTCTATCTGCCCCACGGACCGGGAGCTCCTGAACAACTGTTCCCTTGAGTACTTCCCACAGTTTCTGTTTCTGTGATGTTCAAGTAGAAACCTCTTTCTAGTCAGAGAGTAAGAAAAGGGTTCAGGTGAGGTCAGCGCATTAACCAGGAATCAGGCTCAGAGTGTGGGAGGGTCACTCACCTGCCTCAGTTCTGGGAGACAGTGCAGTGCTCAGCAGGACAAAGAGCAGGAGCATTGTCCCAAGAAGGCTCTGTAGTGGCAGCTGTGGTGGCTCCTCTGGACCTCTATTGGCTGTGAGAAGAAGAAGGGCATCAGCAGACCTCTGGGGTCCAAGTTTCTTTCTGGTTTGGCGTGTGTCCTGTGAGAAGATTTTCTACAAAAGGATCCTCCCTCATACTATGCCTCTGCTGATGACGTTTTCTGGTTGCTGGGTGAGAATCATGTGATCACTATACTTGTGGTCACAGTTGAAATCTAGGGTTGACCATTTATTGCAGCCCAGAACAGAAACCAAGCTAAGTGTGAGGTGGGGACTGTGGCATGCATAATTGTCTAGTGCAGCCCCAGAACAGCACCTTCACTCTTTCATGTTCATGCTGCTAAGTATATCAGGATATGTCTTTGGCAGATGTGTTTAGGCTCTTCCCTGTGCTAAGATCAAACAGATCAAACATACTGAACCATTTTTCTTCCCTTTGAAAGCTGGTGGAGGAGGTAGAAGCCTCAGTGACCGGAGTGCAGAATGGAAGGGCCGTGGGAAGGATGAAGCCGGTATGAGAGAGAGTGGCTCCAGGGACTCAACCTGGACAACAACTCAAGCACTATCGTGACTCCTTTTCTCACAAATTCTCAGAAGTGTATTAAAGTGAATGTGTTAGATTCCTTGGATGCAACCATGAGAAACAAACATCCCCCATCCAAACACCCCCCCATCACTTCTCATTAAGAAATAGATGTACAGTTGATGCTAGTAATACCCCCAGGTTTGACCAATTGAATTTTACCTGCTCACATGCCAAAGCACCATTCAGCAAATGCACTCCAGTTACAATATGTAGCTCTCTGACCATATGACTTAATTCAAAGATATATTTTGGAAAATTTTATAAACACTCTATCCCCAATAATAAATGATAAAAGGGTAAAAATGTGTTGAAAGAGACAGAAATGATCTTTCATGTCAATGTTTTCATCAAAATTTCAATACTTGACATTTATTGGAAAATTAGTAAACCACTCTGGACCTAAAGTTGCATCTCTCTCTTCAGCTCTTTCGTTGGTTGAGTTTGGAACCATCCAATCCACAGGGTTGGATGGCGTCTCCTGAAGGAATTTCTGTTTTTTTTTTAAATTTCTGTTTTCTAAACTCCTGACCCTTGTGAGGTAAGGAACTATGAGCGCCACCACCAAGCGTTGTTCTTTTATCCTCTATACTTTGTCCACTATGCCTGACTGATTAATGCTGCTGAGTCAAGTTTCAAGCTTTAGACTCACAGTACTTTACATTATTTTTCTGAGGAAAATAAAGTGTCACTCTACATTATTCTAGTACAAATGTCTTTATCAGATGCAATTTTCTTATGAACTATGTACCTTTGTGATTTGCTCAGTGAGTAGGGTTTGCAGCTGGTTGGGGAGTGCAAAACCCCTGTCCCTTCTACAGCGCTGGGGCACAGAGCATCTGTGCTGGTTCTGGATGGAGATGGAGACTCCTGAGTCCAGCCCCACTGCAGAGAGGGACCTTCCACCTCAGAGACTGAGCCTGAGGGGCCAGCAGGAGGCTAAGCTTAGAGAGGAGTTTTATCCAGAGGGATAGGCAGAGGGGTCAGGAGTGACAGGCCTCAGGGGACCTGAACAGCTTCTTTTTTATTTATTTATTTTTTTAGTTCATAAATATGAAATATTTTATTAGTCCACAAAATTATGAACCATTAATGATGAACTACTTATTATTTTAAAGAAAAATTCAAAGGGATGTCATACTTATCTTATTAATTTGCCCCCAAATTAATAAGGATAGTAACTGTTTCTTTAAGGAGATGTAGGACTCCAGGTGGTAAGAAGTCATCTTTATTACATTAGAAAGCTCTTGACCACAGTTGCCAGTCTGTCAACTCACTGGGTTTGGGAGGAGGCTGTTGGAGCAGCAGCGTTGGGGGCGAAGAGGAAGAGGCTCAGGTCTGCTCTTGTCCCAGGGTCTGAGAGGACGCCTGGGGCTTTGCAGGGCGAAAGCCAAGTCCTGGATTTGGATGCTGGTGGGCTGACTGACCTGGGTTGGGGAGGAGACTGGCGGAGCAGCGTTGGGGGCCAGCTTCTTTTTTTAAAAATTCAGAATGTTAAGTTTATTTTATTATTATTATTATTAATCACTGTGAGATACAGTCATAAAGTTTTCCTGTTTGAGTTTCTGTCGTACAATGATTGATCACCAACCTTCCACCAGTGCACATCTTCTACTACCAAGAACCCCACTACCCCCCATCCACCCCTACTCCTGCCTCTATGGCAGAAAATCTCCCCCATATTCTCTATTTTTTTCTTTTTTTGGGGGGTCACACTCAGCAATGCTCAGGTGTTACTCCTGGCTCTGAACTCAGGAATTACTCCTGGTGGTGCTTGGGGGACCATATGGGATGCTGGAAGTTGAACCCGGGTTGGCTGCATGCAAGGCAAATGCCATGCCTGCTGTGTTATCACTCCGGCCCCTCCCTCATACTCTCTTTTGTATTGCTTGTTAAGAATAGCATATGACCCTGTGCTGAGCAGCTTCTTTTCTTGAAAACAACCGAGAGGCAGAGAGTTCCCCCTGAGCAGTAGGCTAGAGTCCATGCTTCCTCCTTGTGGGACAGTCTGTTCTGGTGGAGGAACAGAGGAGACAGTGATGCATGGGCAGGGACTGTGGGACCCCTTTGGTCTTCTAACAACAAAACTATGTCTGTAAATGAGTGTCACGCATGAGGCACAGTTTCACATTGCTAATGACGTTTATTGAGTGGGAGCCCCAGCGCAGGTGATGCTGGAGTTCAGAGAAGGCATCAGAAGCTGCGGTTATATCTTTCTCAGGGTGTCCTTTATCCAGGGCATGAAACTGGAGATTCTGGTGTAAATCTGCGGTGGCAATCCAGTTTTCTTACCGTAGGAGACGATGCCCTGGGCCACGTTCTTGCATACGAGGGGACCCCCGGAGTCTCCCTGTGGGTTGAGGAAGGACTGAGTCTGTTTGCTGCTGCTCCAGGCCCCTCTCATTGGAGGCCCCAGGTCGGCACAGGCAGGGTGTGTTGGGGCCCAGATGTTGTAAGTTGGCTCTGGACATTTTGGGACCCCAAAACATAGGTAGCTCGAGTTTATCCACTGCTTCTCGAACCCAGGACTTGGATTTCTCCCTGCAAGCCCCCCAGGCGTCCTCTCAGACCTTGGGAGACAAAGCAGCTCTGAGCCTTTGCCTCATCTTTTTCATTCCCCAAGCTGAGCTGGTCTTCTCCCCCACCCAGTCTTTACTCCCCCCGCCCCCAACTACAGCAGCTTCCTGTTGGGGTGTGGCCGCTTTAAAAGTGGGCATGGCCGGGTATCCTAGAGGAAAGGGCAGTTCAGATAGAGAAGGGAGCACCAAATAAAGGATGTTTGGAGGATCCTCCCAGGAGGGGAGATGCATGTCGAAAGTAGACTATGGACTGAACATGTTTGCCACTCAATGCCTCTTTTGCAGACCACAACACCCAAATGGAGAGAGAGAACACAGGGGATTGCCCTGCCACAGAGACAGGGGGGATGGGGGGATGGGGGGTGGGAGGGATATTATCCATGGTGGTGGAAAATGGGCACTGGTGGAGGGATGGGTATCTGATCATTGTATAATTGAAACCAAAGCACAAAAAATTGTAAATCTACAACTTAAAAAAAAAAATCTCAACCCCCCCCCAAAAAAAAGTGGGCATGGCTTCTGTAGAAGTGGGCGTGGCCTAATTTTTGGTGGGCCAACACTCACGTGGCAGCAAGTAGTTAACTCATACCAAGAAATCTAGTCCCCCACACCTACACACCAACATGAAAAAACAATGTAGATCCCCACCACAAGGGGAGGACGATGAAAAGAGTCCAGAAGCCTCTGTAGGTGCTGCTCACCTAAGGGACCTCTTTGACAAAGAATTCAGATATGAAGTCATGAAGATGTTCAATGAACTCAATGAAACAGTCAGACAGATATTCAGTAAATTGAAGGAGGATATGAAAGAAACAATGGATCGGGCAATAGAAAAAATACAGGAAGAAATGAGAGCAAAAATTGGAAAGCTACACACAGAAATGTCACGAATTAAAGATTCCGTAGATGAACTGAAAAACTCAGTATGTGCCCTCAAAAGTAGAATGACCACAGCTGAGGAAAGAATCAGTGAGCTGGAAGATCAGCTCCACCAAGTCAACAGGCAACAACAAACAGTGACAAGGGACCTCAAAATAGCTCTAGAGAGAATCAGAGTCCTAGGAGACAATTCCAAGAGAAACAACATTAGAACCATTGGACTACCAGAAGCTCTGGGAAACAATCCCAATGAAAAAGCCATGGTTGAACAAATCATCGCTGAAAAATTCCCAGAGCTTGACAATGCAGCCATTCAGATTCAAGGAGTCTGAAGGGTGCCAGCTAAAAGAGACCCTAACAAAAACACTCCAAGACATATCATAGTTAGAATGATTGATGCTACCGATAGAGACATAATACTGCAAGCAGCAAGGGCAAAGAAGGAAATCACATACAAAGGAGCACCCCTTAGATTCACAGCAGATCTATCAGAGGAAACCCTCCAAGCCCGAAGGCAGTGGCGAGATATACTGAAAAAACTCACTGAAATGAATACTGCACCAAGAATACTCTAGTGAGATAAACTCTCACTCAAAATTGAAGGAATGCTACACTATTTTTCTAGATAAACAGCAGCTCAGGAGCTTCATAGACTCAAAACCAAACCAAAACAAGGGCTAAAGGGGCTACTATAAGACAAGACAAACCCTACGACAACAACACACCCTTACAAAAAGATGACACAAAACCCCATAATCTCTCTCAATGTCAATGGTCTAAATTCACCATTTAAGTAACACAGAGTGGCAAAATGGATTCAGAGACAGAACCCAACATTCTGCTTCCTACAAGAAACTCATCTCAACAGTCAGCAAACACAGACTCAAAGTGAAAGGATGGAAAACAATCCTACAAGCAAACAGCTCCTTCAAAAAAGTAGTATGGGGTGGCCATACTAGTATCCGACAACATTAATTTCACCTTGAAAAAGATTAGAAGGAACAGTGAAAACTATTTTCTCTTCATCAAGGGATACTTACAACAGGAAGAAATCACACTCTTAAATGTATATGCACCGTTTGAGGGAACAGCTAAATACTTAAAACAACTGCTAACAGATTTTAAGGAAGACATTGCTAGCAACACAATAGTAGTTGGAGACTTCAACATCTCTTTATCACCAATTAGAAATTGAGCTCCCATTTGACCCAGCAATACCACTCCTGGGAATATATCCCAGAGACGCAAAAAAGTATAGTCGAAGTGACATCTGCACTTGTTTGTTCATTGCAGAACTCTTTACAATAGCCAGAATCTGGAAAAAACCTGAGAGCCCGAGAACAGATGACTGGTTAAAGAAACTTTGGTACATTTACACAATGGAGTACTAAGTAGCGTTTAGAAAAGATGAAGTCATGAAATTTACATACAAGTGGTACTACATGGAAAGTATCATGTTAAGCAAAAAGAGAGGGATAGACATAGAAAGATTGCATTCATCTGGGGAACATAAAGTAACAAAATAGGAGACAACACCCAAGAGTGGCTGAGATTAGTACCAGGAATTTTGCTCCATGGCTTAGAGGACAGCCACACATGCTAGGGGAAAAAGGAGCTCAGATAGAGAAGGGAGCACCAAATAAAGGGTGTTGGGAGGATCCTCCCAGGATGAGAGAAGCATGCTGAAAGTAGACTATAGACCAAACATGATTGCCACTCAATGGCTCTTTTGCAAACCACAACACCCAAAAGGAGAGAGAGAACAAAAGGAAGTGCCCTGCCACAGAGGCAGGGTGGCATGGGGGAGGAAGGTGGGGGGGAGGGATACTGGGATCCATGGTGGTGGGAAATGGGCACTGGTGGAGGGATGGGTATTTGATCATTGTATAATTGAAACCCAAGTACAAAAAGTTGTAAGTCTATAACTGTACCTCATGGTGTCTCATTAATAAAAATTAAAAAATTAAAAAAAAATAGGTAGCTCATCCGGGTCCACAAAGACATAGTTGTGTCCTACTGGGCCTAAGAACAGACTATGGATAGCACTCAGAGGGTTCATCAGACACTTCTGAAGCCAGATCTGAGTGTCCTTAATGGGTGCTAGGGACACCCCAGCCTGTGCCCAGAGTTTGGGGTCCTTCATGGAGGGCCCCAAGTGCTGCCCCCACGGATTCGGAGGCTGGCAGAGACCCAATTCCTCTTCAGTAGGTCCCCCCTCAGTGGGAAACACCCCTGACAGGAAAGTTAGGGGACCCCGCACAATTTGGTACTGGTCCTCTGCACCTCCTAATCATCCTGGCCCCAAGGTCAAGCTCTGCATTATCCAGTCTCACCTTAAATGTGGCATTTTCTGTCTTGGGATCCCCCACACACAGCTGAGTGTCAGGTTTGTAGCACTGTTTAAATGTAGATTCACACTTCTCATCTGCCTGCACCTCCAGCTCCACCTCCTGCAGCTTCTCAGCAAATCTTCCCTTCGGCCACATCCTCCCCCAGCCAGCTGCACTGCACATCTTGCCTGGCCTCGGCTTGTTCCTGGATTGAGGAAGTTTGAGGGGCTTCACGTCCTTAGTGATTTTGGCATTACTCTTGAGCTGTGGTGATATAGAGAGGGTCCTGTTCAGTCCATGCCCCTAACCTGGGCACCCATATGGGGTGTCGTGTCTTCCTTTCCCACAGAGGCCTGGGGACAGTTCAGGAACCAGAATGGGGGCAGAGAAGAAGAAGGGAATGAACCCTAGTGAGTAGAGCATCTGCTTCCTCACCTTCAGCAACATGATGTCGTTAGAGTAGTATTTTTTATTGTAGTTGGGGTGAAGGATGGCTTTGTCTACGGGGATCACCTGCTGACTCTCCTCCTTCTGTAGGATGTTGTGGGCACCCAGGGTCACATTGATCATGCTGCAGAGAAAACCCAGAGGGAGGTGGAAACTCAGAGTAAGAACCCAGATGCCCTCAAGGGCAGGTGGCAAAAGGTGTGTAGGTAAGGGCAGCTCTAGGGACTCTGACAGGCTGGAAATAAACTGAGTCTTATGCTTCTCACAGCTGAGGGAGTTTTCTGGAGCTAAAGGTCCCTGCTCCATGGTTCCCAGTGGGGAGTGCCCCAGGAAGGGAGGTGAAGTGGCATCGTGTGTCTGTGGGTGGTAATGTGCAGACACCTTTTAGGCAGAGGAGGATTCCCACAGCTTTTGAACCAGCCCATCCCTCTCCCCAGGAACCTGCCCTCCTCCCCCATGAGGACTCTCCTGGCTCAATTATTTTGGGCTTGGGAGTGTCTGAAGAGATGAAGGGGTCCCCAGTCATGGTCTCCTGGGGAGTGCGTTGTGGCTGTGTCTCTCCTCACCTGCCATTACAGTGAGCGGCCGTCATCACCACGTTCTTTCGGATCAAGAAACCACCACATCGGGCTCGTTTATAAGATTCTTCATGAAAATACTGCAGATATGCCATGTAGGGTCGGGAGTGGGGCTTGGCCTCGTGTCCCCCGATGATCTCCCCTGAGGAATGTCAGCTGTGAGCGTGCAAACCTCAGTGCCTCTGTTGTCTTCACTGAAGACTCAGGGCTGCTGTGTGACCTGCTGTTGGTAGGCTCTCGGGGCTGGGTGGGGAAAACTCATGTTCCCGTCCCCCCAAGGGAAGAGCAGCAGCTCAGCCTGTGAATCCATTTCCACACCAACTGACAGGCACTCTATCTGCCGCAGGGACCGGGAGCTCCTGAACAACTGTTCCCCTGAGTACTCCCCACAGTCTCTGTTTCTGTGATGTTCAAATAGAAACCTCTTTCTAGTCAGAGAGTAAGAAAAGGGTTCAGGTGAGGTCAGCGCATTAACCAGGAATCAGGCTCAGAGTGTGGGAGGGTCACTCACCTGCCTCAGTTCTGGGAGACAGTGCGGTGCTCAGCAGGACAAAGAGCAGGAGCATTGTCCCAAGAAGGCTCTGTAGTGGCAGCTGCGGTGGCTCCTCTGTGATCTTTGTTGACTGTGAGAAGAAGAAGGGCATCAGCAGACCTCTGGGGTCCCAGTTTCTTTTTGGTTTGGTGTGTGTCATGCTAGAATAGTGTGTACAAAATGCTCCTCTCTCATCCTGTGCCTCTGCTGATGACGTTTTCTGGTTGCTGGTTGAGAATCACGTGGTCACTATACTTGTGGTTACAGTTGAAATCTAGGGTTAAGCCTGTTCTCCCTGGCAGCTCGGTGGCCGCCATCTTTCAGAGGCCAACGGACTGTGAGGTAGGGGCCCACAGTGACGAGACACGCGTGGCCTCACAGGATGGAGGTGTAGCCGGCTTTTCTTCCCCCGCCCCAAGGAGACCCCACAGAGTTGCTGCCCACGAACAACCCGTCTGGCTATTGATCAAGCTGCTTAACAACCATGATTCCAGAGACTCAGAAACAAATCTCGGAACCCAGTGGCTTTGGGCAGAAATCCCTCCAGATTTAATGATTAAAATTTCAGAATTCCAGAATCTGGCCTTTCAATATCATATGGAGTGATAGCACAGCGGTAGGGTGTTTGCATTGTGTGCAGCCACCCGGCTGAGCCGGGTTCGATTCCTTCACCTCTCTCAGAGAGTCTGGCAAGCTACCGAGAGTATCTCGCCCGCAAGGCAAAGCCTGGCAAGCTACCCGTGACGTATTCAATATGCCACACACAGTAACAACAAATGTCATGATGGAGATTAAGCATGTTAAGCATGGTTGTTACTGGGCCCAACGGGAGGACCGTGACTGCTATTCATCATCAGCAATAGAAAACAAATTGTCTAATGTTGCATTTTTGGCAGATCTGAGTGTTGGGGTAAAATCCCAAATAATAATGGTAGGTCTGGCGTTGAAATATTTAATGTAATCAAAGTGGAACGGGAGTAATGTGGAAATCATCTGCCACACAGGTAGGGGGAGAGTATGGGATGGGGTGTATACTGGGGTTTTTGGTGGTGGAAAATGTACACTGGTGAAGGGATGGGTGTTTCATCATTGTGTGACCGAGACTTAAACCCAAAACCTTTGTAGCTGCTCTCACGGTGATTCAATAAATAAATTTATGAAAAAAAAAGAAGAAATCTAGGGTTAACCATTTATTCCAAGCCCAGAACAGAAACCGAGCTAAGTGTGAGGAGGGACTGTGTCATGCATAATTGTCTAGTGAAACCCCAGAACAGAGTCTTCACTCTTTCATGTTCTTGCTGTTAAGTATATCAGGCAGTGTATTTTTTTTTTTAAATTTTATTGAATCACCGTGAGATAGTTACAAGCTTTCATGTTTGGGTTGCAATCACACAGTGATCAAACACCCATCCCTCCACCAGTGCACATTACCCATTACCAATATCCCCGGTATACTACCCCCTTCCCACCCTCTCTCTGCCTCCATGGAAGACATGATTTCCCATAATCTCTCTCTACTTTTGGGCATAATGATTTGCAGTACAGACCCTGAGAGGTTATCATGTTTGGTCCTTTATCTACTTTCCAGGCAGTGTCTTTGGCAGATGTGTTTAGGCTCTTCCCTGTGCTAAGATCAAACACACTGAATACATTATTCTTCCCTTTGAAAGCTGGTGGAGGAGGCAGGAGCCTCAGTGACCAGAGTGCAGAATGGAAGTGCCATGGGAAGGATGCAGCCCTATGAGAGAAAGTGGCCCCAGGGACTCAACCTGGACAGCAACTCAAACATTATTGTGACCCCTTTCTCACAAATTCTAAGAATTGTATTAAAGTGCTATATTAAAGTAAATGTGTTAGATTCCTTGGATGCAACCACGAGAAACAAACATCCCCCATCCAAACACCCCCATCACTTCTCATTAAGAAATAGATGTACAGTTGATGCTAGTAATATCCCCAGGTTTGACCAATTGAATTTTACCTGCTCACATGCCAAAGCACCATTCAGCAAAGCAATACCATGAACCAAATGCACACTAGTTACAATGTGTAGCTGTCTGACCATGTGACTTAATCCAAGGATACATTTTGGAAAATTTTATAAACACTCTATCCCCATCAAAATTTCAATACTTGACATTTATTGGAAAATTAGTAAACCACTCTGGACCTAAAGTTGCATCTCTCTCTTCAGCTCTTTTGTTGGTTGAGTTTGGAACCATCCAATCCACAGGGTTGGATGGTGTCTCCTGAAGGAATTTCTGTTTTTTTTTTTTAATTTCTGTTTTCTAAACTCCTGACCCTTGTGAGGTAAGGAACTATGAGCGCCACCACCAAGCGTTGTTCTTTTATCCTCTATACTTTGTCCACTATGCCTGACTGATTAATGCTGATGAGTCAAGTTTCAAGCTTTAGACTCACAGTACTTTACATTATTTCTCTGAGGAAAATAAAGTGTCACTCTACATTATTCTAGTACAAATGTCTTTATCAGATGCAATTTTCTTATGAACTATGTACCTTTGTGACTTGCTCAGTGAGTAGGGTTTGCAGCTGGTTGGGGAGTGCAAAACCCCTGTCCCTTCTATAGCACTGGGGCACAGAGCATCTGTGCTGGTGCTGGATGGAGATGGAGACTCCTGAGTCCAGCCCCACTGCAGAGAGGGTCCTTCCACCTCAGAGACTGAGCCTGAGGGGCCAGCAGGAGGCTAAGCCTAGAGAGGAGTTTTATCCAGAGGGACAGACAGAGGGGTCAGGAGTGACAGGCCCCAGGGAACCTGAGCAGCTTCTTTTGTTGCAAACAACAGAGGATGCTGAGGCCTCCTGAGCCTCAGGGTAGAGTCCATGCTTCCTCCTTGTGGGCCAGTCTGTCCTGGCAGAGGGACAGAGGGGACAGAGATGGGTAGGCAGGGACTGTGAGACCCTTCTGGTTTCCTAACAACGAAGCTATGTCTGTGAATGAGGGTCACTCATGAGCCACAGTTTCACATTGCTAAAGACATTTATTGAGTGGAAGCCCCACCCCGAGTGATGCTGGAGTGCAGAGGAGGCATCAGAAGCTGCGGTTATATCTTTCTCAGGGTGTTCTTTATCCAGGGCATGAAACTGGAGATTCTGGTGTAGACCCGGGGTGAAGATCCATCGTTCTTTCCATAGTGAACGATGCCCTGGGCCACGTCCTTGCACACGAGGGGACCCCCGGAGTCTCCCTGTGGGTTGAGAAAGGACTGAGCTTGTTTGCTGCTGCTCCAGGCCCCTTTCAGTGGAGGGAGCCTTGTGAACCCCAGGTGGGCAGAGGCAGGGCATGCTGGAGCCCAGCCAACCTGGGGATGACCCTGAACATTTCGAGGTTCCTCATCCCCAGGGACATGGCACATGTCTCGTTGGACCTGGGAGCCGGCTGTGGGTAACACTCAGGAGATCCAGCAGAAAGTAGTGGAGCCAGTTTTCAGTGTCCTTAATATGCGATTAGGGACACCCCAGGCTGTGCCACAGTGTGGGAGTCTCCCTGGTAGACCCTATGTTCTGGGCCCTTGAATTTGGACACCCAGCCCCTCTCCAGTAGGTTTCCCCTCAGTGGGAAACACCCCTGACTGGAAAGTTAGGGGTCCCCAATACCTGATACTCGTCCTCTGCTTCTTTGCCAACAACCTGCCTCCAGGTTCAAGCTCGAACTATCCATTCTCACCTTAAATGTAGCCTTTCTTGTCTTGGGATCCCCCGCACACAGCTGAGTTTTAGGATTGTAATGTATAAACCGGGATTCACACTCCTCATCTGCCTGCAGCTTCAGTTCCACTTCCTGGAGACTGTCAGGAAAAGTTTCGCTGAGCGCCACCTGACCCCAACCGGCTGCACTGCACACTTGGCCTGGCCACAGCTTGTTCCTGGACCCAGGAAGTTTGAGGAGCTTCACGTACTTATTCATCTTGGCGTTATGCTTCAGCTGTGGGGAGTCGAGAGAGGGTCCTGCTCAGCCTGTGCCCACTGGCCTGACACCCGCCCGGGGTTGTGCTGTTTCCTTTCCTACCGAGCCCTGGGGACAGGTCTGGAGCTGGAACGGAGCAGGGAGGAAGCAGGTCTAAGGGGACCCAGGTGAGCAGAGCCTCTGTTTCCTTACCTTCAGCAACATGATGTCATTAGAGAAGGTTTTGGCATTGTATTTCGGGTGGGGGATGGCTTTGCTCACAGGGATATCCTGCTGACTCCTCTCTTTCTGCTTCACATTGTGGGCGCCCAGAGTCACATTGATCGTGCTGTGGAGAGAACCCAGAGGGAGGCGGAATCTCAGGGAAGAGCCCAGCTTCCCTGAAGTGGGCAGGTGCTGGGTGGGGTGCAAGTCAGGGTAGTTCCAAGGACTTGATAGACTGGGAGTGAATAGGGATCTGTGCTTCTCACAACGAAGGGCTTTTTCTGGAGCTAAAATTTCTTTCCCATGGTTCCCAATGGTGTGTGTCCCAAGGACGAAGGGTGAGATGGCATTGTTTGTGGGTAGTAACGCGCGAACACCTTGTAGGCAGAGGAGAATTCCAACAGCCTTCGCATCAACCTATCCCTGTCCCCAGGAACTTGCCCGCCTCTCCTCATAGGACTTCCTGGCTCACTGTCTTTAGAGCTGGGGACTGTCTGGGCAGAAGCAGGTCTCCCCACCCAGGGCTCCCAGGGGCGTGTGGCTGTGGCTGTATCTCTCCTCACCTGCCATGACAGTGAGCGGCCGTCAGCACCACGTCCTCTCGGATCAGGAATCCACCACAATGTTGTGGTGGATAAGATTTCTCATAAATGTACTCCAGATAGGCCATGTAGGGTCGGGAGTGGGGCTTGGCCTCGTGTCCCCCGATGATCTCCCCTGAGGAATGTCAGCTGTGAGCGTGCACCCCCTTCAATGCCCCTGCTGACTTCACTAAAGGCTCAGGGCTGCTGTGTGACCTGCTGTTGGTAGGTTTCGGGGGGCTTCCTGTTCCCGTCCCCCAAAGGCAAGAGCAGCAGCTCAGCTCATGAGTCCATTCCCACACCAAACAACAAGCAGTGTGTCTGTCTCAGGAACAGGGGGATCCTGACAACTGTTCCCCTGAGTGGTTCCCACAGTTCCTGTTTCTGTGATGTCCAGCAGAACCTTTCTCATTGGAGAGCAAGGTTATGGGTTGAGTGGGATCAGTGTATTAACCACAGCAATCTACAGTGGGTGTTCTTTCAGTGGGGGTACATGTGGGAATGACCCCGGTGGGGCTGTAAAGGAGGGTTGGAGGTTCCAGTGCGGGTGAGAACCGGGAAGCTGAGAGGGTTGGGTCTGTCAGACAGAGGCTCCTCCTGAGAAAGAAGTGTCTGCTGAGTGCCTGGGAAAAAAAGAGGGACTGTGGGGCTTTGGGAGGGAGCAGGGCAGAGGCAAACCCTTGGAGACAGCAATGCCATGCACTGTGGGGTCAGCTCTGTCAGACCATTGCTGAAAAGGGATTCTTTTCCCTCACAGGGGAACAGGTGTCCTCTTCTTCAGTCTCCCCCACCCAGGACACCCAAGGTCTGTTCTAGAGATAGAAGTGGGATCAGGAAGGTTATACCTACTGTCTCTTCTCATATGAGCCTCCTATCATTTTTTTTGTGGGTTTCATCCCACATTAGGCTGAGAGGTTTGTTGTAGGCTGAGATGGGCGTTCAGAATGTCCAGCTGAAAGTGCCACAGGCTGGTGCAAAGGTACAAGACTACCACCAGTGCATGAGTCAAGTTCAAAGTGTCAGGCAGAGGGGGAGAGTCACTTACCTGCCTCTGCTCTGGGGGACAGTGCAAAGCTCAGCAGGACAAGGAACAGGAGCATCTTTCCAGGAAGGCACGGTAGGTAGCAGCTGCTGGGACTCCTCTGTGATCTCTGTTGGTTGTGAGAGAGGAAAGGCATGTAACTGAGCTCGGAGGGTCCCAGTTTCTTTCTGGTTTGTGGTGCTTTATACTAGAAGATATTCTCCGAAAGAACCCCTCCCCCACCTCCTGTGCCTCTGCTAATGACATTTTCTGGTTGCTGGGTGAGAATCATGCGGTCACTATTACTGGGGTCACAGACGATGACTCAGGGCACACCATTTGTTCCAACCCAGAAAAGAAACCCAGGTAAGTCTGAGGTGGGACTGTGGCATGTGTTATTGTTTAGTGTGGCCCTCCGAACAGAACCTTCACTCTTTCATCTTTTTTATTTTTTTTCTTTTTGGGTCACACTCGGAGATGCACAGGGGTTACTCCTGGCTCTGCACTCAGGAATTACTTCTGGCGGTGCTCGGGGGACCATATGAGATGCTGGGAATCGAACCCAAGTTGACCGCATGCAAGGCAAACGCTTTAACTGCTGTGCTATCGCTCCTGCCCTTCACTCTTTCATCTTTATGCTGCCAAGTGCATCAGGCAATATCTTTGGCAGATGTGTTTAGGCTCTTGCTGGTACTGATCAAACACACAGAAGACATGTTCTTTCCCTTAACAGCTGGTAGAAGGGGCAGAAACCTCAGTAACCAGAGTGCAGGATGAAGGGCCATGGGAGGGATGCAGCTGAAATGAGAGAGAGTGACTCCAGGGACTCAAGCTAGATAGCTACTCATCATCTACCATGACTTTCTTTCTCACAAGTTCTAACAATTTTTATTAAACTAACTGTGCTGAGAGAGACAGAAATAATCTCTCAGATCAATGTTTTTTTTAAAATTTTTATTAGTGAAACATCATGAGGTACAGTTGTAGAGTTACAAATTTTTGTGCTTGGATTTCAATTATACAATGTCAGATCAATGTTTTTTAATCCAAATTCCACATTGGACTTTTATTAGAAAATTAGCAGATGAGAAAAATTTGTAAAATTAGTAAAACCACTCTGGACCTGAAGTTGCAGTCTCTGACTTTATTTATTTATTTTTGATAGCTACAGAGTTTCTTTTATTTATTTTTTGGTTATATTTATTTATTGAATCACTGTGGGAAAAGTTACAAAGCTTTCAAGACTAAGTCTCAGTCATACAATGATCAAACCTTTTTCCCTTCACCAGTACTTATTTTTCACCACCAAGAACCCCAACATAACCTCCTCCTACCCCTCCCAATGCGTGTGAGGCAGATGATTTCTACTTAACTCTCTCTCTACTTTGATTACATTCATTATTTTGACAAAAGATGCACCATTATTGTTTAAATTTCCACCCAACAATCAGAACTGCTGAAAAGGCATTGTGAAATAATTTGTTTTCTATAGCTGGTTATGAGAACCATATGATGTTGCACGGCCACGATAGTCGCGATTTTGGATTTCTGATATTTTACTAGGTAAGTCTGGAGGAATTTCTGCCAAGAGCCAGATAATTATGAGATTGGTTTCTGTGCATCTGGTGTTATGGCTGTGCGGGAAAGCTGCTCCTTGGGGGCAACTTGTGACCTCAGTAGGGTGTGAAGGATGAGTCAGTTCATACCTGGCTTTCCAATAAGCTCTGAGGCAGCAGCTACCTTGCTGCCAGGGGGTTGGGGGTGGGGGAAGGGCGGAAAGGAGCAACACCCTTTCCCTCCCGGGGAGGCATGGCACTGTAGTTTTTTTTTTTTTTTAATTTTTATTAGTGAAACACCATGAGGTACAATTGTAGATTCACAAACTTTTGTGCTTGGGTTTCAATGTTTAATGCATAGTCCATTCACTTTTCTGCTGCCGGGCTCTGGATTAAGTCCTTTTGCCTCTGGAGCCATGGCCTTGCTGGGGAGCCACTCATGGGGGGCAACTCGTGAGCTTGGTAAGGGCGTGAAGCTGCAGTCTCTGACTTTAGCTGCAGTTTTTCCTTTTTTGTTGGTTGAGCTTTGAATCATCCAATCTACCTGGACCCAGACTGGGGAGGGTGTTTCCTAAAGAAAATTTTGATTCTTTTTTCATTTTTCATTTTTATTTATTTATTTTGTTTTTTGGGTCACACACAGCAGTGCACAGGGGTTACTGCTGGCTCTACACTCAGGAATTACTCCTGGCGGTGCTGGGGAACCATATGGGATGCTGGGAATCGAACCCGGGTAGGTTGTGTGCAAGGCAAACACCCTACGCACCAGTCCCTTATTTTTATTTTTTATTGAATCACCATGAGATACACAGTTACAAGGCTGTTCATGATCAGGTTTCAGTCATACTATATTTCAATCAATACCCATGCCTCCACCAGTGAACATTTCCCACCACCAATGAACCTTGTTTCCCTCCCCCACCTCACTCAGCCTTTCTCAATAACAGGGTCTCTCTCTCCTTCTTTCTCTCTCTCTCCCCCCCCCTCCCATTTTGGGCATTATCGTTTGCAATACAGGTACTGAGAGGTTATCATGTTTGTTCCTTTACCTATTTTCAGCACTCAGTTCTTATCCAGAGCTATCATTTACTACTCTCTTTGTCATAGTGGTCCCTTCTCTATCCCAACTGCCTTCTCCCTCAGCACTTGAGGCAGGCTTCCAACTGTAGACCAACACTACTGGCCCTTGTTTCTACTGTCCTTGGGTATTAGTCTCATATTATGTTTTTTTATACCACACAATGAGTGCAATCATTCTATGTCTGTCCCTCTCTTTCTGACTCATTTCACTCAACATGAAACTCTATGTTTATCCATTTATAAGTGAGGAAATTCTGATTCTTGAATTCCTGGCCCTTATGAGGAGAGGAAGTGAGTAGTGAGTGCCACCACCACCGAGGGGTCCCCTTTTGCATCCTCTATGCTTCGTTTATTAAGTATGCCTGACTGATTAGTGCTGGTGAGTCAAGTTTCTATTATTATTATTATTATTATTTCTTTCTTTTTGGGTCATACCCGGCGATGCACAAGGGTTACTCTTGGCTCCTGCTATCAGGAAATACTCCTGGTGGTGCTCAGGGAAACATATGGGATGCTGAGAATCAAACCCGGGTCGGCCTCATGCAAGGCAATTGCCCTACCTGCTAGCCCCAAGTTTCTATCTTTAGATGTACAGTACTTTACATTATTTCTCTGTGGAAAATAAAATATCACTAAACATAATTCTAGAACAACAGCTATTATGCGTGCAATTTCCTTATGAACTATATTTCTTTGTGAACTTGTTCAGTGAGTAGGATTTGCAACTGGTTGGTGCAAAACCTCTGTTCCTCCTGAAGCCCTGGGGCCACAGAGCATCTGTGATGGTACTGGATGGAAACTTCTAAGTCCAGCCCCTCTACAGAGAGGGACCTTCCACCTCAGAGACTGAATCCAAGGGGACAGCAGGAGGCTCAGCCAAGAGACTAGCTTTATCCAGAGGGACAAGCTGAGAGGGCAGGAGTGACAGGGCCTAGTGGATCTGAACAGCTGTGAGGCCGGGTGAGTTTCCTTTGTGTCAAATGACAGGAGAGGCATAGAGGTCCCCCTGAGCCGCAGGCCAGGGTCTATGCTTCCTTATTGTGGATCAGTCTGTCCTGGAAGAGGGATAAAGGAGACAGTAGCTATTGGGTAGGAGCTGGGGGACCTCTCTGGCCTCCTAAGAATAGAACTTTGCCTGTGATTGAGACAAAGTTTTGTCACTCATGAGCCATAGTTTCATGTCATTAAAGACATTTTTATGTGTTATTTATCTTTTAAAATTTTTAATTTTATTGAATCATCATGAGATACATTTACAGACTTACCGACTTTCATGATTGCGTTTCAGTCAAACAGTGTTCAAGTACCCATCCTTCCACCAGTGCCCATTCTCCACCCTCAATGTGCCCAGTGTCCCTCCCTCCCATCTACCCAGCTTCTGCCTCTGTGACAGGCACAATCCCTCTTACTCTCTCTGTCCTTTTGGATGTTATGGTTTTCAATACAGGTAACAAGAAGCCATCATGTTTGGTCCATAGTAAGGACATTTATTGAGCAGGGACACCTCACCCGGTGATGATGGACATAGTGGAGGCATCATCAGAAGCTGTGGTTACATCTTTCTCAGAGTGTTCTTTATCCAGGGCATGAAACTGGAGATTTTGGTGTAGGCCCGGGGTGAAGACCCATCACTCTTTCCATAGGAGACGATGCCCTGGGCCACATGCTTGCACACGAGGGGACCCCCAGAGTCTCCCTGTGGAAGTGAGGGAATGACTGAGCCTGTTTGCTCCCGCTCCAGGCCCCTCTCAGTGGAAGGAGCCTTATGAGCCCTGGGAGAGCAGAGGCAGGGCAAACTGGGGCCCAACTGCTGGTGGTTGGCTCTGGTCATTTCTGGATTTCTCACCGTAGGTAGTTGTTACCTGTCCCCAGGACATAGTTTGTGGCCTGTTTGTCCTGAGAAAGGGCTGTGGGTAACACTTAGAGGGTCCATCAGACACTGGTGGAACCAGCTCTGACTGTCCTTAATGGGTGATTCGGGACACCCCAGGCTGTATCCAGAGTCTGGGGTCCTCCCTGGGAGACTCTGAATATTTACCACAAGGCTGTGGAGGCTGGCAGAGACCCAGCTTCTCCCCAGTAGGTGCCCCCTCACTGGGGAACACCTCTGAGAGTGAGAGTCCCCACTGCCTGGTTTTCTGCACCTCCCAATCAGCCTAGCCCCAAGATCAAGCTCTGCATTCTCCAGTCTCACCTTAAATGTGGCCTTTTTTATCTTGGGATCCCCCACGCACAGCTGAGTGTCGGCGCTGTAATGATTTTTAAACTTGGTTTCACACTCCTCATCTGCCTGCACCTTCAGCTCCACCTCCTGCAGCTTCTCAGGAAACCTTCCCCAGGTGGCCATCTTCCCCCAGCCAGGGGCAATGCACACCTGGCCTGGCTGCAGCTTGTTCCTGGGCCCAGGCAGTGTGAGGGGCTTCACATCCTTAGTCATCTTGGCGTTTCTCTTCAGCTATGGGAAAGTGAGAGCGGGTCCTGCTCAGCCTGTGTCCCCTGGCCTGAACCCCCCCATGGGGTGCCTTGTCTTCCTTTCCCAAAGAGGCCTGGGGACAGGGAAGAAGAATGGGAGCAGGGAGGACGCAGCTCTGAGTGGACGCAGGTGAACAGAACACCTGCCTCCTCACCTTCAGCAACATGATGTCGTTAGAGTAGTTCTTAGTATTGTAGTTGGGGTGAGGGATGGCTTTTCTCACGGGGATCACCTGCTGACTCTCCTCCTTCTCTTTGATGTTGTGGGCGCCCAGGGTCACATTGATCATGCTGCAGAGAGAACCCAGAGGGAGGTGGAAGCTCAGGGAAGAACTCAGCTGCTGAAGGACAGGTGACAGGTAGGGTGCAGGTAAGGGAAAATCTAGGGACTTTGGCGGGCTGGGAAATGAATGGGGACCATGATTCTCACAGCTGAGGAAGGTGTTAGGAGCTAAAAATTCCTGATGACCCATGGTTCCCAGTAGGGAGTGCCCTGAGGAAGATAGGTGAAGTGACATTGTCTGAAGGTCGTTTGCGCGGTCACTGTGTAGGCAAAACAGGATTCAGTTTCTGCTATAACCTGTTATAGCAGTTTCCCTGTTCCCAGGAAACTGTCCCCCTTCCCTACTTTAGGACTCTCCTGGCTCACTGTCCCTGGATCTGGGGAGTGTCTGGGCAGAAGCAGAGGTCCCCATCCAGGGTCCCCTGGGGAGTGCAGATGTGGCTGTGTGTCTCCTCACCTGCCATAACAGTGAGCGGCCGTCAGCACCACGTTCTTTCGGATCAGGAAGCCTCCACACCGGTTTGGATTATAAGATTTCTCATCAAAGTACACCAGATAGGCCATGTAGGGTCTGGAGTGGGGCTTGGCCTCGTGTCCCCCGATGATCTCCCCTGAGGAATGTCAGCTGTGAGCGTGCAACCCTCAATGCCCCTGCTGACTTCACTGAAGGCTGAGGGCTGCTGTGTGACCTGCTGTTGGGGGTTTTGGGGTGGGGGCTTCACATTCCTTTCTCCCAAAAGGGAAGAGCAGCAGCTCAGTCAATGAGTCCATTTCCACACAGAAGGCAGAGGGAGCCTGTCTCTTCGGACCTGGGGCTCCTGACAATTGTTTCCCTGAGTAGTTCCCACAGTTCCCATTTCTGTGATTTCCAGAAGGAAACTTTTTCTAGTCAGAGAGTAAGATCAGAGATTGAGTTATGTCAGCACATTAACCAGGGCAACCCACAGTTTGTGCTCTGTCAGTGGGGCTGTGAGGAGAGTTGGAGGGGCCAATGCGGGTGGGAATTGGGAAGCTGAGAGGGTTGAGTCTCTCAGACAGTGACTGAGAAGGAAGGATCTGCTGATGGCTGCAAAGTGAGAGGGACTGAGGGGCCTTGAGAGGGAGCCAGGCAGAAGTCTATCTGTGAGGACAGCAATGCCACCCACTGTGCGACCCACTGTTGGCTGTGTGACCATTGCTGAAAGGGGGTCCCTTCTACCCTCACATGGGAGCAGGTGCCCCCTGCCCCCTGCGGGTAGTTAGCATTTCCTCTTCTCCATTCTCTTCACCTCCTAGGCACCTCAAGGTTGTAATGGTGCTGAGAGGGATGTGTCCACCAACTCAGATCAGACTCCCATCATTTTTATAACTTTTTATCCACCATCAGCTCTCGGGTCTAATGTGGGCTGGAGTAAGTGTTCAGGTTCCAGTAGACACTGGATAGGAAGGTTTAGAGGGCCTGTATCTAAACCATAGTCAGCAGGTGAAGCTTAGAATCTCGCTCAGGTAGGGGGTGTCACTCACCTGCCTCTGCCCTGGGGGACAGTGCAAAGTTCAGCAGGACAAGGAGCAGGAGCATCTTCCCAAGAAGGCCCAGTAGGTAGCAGCTGCTGGGGCTCCTCCGTGGTCCCTGTTGTCTGTGAGAAGAGGAAGGGCACGTAGCTGAACTTAGTCTGAATTCTTTTCTGGTTTGTGGTGCTTCATGGCTAGAAGATTTTCTCCGAAAGCTCTCCCACCCTCTGCATCTCTGCCGATGACGTTTTCTGGTTGCTGTGTGAGAATCATGCTGTCACTATCGCTGTGGTCACAGCTGATGACTCAGGGCAGACATTTGTTCCAACCCAGAACAGAAACCCAGGTAAGTCTGAGGTGGGACTGTGGCATGTGTTATTGTTTAGTGCAGCCCCAGAACAGAACCTTCACTCTTTCATCTTTATGCTGCCAAGTGCATCAAGCAGTATCTTTGGCAGATGTGTTTAGGCTCTTGCTGGTACTGATCAAACACACTGAAGACATGTTCTTTCCCTTGATAGCTGGTAGAAGAGGCAGAAACCTCAGTAACCAGAGTGCAAGATGGAAGGACTATGGAAGAGACACAACTGACAAGGAGAGTGACCCCATGCATTCAACCCGGACAGGAACTCATGCACTGTCATGACTTCCTTTCTCACAAATTCTAACAATTGTTATAAACTGAATGTGTTGAGAGAGACAGAACTCATCATTCATGTCAATGTTCTTATCAGAATTCCAGTGTAGACTTTTTTTGAAAATTAGTAAACCACTTTGAACTTAAAGTTGTACTCTTTGTCTGCAGATGTTGTTTCTTTTCCTTTGTTGGTTGAGCTTGGTACCATCAAAGCCACATGGACCAAGATTGAAGAGGTATTTTCTGAAGGAAATTCTGATTCTTAAACTCCTGAAACTTTTGAGGTAAGGAAGTATGAGTGACACCACCATCAAGGGTTGTTCTTCTCTCATCCTCTAGAATAAGCCACATTTCTGATTCAACCATCAGCAGATCGTAGGCTCCCATTTGTTAAACCTACTATGGTGATAATGATGTGAAGGAACATTGCTTCTAACTTGTTCAGGACCATGTTATTCTAAGAGCGACTAAGTATGTCTGACTGGTTAATTCTGGTGATTCAAGTTTCCACCCTCACACTGTGTACTTTACATTATTATTTTTATGAGGACAATAAAGTAAAACTACACATCATTCTTGTACAAAATTCATATTGGGTGAAATTTATTTATCAATTATCTACCTTTTCGAACTTACTCAGTAAGCTGACATTTAAAAAAGAAAATTACCTTTCTGATTACCTTGTTGAGAAATGTTCACTCAAATTTTAGGAGAGTTGAAAGCAAAAATGTGACTCATTTGCCCTTTCTCACAGATGCTTTCCATAATAGATATGTTTTCAATTCCTGGGGTCATATTATATGGGCAATATTATTTTTTAAAATCCTTAACCCTGTCTTTAGCATTTCCCCTATGGTCTTAAAAGCATGAGTCTAGGAACTCTCCTAAAGGGAGTGCTGGAGTTAGGTTGGTAAGTTTGTGATTCAAAGAAGTGTGAGCAGGTGGGTGGTGGAATGAAAAGATGGCAGTGTTTCTTTGATAAGACCCCTAGGAATGTTTTCTAAGATGGATTTTTTTTTTGCAAGAGCCTCATCTCACCATAGTTGCTTTTTACACTTTTGTTATGCGTATATTTATAAGGTCTTTTAAGTATTATTACTGTTTATTGAAAGGGTTGCATTGGTATTTGCATCAAGCTGATTTTTGTTTTCTACAAACACACTATCTCACAGCGGGTAGGGCGTTCGCCTTACACGCGGCCAACATGGCCGACCCGAGTTCGATTCCTCCGCCCCTCTCGGAGAGCCCGGCAAGCTACCGAGAGTATTCGATATGCCAGACACAGTAACAACAAAGTCTCCAATGGAGACGTTACTGGGCCTGCTCGAGCAAATTGACGATCAATGGGAGGGCCTTTACCTTTACCTTACCTTTACAAACACACTATCATAGATCCTTGCTTCCGGTGGAAGTTAGTTGACTTGTGTGCATCATAACATACTGTGAATGTATTATTTTGTTACTAATAAACATTTTCAAAGAGAGATACTTGATATAGGAAATAATTTGTAATATATATATATAACCAATTTATCTATTTCAAAGTTAAAAAAGTGGTGACTTATCTCTAATGTATTGGAAGTTTTATTAAATAAAGTGATTAAAATAATCTTTGAAATAAAAAATCTTAGTTAATACCACTTTAGTTTGTCCCCTAGGCATCAAAATTTTATGCAAATTATTCCTAAACTATTGTGAAAGTTAAAAATAATCTAAAAAAGACAAAACAATTAAAATTATCTGATTTTAATTGCTCATTGATAATAAACCTTTGTTCCCTAAGGTATGATCTAACATGTTTTACTCTCATTAAATCTTATTGATAGAGACGAATAACCAAAGAAATTCTGAGAGAAAGAACCATAAGGATTCCCCTTCCAATTTCAAATGATATTACAGAACAGTTGTAATTAAAACATTGAAAAAACAGGTTCACACACTAATGGAATATAGTATAGTAGAGAGACCAGAAATCACCTCACACAAATAAGGGAATCTAATTTACAATAATGGAGACCAAACCATACAATGAAGAAAACCTCTTCAATAACTGTCGCTGGGAAAGCTGAACATGCAAAAGTTCAACTCAATCACTATTTAACTTTAATTACAAACATTATGTCAAATTTGATTAAACAGTTGGATGTCAGTATCAAAACCATAAAACACAAAACAGGTGATGCACACTTGGCTGTAAGCAGGAGACATGGATTTGCAAATTGAACTCCAATGACAAGGGAAATAAAAGTAATAGTGAACAAACAGAATCACATTAAAATTTTTTATGCAACAAGGAAATAGCACAGACATTAAGATGCGACCCAGCAGCTGAGAGGAGACATTTGCATTTTGTACTTCTGACAAGGGGTTTCCATCCAAAACATGTAACGAGGCCATACTTCTCAAGAATAACAAAAAACCACAAATAAGCCAATCAAAGAAAGGGCAAACGGCAGGCAGAGGACACTTGAGTGAAGACTCAGAGATGGTCCACAGATGTGCAGGCAAATGCTCACTGTCACTTTATGAACAGGGAGATGCAAATCAAACCCATACTGAGAGATCACCAAACACACCAGAGAAAAGGCTATTTCCAAAAAAAGGTGGGTGAGGATGTGGAGAAAAGGGAAGAATGGGACAATTTTGATGTGAAGGTAAGTTAACACAGGGAATAATTAAAAGATAGAAATTTAATATGATCCAGAAATACTACACCTATGCTTATGATTTTAAAGGAGTATGAAAACACTTCCTGCAAAGAAAGTGTTAGCACTGTTCACAGAGCACTATCTATGCCCAATAGCTTACATATTGGGCCTGGGTAAAGAAGCTGTAATATAGATATATAAATATATATTTATTTGTATATATACACATACATATGTTTGCACATATACATGTATTCATACATATGCATATATATATTCAATGGTCTATGAATCTGCCTTTAAATAGTGATTTTGTATTCTTTGGAACGAAACGATTGGGCTGCAGAGTCTAATGCCAAGTGAATTAAGGCTGAAAGAAGAAAACAAATACTGGTTATGTTAATCATATCTGAGAAATAAAGGGAGCAAGCAAGGGAACAGACAAAATCTATATAAACCATCCCCTGGGTTTGGTCTTTAGAACTGAGGTAGCCAGAGGGGAAGGGTATGAACTAGCGCAATGGGTGGAAGGGATCTAGTAGATAGTTCTTTTTTTTTTTTATGCTTTTTGAGTCACACCCGGCATTGCACAAGGGTTACTCCTGTCTCATGCACTCAGGAATTATTCCTGGTGGTGCTCGGAGGACCTTGGGCTTTACCTGAGGACTGTATGGGAACCCCTTAAAAGGAGGGGAATCAGGAGTCCTCACAGATAGAGCAACCTGGTGCCCTGTGTGGAGCAGGATGAATGAGTGAGCATGAAGAAATTGCCCTGTGGAGTGTCAGAGCCAGTAAAGGCAGGAGGAGGCCACATAGGCCAGAAGGTGGTACTGGCCAGACTTGCTGTTTGAGCCTCTGTGGGGGTGAATGAAATTAGGAAACTTTTTAGGCCAAGAGTCAGTATTCGTGTTGTGTAAGCATTGGGAACTCATAGTCCTGGTGGAATCTGGGCAAATTTCCTGAGCTGCTGGTACAACTCGCTTTATGAGGGCCAGGGTCCTTGTTGATGGGATTACACTGAAGCCTTTGGAGGTGATAGAGTGCAGCCATGTTGCTAACTTGACTCTGACATCTTTGTACTGTACTCACCATCCTTCCGAAGGGTTGAGACTGTTTCATACTAATATTTCAACCCATTGGCTTCACATTCACAAATAGCCTGTATCTGACAGTATAGTTGGAAAGAAAATCTGTTACAATAGCAAGTAAAATGAAAATATTTGGGGGCTGGAGCGATAGCCGTCGCCACACTCCAGGACGCTTTCCGGACCCGCGCGGCCGCAAGCGCGACACATCATAAGACACTAAATACCCGTCTTCTGGAATTGTCGTACCATATTTGATAGGGTTCAAATATGGTAACACCTACAAGGGTGATTAGAGGTCACCCCAAAAGCCTCTATACCTCTCGGAAAGACTGGCAAGCTACCGAGAGTATTCCGCCCGCACGGAAGAGCCTGGCAAGCTATCCGCTGTGTATTCGATATGCCAAAACCAGTAACTACAACTGGTCTCACTCACCTGACCCTGAAGGCTTCACCGACATGGCAGCACTGAGAAGGATGAGAAAGGAGAGGCCGACAAAATCTCAAGGCCGACCTAGGCTGCCACAACGAAGGAAGACAAAAATGATCGTCTGTACTTTCAATGCACGTACGCTAGCATCAGATGCATCCATCGAGGACCTGATGGTACAAGCGCGAATGATCAAGTACGACATCATTGGTCTGACCGAGACAAGAAGACACGAATCTCACCATGCCGTTTTCGACACTGGAGAAGAATTGTTCCTCGGAACATGCGATAAAAGAGGTGTTGGAGGCGTCGGTGTCCTTGTCAACACAAACTTGGCCAAGAGCATTGATTCATTTGAATGCCTAACAACCCGAATCGGACGTTTACATTTGAATAGATGTGGCTCACTGCCTGCAGTTTCTATCTTCGTTGTCTACGCACCAACATCTCATTATGATGAAAGAGAAATCGAGAAGTTCTACATGGAGCTAGAGAAGTTCTATAAAGAAGACCACACCTTCTACAAGATCATTGTGGGTGATTTTAATGCCAAGATAGGACCGAGAAGATCAGCTGAAGAACTTCACATCGGGACCCATGGCCTAGAATGGAACGAACAGGGTGAGAGACTGTCTGAGTTCATCATGTCGACCAAGACCATTCATGGTAACTCACAGTTCCAGAAGGCAGAATCTAAACGATGGACATGGGAGTCTCCCGGTGGACGATTCCACAACGAAATAGACCACATCATATTCAATCGACGGTTTTGCCTGACTGATGTCGCTGTTGTCCCAAAATTTCGAACGGGATCGGACCACCGTCTCCTTCGTGCAAAATTCTACTTCACAGAGCGGGGAGAAAGGGCTGCAAAGTTCAAAAAGAGAACTCCCAGAACGACCACCAACTGGGAACTCTTTGGTACTATTGCGGCAACATGGGAAGATGCCATTGTTGACAACATTGACGAGGAATACGATCGACTGGTTCAGCACCTCCATGAATGTGCGAGGAACGCCAAGAGAGAGATAGCCACAAAAAGTCGCCTATCTTCGAAAACTCTTGAGCTAATTCGCCAGCGTGGTTTGGCGCATGCCTCAGGCAACCACAAGCTAACGTCCGAGCTTGCAAAGCAGTGCAGAGATGCGATCAAGGAAGACCTCAAAGAGAGAAGAGCAGAAGTACTGGTAGATGCGGCAGAAGCCGGGAAAAGTATTCGTAACGCCCGCCTGTCCTTCGCCAACTATAAGACCAAGATGACTGCCCTCCGACGTCCTGATGGATCCATCACATCCTCCAGAACGGCAATGGAGAAGATTATCCATGACTTCTACTCAAATCTCTTCGATAGCCATGTCCACTTGCCGACATACCAAATTCCACAGGATGGGTATGTCGTTCCCAACGTTCTCCCTTCCGAAATCCGACACGCCATTTCGTTGGTAAAGAAGCAAACAGCACCCGGCCCAGACAAGGTCAGACCTGAACACCTGAAGAACCTGCCGTCAGTACTCATCAATACACTGGCTCGGCTCTTCACTCGCTACCTGTCTGAATGCAAGGTTCCATCTCAATGGAAAACCAGCAGGACCGTACTACTGTTCAAGAAGGGAGACATCCATGACATTGGCAACTATCGCCCAATCTGCCTATTGTCTGTCATCTACAAGTTGTTCACTCGAGTCATCCTGAATAGGATTGGCAGAACACTAGATGAAGGACAACCATGTGAGCAAGCAGGGTTCCGCAAAGGATTCAGCACCATCGACCATATCCACACGATAACCAAACTCATTGAGGTTTCTCGGGAGTTCAAGATGCCGCTCTGCTTAACGTTCATTGATCTAAAGAAGGCCTTTGATTCTGTTGAGACGGAAGCGGTCATTGAAGCCCTAGCCAATCAGGGCATTCAAGCCCAATACATCAGGATCCTCCGTGAGCTGTATTGCGGATTCACTACCAGGATCTCACCATTCTACAAAGAAGTGATCGTTGATGTCAAGAGAGGGGTGCGGCAGGGTGATACCATTTCACCAAAACTCTTCAGTGCCACCCTCGAAAACATCATGCGACGACTGGAATGGGAAGGAATGGGAGTGAAGATAGATGGTCGGCAACTACACCACCTCCGCTTTGCTGATGACATTGTTTTTAATAACACCAAACATCAGCCAAGCGGCACAAATGCTGGCCGACTTTGACCGTGAGTGTGGAAAGGTAGGACTACAGCTGAATCTTACGAAGACAATGTTTATGAGAAACAGCCTTGTTCCTGACGCCCCATTCGCTCTCAATGGAACGACCATCTCCGAATGCAACAGCTATGTCTACCTAGGTCGAGAGGTCAACATGACAAATGACCTGGCACCCGAGCTGCACAGGAGGAAGAGAGCGGCTTGGAACGCCTTCAAGAACGTCGAAGAAATAGCTAAGAGGACGAAGAACCTCCGGCTCCGGGCACATCTCTTTGATTCCACTGTTCTTCCTGCATTAACATATGCCTCAGAGACCTGGGCCCTACGCAAACAAGATGAGAACGCCATTCAGGTCTCCCAAAGAAGAATAGAAAGAGCTATGCTTGGAATATCACGTTTCACTCAAATGAGAGAACGAATCCGGAGTTCTGACATCCGTCGACGATCAAGGATCAGGGACGCTGTCTCATATGCCAAGGTATCGAAAATCAGATGGGCTGGTCACGTAATGAGATTTAAAGACGACCGTTGGACTAGAGCTGTTACTGATTGGATTCCACGGGATGTCAAGAGACCGCGTGGCCGCCCACCTACCAGATGGTCAGACTTCTTTGTCAAGGTCATGAACGATCGGTTTGAGGCCCTCCATGTTCCCGGAGCGAAGAGATGCCATTGGGCTACACTAGCACGCGACAGGGACAAATGGAGACGTTACTGGCGCCCGCTCGAGCAAATCGACGACTAACGGGAAGTTAAGTGATTAAGTGTGAAGTGGAGCGATAGCACAGCAGGTAGGGCATTTGCCTTGCATGCGGCCAACCCGAGTTCGATTCTCAGCATCCCATATGGTCCCCCAAGCACCACCAGGAGTAATTCCTGAGTGCATGAGCCAGGAGTAACCCCTGTGCATTGCCAAGTGTGACCCAAAAAGCCAAAAAAAAAAGACAATATTTGGGTAAACTGAACTGGAATTGTGAACAAGCTATTGAAGGAAAAACTTTAAGATCCCAAAAAAACATAGGAATAGACGTGGAGAGAAAAGATGTTTTATTTATTGGAAGATAGATTGACATCTCCCCACCCACTGTGCCCCTGCCAGTGTACTCAATGTCTCCAAGCTGGTACATCAGTTCTATGTGATTTCAGTGTAAATAACACCACTTTCCCCGATAAGCACATAGTTGCAGACAGTTTTACAGCAACGTGAAAACAAGCATGAAGGGGCAGCTGGCAGGAATGACACAGGAGCTGATATATGGTCGGGGTGACTCCAGCTTCCTGAGCACGAGAGGGTGAGGGTGGCGGGCCTGTGTGAGATCACTTGGCCGTGTGCCCTGAGCCTTGCAGAGCAGGCTATGGAGTGTGCTCAGCGTGCAGATAGCAGGGAAGGGTGTTTGAGCGCCTCCATGTCTCAAGGGAGCCTGAGGACCTCGCTAGACTAGTTTTTCACAGCGCATGTTCAGGAAAAGCAGTAACCCATCTGCACAGGCTCAGTGGTGCTTTCGTTGAAGCATGTTTTGCTCTTTGGACTCCTTCCTCCTTTCCCATTGCCGATGTTGGACTCCCATGGCATGCTCACATCTAGTCTTGGTGCTCTCTGGGGGTTGCTGCCCTTTGTTGGGGGTCTGCCTGCTGGGGTGCAGTGGTGCTCACAGGCGCTGACCCAGGTTTGTAGCTCCTGGTCATGATGCGCACAGTGCCTGGAGCAGGGACACACTGGGGAGTGGACCGGCTCAGTCATGGTGCTCACATAGAGACAGTGCTGTGTCCAGGACAGTCTGTGTTGGGGACTCCAGAGCACAGCTGTTCAGCACCTGGTGAGCATGTGTGAGACGGAGATTCAACTCAGCACCTTTGGCTAAATTGCTGAGCACTTTCTTCCTCAGCCCCTGGTGTCTCACTTAAAACTTTTACTTTCCTGTTTATTTTTTCTTTCAGTGTTATCTGCCCCCCCCCCCCCCCCCCCCGCCCAATCCCCTTTTTTTCCAGTCAAGCGTCAGGTCTAGGTACATCCTACATACAGGTGTGTGTTTCATCTGAGTTAGAAGTGGTGGGACCTCCTTGCCTTCCTTGTAGTAATCTTAGGGTTTGTAGCTGGTGGGGGAGCACACAATCCCTGTCCCCCTTTGCATGGCTGGGGTCACAGAGCATCTGTGCTGGTGCTGGATGGAGACTCCTGAGTCTAGCCCCACTGCTGAGAGGGACCTTCCACCTCAGGCACTGAGCCTGATGGGCCAGCAGGGGACTCAGCCTAGACTCAGGTTAGCAGTGACCAGAAGGATAGGCACAAGGGATAGGAGTGTCGGGCCCAGGGCACATGAGCGTCTGCAGGACCGTGGTAGAGCAACTTCTCAATGGGGAGACCCTATTGGGCTACATAGAGCTCTGAGGCCTGAGAGACAGGAGAGGGACTGAGGGGTGTAGGGGGGCAGGATGGGGAAGCAGCCAGGAGACTGGAGGCTGAGTGGTGCCTGAGCTCAGAGGGGCAGGGAAGGGCCTGGGAGTAGCTCAGCTCTCAGAGGTGGGAATAGGGGTTCCCCATGGGCCTACTCCCTACCTTATCACATCCCAGAAGCCCCCAAGGCTGTGAATTATTTGGGTTGGAATGGGAGGATGATCTGCTCTGAGTATAAGGGGATTTTATATCCGATTTCATTCCAGTCTTGTCTGCTTTGGGTCCAGGACCATGGGGTGAGCTTCTTCTTTGCTAGAAAAGGGGAGGGTGAGGGTCCCTTGAACCCAGGCTAGAGTCCATTCTTCCTCAGGGATAATTTTGTCCCCAGCAGAGGGACAGAGGAGACAGGTGGGTGGACAGGAGCTGGGGCACCCCTCTGACCTGTGTACAGAGCTGTACCTGTGAATAGAGCTGCACCTGTGAATGAGGCTCACACATGAGCCCCAGATTCATTCTATAACGATGTTATTGAATTGAGGTCCCCTTCCCAGGTGATGTTGGACCTCAGGGGAGGCCTTGAATTCTCTGGTTACATCTTTCTCAGGGTGTCCTTTATCCAGGGCATGAAACTGGAGATTCTAGTGCAGACCTGCGGTGGTAATCCATTTCTCTTACCATAGGAGATGATGCCCTGGGCCACGTTGTCACATACGAGGGGACCCCCGGAGTCTCCCTGTGGATGAGAGGGGAGGACTGGGCTCATTTCCTCCTATACCAGGCATCTCTCAGAGAAGGGAGCCCTAAGATCCCCCAACATGGTCAGAATCAGGACAAACCTTGTCCCAGCTCCCAGGGGCTGACCCTGAACATAGTTGGAGTCTCCTTCATGAGGGGGTTGCTCCCTGTCCCCAGCTTGGGACTTTGTCAACATAGTGAAGGGGATGTGACCCATGTCCTGTTGACCCTGGGAATGGGCAATGGTTGTTTCTCATTGGAGGAACCAGACACTAATGCAGTGAGGCCAGATCTTACGTCCATGGAGTCTTACCAGGTGACTAGGGACACCCCACTCAGGGATTGAAGTAGGGGATAAGCCCTGGAAGAGCCCGTGTGCTGTTGCCACAGGCCTTGGAGGCTGGCTGAGGTTCAGCTCCTCCCCACCAGCTTTTCCCATCTCCCCTCAGAGAGATAAAACTGAGATGGGCCGGTGAGGGTGTCTCCACTGCTGGGGAGCTTTCTGCTCCTCCCCAGTTCTCCCTGTCCCCAAGGATCTTGGGAAGTAACCCATTCTCACCTGAATGGTACCCTTTCTTTGCTTGGGGTCTCCTACACACAGCTGACTGGTTCCATCATACTTTTTATAACGACCACGACCTTTGCACTTGGCATCCTCTTGAACAGTTATCTCCACCTCCTGCAATGTGTCTGATAAATGTGCCTTACGATTAACCTGTCCCCAGCCAGCCACACTGCACACTTGTCCGTGTCTCAGCTGGGTTTGGGAGTCTGGCAGGCTGAGGAGTCCCACTTCTTTAGTCAGCCTGGCATTTCTTTGTAGCTACAGGGAGAGGAGAGAGAATCTAACTCAGTTCTTGAAACCTGGGCCAGACCCCCTCCCACATCCCACTGCACACCCCCACCACACACACACACACACAATACACACACACACACACTCCCATAGGCTGCCCATCTTACACTCAGGTACTCAGTGAGAGGCAGGTGCTGGGTGGGAGAAGGTGTCAGCGGGAAGGAGACAGGTAGAGCCAGATGGCCCAACATCAGGGCTTCCATACCTTCAGCAACATGATGTCGTTGAAGCGTTTATCATAATTAAAGTAGGGATGGACAATGACTTTCTGTGCACAGATCTCCTGCCAGCTCCTCTCCCACTTTTGGATGTTGTGGGCACCCAGGGTCACATTGATAGAGCTATATGCAAGAAATAGGGGAAGACAGATCAAAGAAGACAGTGCAACTCCTCTGAACGTCAAGGGGCATGTGGGCTCCAGCTGAAGGCCTAAGGGACTCCAGGGCACCACGGCTGAGTCAGAACCTTCCTTTCTCACAGCTGAGGGAGTTCTCTGCAATTAATGGTTCCTGCACTGGTAGTTTCCTGGGGTGAGTGGTACTATTTGCTTCCAGTTGCTAATGTATAGGCCCTGAAGAATCCCTGCAGTTTCTCCCATCAGCCTGTTTCAATCAGGACTCTCCTGACTCACTGTTCCTGAGCTGGGGAGTATCTGGGAAGATGCAGGGGTCACCACCCACGCTCCTGGGAGAATGTAGCTGGGTCTCTTCTCACCTGCCATGACAGTGAGCAGCTGTCAGGACCACGTCCTTTCGGATCAGGAACCCACCACACTGAATTGTTTTGTGGGTGTTCTTATCGTAGATCTTCAGATATGCCATGTAGGGTCGAGAGTGGGGCCTGGCCTCATGACCCCCGATGATCTCCCCTGAGGAAGTGTCAGTTTGGTGTGCGAACCCTCTCAGTGTCCCTACTGACTTCTGCTGACTTTTAGTTATTGAGACACCTAATTCTGTTATGTCCAGCAGGCCATCTGACTAGAGGGAGGCCAAGATCAGGGGATGGGTGTGATCCAGCCTGTTCCCAAAGTGACCACAGTGGGTGCTCTCTGAGTGGGGGGATCCCTATAGGAATGACCCTAATGGGCCTGTGAGGGTTTCAGAAGCCAGTGAGGATGGACTTCAGGAAGTAGCAAGGGTTGGGGCAGTCAAATTGGCTCACCCTTGACAAAGGGTGCGGCTCAGTGCTTGGAAGGAGAGCAGAGTTGGGGAGAGGGACTGAGGGGCCTTTAAACAGAGCCAGACAGAAGCAGATCTCTGGGGGCAGCAATGCCCCCAACTCAGTCTGGTCTTCCCTAAGTATTGCTGAAAGGGGGTTCCTTCTCCCCGCCCCATGGGAGTAGGTGCCCTCCCCTGCAGGATTCAGCATTTTCTCTCTTCCATTCCCCCCACCTCCTAGGCACCCAGAAGTCTGTTCCAGAGGCAGACGTGGTGCTAGAGAGGCTAGTGCCCACTATTTCTTGCAGTTATTATCCAGCATCTAGTTTGGAAATCTGATGTGGGCTGAGATGTGGGTTCAGAATGTTCCAGTAGACAGTGAATAGGTGGGTACAGAAGGGGTGGGAGAACTCACAGTGAGTGAGTCAGGCTCAGATGGAGGTGGTAGGGGAGGAGGTCACTCACCTGCCTCTGTCCTGGGGGACAGTGCAATGCTCAGCAGGAAAAGGAGTAGGAGCATCTTCCCAGAAAGGAGCTTTGGTAGGTGCTGCTGGGGCTCCTCTGTGTTCTATTTAGCACCAGGGAGAGGATGAATGTGTAGTTGAGCTCAGAGACCATGTGACTTCCTGGCTAGTGGTGCTTTTGCCACTAGAAACCTTTTTATGAAGATTCGCAACCCCTACCCTTTTCCTGATGCTATTTTCTAGGTGGTGAGAATCACGAAGTGAAGATATCCGAGGCCACAGTGTATGACTCAGATCAGGCCACCTGTTTCAAGCCAGAACAGAACACTCCCCAAGTGTAAGTGGGGAGTGTAGCTTGCAACTTTGATAAGCAGCAGTATTGCATCTCCAGAAGCATGAGCCTACAGTGATGGAACCTTCACACCTTCAACCTCACGCTCTATGTCCATCAGGGCAACGAGTTTGGCAGATGTGAGCTTAGGCCCTTGTTTGCGCTATGCCCAACCTCACTGAAGATGTCTCCTTCCCTTTGAAAGCTGATGGTGTAGTGGGCAGAGCAGAAACCTTAGTGCAGAATGGAATGACCATGATGAGCAAGCACTGTAGCACTGTAGCACTGTCCCCCCGCCCCTCCCCCCCCAGTTGTTCATCGATTTTCTCGAGCAGGCCCAGTAACGTCTCCATTTTGAGGCTTGTTGTTACTGTGTTTGGCATATTGCATACATCATGGGTAGCTTGCCAGGCTTTGCTGTGCGGGTGAGATACTCTTGGTAGCTTGCTGGGATCCCTGAGAGGGGCGGAGGAATTGAACCTGGCTTGGCCGGGCCGGCCACATGCAAGGCAAATGCCCTACCACTGTGTTATGGCTCCAGCAGCAGACATAAATGAGTATGACCTCATGGACTCAACCCAGATCAGACAGTCACTCAGTCACCATTATGACTTCGTTTTTTGAGGATTTTAACTAATTCTTTTAAAGTATAAATGCTGAGAGTGACAGAAATAATCTGTCAATGTTTCCATAAGAAGACCTAAAATTGACATTTACTGGTAAATTATTGAATCAATTTGATCCAAAAGTTTCATTCATTGACTTCATTGACTTTAGGCTAGGTCTATCTTCCATTGCTGACAAGGATTGCAGCTAATCCATATGAAATAAGATTGTGGAGATTCCCAATATTCATAGACTCATATAATTATAGCTTCATAAGTATCTAGTGCAGGTGAGGTGAGGAAACATGCTGGGCTGCCACCAAACACCAAGGACTGTCCACTGTCCACTCTGTCTTTAAGAGTATAAAATGTTTCTTTTTAAAAAAAATTTCTTATTAGTGAAACACCATGAGGTACAGTTATAAACTTACAAACATTTGTGCTTGTGTTTCAGTCATACAATGATCGAGTACCCATCCCTCTACCAGTGCCCATTCTCTACCACTAATGATCCCAGTATACCTCCCACCCTCCTCATCCTCCCCCAACCCCACCCTGCCTCTGTGGCAGGGCACTCCCTTTTGCTCTCTCTCTCTCTCTCTCTCTCTCTCTCTCTCTCTCTCTCTCCTTTTGAGTGTTGTGGTTTGCAATAGAGGTAATGGTGGCCATCGTGTTCAGTCTATAGTCCACTTTCAGCATGCATCTCCCATCCTGAGCGGATCCTCCAAACACCCTTTACTTGGTGTTCCCTTTTCTATCTGAGCTGCCTTTCTCCCCAGTATGTGTGGCTGGCTTCCAAGCTGTGGAGCAAATCTCCTGGTACTCATCTCAACTATTCTTGGGTGTTAGTCTCCCATTCTGTTACTTTATATTCCACAGATGAGTGCAATCTTTCTATGTCTGTCCCTCTCTTTCTGACTCATTTCACTTAGCATGATACTTTACATATTGATCTACTTGTATGAAAATTTCATGACTTCATCTTTTCTAACAGCTGCATAATATTCCATTGTGTAACTGTACCAACGTTTCTTTAACCAGTCATCTGTTCTCAGGCACTCGGGTTTTTTTTCCAGATTCTGGCTTTTGTAAACAGTGCTGAAATGAACATACAAGTGCAGATATCATTTTGATTATACTTTTTTGCATCTTCGGGACATGTTCCCAGGAGTGGTACTGCTGGGTCAAATGGGAGCTCAGTTGCTAATTTATTTCTTTATTTAATTAAAAATTTTATTAGTGAAACACCATGAGGTACAGTTGTAGACTTACAAAAATTTGTGCTTAGGTTTCAGTTATACAATGACCAAGTACCCATCCTTCCACCAGTGCCCATTTTCCACCACCACGGGTCCCAGTATCCCTCCCCCCCATCCCCCATCCCCCCATCCCACCCTGTCTCTGTGGCAGGGCATTCCCTTCTGTTCTCTCTCTCTTTTTGGGTGTTGTGGTTTGCAAAAGAGGCATTGAGTGGCAATTATGTTCGGTCTATAGTCTACTTTCAGCATGCTTCTCCCATCCTGGGAGGATCCTTCCAACACCTTTTATTTAGTGCTCCCTTCTCTATCTGAGCTCCCTTTTCTGCTAGCATGTGTGGCTGGCTTTCAAGCCATGGAGCAAAATTCCTGGTACTAATCTCAGCCACTCTTGGGTGTTAGTCTCCTATTTTGTTACTTTATGTTTCCCAGATGAATGCAATCTTTCTATGTCTAACCCTCTCTTTCTGACTCATTTCTCTTAACATGATACTTTCCATGTAGTACCACTTGTATGTAAATTTTATGAATTCATCTTTTCTAACAGCTACATAGTACTTCATTGTGTAAATGTACCAAAGTTTCTTTAACCAGTCATCTGTTCTCGGGCACTCATAAGTTGCTAATTTTTTAAGAAGCATCCATACTGTTTTCCATAAGGGCTGAACCAGTCAGCTTTCCCACCAGCAGTGAAGGATGGTATATACCATGTTTCTTATTCAGCTGGCCTGATTCATGGTCAGCTTGCATTTTGTTGTCGTTGTTGTTGGGCCAGGACCAGTGGTGATTAAGGCTTACTCTTAGCTCTGTGCCAAGGGATCACTTCCTGGTGGTACTCAAGGGGCAATAGGTAGTGCAAAGGTGGAACCAGGTTGGCCCTATGGAGGTCAAGTGCATTCCCTGCTGTACCATCTTTCTGGCCTGGCTCATATTTATTAAACCCAATGTGCTATTATAGACGTAAATGAACAACTGCTTCTAAGTAGTTCAAACCCCATATTGTTCTAAGAACTAAGTATACTTGGCTGGTTAATGTTTATATCTTTACACTCACAATAATTTATTTCTAGGAGGACTACCATGTTCTAGATACAGAATTCCAGTACAAATGTCCTTATGAGAAAAAACATATTTATCAAAATATCTACCTATTTGAACTTACCCAGTAACAGGTATTTAAAAAGATAAAAACTCTTTTCTTATTGTCTTTGGGCTGGAGCGATAGCACAGCTGGTAGGGCGTTTGCCTTGCAAGCATCCAACATGGCCGACTCGAGTTCGATTCTTCTGCCCCTCTCGGAGAGCCTGGCAAGCTACTGAGAGTATCTCACCCGCACAGCAAAGCCTGGCAAGCTACCCGTGACGTATTCGATATGCTAAAAACAGTAACAACAAGTTCTCACAATTTGTTGTGAGACATTACTGGTGCCCGCTCAAACAAATAGATGAACCACGGGAGGACAGTGACAGTGACAGGGTCTGGAGAAATCTCTACAGTGAGCTGCTTGGTTTGGAGATTCTTTTTTTTTGAGGCTTTCATTATACTGGGGATATTGGTGGTGGGAAGGTTTGGAGACTCTTTTGTGTGTCTCTGGATCATGGCTGTTAAGGAGCTTAAGTAGCAGCTGAAGGCAGTTTGTGGGTGTGACATCCAGGGTCCCATGGGGACAGCAGAGGGGAGGCGGGGGTGGGGTGGGTGGGTGGGATGAGAAGGATTGGCCCATCCCCTGGCTCTTGAAACCTGGAGTTTGTCGTCACTGAACCCATGTACTTGCACTTCTCATTGGGTTCTGGAAGTTGGCGACCACTGGGGTTTTTAGCAGACTGGTGGAAGGACAATGGCTTTCCCGTCTGAGGCACCTGGGTGAAGTCTGCCTGACTTGAAGTCCGAAGGCATCTCTGCAGTGAGCTCTGTTCAGTTCAGAGATTTTTTTGTGCGTCTCTGGATCATGTCCATTAAGGAGCTTAAGTAGCAGCTGGCCGCAGTTTGTGGGCGTGACCTCCAGGGTCCCATTAGGACAGGGGATGAGAGGGACCGCCCTATCCCCTATCCCTTGAGACCTGGAGTTTGTTGTCACTGAACCTGTGCACCTGCACTTCTCATTGGGTTCTGGAAGTTGGCAGCCATCGGGGTTTTTAGGGGACAGGTGGATGGTGACGCCTGGCTCCATCTGAGGCACCCTGGTGACGTTGACCTGGCTTAAAGTCCAGAGGCATCTCTGCAGTGAGCTGTTCAGTTTGGAGATTCTTTTGTGTGTCTCTGGATCATGGCCCTTGTCTCCATCTTTTCCAGAAAAATAAACTATTGGCGTATGCCCTGCAGGGAGTACCCACTCACCCATAGCGTGCTGCGCTGCTGGCACTAACTGTGGCTTTTGATCTCTTTCGAGATGTATGGGTCTCTAAAATAAGGCCAATAAATGAGCTTGTATAGCTGAGCCAGAGATGGTTTGTGGGTGTGGCTCCCACATACCTAATTTTGGCTGTTTAATTTCTTGGTAAACATGGCCCCAAGTTGTTGGGGTCTGGCCAAAGGCACAGCGGCAATTTTGGAGTATCAGGAAGCCTGAAGGCACCATCAGGCTGCTGATGCACTTGCCCTGCAGGTACAGGCTGACCTGCTGGCAGCATCATGTCCCCCCTTGCCCTCCATTAAAAGTTTTATAAAGTGGAAATTAAAAGTGTCACTTAATTTATGTTCTTCTGTACGGTTGGGACCATACTTATTTCTTACATGGGACACCACTGTACATGCAATGTAATCTTTTATACTCATTTAGCACTACAACTTAAGCATCACTTTCATGTTCTTAAAAATTTGAACCAATATCACTTTAGTATTTATTTCCCAGGCATCAGAAATTCAATAAATATGTATCTAAAGTATTGGAAAATTGAAAAACAATCTAAACAAAGACTAAACAATTAAAATGACCTAATCTTTCATTACTCACTCACAACTATCTTTAATATCCTGAAGTATGGCCTAAATGTTTTTCTATCACTTAAGTGTGCATTTTAATTCATTTACTTATTTAAGTAAAATGCTTTTGTTTTTGTGTTTGGCCCTACCCAGCAGTTCTCAGGGCTTATTCCTGGATCTGCACTCAGGAATCATTCCTGAAGGAGTTCAGGGGATCACATGGGGCACTGAGGATTGAACTCAATCAGCTGTGTGCAAGGCAAGCACTCTACCCACTGTAATATTACTTCAGACCCAAAGATTGCATTAAAACATTTACAGGGGAGTATAGTCAAAGAAATTCTGGCAGAAAAGCAGAAAAAGAGAAACACCTCCCTTCAAATTATAGTTACATAACAATAGTAACTAAAACTGTATGGTATAGAAAAAAAATACCAGACACCAAGATTAATGGAATAAAACAGAATCGAGTTGCTAGAAATAGATGCACACACATAAAGGTATATAATTTATAATAAGGGAGGCAACATAATAGAATGGAGAAAGTAAACCTCTTCAACAAATGGTATTGGGAAAACTGAAATGCTACATGTGAAAAAGTAATGAAGATATGTGCTCACTAATTAACTCTAAAAACAAACATCAACTCAAATTTGATTAAGAAATTAGATTCTAGATCTGAAACCACAAAATACAAATCATAGGTGGTACACACCAGGACATAACCAGAAGAGATGCATTTGGAGACTAAACAATAGAAAAACAGGAAGGAACATAAAGGTCACATAAAATCTTTTATGTAGCAAAGAAGTATATTACAGATACAAAAAAGTCACCTAACAATTGAGAAAGAATATATTCCCAACAAGGAGCAAATATTAAAAAAAGGAACCATTTAGTTCAACAGCAGAAAAACCCACAATAACCCAGCCAAAGTAACAGCAAAGGGGGCCTGATGCGACAGTACAGCAGGTAGGGCTCTAGCCTTTCGAGCAGTCAACCCACATTCCACCTCCAGCACTCCATGTGGCCCCCTGAGCCTCACCAGGAGTGATCCCTGAGCACATAGTCAGACCTAAACACAACTGGGTATGCCCCCCTCATCGCCTCAAACAAAAACAAAAGAAGCAAAGAAATGGCAAAATACGAAGATAAGTCTGCAAAGGAGACACACAGATGACCTACAGATTTGTCACAAAATGTTCAACATTTTCTATAGGGAAAACACAAATCAACATTATACTAGGGAAACTGCAAATCAAAACTACAGAGAGATATCACCTCACATCATGAGATTGGGCTATATACAAAAGACTGGAAACACATGTAGATGAGAATGTGGAAAAAACAGAAATAGGGTACATCCTAGATGGAAAAGTAGTGGTGAGGTCAATAATTAAAAAAAGGAAATTCCATAACACCCAGCAATTCCACATGATCCAGCAATGCTGCATCTTGTCTGTGAACTTGAGTAGGGAAATATGGAAATTTTGATTAAAAAATATATTTGCTCTCTCTGTTCATAGCAGCATTATGCACAATAGCCAAAACATGGACTCCATCTAAGGTCACATGGCTGGATAAAAAAGTTGCAGTATATATAGTCAATGAAAAATTTCTCTGCTATCATATTTTGGGAAAAGATGGATGGAAATGGTAGGTATGATGCCAAGTGAACTATGTCTCAAAGAGCAAAATACACAATATCTTATTTATGTGTGGAAAATAAAGCAAGTAAGCAAATGAATGGACAAAACCTATGCAAACCAAACCTTGGATTTGGTCCTCCAAACTGAGGCTCCCATAAGGGAAAGATATGAAGGCTACAGGAGTGGAGGAAATCCAGAAGAGGGTGTTATATGAATGTGGCATCTTGGAGCTGGTGTGGTGTGCCAACTTTAGAACAAGGTGAAAGTTCTGAGAGATTTGCTAATGTCAGCCAATGTTTCCTCAATTAAAAAAGTTAAAAAAAACCACCTTAAGAAATGAATCCAATGCCCAAAGGTAGAGAGAGAGTATGGGGGAAATTGTCTGCCATGGAGGGGGAGGGTGGGAAAGGAGGGGTATACTGGGGAGATTGGTGGTGGAGAATGTGCACTGGTGGAGGGATGTGTGTTTGATCATTGTATGAATGTAACTCAAACATGAAAGCTTGTAACTGTGTATCACTGTGATTTAATTAAAAAAAAGAAAGAAAGAAAAAAAAGAAACTTGAAACAAAAATATGGTTGAATTTGAAAGGTTAAGGTTTGACAAATAAAACTTTTAAAGATAAAAAAAAAAGAAAGAAATGAATCCAGGTCAGGATTTACTGCATGTCACCAAAGGGTGCAGTGGGGTGAGATGCAGACCAGAGCAGGAAAAGACACACGTGGTGACAGCACTCAGGAAGGGGGCAGGAGGGGCTGGCCAGGAAACCAGGAGTCCCTCACACAGAGAATGCTGTTTTTCCACGAATGCAGGAGTGTGTGTGAGCCCCAAGCAGGGCCTGATCATGTGGCAGTTCTGGGTAGCCTTGGAACCCTGAGAGCGGCAAAACCCTGTGTTCTAAGGAGTCATTCCTGCACTACTGGGGCAGCACCCTGAGTCTGACTGTGCTCAGGCCGAGCTAGCAGGAAGAGGGGTCCTGTTTCTGCCAGTGGCGGCCATTAGAGTCAGACTCTGATCTCGTCTACAAACAGAGGGTGGGTTTCCTGCCCCTCAGACCTGTGGCAGCACATGCCTGCTGCTGCTTCCAGGGCAGGAAGGAAACTGCCCCCTGCCTCGCTCTCCTCTGAGCTGAGAGACTGACTGCAGGCCCCTCCACCTTTTATTTTCTCACAATATTTATTTATTTTAGAGCATTACAAAGCCGTTCATGATTGGATTTCAGCCATACAGCATTCCAACACCCATCCCTCCACCAGTGTACATTTCCCAGCATCAGTATCCCCAGGTTCCATCCCATCATCCCCCAACCCCCCATCCCCCACCATCTGCCTCCCTCTATGGCAGGCGCTTTTCTTCTCTCTCTTTCTCTCTCTCTCTCTCTCTCTCTCTCTCTCTCTCTCTCTCTCTCCCCTCCCCCCTTTTTGGGAATTGTGGTTTGCAATATTGATACTGAAAGTTTATCAAGAACATCCCTTACCTACTTTTAAGCCTCAGATATTGTCCAGTGTGATCATTCCCAGCTATTATTGTTATAGTGGTCTCTTCTCTATCTTACCTACCCTCAGCCCCCCACACACTTGTGGTTAGTTCCAACCATTGACCTGTCCTGCAGGACCCCTTTTAAAGGCCCCACTTTCCTGCTGCACCATCGCTCTAGGTCCCTGTGATCACACACACAGACTCTCCCAGCATCAAACAGAGACACAGATCAGATCCTGGGCGCATCCCACTAGGACTCTGTGCAGGAGGGAGTAGGAACCTTAAGACTGGGCGGGTTTCCCCTCTGAGACTTGCTGGGCTCCTGTGTCCCTCCCGCACTGCTGGGGCCACAGGGCATCTGCGCTGCTGCTGATGGACAATCCTGAGTCCTGCCCCACTGCAGAGAGAAACCTTCCACTTCAGTGACTGGCCAGCAGGGGACTCAGCCTAAAGACCAGTGTTCATAGGATAGGCAGAGGGGACAGTTGTCAAGAGGCCCAATCACAAAGTCCTAAGCAGCTGTGGAGCTGGAGCTAGACGTGAGTCTGACCTGTTCTGACCTGTGACTGCCCATGGGAGCCACTGCTGGGCCAGGGCAGTGGGTCTCTGTGAGACCCGGGAGCCCTGGGGGAGATACTTCTCAGTGGGAAACCCTGCTGGGCTGTCCGAAGTTCTGGGGGTTCCTGTATGTGGGACAGAGACGGGGCAGCTCAGGGCAGCAGGATGCAGGAATAGGAGGGGACTGAGATCTACAAGGGAGTGGGACGGGGAAGCAGCTCAGAGACTGGAGGCTGAGCTGGGCCTGAGCTCTGAGGGGAAGGGAAGGGCCTGGGACTAGTACAGCTCCCAGAGGTGGGAATAGGGGTTCACATGAGCTTCCTCTAGTCACCCTATTCCTGCAGCCCCCAAGAAGGCTGCTACTTCCCTGACTTGGAAGGAGAATTGGATCAGTGTAAGGAGAGAAGTTTAGATATCTGGTTTCAGCCTATGGTATGTTTGCTTGGGGTGCAGACAATGGGGGTGAGCTTCCTCGGTGTCAGACAACTGTGGAGCGGCTCCCCTGAGATCCAAGCTGGGGTCCATCCTTCCTCCTTGGGGATCAGTCTGTCCCTGGAAGATGGACAGAGGAGAGAGACAGGTGGGTGGGTAGGGGCTGGGGGACCATCTGCAGAGCTGGGGGTTGTGGGGGGGGAGGAGGGAGTACACGGCTGGACTGTGTCCCGGCACCCTGAGCATAGAGCTGTGCTTGTGCCTGAGTGAGGCAACACAGGAGTCCCACATTTATGCTGTTGAAGATTTATTGAGTCGAGGGCCATTGCACAGATGGTGCTGGGTCTTCTCAGGAGGCATCGGATTTTCTGATTACATTTTTTCCAGCTCCTGGAAGAGAACAGTGCAGTCTCCTGCCCCTGCGCCTGACTGTCCTCACTCGCCGGGACCCCTTGGAGGGGAGCGGGTTGAGCTTTCTTCCCCGCCCCGACCAGGGCTCCGGCAGTCAAAGACCTCCAGGACCAGCCACCACCATGCTGAGACCACTCTCCGCACACCTGAAGGTACTGGCAGAGGGACAAAGCCACGCGGGTTCCGGGGCCGAGACCTCCAAGCCTACTCGAATTGGAGTCGAGCATCTTCCACCCAGATCCTCCAAATTCCAGTAGGCGGGGGTCACACCCACCACCTGGCCCCCTGGCGCCGTGTAATCCCATCAGCGGCCAAGACTCAGAGACTATAAAATCCAGATCCCGGACGAGAGCAGTGCAGTCTCTGCCCCCGCGCCTCGGGTTCCTTCCCGGAGTCCCTTGGAGGGGAGCGGGTTGAGCTTTCCTCCCCGCCCCGGCCAGGGCTACGGCAGCCGGAGACCTCCAGGACCAGCCACCACCATGCTGAGACCACTCTCCGCACACCTGAAGGTACTGGCAGAGGGACAAAGCCACGCGGGTTCCGGGGCCGAGACCTCCAAGCCTACTCGAATTGGAGTCGAGCATCTTCCACCCAGATCCTCCAAATTCCAGTAGGCGGGGGTCACACCCACCACCTGGCCCCCTGGCGCCGTGTAATCCCATCAGCGGCCAAGACTCAGAGACTATAAAATCCAGATCCCGGAACCGCACGGCCACATTTGCGGCCGCGCAACATCTTATTATGACATCTTATTATCTCATTCCTACTTTGGACAAACTGGCAGGCTACCGAATGTCACCTGCCCACACGGCAGAGTCTGGCAAACTCCCCATGGCGTACCCAATATGCCAAACACCAGTAACAATGATGGGTCTCATTCTCCTAAAAAGCCTTGAATATAATCTCAGGGCTAGGATGAAGGAGACGTTACTGGGGCCTGCTCGAGGCAATCGACGAATAACAGGATGATTTGTGATTTGATTTGTGTGATTTTTTTCCAGGCTGTGATTTATCCAGAACCAGAAGCTACAGATTTTTTGTGTAGATGCGGGGCAGTGATCCACCCTTACCTCCATAGAGCACAATGCCATGGGCCATATTGTTGCACACGAGTGGACCTCCGGAGTCTCCCTGTGTACATGAGGAAGGACTGGACTCTTCTATTGCTGCCTTCTGGCCCCCTCAGAGGAGGAAACCCTTCAAGCCTCATGTGGTTAACAGTTGGGTAGGCTGGGGCTGAGCTGCTGGTTGCTGACTCTGGACTCTATCGGGGTCCCTCACAGCAGGGACTCTCTCTGTCCCTCATTTGGGGGCTCTGTCAACATGGTGACATGACCCATGTCTTTTTGGCCCGGGCAGTTGATAGCAATTGTTTGGCAGCATCTTGGGCAGATAGTACAGTGGGAAGGGCTTTTTGCCTTGAACATGGCCAACTTGAGTTTGATCACTGCTATCCCATATGGACTCTTGAGCCTGCTATGAGTGATCCCTGAGCACAGATCCAGGAGTAAGCCTTGAGCACAGCTGGGTGTCACTCAAAACCCAAAACTGCCAAAACAAAATCTTTGTGTGTAGCTTTAGACGCCAACACAGTGGAACCAGATCTGAGATACAAGTAAGCTGGAATCTCCAGCTTGTGCCCAAAGTGGGAGACTGAGACACCCCATGTGCTACTCCTATACCTGGGAGGCTGGGAGAGGCCTGACTTCACTGAAATACCCCAGACTGGAAAGTGAGGGGGTCCCCACAGCCTGCTGATAGGACCTTCGCTCCATTCCAATTATCCCTGCCCTCATGGTCACCTGGTCAGTGACTGAGACTCACCTTAAAGGTACTTCTTCCAGTACTGATGTTACCAACACACAACTGAGAGGAAGGTGAGTATGCCCTTGGAAATTGAACAATGCACAACTGAGGACTCTGCACGGTCAGATACATCTCCTGCAGTGTGCGCGTGAAGGCATTGTTCTCTAGGCTCAGCCTGCTCCAGCTGGCCACAGAGCACACATCTTCTGCCTTCACAATGTTCCCAGTCCTTGCCAGGGGGAGGAGTCCTACTTTTTGAATTCAGTGTTGCTGGTTTTGATAACTATGGTTAGAGGCGAGAGGGTCCAGTTCAGCTCACATCCCTCCACCCTCACTTGGGCTGCACATTGTCCTCTCCATGAGCCACTTGGATGCACAGGTGCTGGATGGAAGGAGGGGTGCAGGTGTCAGTGAGTGGGAGACAGGCAGACCCGCCCAGAGTTAGGGCTTCCTTACTTTCAGCAGCATGATGTTCTTGCAAAAGATTTTATAATTATACTGGTGGTGGATGAAGAAATTTCTTACAGGGGTCACTTGCCAGCAGCTCTCCTTCTCTCTGACATTGTGTGCACCCAGAATCACATCGATCTTTCTGTCCAGAGGGGTCAAGATGCAGGTGGGTGACAAGAGACAGAATGAGCTCAGCTGCAGGGCAGGGTGGTTCACTGAGGGCTGTTCCTTGGCTCTGGAAGAGCCGGGTATGATCTAGGATCCCTGCTGCTCATAGCTGAGGGAATTCTCTGCAGTGAATGATTTTGTGATAGTCACCAAGGATAAGAGGGCCCAGGATAAAGGTGAAATGGCATTGTGTACCACTAGGTTATAATACGCATACAGGCAGGGGAAGACTCCTACAGCCTCTGCTACAGCTGGTCCCTGTTTCCAGGTATACTTTTACATCTCTCCAACTCGAAGACTCTCCTGGCTCCTTGTTTCTGGAGTTGGGGAGGGTCTGGGCAATGCAGGGCTCAAAATCAGGGCCCCCAGGGGAGTGTGGCTGTGCCTCTCCTCATCTGCCAGGACAGTAAGCAGCCATCATCATCACATCACGTCAGATCAGGAACCCACACACTGGCAGGAATTTAGAGGATTCTTATTCTATATCTTCAGATATACCATGTAGGGTCGGGAGTGGGACCTGGTCTCATGTCCCCTGATGATCTTCCCTGAGGAATGTCAGCTGTGAGAGTGAACCCCCTCAGTGCGCCTGCTGACTTCACTGAAGGACCAGGGCTGTCTTGTGAACTGAGTTGGAGGACACACAAGTCTCCTAGGGACAACGGGGTCTGGAGGCTCCTGATGTTACTGTCCTGACTAGATTCTGAGAGCCCCATTCTGTGATGTCCAGCAGGAATCTATGAAAGGAGGGGGTCTGAGGTCATAGGTTGAGTGTGGTCCAGCCTGTTCCTAAGGTGACCACTGGTGGTGTTCTGTTAGTGAGGGTGTCTGGGGGAGTTGTGGGAATGACCCCAGTAGGCCAGTGAAGAGGGTTGCAGATGCCAACACAGTTAGGATTTGGCAAACAGAGAAGCTTGGAGCATCAAACAGTGTCTCATCCTTTACAAGGGGTCATAGTTTGGTGCTCAGAAGGAGAATAGAGTTGGGGAGAGGGATGGAGGGCCCTTGGGAGGGAGCCAGCTGGAGCTGATCTTTGGTGATAGCAATGGCACCCACTCAGGGTCTGCTCAGTCCCAAGCACTGCTGAAAGATCTCTTCCTGTTCTTTCTCCCCAACATTGAGCAGGAATCCCTCTGGTCTCCTCCATCTCCCAGGCACTGTCAGATAGAGGCAGAGGTGGTGCCAGCAGGGTAGCGCCCACTGACTTTTTTCAGATCTGCCTCTCACATTTATTGTGGTTCTTATTCCATATAAGGCTCAGGGAGTGACAGTTGGCTGGGATATGGGTTCAGAATGTTCCAGGGGACAGTGGAGAGGAAGGGTACAGAGGAGCAGATGAATGCTCAGTGAGTGGGGTCAGATTCAGAGGGTGGGAGGGTCACTCACTTGCATCTGCCCTAGGGGACAGTGCAAAGCTCAGCAGGAGAAAGAGCAGGAGCATCTTCCCAGATGGTGCCTAGGTGGGATCTACTAGGGCATCTTCTATGTTCTCTTTTGTATCTCTAGAGAGGCAAGACATGTGGTTTTCATTCGTGACCTGAGTCTCTTCCTGGTGCTTCATCCTAGATGTCTGTCTGTGAAAGTTTCCCCACTCCCTCCCTCTTCTTGATGCTGTTTCCTGGTAGTTGTGGGAGAATCATATATCAACCATATCAGTGTCCACAGGTGATGACTCAGAGAAGATAACTGTCCTACCCAGACAAAAACCCAAGTGTCAGTTGGAGAATGTGGGTGTAGCAGTGATAAGCAAAAGTGTTGGGTCCCAGAAGCATGAGACCCCAGTGATGGATCAGGTACACTGCCACCTTAGCCCTCTCTGTTCATCAGGACAAAGAATCTGGCAGATGTGAACCTCATTCCTTGTCTGTGCAATGCCCAAGCTCACAAAGACATCTCTTTCTTTGAGAGTTGATGGTTTGGTAGACAGGCATAAACCTTAGTAACTACATTGTGCAATGGATTGTCCATGGTGAAGGTTATAGCGGTCAGAAGAGAGCATGGTCCATGGACTCAAACCAGACAGCAACTCGTCATCCATTATGGCTTCCTTTATTTGGGATTTTGTTTTATTTTATTTTATTTTGGGCCATACCTGGCAGTGCACAGGGGTTACTTCTGCCTCTGACCTCAGGAATTACTCCTGGCGGTGCTCAGGAGACCATATGGGATGCTGGGAATTGAACCTGGGTTGGCCGCATGCAAGGCAAACGCCCTACCTGCTGTACTATCACTCCAGCCCCTCTCTGGGATTTTAACCAGAGTGTGAGGAGTTTGTTCCTACACAAGGAACTGACCTGGTAGATTTCATTATGATTTAGATGAGGATTAAGCTCCACCTCACTCCCCAGACTGGGCACCCTGGTGCCCTGTGTGAGGGAAAGCTTTTAAGGTGAATGAGTGAGCATGAAGAAGTGGTCCTGTGGAGGGTCAGAGCAAAGGAGGTAGAAAGAGGCCACATAAGGTGAGAGGATGATGTTGGCACTTGGTGTTTTTGTTTGTTTGTTTTTGGGCCATACCCAGTGAATCTCCGGGGTTACTTCTGGCTCTGCATTGAGGAATTACTCCTGAGCAGTGCTCAGATTACAAGTGCTCAGGCTTCCCTCTCCCCATACCTCCAGTACCTAAGATTGTTTCCATGAGTATGAAAAAGGTTGGGGGGTGATTGATTTTGATTTCAGCCCAGGCTGTGTCTTCTTGAGGTATAGGACCATGGGGTAAGCTTCCTCCACAACAGTGGGGTTGAAGGTTCCTCAGAGTCCAGGCCAGAGTCCAGGCTACCTGCAGGGGTGAGTCTGCCCCAGGCCGAGGATCAAGGAGAGAGAGGTGGAAGGACAGTGGCTGGGGACCACTTTGGCCTTCTGAGCACAGAGGTGTGCCTGAGAATGAGGGTTGCACATGAGCCCAGTTGATGTTACTAAAGACATTTATTGGGTGGGGGCCCCTCCTTAGGTGGTTCTGGAGGTCAGAGGAGGTTTTGCAAGCTGCGGTTACATCCTTCTCAGGGTGTTCCTTATCCAGGAGAGGAAACTGGAGATTCTCGTGTAGGCCCTGGGTGGTGATCCATTGCTCATTCCATAGGAGACAATTCTCTGGGCCAAGTTGTTGCAGACAAGAGGACCCCCGGAGTCTCCCTGTGGACATGAGGGAAGGACTGGGTGGTTTTCTACTGCCACCGGCCCCTTTCGGAGGAGGAAGCCTGGTGAGCTGCATTGGGCAGAGGCAAGATATGCCAGTGCCCAACTGCCAGGGGCTGAAACTGGATATCACTGAGGTCTTGCCTACACAGGAGGCTGCACCCTGTCCCTATTGGGTCTCTGTCTGCAGGGAGAGAGGGACAAAAGATGTATCATGTTTGGACTGGGAAAGGGTAGGTGACACTTTAGGGAGGGGGTGCATTTGCCACAATATTGTGAGTCCAACTCTGAGGGCCATGGGCCTTAACATGGACATCCCAGGCTGTGCCTGGAATGGGAATCCTCCCTGGGAGAACCCATGTGCTGTCACAATAGGCCTTGGTGGCTCCAAGAGGCCCTGCCTCTCCCCAGCTGACTCAGCCTTCTCCTCCAGAGAGAAACACCACAGATTGCCCTGTGAGGGGGCTTTACAGGTTTGTGATGTTGTATCAGTTCTCCCAAACATCCCTGTCCCATGGTCTGTTGGGTAATGGTAGCTACCTTAAAGGTACTCTTTCTCCTGTTGGGGTCCCCAGCGCACAGCTGGATGGCAGGGTTATAGTTACGTGGAAAATGGAATTTGCATTCTTTATCCATTTGTAGTGCGCGTGCAGCCCCGGACATCTAAGGGCATCACAGACCTGTTATTGCTCAATCTCGGGTGACTGAACGCCACTTGTCCCTCACTTGTACCGACACTACCTCCACTACCCAGCCGCCGCCACACTCCAGGACGCTTTTTGGACCCGCGCGGCCGCGAAGCAGACGTGTGACACATCATAAGACACTGAATACCCATCTTTCAGAATTGCCGTACCATATTTGATAGGGTTCAAATATAGTAACATCTACGAGGGCGATTAGAGTTCGCCCCAAAAGCCTCTATCCCTCTCGGAAAGACTGGCAAGCTACCGAGAGTATTCCGCCCGCATGGAAGAGCCTGGCAAGCTATCCATTGTGTATTTGATATGCCAAAACCAGTAATTACAACTGGTCTCATTCACCTGACTCTAAAGGCTTCACCGACATGGCAGCACTGAGAAGGATGAGAAAGGAGAGGCTGATAAAATCTCAAGGCCAAACTAGGCTGCCACAACGAAGGAAGACAAAAATGATCGTCTGTACTTTCAATACACATACGCTAGCATCAGATGCATCCATCGAGGACCTGATGGTACAAGCGTGAATGATCAAGTACGACATCATTGGTCTGACCGAGACAAGAAGGCATGAATCTCACCATGCCGTTTTCGACACTGGAGAAGAATTGTTCCTCGGAATATGCGATAAAAGAGGTGTTGGAGGCGTCGGTGTCCTTGTCAACACAAACTTGGCCATGAGCATTGATTCATTCGAATGCCTAACAACCCGAATCGGACGTTTACATTTGAATAGATGTGGCTCACTGCCTGCAGTTTCTATCTTCATTGTCTATGCACCAACATCTCATTATGATGAAAGAGAAATCGAGAAGTTCTACATGGAGCTGGAGAAATTCTATAAAGAAGACCACACCTTCTACAAGATCATTGTGGGTGATTTTAATGCCAAGGTAGGACCAAGAAGATCAGCTGAAGAACTTCACATCGGGACCCATGGCCTAGAATGGAACGAACAGGGTGAGAGACTGTCTGAGTTCATCATGTCGACCAAGACCATTCATGGTAACTCACAGTTCCAGAAGGCAGAATCTAAACGTTGGACATGGGAGTCTCCAGGTGTATGATTCCACAACGGAATAGACCACATCATATTCAATCGACGGTTTTGCCTGACCGATGTCGCTGTTGTCCCAAAATTCCGAAGGGATTGGACCACCGTCTCCTTTGTGCAAAATTCTATTTCACAGAGCAGGGAGAAAGGGCTGCAAAGTTTAAGAAGAGAACTCCCAGAATGACCACCAACTGGGAGCTCTTTGGCACTATTGTGGCAACATGGGAAGATGCCATTGTTGACAACATTGACAAGGAATACAATCGACTGGTACAGCACCTCCATGATTGTGCGAGGAATGCAAAGAGAGAGATAGCCACAAAAAAACGCCTGTCTTCGAAAACTCTTGAGCTTATTCGCCAATGTGGTTTGGCGCATGCCTCAGGCAACCACAAGCTAACATTCGAGCTCGCAAAGCAGTGCAGAGATGCGATCAAGGAAGACCTCAAAGAGAGAAGAGCAGAAGTGCTGGTAGATGCGGCAGAAGCGGGAAAAAGTATTCGTAATGCATGCCTGTCCTTCGCCAACTACAAGACCAAGATGACTGCCCTCCGACGTCCTAAAGGATCCATCACATCCTCCAGAACGGCAATGGAGAAGATTATCCATGACTTCTACTCAAATCTCTTTGATAGCCATGTCCACTTGCCGACATACCAAATTCCACAGGATGGATATGTCGTTCCCAACGTTCTCCCTTCTGAAATCCGACACATCATTTTGTCAGTAAAGAAACAAACAGCACCCGGCCCAGACAAGGTCAGACCTGAACACCTGAAGAACCTGCCGTCAGTACTCATCAATACACTGGCTCGGCTCTTCACACGCTACCTGTCTGAATGCAAGGTTCCGTCCCAATGGAAAACCAGCAGGACCGTACTACTGTTCAAGAAGGGAGACATCCATGACATTGGCAACTATCGCCCTATCTGCCTATTGTCTGTCATCTACAAGTTGTTCACTCAAGTCAAACTAAATAGGATTGGCAGAACAGTAGATGAAGGACAACCATGCGAGCAAGCCGGGTTCCGCAAAGGATTCAGCACCATCGACCATATCCACACAATAACCAAGCTCATTGAGGTTTCTCGGGAGTTCAAGATGCCGCTCTGTTTAACGTTCATTGATTTAAAGAAGGCCTTTGATTCTGTTGAGATGGAAGCGGTCATTGAAGCCCTAGCCAATCAGGGCATTCAAGCCCAATACATCAAGATCCTCCTTGAGCTGTATTGTGGATTCACTACCAGGATCTCACCATTCTACAAAGAAATAATCCTTGATGTCAAGAGAGGGGTTCGGCAGGGTGATACCATTTCACCGAAACTCTTCAGTGCCACCCTCGAGAACATCATGTGACGACTGGAATTGGAAGGAATGGGAGTGAAGATAGATGGTCGGCAACTACACCACCTCTGCTTTGCTGATGACATTGTTTTAATAACACCAAACATCAGCCAAGCAGCACAAATGCTGGCCGACTTTGACCGTGAATGTGGAAAGGTAGGACTACAGCTGAATCTTACGAAGACAATGTTTATGAGAAACAGCCTTGTTCCTGATGCCCCATTCGCTCTCAACAGAACGACCATCTCCGAATGCAACAGCTATGTGTACCTAGGTCGAGAAGTCAACATGACAAATGACCTGGCACCCGAGCTGCGCAGGAGGAAGAGAGCAGCTTGGAACACCTTCAAAAACGTCGAAGAAATAGCTAAGAGGACGAAGAACCTCCGGCTCCGGGCACATCTCTTTGATTCCACTGTTCTCCCTGCATTAACATATGCCTCAGAGACCTGGACCCTACGTAAACAGGATGAGAATGCTATTCGGGTCTCCCAAAGAGGAATTGAAAGAGCTTTGCTTGGAATATCACGTTTCACTCAAATGAGAGAAAGAATCCGGAGTTCCGACATCCATTGATGATCAAGAATCAGGGACGCTGTCTCATTTGCCAAGGTGTCAAAAATCAGATGGGCTGGTCACGTAATGAGATTTAAAGATGACCGCTGGACTAGAGCTGTTACGACTGGATCCCATGGGATATCAAAAGACCGCATGGCCGCCCACCTACCAGATGGTCAGACTTCTTCATCAAGATCATGAATGATTGGTTTGAGGCTCTTCATGTTCCCAGAGTGAACAGATGCCATTGGGCTACACTAGCATGTGACAGGGACAAATGGAGACGTTACTGGCGCCCGCTCGAGCAAATCGACGACTAACGAGAAGTTAAGTGATTAAGTTAAGTGGTCCATTTGTAAGGTCAGCTGCACCTCTTGAAGTGTGTCTGCCATGTCTGATCGTGGACTCAGCAGCCCCCAGCCAGCCACGCTGCACACCTGGCCTGGCTTCAGTTGGACTTGGGAGTCTGGCAGGCTGAGGAGTCCCACTTCTTTAGTCAAATTAGCATTTCTCTGTAGGTGTGGGGAGAGAGAGAGGATCCAGCTCACCTGGGCCAGGCCCCCACATGGACTGCCCGTTGTCCTCTCTCTGAGCCACCAGGATGGGCAGGTCTGACATGTGGACTCAGAACAGCCACTTGTCAGGGCTTCCTTACCTTCAGCAACATGATGTCGTTGGTGTAGATCCTAGAATCAAAGTTCGGGTGTAGGATGGCTCTGCTCACGGGGATCTTACATTTGCTTTTCTCCTGCTTTTGGATGTTGTGGGCTCCCAGGGTCACCTCAATAGTGCTGCACAGAGAGCCCAGGGCGAATAGTGCCAGGAGACAGAACCCAGCAGATCAGAAGGGCAGGGGCAGGAGGGGCAGCATCCTGAGTGAACGGGACCTCTACTTCTGATAGCTGAGGGGTTCTCATTGGAGCTAATGTTACCTGCAGTGGTGCTTCATGGTGATTTTCCAGGAAAACAGGTGACACTGCAATTTTCATACAGCTACTGTTGTGACTCTACCCCACAACCCAAAGGCAGAGAGGGAAACTCATTGTCCTTCTCCTCAGTTTTGCTCCAAGTTTCCCTGTCCCTTCCAACCCAGTTGCCTGTTCATTTCACCCCTCTGAAGTTTTCTATGGTTCTTGTGTCTAGAACTGCGATAAGGTTTTCAGAAACACGGCTCCCACCCAGGACCTTCAGGAGCGAGGAGCTGTTTCTCCTCACCTGCCATGACAGTGAGCAGCCGTCATCACCACATCCTCTCGTATCAGGAACCCACCACACGTTTGCACTTTTGGTGGATTCTCATCAAATGCCTCCAGATATGCCATGTAGGGCCTGGAGTGGGGCTCAGCCTCATGTCCCCCAATGATCTCCCCTGAGGAGTGTCAGCTGTGAGTGTGCACTTCCTCAGTCAGTACCCCTGCTGACTTCACTGAAGGCTCAGGGCTGCTGTGTGACCTGCTGTTGGTAGGCTTCGGGGGGCTTCAATGTTCCTATCCCCAAAGGGAAGAGCAGCAGCTCAGCCAGTTAGTCTATGTCCACAGGGAGTGGGAGGACACATGAGTCTCTTATGGACAGCGGGTCTGGGGACTCATGACATTGCTCTTCTGATGAGATTCCTAGACCCCCATTCTGTGACGTCCAGCAGTAATCTATTTATAGAGGGAGACTGATGTCAGGGCTTGAGTGTGGGCTGGTGCTATTCCCTAGGTAACCCACAGTGGGTGCTCTGTTAGTGGGGTCCTGTGAAAAATTCCCAGTGGGCCTGTGAGGAAGATTGCAGATGCCAATGCAGAAGGGATTCAGGAAGCAGAGAGGGTTGATGCCATCAGAAGGTGGTTCATCATTGACAAGGGGGTGCTGCTCACTGTCTGGCAGGAGAGCAGAGTTGGGGAGAGGGATTGAGGGACCTTGAGGGGGAGCAAGGCAGAATATCTCAGGGGCCAGCAATGGCACTACTCAGGGTCTGCTCTGTTTCAATGTTCCTGAAAGGGTCTACTTATCCCCACATGAGAGCAGTTGTTCTTTTCCCCTTCCAAAGTAAGCATTTCCTCTCCTCCCAGTACCCTGAGTTCTGTTCCACGGGCGGAAGTGGTGCCAGAAGGGAGTGTCTACAGACCCTTCTCAGATCAGCCTCCCACCATTTCTTGTGGCTCTTATCCAACATCAGGCTCAGGGGCCAGATATTGTCTGGGATGTGGCTTCAGAATGTACCAGTAGAGAGTGGATAGCCAGTACAGTGGGTCAGGTTCTCCCTTGGTGAGCTGCTCAGGCTCAAAGGGTGAGAGGGTCACTTATCTGTCTTTGCCCTGGAGGACAGCGCAAATCTCAGCAGGAGAAGGAGCAGGAGCATCTTTATAGGAAGGTTGCCTATTGGCTGGTTCTGAGGTTTCCTCTGTGGTCTCCTTTAATATCAAGAGAGGGAATTGCAGTTTTGCTTTGACCAGGAGACCTGAGTCTTCTCCTGTTCAGGTGCTTCATCCTAGATGTCTATCTGTGAAAGATTCCCTACTCCCTCCCTCTCCTTGATGTCATTTTCTGGTGATTGTGGGAAATCATGCAGTGAACATATCAGTGTCCACAGCTAATGACTTAGAGCACGCCACTGTTTCACCCAGAAACAGAAACCCAAAGGTGAGGTGAAGAGTATAGCATGGAACAATATCCCAAGAATGATGGGGTCTCAGTAGCCTGAGTCTCCAGAGATAGAACATTCATACCTTAATCTTCATCCTGCTAAGTCCACTAAGACAATATCTTGGCAAGTGTATATTTAACCCTTTCACTTTTTATTTTTTTTGGCAGTGCTCAGGGTTACTCTTGGCTCTGCACTCAGTAATTACTCCTGTCAGTGCTTGGGGAAACTATGGGATTGTGGATTGAACCCAGGTTGGCCATATGCAATACAAATGCCCTACCCATTGTTCTATCACTCCGGTCCTCCTATTTAATCCTTTTGCTGTGCTTTGTCTAAACATATTGAGGATGTCTTCTTAAATTTGAAAGTTGATTGTGTGGTGGATGAGGCAGAAAGTTCATTGACCAGAGTATATAATGGAAGGACCATGGTGAGGTTTGTAGCAGACATGAGCAAACACGGCTCCATGGACTCAACCCAGACAACAATTCATTTATCATCATGACTTCTTTTTCTGAGTACTTTATCAACTCTACTAAAGTATAAATGAAGACAGTGACAGAAATGATTGCACTGGGCTGTTAGTGGGGTGGCAGCAGTGGGGTGTGGGTGTAGCCGCTGGGGCTTTGGCAGGGAACTTGGTTTGCCTGCCTCATAGGGAAACCAGAATTTTCAGCCAGGTGACCAGGGTACCCATGAGTTTTAGCTGCTTGGATTGCCTGTCCTGAGAGATTTATTTCTTGAATTTGAACAATAAGTCCAGTGGGTGTGTTGACATGGGGGTGAATGTGAGATTCTCTATTCTTAATGAAATTCCCCTGTTTCTGTTCATAAACCAGAGGCAAAAGTGGAAAAAAGCAAAAAAATCAGAACCTTGCAGTCAGAACTTTAAAGTCTACCCATGAAAATTCAGGTATTGTAGTAAAAAAGTATCAATAGCATTTTATTAATGGAACTGTGACAGGACATCGTATTGTGATACCAATAACTTTGTATCTTTTCTGTATTCTTTATATGCAATACATTGTCAGCACCTTCATTTTGTGATGTCATCTCTAGACATTTTTGGGACCAGGTAAAGAGGTCAAGAGGTTTAGTTCATGCTTAGCTTGTGTGAGGCCCTGAATTTAACCCCGGCATGATTTAAAAATTTTTTAAAAATTTTATTCTCATAAGGTTGTTCACAGTAATTGATTACATTCAGTATTTCAACACCAATCCTATCACCATTACACCTTCCCATTATCATTATTTAATTTTTTACCACCACCACTCATCTGCCCTACAGGTAGATATTAAATAATTTATTCTGTATTGCTTGTTATGAATAGTATAAGATATCATGCGGCCGCTTGGTGGCCTCCAGTTCTCCTGGAATTCTAAAAATTTAAATAATTGTGGCTGAGAGACATCTTTGCAGCGAGCTGCTCTCTTCTGAGATTCATTTGTGAGTCTCTGGATTATGGCCATTCAGGTGCTTAAATGGCGCCTGGAGGCAGTTCATCTGCTTGACTGCCAGGACACCGGGAGAGTGCGAAGATGGGAAGAGATGGCCCATCCCCGACTCTGTGAAGCCTGGGGTTTTCAGTCACTAGTCCAGCATACCTGGATTTTTCAGTGGATTCATTCTTATGTGTGGGAGACTCAGGATGAGCCTGCGAAGATCGGCCTTGAGCACAGTGGAGATTGGGTTCTGAAGGTTTGCAGCTGCTGGGGTTCATTTGGGGCAGGTGGAAGGACAATACCTGCTTTCTTTTGAGGTACCCTGGTGAAATCAGCCTGGCACATGGTTTGGAGACATCTCTGCAGCATGCTGTTCTTTTCCGAGAATTCACTTGTGAGTCTCTGGATCATGCCTTGGCACTATTTTATCCCTTTTCTCGCCTTATCCCAGAATTACTGGGTGAAGCTTAGAGCACTCTGCCATTTTCCTCATATTGCAGGATAGAGTATTACTGGAAATTATCTCTGGTCTCCCAATACTACTATATGTGCTCTATAAATGACAATAACAACAACAACAACCCTAAAATTTTGATGCTCAATTTTCTGTTATTGGACTGTGCCTAATTCATCTTGGCACTGAACAGCGTCCCAGTTCCCACCCCAACTCCTCACCACCTAAGTGTCACTCGCTATAAGTTTATCTGTGAAACTACAAACATCTTAAATACTTTGACAGAAAAATCTACTTACAAAATGATACTCGATAACTTTTGAGGAAATCATGGGCACCACATTAAAAGATTTAGTTGTGTTCTTTGAATTTGTCCCTCTTTTCCAGAAATTTCATCTTTATTTCAGTCTCACAGGGCCAGGAGATCAGGATTTTTTCCTTGAGCCCATAGAATATCTAACAGACAGAGAAGGAAAAACTTGTCCCAAGAATGTGTTCATTTTTGTTTAGTTATGCGACTCAGTTGCTTTTTTCTGGACCTCATTGTATAAAAGTGGATCTGGCTACAGCAGAGGCTTTATATAGTAATATTTCTCAAGTTGAATATATGCTTGTCAAGGTAGGATTTTGAAATTATAGGTATGCTTATACCTATGAATGTACACATATTTTTGTAGCTACCAGTATCTTAATTACCTTGCTAGATATATAGATTTTATACATGATTACACACATAACAATGTTTGTGTGCAGACACTTGTGTAAGCTTATGTAATTCTTTTATCTATAGTATGATTAATACACATGTATATTCATACATATATTAATTTCTATATAACATACTTTTACTCCCTATTTCCTCTGTTTTAGTATGATTTAAAAATTTAAAATATATTATTATTGAATCACTGAGAGATAGTTCATTACAAAGATATTAAGAATTTGATTTCAGTCATACAGTGTCACAAGACCCATCCTTCCACTAATGTGCATTTACCAGCACCAGTGTCCTCAGTTTCCCTCCTGTCACCTCCGTTGCCCCAGCCTGCCTCTATGGCAGGCATTCTTTTCTCTCTCTTTCACTTTAATTCCCTCTCTCACTCTTTCCTTTTGGGCATTGTGGTCTGCAACAGATACTGAAAGGTGAGTCAGTATATCCCTTTACCTACTTTTAACACTCAATACTTGCACAGCATGATCATTTTCGGCTATTATTGTCGTCTTGGTCCCTTCTTTATATTACCTACCTTCCATCCCACACACACTTGTGGTTGATTCCAACGAGTGACCAGTCCTTCTAGAGCTCCTGGACCCTATTTTCACTGACTGTTGGTATGTCTTTAAAATATATATGTACATATATACATACATATATATTATGTACCACAAATTAATGCAGTCATTCTATATTTGTCCTTTTCTTTCTGACTCATTTCACTAAGCATGATACTCTCTAAGTCCATCCATTTATAGGCAAATTTCATGACTTAATTTTTCCTTATAGCTGAGTGGTATTCCATTGTGTAGGTGCGCTATAGTTTCTTTATCCATTAGTCTGTTCTCAGGTACTCAAGTTGTTTTCAGATTCTGGATATTGTGAATAGTGCTGCAATGAACATAGGGGTACAGATGGTGTTTCTATTGTGTGGTTTTGAGATTCCAGGATATATTCCTAGAAGTGGTATTGCTGGGTCAAATGGGAGCTCAATTTCTAATTTTTTGAGGAATGTCAATATTGTTTTCTAGAAAGGTTGAACCAGTCAGCGTTCCCACCAACAATGAAGGAGAGTCCCTTTCTCATCACATCCACACCAGTACTGTTTGTAATTATTCTTTTGGATGTGTGTCAGTCTCTATGGTGTGAGATGAAATCTCATTATTGCTTTGATTTGTATCTTTGTGATGATTAGTGATGAAGAACATTTTTTCATGTTCCTTTTGGTGATTCAAATCTCTTTGAGAAAGTTTCTGTTCATTTCTTCTCATGTTTTGATGGATTTGGATGTTTTTTCTTGTAGAGTTCAGTGAGTGCCTTGTATATCTTTGATATTAACCCTTATTAGTTGGGTTTTGGGTGAATAACCTTTCCCATTCTGAAGGCTGTCTTTTTTTAAAAATCTAGGTCACTGTTTATTTTGAGGTGTAGAAGCTTTTTGGTTTAATGTAGTCCCATCCTCCCATCTTCTTTTTTCCAGTGATTGCTTTAGCTATTCGTGGGGGTTTATTTTTCCATATGAATTTCAGGAGTGTTTTGTCTATTTCTTTGAACAATGTCATGGGTATCCTTATAGGGACTGCATTGAATCTGTATAATGCTTTGTGTAGTATTACCATTTTCACAATGCTAAGTCTCCCTTGTCTGGGCCAAGTGCTGTTTGTTTCTTTACCGATGAAATGGCGTGTCGGATTTCAGAAGGGAGAACATTGGGAACGACATATCCATCCTGTGGAATTTGGTATGTGGGCAGGTGGATGTGGCTATCAAAGAGATCTGAGTAGAAGTCATGGATAATCTTCTCCATTACCCTTCTGGAAGATGTGATAGATCCATCAGGATATCAGAGGGCAGTCAACTTGGTCTTGTAGTTGGTGAAGGACAGGCAGGCGTTGCGGATGCTTTTCCTAGCTTCTGCAGCATCTGCCAGCATTGCTGCTCTTCTCTCTTTGAGGTCTTCCTTTATCGCTTCTCTGCACTGCTTTGCGAGCTTGGATGTTCACTTGCAGTTGCCTGAGGCTTGCGCCAAGCCACATTGGTGAGTGAGCTCAAGAGTTTTTGAAGACTGGTGTCTTTTTGTGGCTATCTCTCTACACAATCTATTCCTCGCACAATCCTGGAGGTGCTGAACCAGTCGATTGTATTCCTCATCAGTGTTGTCAATGACGACATCTTCCAATGTTGCTGCAATAGTGTCAAAGAGCTCCCAGTTTGTGGTCGTTCTGGGAGTTCTCTTTTTAAACTTTGCATCCCTTTCCCCCCACTCTGTGAAGTAGGAGACGGTGGTCTGGTTCCACTTACATGAAGGAGATGGTGGTTCGATCCTGTTTGGAATTTCCCAATCCATGTGTCTCCATTTCCTTATATCTTCTTCTATTTCATGAAACAACGTTTTGTAGTTTTCTTTGTACAGGTCCTTTACCTCTTTAGTTACATTGATTCCAAGGTACTTGATTTTCTGAGGCATGATTGTGAACGGGATTGTTTTTAAAAATATCACTTTCTTCTCTTTCATTATTCATATGTAGGAAAGCCATGGACTTTTGGGTATTGATCTTACAACCACCCAAATCTAATGTTTCTAGAAGTTTTTTGCTAGGAGTTTTAGGATTCTCTTAGTATAGTGTCATGTCATCAGCAATTTGAGAGCTTATCTTCTTTTTCTATCTGCATTCCCTTAATGTCTTTTTCTTCCCTAACTGTTATGGCAAGTACTTCCAGTACTATATTGAATAGAAATGTCAAGAACAGGCATCCTTGTCTTGTCTATAATCTTAGAGGGAAGGCTTTTTGTTTTTCCCCATTGAGAATAATGCTTGCCATGAGCTTGTGGTAGATGGCTTTGACTATATTGAGGAAAGTTCCTTCAATTCCCATCTTGGTGAGAGTTTTCATCATAAATGGGTACTGGATCCTGTCAAATGTTTTCTCTGCATTTATTGACTTGATGATGTAGTTTTTATATTTTCTTTTATTGATTTGATGAATTATGTTGATTGACTTGGAAATGTTAAGCCATCCTTGCATCCCCAGGATGAATCCCACTTGGTCATAGTGCATGATCTTTTGGTTAAGATGTTAGATTCTATTTGCTAATATTTTATTGAAGATCTTTGCATCCATGTTTATAATGGATATCAACATGTAATTTTCTTTTTTTGTGGTGTCTCTGTATGCTTTTGGTATCAGGGTGATATGTGCCTCATAGAAACTGTTTGGGAGTGTTTCTGTTTCTTTGATTTCCTGAAAAATCTTGAAAAGGACTGGCAATAGGTTGTCTTTACAGGTTTGGAAGAATTCACTAATGAATCTATGTGGACCTAGGATTTTGTTTCTGGGAAGATTTCTGATCACCATTTAAATTTCCTTGATAGTGATAGGTCTATTTAGATATTTTAAATCTTCTTGGTTCAGCGTTGGGAAGTTACAGGAATCCAGAGTTTATCCATTTCTTCTAGATTCTCTTGTTTCATGGCATACAACTTCTCAAAGTAATCTCTGATAATCTTTTGAATTTCTGTGGTTTCTGTTGTGATGTTCTCCTTTTCATTTCTGATTTTGTTTATTAGGGTTCTCTCTTTCTTTCTTTGTGCATCTTGCTAGTGGTTTATCAATCTCCTCCCTGCCCCCTCCCCCCACCAAAGAACCAGCTCTTGGTTTCATTGATCCTTCAAATTGTTTTTTGGGTTTCCATGTCGTTAATTTCTGCTCTAAGTTTTATTATTTCTTTCCTCCTGCCTGGTTTGGGCTCCTTTTGTTGGTAATTTTTTAAGATCTTAAGCTATGAAGTCAAGCTAATTATGTGGGCCCTTTCTTCCTGATAAACGCTTGCAGAGCTATGCACTTTCCTCTTAACATTGCTTTAGCTGTGTCCCACAAGTTTTGGTAGCTCGTGTCCTCATTCTCATTTGTTTCCAGGAATCTCTTTTGATTTCTTGTTTGATTTCCTCTCTAACCCACGGGTTGTTCAGCGATGATCTGTTTAATTTCCAGGTTTTTTTTAAAAGTAGGAATACTGCTATTTATTCAGCCACTGATTAGCTGGTTGAATTGGGCATGAACTCCACCTTACATTTTAAAAAAAATTTTTGTATAAGTTTATTTATTGAATCACCGTGAGAGCAGTTATAAAGCTTTCAGGTTTAAGTCTCAGTCATACAATGAAACACCTGTGCCTTCACCAGTGCCCATTCTCCACCGCACAAAACCCCAGTATATCCCCATCCCACACCCTCCCCCTACCTGTGGGGCAGATGATTTCCACTTTACTCTTTCTCTACTTTGATTACATTCAATATTTTGACACCAGACCCACCATTATTATTTGGGATTTTACCCCAACACTCAGATCTGCTGAAAAGGCAATGGTAGACAATTTGTTTTCTATGGCTGGTTATGAATAACATTTGATGTTGCGGGGCTGCAGTAGTGACTGCGTGATTTTGAAATTCCGAAATTTTAACAATTAAATCTGGAGGGAATTCTGCCAAAAGCCGCTGGGTTCTGTGATTTGTTCCTGAGTCTCTGGGATCATGGCCGTTAAGCAGCTTGATCAGGAGCCAGAGAGGTCGTTCATGGGCAGCGATTTGGGGTCATGTTGGGATGGGGAGGAAAGGGCCGGCTCCACCCCCATCCCATGAGGCCCCGCATGTCTCACCACTTCGGGTCCAAACCTGACTGTCCAGTGGCCTCTGGAGTATGGTGGCCTTTGGCCGCCAGGGGGAACAGGCCAAAGCACAAAACCTGTTCCCTCCTGGGGTGGCACAGAGCCTGTAACTTACTGCAGGGACTGGACGCATTTCTGCCAAAAGCCGTTGGATTTGAGATTTGTTTCTGAGTCTCTGGGATCATGGCCGTTAAGCAGTTCGATCAGGAACCAGAGAAGCCATGCCTCCAATTACTTAGCTGAGCCGGAGGTGGTTTGTGGGTGTGTCTCCCACATACCTAACTTTTGGCTGTTTAATTTCTTGGTAAACTTTACCCCAAGTTTTTGGGGTCTGGCCAAAGGCACAGCAGCAATTTTGGGGTATCTGGAAGTTTGAAGGCGCCATCAGGCTGCTGATGCACTTGTCTCACAGGTACAGATTGACCTTCTGGTGGCACCATACCCCCCAATTTCCAGGTGTTTGATTTGATTCTTCATTTCTGTGTGTGACAGCAGGTAGGGCGTTCGCCTTACAAGCGGCCAACATGGCCGACCTGAGTTTGATTCCTCCGCCCCTCTCGGAGAGCCCGGCAAGCTACCGAGAGAATTTGATATGCCAGACACAGTAACAACAAAGTCTCCAATGGAGACGTTACTGGGCCCACTGGAGCAAATCGACGATCAACGGGAGGGCCTTTACCTTTACCTTTACCTTTCAGTGCATCATGGTCTGAAAATACAGTTGAAACAATGTCTATCATCTTGATTTTATTGAGGTATGTTCTGTGGCCTACCATGTGGTCTATCTTGGAAAATATTCCTTGTGCATTGGAGGAAAATGTGTATCCAGCTTTTGGGGGATGAAAATATATATATGCCCTCTCTCTTCAATTTCTTCCTTCTGGGCTGGTACTTTCTTGCTGAGTTTTAGTCTTGTTGATATATCAAGAGGTGATAAGGCAGTGTTGAAGTCACCAGCTACTATTGTGTTGCTACCAGTTGCTACCAGTGTCCTCCTGGAAGTCTATTAGTAGTTGTTTTAAGTATTTTGCTGGTCCCCCATCGGATTCACATATGTTTAGGAATGTAATTTCTTCCTGATGTACATATCCCTTGATTATTAAGAAATGCCCTTTGCTGTCCCTTCTAATCTTTTTCAGCCTGTAATCTATATTGTTTGGATACTAGTATGGCCAGCCTGGATTTTTTTTGAAGGAATTGTTTGCTTGAAGAATTGTTTTCCATCCTTTGACTTTGAGTCTGACTGTTCAGATGTGTTTCTTGTAGGCAGCAGAATGTTGGGTTGAATTTTTATATCAATTTCACCACTCTGTGTCTCTTAATTGGTGCATTTGGACCACTGACATTGAGAGAGAGGTTATGGGGTTTTGTGCCATCTTTCTGTAGAGGTTTGTTGTGTTTGTGGGATTTGTCTTGTCTTACAAGAGACCCTTCAGTCCTTCTTGTACTTATTTATTTTTATTATTTTTTAACCTATAAATTATTTTTTTAAAAATTTTTATTAGTGAGACAGCATGAGGTACAGTTGTAGACTTACAAATTTTTGTGCTTGGGTTTCAGTTATACAATGATCAAATACCCATCCCGCCACCATGCCCATTTTCCACCACCACGGATCCCAGTATACCTCCCATCCACCATCTCACCCATCCCACCCTGCCTCTGTGGCAGAACATTCCCTTTTGTTCTCTCTCTCCTTTTGGGTGCTGTGGTTTGCAAAAGTGGCATTGAGTGGCAATCAGGTTCGGTCTATAGTCTATTTTCAGCATGTATCTCCCATCCTGGGAGGATCCTCCCAACACCCTTTATTTGGTGCTCCTTTCTCTATCTGAGCTGCCTTTTCCCTTAGCGTTTGCGGCTGGCCTCCAAGCCATGGAGTGAACCTCCTGGTACTTATCTCAGCTATTCTTGGGTGTTAGTCTCCTATTTTGTTACTTTATGTTCCTCAGATGAATGCAATCTTTCTATGTCTGTCCCTCTCTTTCTGACTCATTTCACTTAGCATGATACTTTCCATGTAGTACCACTTGTATGTAAATTTCATAACTTCGTCTTTTCTAACAGCTACATAGTACTCTATTGTGTAGGTGTACCAAAGTTTCTTTAACCAGTCATCTGTTCTCAGGCATTCAGGTTTTTTCCAGATTCTGGCTATTGTAAAGACTGTTGCAATGAACAAACAAGTGCAGATGTCACTACGTCAGTTAGCTGAATAATACTTCCATTCCTTGTGACTTCTCCATAACCGTCAGTCCTTCTTTTAATGTTGGTCTTGAGTCTATGAAATTCCTGAGCTCTTGATTATCCATGAAGTAGTGTATCATTCCTTTGAGTCTGAGGAAAAAAAGTCTTGCTGGATAAAGTATTCTTGGTGAGGCATTCATTTCATTAAGGTTTTTTTTTTTTTTTTTTTTTTACTATATCTCACCACTATCTTTTGGCCCAGATGGTTTCATCTGATAAGTCTGCTGTAAATCTAAGGGTGCTCCTTTGTTTACCAGTTCACTATCAGTGCTCCCCTTTCACTGCGAGGGAGGTCTCTGGATGAGCTTAGTCTTTGATCTCCTCTTTCCCTTTCAAGGATAATACTTACCTCTTTGGTGCTTCTGTGTGACTTATGTGAACCTCTAGCACTGATTTGGGTGATGTGTCCTTTTAGATTGGATTTGTACAGATTCTTGTGTTCACTGTTATTTTGGTGAGTTTTGTGGGTATTTTGACTGGAGTGCCCTAGTGGATTGTTGACCTAATGTGGTTAATGTAGCCAGACTGCCCTCCTAAGACTTCAGGATAGGAGACTAAGGTATGGGTTCAATGCACTATGAAAGGGGAAATCAACTGGTGGCTGCCCCCAGAGGCCACACCTTATGCCACCAGTGTACCTATGGAGGGAGGTACTCTGTGCTGGCACAGATTCTGAGATACAGTTCCAAGTTCCACTTCCAGTCATCCTCTAGAATCGCATGGGTCTCTTTCACTGGGGCACCTGTTTGGGTAAGTTTGGCTGAAAGGAACTTTCCTGCTTACTGTGGCTGCTAAGCTTGCTGCCCAGAGTTTCCTGCCACCAGCATACCTGCCCTTCCAGGTTGTAATTTCAAAGAGGTAATTTCTTAGGATACAATAATCAAGAGTTTTATAGTTCTTTCTCTCTTTGGGAAGAGAAACCTCCCGGGTAACATGCCACCCACTTGGTGTGTTGGCCTCTTTTGGTGTGACTTATTTACTAGTCACTGCAGTGGAGGAGGGCAGCGTGGTATTGGAATCCTTGAGTATGATTTTGTTATCTCTGTTATGAATAGAATATGAAGCCGACTGTTCTTCCTCTGTTATACGCATAGTCAAAATCTTTAAGATATTGGCTGCAGAGGTCTGTTTTTGTGGACAAAAAGATGTGAGAAGGCATGTCTCTGAAGGCCAGGAACCCAGGGAGAGATAATGTCCTTATGGGAAATGATGTCTGTGTGTTTTTGGCTAGGGACTATTCAGCTGTGGCTAAACTTAACTGTCAAAGCAACAGTGGTTGATGTCTAAACAGGGCTGGACAGGTCTTATTAGTCTAAACAATATCTACAAGGAATCTGATACCCCAGACTTGGCTTCCAAGTAAAGAGCTGGGGTGACTATGAGGCCACTGTGATTTGGAAACCAAAGCTGTGGCAAGAACCACCAAGACCTTGGGTTGAGAGGCTTTCTTGCAGTTTTCTCACACTGTGTGAGCCTCTTGACTGACAATGACATAAGGAATATAAGGAATTGTGGTGTTTCTTCCAGGTCAGAATTATACAGAATTATACCCATAGTCCTCTAGAGCAAACTGATGAAATGGCTTACTTGGTTGTGTTTTCCCTCCCTGAAAATCTCCTTTATCTTGAGTGGCATGCTGCCTTCTACAGAATGGGAAACTTCATCTCCAGCCCCACACACTGTTGCCTTGTGTCAGACATGACAATGCACACAGAAACTGCAGAGTGCCAGACTAATAACTCTCATTATTCCTGAACAAGATGCTTTTCATTGGCATGCATTTACCACACTGCTTCAGGCTAATCTGACCAGCCTGGGAAGGAATGCAACTTGGGCCATTGTGATGAAAGTCCTTTAGGCTGTCAGCATTAAGAGGGCATGGACAGTGAGTGACTGGCCTGTTTACTTCTAAACCTGCTTTTGGCCCCTGGGTGCCCAATATTTGTTTGCTACTCACTGATTGCTAGCAAAGGCAGTATTCTCTGGTTCTGCAGCTGAAACTCTCTCCCTTACTCAACAGGTAGGTATTACTTGGGGGTGGGCATCAAGGGTCTTAGACTGAAATCTTGGTTAGCATGATGAGCAATAGGCCAGCTGAAAGGAATCCTGTCTGCTTAGCCTTTGAGTAGATCAGCCCCTAAAGCACACGGACCTCATTTGAGAGGGTTAAGTCACAGAGAAGATAAGGAAAAAGGGACAGTCTCTTTTTATGTCTCTTGATGATGAGGGCTTAGGAAGAGGGAGTAGAAAGTGGGAAAGAAGAGGAAATGGAAAATCCATATGAAGAAATGTGAGCAGAGTAGAACAGAGGTGGATTTGGCTCAACCACTGAGACAAACTGTTGTTAAAAGAATAAAGGGGAAACTAGTTTTTCATTCTAGAAGTAATTTTTTAAAGCTAATGGTAGCTTTCATTAATTCTGGAATCTTCACCAAAGAAAAATGTTCAGTCACAGAGGGGCTTATCTGACTTGTCTTCTTTGGAGGTTCTCTTATTCTAGGAAATTTAGGATGTAGGTGAAGACCTGTCTGTCTTCCACTATTTACTTCAAGCAGAAAATGTGTTGAACTGTGTTGTATGCATGAAGGTCCCCAGAGCATCCTGAGGTTGGAGTAGGGACAGAATGAGCTGGCATCCCTATATCTTGCTCTCCCCACATGCTGGGTAAGTTGTTCATTCACTATCACTATCACTATCACCCCGTTGTTCATCGATTTGCTCGAGTGGGCACCAGTAACATCTCCATTCGTCCCTGTTACGTGCTAGTGTAGCCCAATGGCATACTGGAAGCTCTTTCAGGGTCAGGGAAATGAGGACCATCATTGTTACTGTTTTTGGCATATCGAGTATGCCATGAGTAGCCTGCCAGACTCTGCCGTGTGGGCGGGACACTCTCGGTAGCTTGCCAGGCTCTCCGAGAAGGATGGAGGCTTTGGGGCAGCCTCTAATCCCTTTACAGGTGTTCCCAGTCAGGCATATATGCAGGCAGGACTCTCTCAGTAGCCTGCCGGGTTCTCCAAGAGTGAGAACTAGAGAATAAGAGGCCGCACGGCCGCATTTGTGGCCTCACGCTTCCAGGAGCTTGGTTTTATAGTCTCTGGATTGTTCATTAGGAAGAGAGAAATCAGGGGCATTCCTGGGGCCCAATTCTGGCCCTGAGTGTCCTTTCACCTTGACTGCACTATTGGAGATACATTGTTAAATGTGGCTTTTTCTGTGCCTGTTCAACAGAGCCCTGGAGGGATAACCACTGTTTGCTTCCCACATGGAAACATCAGTAACTAGTGGCCGCATGAGTATTGGTTCTAAAAGAGTTTTTCTTTTTAATTACTCATCTCACAATAGGTAACTTCTCCAGTGACTTATCTCTAGTAACTTATTCACCTCAGGAGACACCATTTCCAAATGCAAACTTTAACATAGGAGCTATATTAGTTTTCTATGCCTCTTTGAATCAATCAACAGAAATATATTCTTTCACAATTTTGGGGTCCAGAAAACCACTATCAGTGTCACTGAGCTCAAATCAAGCTGTTAGTGGGACTACATTCCTGAATTGTAATCAGTCTCTTATCTTTTCCAGCCTCAGGAATTACATATCTTGGATCATAGCTCTTTCCTCCATCTTAGAAATATAAAAATATTATTTAAAGAAGCACAGAAGAACTAGGCTAAAAGAGCAAAACTGCATTATTTGATATTCATTATCTTGTTTTAACCACCAACAGTTTGGGTTTTAATATGACTTAGAAAAATAAAAATGGGATTATGCTGTGCATATGACTTTGCAAACTGATTTTTTAAAATGGTTTTGTTGCCTTTTTAAAATTTATTTCTTTTAAGACCACCTCCTTGCCATTTCCAGAGAGAAAATACAAAACAAGAAACAGACTAGGTTTCAAATATATAAACATTGAGGGGGGGAGGGGAATTTAAAGCCTCACCAGTAAAACTATGCTGGAAGAATGTCAGTGTACTCCAGGGCACTTCCTGAGGAGTAAATTCCTGAGGATTTCACTCTCCTCCTACTGGGATGCCTCCATTGTAGTCACTCCTCCTTTTCTTTGACATATTTCCCATTTACAAGATACCTAGACTGAAAATTGTGCTGACAGTTGGAGTAGGCCATTCCCAATCCCATGCCAGAACTAAAGGCGGATGGCCGCATTCTTCTTCTAAGGACAGAAAATGAGAAAATAAATCCCAATTTGAAGCCAGTATCCATCCATCTTCACAACTGCTTCCGCCATCTCACTTTCTGCCCAGCTCCGATTCCCTTAAGCTCCCCACATGCACCTCCAGCTTTCCTTTATCGTGGGCCCTGTGTTCTGACACCAGTTGTTTTTTTTTTTTTTTTGTAGGAGTACTGCTATTTATTCAGCCACTGATTAGCTGATTGAATTGTGCATGAACTCCACCTTACTTTTTTTTTCTTTTTCTATTTTTTTATAATTTTGTTTATTGAATCACCGTGAGAGCAGTTACAAAGCTTTTGGGTCTAAGTCTCAATCATACAATGAAACATCCGTACCTTCACCAGTGCCCATTCTCCACCACCAAAAATCCCAGTATACCCCCATCCCACACCCTCCCCCTGCCTGTGGGGCAGATGATTTCCACATTACTCTCTCTCTACTTTGATCACATTCACTATTTCGACACCAGACCCACCATTATTTAAGATTTTACCCCAACACTCAGATCTGCTGAAAAGGCAACAATAGACAATTTGTGTTCTATTGCTGGTTATGAATAACATATGATGTTGTGTGGCTGCAGTAGGGCCATGTGGTTTTGAAGTTCTGAAATTTTAACACTTAAATCTGGAGGGATTTCTGCCAAAAGCCACTGGGTTTAGAGATCTGCTCCTGAGTCTCTGGGATCATGGCCGTTGAGCAGCTTGATGAGGAGCCAAAGAGGCCATTCGTGGGTGATGACTTTGGGTCTCATTGGGGTGGGGAAGACAGGCCTGGCTCTACCTCCCCCCCCATCCCGTGAGACCCAACAAGTTTCGTCACTGCGGGCCCAAGCCTGACTGTCCAATGGCCTCTGGAGGATGACAGCCACCAAGTCGCCAAGAGGGAGCAGGCGGAGGGACAGAACCCTTTCCTCCCTGGGGTGGCCCGGTGACAGTAACCTACTGCGGGGTCCGGACACATTTCTGACAAAAGCTGCTGGGCTTCGAGATTTGTTTCTGAGTCTCTGGGATCAAGGCCGTTGATCAGCTTGATGAGGAGCCAGAGAGGCCGTTTGTGGGCGATGACTTGGGGTCTCGTTATTGTGGGGAGGACAGGCCCGGTTCCACCTCCCCCCCCCCCCCCCCATCCCGTGAGACCCAACAAGTTTCGTCACTGCGGGCCCAAGCCTGACTGTCCAATGGCCTCTGGAGGATGACAGCCACCAAGTCGCCAAGAGGGAGCAGGCGGAGGGACAGAACCCTTTCCTCCCTGGGGTGGCCCGGTGACAGTAACCTACTGCGGGGTCTGGACACATTTCTGACAAAAGCCACTGGGTTTCAAGATCTGTTTCTGGGTCTCTGGGATCAAGGCCGTTGATCAGCTTGATGAGGAGCCAGAGAGGCCGTTTGTGGGCGATGACTTGGGGGTCTCGTTAGGGTGGGGAGGACAGGCCCGGTTCCCCCTTCCCCCCACATCCCGTGAGACCCAACAAGTTTCGTCACTGCGGGCCCAAGCCTGACTGTCCAATGGCCTCTGGAGGATGACAGCCACCAAGTCGCCAAGAGGGAGCAGGCAGAGGGACAACACCCTTTCCTCCCTGGGGTGGCCAGGCGACAGTAACGTACTGTGGAGTCCAGATGCATTTCTGCCAAACGCCACTGGGTTTTGAGATTTGTTTCTGAGTCTCTGGGATCATGGCCATTAAGCAGCTTGATGAGGAGCCAGAGAGGCTGTTTGTGGGCGATAACTTGGGGTCTCGTTGGGGTGGGGAGGACAAGCCCGGCTCCACCCTCATCCCGTGAGGCTCTGTGTGTCTCGTCACTGGGGGCCCAAATGTGACTATACAGTGGCCTCAGACGGATGGCGGCCACTGGGCCGCCAGGGGGAGTAGGCCAAGGCACGAAACCTATTCCCACCTGGGTTGGCCCAGCACTGGTAGCCTACTGCAGAGACCAGACGCATTTCTACCTAAAGCCACTGGGTTCTGAGATTCGTTTCTGAGTCTCTGGGATCATGTCCATTAAGCAGTTCAATCAGGAACCAAAGAGGCCTTGCCTCCTATTATATAGCTGAGCCGGAGGTGGTTTGTGGGTGTGTTTCCCACATACCTAACTTTTGGCCGTTTACTTTCTTGGTAAACTTTGCCCCAAGTTTTTGGGGTCTGGCCAAAGGCACAGCAGCAATTTTCGGGTATCTGGAAGTCTGAAGGCGCCATGAGGCTGCTGATGCACTTGCCTCACAGGTACAGATTGACCTGCTGGCAGCACCATACCCCCTGACACCAGTTGTTTTTAATCTTTAGAACTCACCAGGAAAATTCAACTTGGTCAATTAAGGTTATTATTGTTGTTATCCAAAAAGATGATATCAACTTAGGTTTGTATTAAAACAGATGTACGGTAGTTTCTCCACACCTAAGTGCATACTGAATATGGTCATTAAAAAATCATCGACTGTCAAATAAGCTAAATATCATCTTAATATTTCAAGGATTTGCTTTTGAGTGATTGAGAAGATGAAAATGAGAGTTTAGGGCGGAGGCAATTAATGCAGAGGGTAGGCCCTTTATTTTGCATAGGCCAACCCGGATTTGATCCTCAGAACCCCATGTAATCCCCTAAATTCCATCCAGGAGTGATCTCTGAGGTTAGGGATCCATCTTAACCTGTTTTTTAATAAGGTTCCTAAAATCGTATTTTATGTTAACATCACTTTTTATTATCCAGAATTATCATTGATGCTTATTTTGTAACCAATTTTGTTAATTTTAAATAACATTCAGTTGAATTTTTTTTCAGGCTACAACGGGTAGTGCTTAATGTTCACTCCTGGCTCTACATTCAGGAGTATGGCAGTGCTCAGGGGGCCGTATGGGATGCTAGAAATTGAATTCCAGTTGGCTGCAAGTACACCTTACCTGGTGTACTATATTTCTGGCCTTCCAGTTGGCTTCAAGTACACCTTACCTGGTGTACTATATTTCTGGCCTTCAGGTGAAAATTTTTATAATCAAAGTTTACTACAGAAAGTCTGTGTATGTGTATGTGTGTGCATGTGTGTATGTGTATGCTAGTATGCATTTTGTGTTTTGTATTTAGGATATATTTTCTAGTAACAGAGCTGTTGCGCCATATAATTTTCATTCAAACAAGATTAGAAGATTTGGGGATCTATTTCTCTTTGCTGCTGGAAAATAAGTTATCTGGGATCCTGGTGCATCACACATGTTTGATTCTTCTCCTGACATGGTCTTTGTAACAGAGCAGTTCCATTTTGTCATCATACCTTTATCCTAGAGTTCTCATCTGAGGTAAGCAATCTCAGGAGCAAGAGGCTAAACTCTTGCACAAGATCAAGGGGAACAGGAATATTTTCAGTCCCTCTCCTGTGGCAGCCTTGGTATCAATTCTGATGGAGCTGAACACCTCCCTTAGAAGGTGTTCTTCAGGCCTTTCCTGTTCCCTTTGCCAGTGTTTCCCTCCCCTTTCTCCCAACCTGACTATCTGTAGCTAAATAGCCTGCTTCCATCTCACTTATTTCTTTTCTTTTTTGGGGGAGGACTTCAAAGTAGTGCACCTGATATCTGGGAACCCACCAGTAATTTTTGGTCAACCAGACAATGGTTCAATTAAGGGCCCTGAGGATGTTGTGCTGTTCATTCGGTGATGCCAAGGGTACTGAGGTCACCCTGGTGGTGCTGGAGACCACACTTCACATACTTAGGAGACTCCAGGGATGCAGCTGGGAATGTTAGGGGCGCATGAGGTGCAGGGAACTAAACCTGGATTGGGCACATATCTAGCATGTGGCTTAACTATGTTGTCATCTTCTGCTCCCATCCCTAGTTTTCTAGCTGAAACAAATTCTTTTAAATATAGAGTAGTGAATATTAAAGAATTCAGAAAGAGGTTAGAATCCTTAAGTATGAAGTTTACACACCAGATTAAATTCTTTTAAAGGATTCCACCTGTAAAGAAAGGCAAATTGTGATGAACTTCAAGATTGGTCATTAAGACAAATTAACCTTTTTTTTTTTTTAAATAGGAATCATAGAAGAGTCCATCAAAATGCAATCACAAAATAGTTTTCTGTGATTCTGCGAGGTAAAGGTTAAATACAGTTATAGGAACTAGGGAAAATAGTTTTGGTGGTTCTAATTATATCCCTTGCAAGAGGAATTACATCAAGATACATTGAATAAATGTAAAAGAAATAAAATTTTTTGGTTTGGTTTTTAAGTTATAGTAGGCCAGATTACTTGGATTTAAAAAATCAGGGGGAAACCTTTTAAAATCATGAATGAACTGAAAGGGCAGTTGGGAAAATCGTTGGGTAAATCTTTGTATTAAATTCTGAAACCCAGAGAGGAATGAATGCAGAAGTTCAGACAACTCCAGCATGCCACTCTGGTTGAGTTCCCCTCGGGACCAGGAGCTGCACTGCATCTGCCATTTGGTAATAAAGTCACTGAATCATCACAGCTCTGCCACGTAAGAGCTATCATCACCGAATAATGAAGCAATTGGCACAGAGAGCTCCCATACCTTCTTCAGTAAGCGGAAGCAAATGTGCTTGGCTCTCTATACCCACACTCCCTGCATGGGGTGGATTCCATTTTTTTTTTCTTGGCAATGTCTGGTACCAAGGGGCCTGTCATTGCTGGGCAGATGCAGCTGGATCTGGCAGATAGAAGCCCGGGATGTAAACATCCTATAAGCCCCAGATTATTATTTTTTTTTTCCATCCTGAACAAATCTGCTGCCTAAGCAATTTGGCTTTTGTGTTTAGTGATTCTCAGATGGCGAGTCATGCATGCCGGGCTACATACATGGTTGTGTGCTCTAGTTGTGGTGCTTTAGTAGTGATGCTGTGTAGGATAACATTGGTTTGTCCTTTCTGCCTTGCCATTGGGAGCTTAGTTTTATTGGGTTACTCCAAACACAGTGTTCTCATTCCTCTGTGCTTATTTGTAACCTCTTTCTTTGTGCTCTGTTAACTTGTAAATATTGTTTTCTCTTCTCCTTAAGTCCTTTGCATAGTGAATTCAGAGCAATTGTCCTTTTTGTATAGACACAGGAAGACAGTTAATGCTATGCTTTTGTAGCCTGGGAGTTAATTGACTCTGAATAATATTACCTCCTGGACATCTGCTCTTAAGCCTCAGTTGCCCTTACTTCCTAGATCCCCCAAAGCAGGTTCTCAATGAGGGACTGGATGGATCCAGGGCAAGTGACGAGCTACTCTAGCATTAAAGTGGGCCTGGTCAAAGTGCCATAATGATTAACTATAAGTTAAGAACATGGTCATGGACAAATTCTGTCATGATCCAAAAAATAATTAGATTTGGACCTTGCTAGGGTTAAGAAAGATTAATCTGGCCTGAGCACTCTAGTCTGAGATCTATGGCGAGATGTGCCCAGGAGAGCCATCCTATAAGCTCAATACATCTCTTACTGTGTCCATCCAAAATAACTAATATTAAGAAGTATAATTAAGATGCTAATTAATATGTTAATTAAGTTATTGTACTAAGGAGAGGAGAAACACCCCTAGGTGGTATTTCTGTCCTTGAGCCTGATGTCTGATCAGGAATGGCTTTGGTTATGTTGATTTTGCTACTGGAAGGCATGTGGTGTCTACCTGCAATGGGGCAGGGTGGCGGGGAGGGTTTGGTGGGAGACTAGGGAGTGACCAGGACAGCAAGATGGAGTGCAGAGAGACTATCAAGGGGGAAAGAGGGAGAGACAGGAGAAGACGGGAATGAGGGTTAGTGTGAGACTAGAATGGGGAGCTTAGTGGGACTGGAACAGGCACGTGGGGAGAATGGAATAAATGGCAACTGATCACCAACCAGCCTGGTGGCCTCGTTTCCTCCTTTGTCTGCCCATGGCATTGGCCGTCTTGGGTGGGCAAGTGGCCTGAGTCTTCTAAATGCGGGCTTTGAGAGGGAGAGCCACTGGGGCTTTTCCTAGCCACCTGGAGATTACACAGTGCTGGAACCACGTGATTATGGAAGTCTCATACTTGGCTGTGCTGCTGTGGAGCCCAAAAAGTAAAACCAGTGGAATCCCACAGGGATTTGTAGGGTGGACGCCAGGATCCAACTGCAGGCCTCACCTGTTCTTCAGCCCTGAAATCCCTTCAAAAAACTCCCCTCTCCCAACTCCTCATCCTCCCGGTCCAACTCTGATTTGGAATTTCTCTGAGAATCAATAGCACAGCGGTAGGGCGTTTTCCTTGCAAGTGGCCAACATGGCCGACCTGAGTTCAATTCCTCCGCCCCTCTCAGAGAGCCCGGCAAGCTACTGAGAGTATCTCGCCCGCACGACAAAGCCTGGCAAGCTACCCGTGACGTATTCTATATGCCAAACACAGTAACAATGGTCACAATGGAGACGTTACTGGGCCCGCTCGAGCAAATAGATGAACAACAGGAGGACAGTGATCAGTGATCTGAGAATCAAAATCAAGATTCTGGTTTGACCAATGCAGAGTGGAGACATTCTTTTCCCATTTGGGCTATCCTCACCAATTCCTCCCTTGACATAAAGAGGAAGCCAAAGGAGATCTATCTGTAGAGAGAAGAAACACTTGAGACTGAACAAAATGGGAAAAAAAAGAGGGAAAGAGGGAAAAATGGGGCTCTGAGAAGCTGTGGCCCCGGGCAGCCTCTCTGAGTTTACATCAGGTTTTCAGTGGGCCCCCAGGCCATGGCCAGGGAATTTCAGGTGCTTTAGAGGGTAAACTGATACATTTGTGGTGTAGAGGTGAAGTATCTGTATATGTATGAACCACTAGAACCAACACTACTAAATTAAAAACTGTGTCTGTCAAGGAGAATGGTTAAGGGGCAGGAGATGATCTAGTCTCATTAGTAAAAGGATGCAGTGGAATTGGAGGTTAGAAACATTGTATGCTCTAAATTCTATTAACAACAGCTCTAAATCAAGGTGTCTAAATAATTCATTATTATTATTATTTTTTTAGAAAAGGTAAAATGCAGCTGTGTACCAGACATAAGGAAGAAACTTTATTCTAGACCTTGAGAATCTTGAGGCTCTTTGCCAACCTTCCCTCTACACACATAAAAATCCTTTTAAAAAGTAACAAGCTGCACATAATCTGAATACCAAGGCATCCAAGAAAAGGGGACTCTCATTCAAGGAGAGCCAGCAGAGGTAACTGCTGCATTAGCCAATGTCTGCCTGGGATTTTTGAAGTTACCTGCACAGTGTCATTCAAATTTAAAAAGTCACCAGGGGACAGGATTGACATAGCATATTTGATAAAGAATGAGAGAGAACTCCCAAAATAAAAATGCCAAATTGGTTTGTTTATATTGAAGATAATATAAAAGTATGTTATTTATAAAAGAAGTTATCAGAAGAATTTATGAGAGTATAAAACTGAAAGAGAACTTTGTCTACTGGCCAGAAACTATTAAAGGAAAGCAAACATTTTTTTCTATACAAATTAATTGTAGGCCCGAGAGATGATAGTACAGGAGAAGCACTGGCAGTCACACCCACAACCCACTGTTGCTGTCATATTTTAAAATATGTTACAGCTTTTAGGAAAATGAGGTCATGAAATTTGACTATAAATGGACGGACTTAGGGAGTATTATGTTGAGTGAAATGAATCAGAAAGAGAAGGTCAGATATAGAATAAGTACATTCATTTGTGGGATATAAAAATAGTATGAAACTAATATCCAAGGCCAGGGAGAATGGGCCAAGAGGACTGGTCAATGGTTGGAAATAACCTCAAGCGTGTGGGCGGTGGAGGGTAGTTAAGATAGAGGAGGGTCCATTATGACAACATTAGTTGGAAATAGACAAGAACTGTGTTGAAAGTAGGTAAAAGGATATACTTTATAACCTTTTAGCATCTGTGTTGCAAAACATAATACCTAAAATAAGAGAGAGAAAAGAGAGGTAGAGAGGTGCTTACTATAGAGGCAGGCTAGGGTGAGGTGTGGTTTGGGGTGGTGGGAGGGAAACTGGGAACATTGGAAATTAAACTGGTGGAGGGATGGATGTTGAAACATTGTATACTGAAACTCAATTATGAACAGCTTTGTAATGCTCTATCTCATGGTGATTCAATAAAATAAAAAATTAATATGGAAATAAAAACATGTTGAATCAATGACAATAAATAAATAAATGAAATGTATCTTGGCATCTTAGCACAAAGAAATTGTGGTATATATAAACAATGGAATATATATATATATATAAATATAAACAATGGAATACTATGTAGCTGTAAGAAAGAATAAAATCATGCAATTTACCACAACATGGTTGGAACTGAGGTTATCATCCTGCATGAAGGAAAAGCACAGATATGGTATAGTCTCATTCATATGTGGTACCAAAAGATACACAGCAAGGTAGCAACGAAGAACTAAAGACCCTCCGACCAAAAAAAAAAGAGAAAGAAATATAAATAAATTTTGTTGATTATGTAAAAGTATTTAGTGGTATATCTTATTTAAATAGCTAGCAGTGCTGTGTGTTTTTTTGTGTGTTTTTAAAAGAGAATTTCATGCTTGGGAGGAAAACTAAGGAATTACGGGTAAAACACGACATGCCTTTGAACTGCTTTTAAAGGAAGAATACAAAGAAAGCAAATAAAATTAAAATGTTAACTTATGAAATCTGGGGAAAGATAGTATTCTCATTGTTCTTGAAAATTTTCTATAATCCTAAAATTATGTCAATATAAAATATTTCTCCTTAAAGTTGGGTTCTTCATTTTTCCTCACCTAACAAATGCAATCACCAAGTCCCTAGGATTCTATTTTCTAAATAACTCAGCCTGTTTTCTAGTCACTTCTTTCCACCCCATTGCCACTATCCCAGTACAAACCACTCTTCATGCATTGCAATGACAAACAGAAGGAACACATACCTTATTCAAATCATCTTAGAAAATGCACTTTTCCTGCATTCTTTTACTCAACCAGGTATTTCAGGTGCTAACCTATCGGTAGGACAAGAAGGGGGAGTATATGTTGCAAACACTGCGAAAAGAACTGAAATAACTCATTTTCATAGATGACATGATTGTCTACTTTTATAGAGAGACGACTGGGGGATATCTATAAAGGAATAAAGGTAACTAGACTTAATAAGGTCAATATGCTAAATAAATGCAGACGGCTTAATTAATTTAGTATGTATTTTAAAGATAATGTAATGGCAATAAGATTGCAGGATCCCTAGGATCAAATCTTGTAAAGACCTGTAAAATATGTATTCAGTAAAATAATAAAATGTTATGAGAAACACAAAAAGTCATAAGAACAGAAATTCAGAATATATACAATGTTGATGGATCTATAATTTATGTGTGAGGAACCTGTTCACCATATTTTTTTGCCAATCAAAGCTCACATTTGAAGTGATAGTGATAGGAATGTGGATGATAAATTTTTTTGCAGATGTTGAAAGTAGACTATGGACTGAACATGATTGCCACTCAATGCCTCTTATTTAGACCACAACACCCAAAAGGAGAGAGAGAACAAAAGGGAATGCCCTGCCACAGAGGTTGGGTGGGATGGGGGGATGGGTGTGGGAGGGATACTGGGATCCATGGTGGTGGAAAATGGGCACTGGTGGAGGGATGGATATTTGATCATTGTATAATCGAAACCCAAGCACAAAAATTTGTAAGTCTACAACTGTACCTCATGGCGTTTCACTAATAAAAATTAAAAAAATTTTTCTTGCAGATAGGGATCATTAATTTTTAAAAATTTTTATTTTATTTTTATAAAGTTGTTCACAATAATTTAATTACATTCAATATTCCAACACCAATCCCACTACCATTACACATTCCCACAACCAGATTTTGAATTTTTCCACCCTGACCCCCAAAGCCTGTCCCCAAAGAAGGACCTAAAAAATTTATTTTATATTGCTTGTTATGAATAGTAAAGTAAAGGCCCTCCCGTTGATCGTCGATTTGCTCGAGCGGGCCCAGTAACGTCTCCATTGGAGACTTTGTTGTTACTGTGTCTGGCATATCCAATACTCTCGGTAGCTTGCCGGGCTCTCCGAGAGGGGCGGAGGAATCGAACTCGGGTCGGCCATGTTGGCCGCTTGTAAGGCGAACGCCCTACCCGCTGTGCTATCGCTCCAGCCCATGTTATGATTAAGATTATGTTATGAATAATCTATTAAAAATGATCAAAAAAAGTTTCCTTGGTGGAAAGAGTATGAAGATTGTTGTATCTCACCCTGGAGCCATGAAACCCATGTTTAAGAGATTACTAGCATGTTGTTAAAGGTTGAGTCTTGGGATTTATTCCCTTTTACTTTACACCTCCACCTAGACCCTCCATCTTCCAGTAGGTAGGTGTCACACCCAGCAGCTGCTGCCAGTGCCAGGTTGGTCCCATCAACGGCCAAGACGCAGAGACTATAAAACCCAGCTCCCGGAAGCGCGTGGCTGCATTCGCGACCATGAGACATCTTATTATCTTATTTTCCTTTGGAGAACCTGGCAGGCTACCAAAAGTATCCTGCCCACACGGCAGAGTCTGGCAAACTTCCCGTGTTGTATTCAATATGCCAAATATCAGTAACAATGATGGGTCTCATTCTCCTAATCCTGAAAGAGCATTGAAATGACTCTTTCTTCTAAAATCTCAGGGCTAGGAAGAAGGAGACGTTACTGGTGCCTGCTCGAGGAAATCGACGAACAACAGGATGATGGTGATCGTGATCGTGACTTTACACCTCATCAAATGTGGTGTGATACTCTTGGTACATCAGTGGTGTAGAGTATGAGATGTTCTGTTGTTCCAGGAATTCTAAAATTTTAAATAGGGTGATACAGCTGAAGGTACTTTTTTTTTTTTTTTGCTTTTTGGGTCACACCTGGCAATGCACAGGTGTTACTCCTGGCTCTTCACTCAGGAATTACTCCTGGTGGTGCTCGGGGGACCATATGGGATGCTGGGAATCAAACCCTGGGTCAGCCGCATGAAAGGCAAACACCCTGCCCTGCCCGCTGTGCTATCACTCCAGCCCCTGGAGTTACTTTTTTAACTGGATGGTGACTTTGGGGTCCGGAGACATCTCTGTAGTGTGTTGCTCTCTTTTGAGATTTATCTGTGAATCTCTGGATCATGGCATTAATGAGTTTATATGGTGCTAAAGGCAATTCATAGGCATGACTAATAGTCTTCCTGAAGAACAGGGAGATGATGGGAGGTTGCCCATTCCTGACTCCATGCAAGCCTGGAGAATTCTCTTAAAAAACCTGCATACCTGAGTTTTTCAGCAGATTCACTCATGGATGAGGTTCTTCTAAGCCTGTGGAAATCGGCCATAAGCAAGGCAGCAATTGAGTTTTGGAAGTTTTTGGCTGCCCGAGCTCTGTTGCGGCTGGTGGAAGAACTCACCTGACCCCTCCGGGTTGCCCCAGATAAGACAGCCTGGTGCGGGGCTGGAGATGTCTCTTCAACGTGCATATAGGCATCATTTTTTTCTTAAATTCTAGATAACAGAGATAAGCAGATGTCTGGGATAGTTTCAGTTTTGGTTTTTGCTTGATTAACTTTCACAGTCTTAGTCTTCTTGCTTATTTCTTTTCTGATAAAAAATAAGATGTCATACTGTGCATGGCTGCAGTCAACCATCTTATGAAAAAGAAACTATGTGTAAGAATGAAAATTTAACATGCACAGACAAAAGTCAAAGACACTGAAAACTAGTGTCTTTTTTTTTATTACTGAAACACCATGAGGTACAGTAGTACACTTACAGACTTTCGTGCTTGGGTTTCAGTTATACAATGATTGAGTACCCATCCCTCCACCAATGCCCATTCTCCACCACCAATGATCCTAGTAGCCCTCCCACTCCCACATCCCACTCCCCCACTCCACCCCGCTTCTGTGGCAGGGCATTCCCTTTTGCTCACTCTTTCCTTTAGGGTGTTCCAGGAGATCTGCTCCAGGACTTGGAAGCCGGCCTCACATGCTGGGGGAAAAGGCAGCTCGGACAGAGAAGGGAATACCAAGCAAAGGACTCGCTTGGGATACGAGATGCGTGCTGAAAGTAGACTATAGACAGAACACGATGGTTACTCAAAACCTCTATTGCAAACTACAACACCCTAAAGGAAAGGATGAGCAAAAGGGAATGCATCTGCACTTCTGTGTTCATTGCTGCACTGTTCACAATAGTCAAAATTTGGAAAAATTTTGAGAACAGATGACTGGTTAAAGAAACTTTGGTACATCTACACAATAGAGTACTACGCAACTGTTAGAAAAGATGAAGTCATGAAATTTACATACAAGTGGTTTTCCATGGAAAGTGTCATGCTAAGTGAAATGAGCCAGAAAGAGAGGGACAGACATAGAAAGACTGCACTCATCTAGGAATATAAAGAAAACTAGTGTCTTTGCAACTGTATCAGCCCTGAGTAGCTGCCACCTCCAGATTGCTTGTTAGATGGGAAAGAGAAAGCCCTATTGTTTGTAGTGTGATACTTGAATTTTCTCTCATTAAAAATCCAAATATTGCTAAAATGTTCCAGCTGGGAACATACACACGATGATTTGAAGATGACAGTTCTTAAATTAAGTCACAAATTTGAAAGGCGTAGCAGTTTTCATCTAGATAATACAGTTATTATCTGGAGAGGTGCATGAAATATTGAACAGGAAGTTATTGCGTATTGTTTTATGCTCTCAGATTGTGTGAGTGTGTGTGTGTGTGAGAGAGAGAGAGGGAGAGGAGAGAGGAAGTGAGAGCAATTCAGACACATGATACTGTTTTGTTGTTTGCTTTAACTGCTTCATTTCCATCCACTTCCTTCATCCCTAAACGTAACTCAAATAGTTCCTTTAGCAATTACTTCCTGGACCCCAGGTTCTCTTTCCTCTATATTCACACTCTGATTTCACTTGAGGAAGAGTGACATATAGATAGTCACAAGAGAAGAAAATATTTCCTTTCTGAATCCACTATATGTTTATGGAATATCATTGTCTTATGATGATATTCAGCTATCCTTAAAGCCTGAGATTGCTCTGTCATTATCTTCTGGGTCAGAACCAGGTTATCATTGCCTCATTGCCTGATGTACTCCTTGTTCTATTTCTGGTTCTTCCCACTCTTATTTTTATTGAGACTTCTTAATGAGTAACTCCTGAGTAACTGAACTCTTGAGATGATCTTGAAACTGATACAAAGAAGGTCTAATGTCCCAGGAGAGAGATAATAAATTCAACTCTTTAAGGCCCTCCCGTTGATCGTCGATTTGCTCGAGCGGGCCCAGTAACGTCTCCATTGGAGACTTTGTTGTTACTGTGTCTGGCATATCGAATACTCTCGGTAGCTTGCCGGGCTCTCCGAGAGGGGCGGAGGAATCGAACTCGGGTCGGCCATGTTGGCCGTGTGTAAGGCGAACGCCCTACCCGCTGTGCTATCGCTCCAGCCCTAGCACAGCGGGTAGGGCGTCTGCCTTGCACGCAGCCAACATGGCCGACCCGAGTTCGATTCCTCCGCCCCTCTCGGAGAGCCCGGCAAGCTACCGAGAGTATTCGATATGCCAGACACAGTAACTCTTTAAGGAAAATCTGAAATATCCTGCTCCACACTTCTCACTCAATTTAGATATTACTTCTTTTCCTTCTCCTCTTGGTGTTTCACCTTCTCCGCATCACCAGTCTTCATATCTTGCACCTCATTCCATATAAAAACTATGTTATTATCACTCTTGGAGTTCATGGTACTTTAGATTGATAGAAACTTAAAATAACGCAGAGGTGACCTCACCTTTGAGTATAGTTGAGGTATATGAATTTGTTGCCACATCACTTCTAAGATTATATTTCTTTGTGATAAAAGGAACCTGGGTGCATAACTTAATCACACAGGTCCTTTTAAATCATATTATTCAGCAGGTGAAAGCAGACAAAATTATACAAATCCTAAGTATAAGAAGGATTTGACCTACTGCTGCTGGTGTGAAGATTGAGGGCTACTTGTGGCAGGAATGAATGAAGCTTCTAGAAGTCGAGAGCTTCAACTTACTGGATTAACAAACTGGTGAGATCTGTGATTTGTTGAGTGGAATCATGAAGCAGAAAATGTTGATCAAGTACTGATTTGATATCAGGTTCTACTTTGAATGCTTGAAGTGGATAAATTTAATCCTATGATCCACAGTGTGGTAGTGTTATCAATCAACTTTTCAGAGGTTATCTAATTAGACAATAGTGGAGTCAGGATTCACAGTTTAGCAGTTTGTCTGCAGGGTGTGCAAACTTATCACTACAAATAAAAGTTTATGCAAGTCAGAGCTCCTCCCAGGAAAACTTAATATATGACTTGTGTATATGTGAATTTCAAGGATCACTGCCTGAATCTCCCCAGCACCACCTCATAACAACTGTCGAGGGTCCCTGAGTGATATCTGGTCTGCAGGAAAAGTGGACTCTCTGGCACCTTCCAGAGGTACTGATGAGGGGAATCTCCTTCAGTAATTTTATTTTTCCTCTCCTGTCATTTTCTTGCATCCAAACCCTGAAGAATTTTCTGAGTTAAGGTGGGAAGAGAGATTCTCAGTAAGGATTTTATGGTTCATTTGGATCCCAGTATGAGTCCAGGACAGGTCAGATCATTCCAGAAAGGAGGGAAAACTGGTCACAGAAAGAAGAGAAAGCACTGAGGTCTGAGGGCCAGAGAAACTTGCTTAAAGATACTTAAAGCTTAAAGATACTTCCCAAGATTTTGAGGGAGAACGTCCCTCCTCCAGTCCAAGTGAGAAGAGCCAAAACTGCCTAGCAAGTCATCTGAAGATCTGTGTCCTACCTGAAACCCAATAAAAATAGCCCCCCTCAAGTCTGGACGCATGTTCCCTATCTTGTGTTTCCTATGCTAAGGTGAGACCATAAGACAAAAGATGTGTAGGACACTCTTGTGGAGAAGCAGAACACAGGCTTGTGACTTTGTGCACCATTTCTTCAGTTGCTGCCATCCAAGAACTTGGAGGGTTGGGTTGAGCAGACTTCCTTCTGTGAACAACCTCAAGTCTAGTCTAATGAGTCCTCTCTGGTCAAAAGCAACCACATCAATATGTATCTTCAAGCTCAGAGTTCTTTTATGGTCCCACTATAGATAGCAGAATATCTGAGCTGCACAGTGTCAAGACAGAGACCAGTGAACACTCTGAGAGTGATAGTACAATGGACTATCGCTTGCCTTGCATGCAGTCAATCTGGGTTTGATCTCAGGCATCCAATATGGTCCTCCGAGCAGTTACATGTTTTAAAAAATGTTTATATATGATATAATTCTAACTGATGAACATTATTGAGAAGAGTTTCTTGGAAATATTTAAAAATATACAATTTCACTGACTTGCATTAGTTTAAGTATGATTACAATTAGTGAGTATAGCTTCAAAGACAGCTGCATAATTTAGACTCACCATACACACTTCCAAAGTTCCTGTGCTGTCACACTGTCAAAAATAATCCCTCTATTCAATCCTGCTAATTTACGTTTCACATATGAGTGAAACCATCTAGTAATTGTTGTTCACTTCTTCTGGACTTCTTGTGACTTCTGGCACAATAACTTCAAGTTACATTATTAATATATGCATGGCATGACTTCGTTATCGTAATAGTGGAGCAGAATTCCAATTGTTTACATGTACAACTTCTTTGTCCAGTTATCTGTGAATTTGCATTTTGGTTGATTCCATGTTCTGGTTATTCTTAATAATGCTGCTATGAACAAATGTTCTTTTAAATTAATGCTTCCATATCTATTGGTAATGTGTAGGAGAAATTTTCAAAGGCACTTTTCTTTAGTGCTTTGTCCCTTCTTTCTCATTTTTCTTGGAACTTGATCATCATGCCTGGATGTTCTGCAATTTCTGACATAGAATCATGAGAGGATTAGAATGTGGACTTCTCCCTTGCTCTGTTTTCCTTTTACTAGCCTTCTCTCTCCTTTTCATCAAAATGTGTTGTGACATTTTCTGCCCATGAAATGTTCTCCTAATGTTTTGAGGTAAGTCTTTATTAGATTCACCCTCTCAGTGTGACTCCCCAGAGGAAGTCATATCCAGAGCAAGAACTGTGCAGCAAGCCCTGGGATGGGAGCCAAGTGCCCAGAGCAGATCATCTGTTGAAAACCCACTGCATTCATGACATATAAAGAGAGGCGGGGGTAAAGAAAGAGAGAAAGAGAGACAGAGAGACAGAGAGAGATATCCCAATCCCTCTAAACCTGGTGATACTTAAGATGCTGAAATTATGACATGACCCTTGCTTGAAGTTAGGCTTAAGAAAGGTCAACTAAGGTAAAATATTCTGACAGCTCAGATGTATGGTAGACTTAGGTAAAATTAAATAAATGTATAGAAAATAAGGGATGAGATGAATTTGTTTATTAATAATTTTGAGTGCCTGGACATACTTTCAATAGAAGCTCCCCGTGACGTATTCGATATGCCAAACACAGTAACAACAAAGTCTCCAATGGAGACGTTACTGGGCCCACTCGAGCAAATTTTAGTGACAAATTAAAAAAATACAACCACTGGGAAATCTAATAGGATCTGCAAACTATTCAGTAAGTGAGTTTAACAAAGTTGCTATAGTTGGATATAGAAAAATCAGTTGGAGGTGGCTGGAGTTATACTACAGTGTGTAGGGTGTTTGCCTTGCATGTGACTGACCCAGATTCAATATCCAGCATCCCATATTGTCCCTGAGCACTTCCAGGAGTAAATCCTGAGTGCAGAACAAGGAGTAGTGCAGAGTATTGCCAGGTGTGGCCTAAAGATAAAAAACTTGATCACTTGATATCCTGTTATTCATAGATATGCTCGAGTGGGTGCCAGTAACGTCTCCATTCATCCCCTGTCGCATGCTAGTGTAGCCCAATGGCGTCTGCTCATTCTAGGAACACAAAGCACCTCAAACTGATCGGTCAGGGTCTTGACGAAGAAGTCTGACCATCTAGTAGGTGGGCGGCCATGTGGTCTTTTAACATCCCGTGGAATCCAGTTGGTAACGGCTCTAGTCCAGCGGTCATCTCCAAATCTCATTACGTGTCCAGCCCATCTGATTTTCGATGCCTTGGCAAATGAGACAGCGTTCCTGATTCTTGATTGTTGACGGAGGTCGGAACTCCAGATTCTTTGTCTCATTTGAGTGAAGCCTGATACTCCAAGCATAGGTCTTTTGATTCCTCTTTGGGAGACCCGAATAACATTTTCATCCTATTTTCGTAGGGTCCAGGTCTCTGAGTCGTTTGTTAATTCAGGAAGAACAGTGGAATCAGAGAGATGTGCCCAGAGTTGGAGTTTCTTCGTCCTCTTAGCTAATTTTTGATGCTCTTGAAGTCATTCCAAGCTGCTCTCTTCCTCCTGCACAACTCAAGTGCCAGGTCATTCATCATGTTGACTTCTCAACCTAGGTACACATAACTGTTGCATTCAGAGATGTTCATTCCATTGAGAGCAAATGGAACATCAGGGATGACAATGTTTCTCATAAACATTGTCTTCATGAGATTCAGCTGTAGTCCGACCTTTCCACACTCATGGTCAAAGTCGGCCAGCATTTGTGCCGCTTGGCTAATGTTTGGTGTTATTAGAACAATGTCATCAGCAAAGCGGAGATGGAGTAGTTGCCAACTGTCTCTCTTCACTCCCATTCCTTCCCATTCCAGTTGTCGCATGATGTTCTCGAGGGTGGCACTGAAGAGTTTCGGTGAAATGGTATTACCCTGCCGAATCCCTCTCTTGACATGGATGATCACTTCTCTGTAGAATGGTGAGATCCTGGTAGTGAATCTGTAATACAGCTCATGGAGGATGCTGATGTATTGAGTTTGAATGCCCTGATTGGCTAGGGCTTCGATGACTACTTCCATCTCAACAGAATCAAAGGTCTCATTTAAATCAATGAACGTTAGACAAAGTGGCATCTTGAACTCCCGAGAAACCTCAATGAGCTTGGTTATCATGTGGATATGGTCGATCGTGCTGAACTAGCTTGCTCGCATGGTTGTCCTTCATCTAGTGTTCTGCAATCCTATTCAGGATGACTCGAGTGAACAGCTTGTAGACAACAGACAAGCAGATCGGGCAATAGTTGCCAGAGTCGTGGATATCTCCCTTCTTGTACAGTAGTACAGTTCTGCTTGTTTTCCATTGGGACAGAACCTTGTATTCAGACAGGTAGTGTGTGAAGACCCGAGCCAGTGTATTGATGAGTACTTATGGCAGTTTCTTCAGGTGTTCAGGTCTGACCTTGTCTTGGCCAGGTGCTGTTCATTTCTTTACCGACAAAATGGTGTGTCAGATTTTGAAAGGGAGAATTTTGGGAACGACATATCCATCCTGCGGAATTTGGTATGTGGGCAGGTGGATGTGGCTATCAAAGAAATCTGAGTAGAAGTCATGGATAATCTTCTCCATTGCCCTTCTGGAAGAGGTGATAGATCCATCAGGACGTCGAAGGGCAGTCATCTTGGTCTTGTAGTTGGCGAAGGACAGGCAGGCATTACGAATGCTTTCCCCAGCTTCTGCTGCATCTACGAGCACTGTTGCTCTTCTCTCTTTGAGTTCTTCCTTTATCACTTCTCTGCATTGTTTTGTGAGCTTGGACATTTGCTTGCAGTTGCCTGAGGCTTGCGCCAATCCACGTTGGCGAATAAGCTCAAGAGTTTTTGAAGACAGGCTTTTTTTTGTGGCTATCTCTCTCTTGGCCTTCCTCGTGCAATCATGGAGGTGCTGAACCAGTCGACCGTATTCCTCGTCAATGTTGTCAATGATGGCATCTTCCCATGTTGCAACAATAGTGCCAAAGAGCTCCCAGTTGATGGTCGTTCTGGGAGTTCTCTTCTTAAACTTTGCAGCCCTTTCTCCCCACTCTTTATTATTTTTTTATCTTTCTCCAGTAAAGATAAAAAGCAAAAAACAAAAAGAAAAATCAGTTAGATTTAATATACTTACAATCACACATAAATAATTTGTTTATAAATCCCTATAAACAATCAAAATATAATTAAAATTATTTTATTAAAATAATATCTGTCTCTAAGTGATAAAGGACCTAATATGAAGCATGAGGCTTTTTATGGGGAATATGTTTTTGAATTTTATTTTTTAATTAAATTAACTTTTTTTTTTGATCACACTTGATGGTACTTAGGGCTTACTCAGGGATCACTCCAGGCTACCATATGAGGTGCTAGGGATTGAACCCATATAGGCTGCATGCAAGGCAAGCATCCTATCCACTGCACTATTGCTCCAGCCTGGAATGTTGTATTTTTAAAGAAAAAATTATGGTAAAACACACATTTTCTTAAATGACACAATTCAATATTTCTCAAGATATCAATTTCATCCAAAATCAACTTACAGATGCAATACTCTTCTCATGAATAGTTTACAATGAGTTTTTCACATAACAACATTATTTTTAAAATTATAAGTATAAAAATTGAAATGCCTATAAACTAAGAATACACTGGAGTTTAAGAAGGTGGTGGCTCTGGACTCCGCGCCAGGCTGTTTCACATGGGGTGCCTCAGAGGGGGGCGAGTGAGAGCCCTCCCTGCCCCAATGGACTCAGCTCCAGCAGCCGAAAACCTGACACCCACCGCTGCCATGCTCAAGGTTGGTCCCCACATGCTCAGGCTGAATCTCACGCATGAGTGAAGTCCTGTGGAACCCAGGTAATCCACAACTTTGTGACCTTGGACTTTGGGCTCAATGGAACCAGGAGCAGAGATCCTCTGCCCGCTTTCCCCAGTCTCTGGTGACCCAGGGGTCATGCCCATTAGCCACCTACTGCCGGCCCAGATAATCTCGTCATGGGTTACAGTAGTCCAGATCACATGGCTGCTTCTCCTGAAATGGAGCATAACATGAGGCCCCCATAACCATGCCACCGGGCTCCGCACCAGGTTGTTTCACACGGGACTTCCTGGGGTGGGGTAGGCGAGAGCCCTCACCGCCCCAGTGGACCCAGCTCTGGCAGCCAAAAACCTCCACAACCCAACCACCGCCATGCTCAAGGCTGCTCCCCACATGCTCGGGCTGAGCCTCACATACGAGTAAACATATTCCTGGACTGCGTGGTTGCAAAAGCGGCTGTGCAACACATCATAGAACACTCCCTACCCATTCTCCATAATTAGCACACCACATTTGATGGGGATCAGATAGTAGGCAACAAATCATAGAGGGAAAATATATATATGCATATATACATATTTTCAGATATGTATACCAAAGCTCACACCACCCAAACTTTAACAACATGTTAGTGATGCCTATAGAATGTCTTAATGGTTCCTGCCAAAATAAAACAATCTTCATACTGTTTCCTATATGAACACTTTTTGTGAGCATGTTCAGCATTTTTTCATAACAGATAATATGAAATTTATTACTTTGGTTGCGTTTTGTGACAGGGATTGGGGTTTGGGATGGAAACATCCTGAATTTGGTGGAGGGAAAGTGTAATGGTGGTGGGGCTGGTGTTTGAATATTGAATGTAATCAAACATTATAAACTTACTTATAAAATTAAAAAATTAAAAAAATATAATGTGGAGTTCATGCCCAATTCAATCAGCTTAATCAATGGCTGAATAAATAGCAGTGCTCCTACATTATTAAAAAAAAGAAGGTGGTGGCTTATTCTGAATATCAATGCATGTTGAAAAGTTGAACTTGGCTCACTCATCCAGGTACCTGCCAGACGGCAGGGCCCCTTCCCGGTGCTGCGCGTCTTACTAGATGCCCTGAAAACAGCTGGTTTTCATCCTTGGTCTGTGGGAGATGGAAATTGAGGCACACCATGCGAACCCAAAGCTGAGCTGTTCTAGCACCCTCTGCTCACTCATCCAGGTACTCGCCCAGCGGCATGTGAGTTATTCTCCCCCTATGTATCCCATAGGAACCATAAGTTAGCCTCTTAGATGGAACTTTCACTAGGTTAGCTTAACCACCAGAAACACATTAGCCAATAATTCATTAAGCCCATCTCAATTAATTCTGCATCTTAAGCAGAATAGTAACAGTGAGCATGAAGGTCTATACCACACAGGTCACAATTGGTAAAGCAACACAGAAGCTCACCAAGCTTACTAATTGAAGAGGCTAACCCAGAAGACACCAACAGTACTGAAGGGCTAGACAACCTCTCTGACAAAGAATTTAGAAGGGAGCTACTAAGGATGCTTAGGGAGCTAAAAGAAACAATGGAAAGCAATGCCAATAAAAGACAAGAGAATTTAAAGGTAGAAATGAGGAAAATGCAAATAAAATTACAAATGGAAACGTCAGACCTGAAAAACCTGGTAGGCGAATTGAAAAACTCAGTGGAAGGCCTCAGCAGCAGAGTAATAGCTACTGAGGACAGAATCAGTGAGCTTGAAGATGAAGTCCAGAGACTCTCCAGAAAAGAGCAGAAAATGGAAAAGAGACTCACAATCCGGGAACAGATGGCAAGAAAAGACCATGATGAAGCCAAGAGGAGTAACATAAGAATTATTGGAGTCCCAGAGGGGCAGGAAGAAAACCCTGATGAAGAAATAGTCAAAGACATCATTGCTACGACGTTCCCAGAGCTGAAGAAAAAATGCGATCATGTTAGGAGGCCTGAAGGGTACCAGCTAGAAAGAAATCTGAATAAAAATACCCCATTGCAAACCATAATGCCCAAAAGTAGAGACAGATTATGGGGAATCATGTCTGCCATGGAGGCAGAGGGAGGGTGGGAAAGGGGGATTATACTGGAGATATTGGTGGTGGGAAATATGCGCTTGGTGGAGGGATGGGTGTTTGATCACTGTGCGATTATAACCCAAACATGAAAGCTTATAACTATCTCATGGTTACTCAATAAAATTAATAAAAAAGAAAAGTTAACCTTATTAAGAAGACTGAACATTTAAACAGGATTATTAATAAATGATAAATTAAAAGACTATTAAATAATAAATTAAAAATAAAGGACACTGGAAGAAGTAGAAGTTTCAGAAATGTTATATCATTTATACTTCATAGATGATAGTGACATCTATGATTTTTCCAAGATAATTAATTGTATCATCCATGGACTAACTTAATGATATTGTGGACTAATTTAATGAAATGGTCCCACCTGGCAGATAGATGTTGGTGGTATATTTATTGTGAACTGAATAAATAGAGTTAGCTTATTTTGCTGATGTGAATCCTTTCATTTTCCCTCCATATATCAGTCCTTCAGAAAGTTTTAGGCAACTTTCATTTCTCCTTAATCTTTCCCCCTTCAGGGCATATATTGTAATATTTATCTTGATGCTTAAAATCAGGAAAAACAAGATCCAAACGGCAATGAAATTGCACCTCACACTTGTTAGAATGACTTAGAAAAACACAAAGGAGAACTATGATGATGAGGCTGTAGAGGAAAGAAAACCTTTGAGAACTGTTTGGGGACTATAAATTAGTTCTCTCACTATGGAAAACAGTATGGAAATTTCTCAAAAATTAGACGGCTATCAGATGATCCATCCATTCCTCTTCAAGCACTTATTGAAAGAAAAGAAAATACCAATTTCAAAATTCCATCTACAACTTCCATGTTTATTGCAGCATCATTTACAATAGAGCAGGGAATCAACCTAAGTGTCCATTGAGGGATCAATGACAGGAGATGTGACTTATATATACAGTGGAATGCTCTTCATCTTAAAGAAGAAAATCTTGTCATTTGGACAAACATGGATGGTGTTCAAGGACTTACATTAAATGATGCAAATCAGTTTGAGAAAGATTTATATGCTATCATCTCAGTTGTATATGAAATACAGAAACAAAACAAAACAAAATCAAACTCTTAGATACAGACAACTGATTGTAATTGCCAGAGAAGGGAGGAATGTGGAAGTGGGTAAAACTTGGATGAAGGTGGTCAAAAGGTGCAAACTTAAATTCTGGCAATATAATGTTCAGTATGGTGACTATGGTTAATAATACTGTGTTATGTATTTGAATGTTGCTAAGAAAAAAGATCTTAAAAGTTCTCATCACAAGAAAAAGAATTATAATTCCTTGTGTTGGATGCTAACTAGACTTACTGTGGTGATTATTTTACAATATATACGTATGTTGAATCATTATATATAGTATATCATCATTATTTATTTGAAAATAATAATGTTGGTAATATCTCAAAGAAACAAAATAGGAAGGTAAACAAAATTTCCCTTTTATAATACCAAGATTGATCTCTAAGGAGAAATTGGGGCTAGAGTCTTTTGTTTTGTAGGTTGAGGGGCTTGGGGTCATACCTGGCAGTGCTCAGGGCCTATTTCTTGCTCTAGCTCTAGGAGTAACCTATGGTCATGCTCAGAGGACTATTTGTGGTGCTGGGGATTTGAATCAGGATCAAGGCTTCTGCAGCCACACACAGGACAAGTGTGTTACTTGTCTGTCCAGTCCTGGGGTTAGAGTCCTATTATAGCACAACCTTAAACATAGACATTAAGCTCTTCTCAGCCTCCTTTCCCCTGGCTTGATGGTCATAATTACTCATAAGGAGAAACTAAACCTTTGATGTGGTGCAGTTCAGAATAATGACTTCAAGTGTTCAAATGCTTGTTCTTCTGTTCAAATCTAGGCAAGAGATTAGTGAAACTTTTTTTATCACCTTTTTTGGGGAATGTTTTCCAAACCTACAGGCTGATACAGATGGAGAATAAACCTGGCAGGCCTGTGGCCACCACATATACAGCAGTCGTGTTTTCTTCCACTGCTTCCATGGCAGTATACACAGCACTGCTAGCAGTATCTGCCCCAGAGCTACATCCCACTGAGGTCCTACTGATCCTCTTCATACTGATCCTGTGCGAAGCTGCCTAACTTAGTAGTACCTGGGACAAATCATATGTTGCAAACTTGTATTAAATCTAAATCGCTCAAATATTAAAGATTCTTTAGAAATTACTACATAGTTTTTAAATATAATTTTTTAAATATAAGTTTTTAAAATAATTTTTTAAATTGAGTCACCATGAACTACAAAGTTGCAAAGATATTCATGACTGAGTTTCTCGTGTATAATGTTTGTGCACCAATCCCTTCATAGTTTTTAGTAAATTGAATAATTTATAATAAATACCTCATAATAAATGTCTATACAAGCCTCATCCAGATGCAACAGATATCGAGGTTTACTTAAATCTTTTCTTTAAAATACGCAACTATACATATTATTCAGGCCCTGAAATTTGTTGTAATTAGACCAACAGAGATTTGCAGAAACATCCTTGTCACCTAAAGATAGTAGATACACGGGACAGATAGATTGCTCCATAGCTGGAAGCTTACTTAATGAGCAAAGGGGAGAAGGCAGCTGGAATAGAGAAGGAATCACTAAGAAAAAGTTGGCTGGAGGAATCGGTTGGGATGGGAGATGTATGCAGAAACAAGATAAAGGACCAAACATGATAACCTCTCAGGGTCTGTATTGCAAATCATAATGCCCCAAAGTAGACACAGATTATGGGGAATCATGTCTGCCATGGAGTCAGAGGGAAGGTGGGAAAGGGGGTTATACTGGGGATTTTGGTGGTGGGAAACATGCACTGGTGGAGGGATGGGTGTTTGATCATTGTGTGATTGTAACCCAAACATGAAAGCTTATAACTATCTCATGGTGACTCAATAAAATTAAAAAAAAAGAAGCATCCTTGTCAGTGACAAATCACAGCTCTTCTTATGATACAATGGTGGGTTTTCTAGTCAGCCTACCACAAACACCTAGGATCAAGTAAAATGAAAGAGAGAGAGGTACCCCATTTGCCCTCAATAGCATAGAGCCATGAAAACTGCAAAGGACTTGGCTGTGGCTGCAGGTGATGTGTAAAACATCAAGCCACACTGTTTAGTACTCTGAACTCCCAAAGGAGTCCAACAGATAATAAGAACAAAGGTTTTTATGAAACAACAAGCATTTAAGTACCTTACTCCACAATCATTTCACTAGTGAATGAATATAAAACCCATTCCCACAAGGAAACCCATCAAGAAGAACAATCCAGGTGAATTTTCTTCAGCTGGATTGTTCTTGGTTCCACTCCACTTGGTGCTCTAAGAGAACCCACTTAGTGGCTAAACTTTCATGTCCAGTCACTTAAATATTCCTTTCCAGACTTCTCCCTACACTAGACTAATAATTTAATTTGACTTCTAGTTCATTCTCCTGGATGTCCCAAGAACATATCAAACTCAATGGTCCAAAAACGAACTGTTTCCTGTTCTTTACCTGAAAACACAAGTTAGTGAATTTAACTTTCACCAAAGAATCCTAAATGATGATGAAAGCCCCTAATCTAACTGTTTTAAAGTTTTTAAAATAATTTTTTAAATTGAGTCACCATGAACTACAAAGTTGCAAAGATATTCATGACTGAGTTTCTGGTGTATAACGTTTGTGCACCAATCCCTTCACCAGTGTTTCCTTCCCTCTGCCAATGTACCAGTTTCTTTTCCAGAAAAGAACCAAGTTCTTTTCCAAGGTGATCATTTCCCCTTATCTTTGTCATAGTGATCCCTTCCCTGTCCTACTCTACCATGCCCAACAGTGGCAAGCTTCGTACTAAGGATAATTCTCCTGCCCTGCAGTTCTATTGCCTTGATTTATATTGATTGAATTAAAGTTTTCAGAAGAAAAAATTAAACATTAACCATTTAAGACTACATAGTCAATGGTATTTAGTACATTCACAGTTATGCAATTGTCATTTCTAATTATGCAATTAGTTCCAAGGTGTGTTTTCACCTCATAAAACACCTCATACCTATTAAGGAGTCACTGGCAATTCCCCCTCTTCCGAGCCTCCAGGAAATAGTAGTCAACTTCCTACCTCTACAGAATTGTCTACTTTGAATTTCAAAGTAAATGAACTCAAGCAATCTGTGACATCTTGTGTTTTGCTTTTTTTAATTCTATGTGACGTTTTCAAGGTCATCAAATATTGTAACATCAGTACTTTAATTTTTATGACTGAAAATGTTCCATTGTATGGATATACTATATTTTGTTTATCCATCCATTGGTTGATGAATATTTCCCTGTTTATACTTTTTGACACTTGTCTCTGGTGCTGTTATGAATATTATGTGTACAATTACTTGTTCTGCTCATTTTCAAGTTTTGGTGTGATATATAAATAGAATTTTTGGGGCCATATAGTAATTCCCTGTTAAGCAATTGCCACGCTCTTTGTAGCACCATTTTTCATTATATACTTTCCACTGACTTTAGGCTTTTTCCATTCCCACAGTCATAAAAAAAGGTTCTTATTTCTCCATACTCTTGCCAACACTTTTTTCCCTTGAAATGGAAAGTCATCCCACTGGGTGTGAGGTGGTGTCTCATTGTGGTTTTGATTTACATTTTCCTAATGGCAAATGACATGAAACATCTTTTCTGGTGGTTGTTTGCCATTTGTATATCTTCTCTAGGTAAATATTTATTCACATGCTTGACTGATTTTAATTTTCCAACTTTTTACTAATACCTGAATTTGAATCTCATGCTATAAGCTGATGTGGTGAAGAATCATGGAGGTAGTGCTCGCCAGTTACTTCTGAGGGAATTTTCTTATATAGTCTTTTAGAGTGGGGCATTGTAAAGATATTAATCAAAATTCAGCTAATCTTTTGGCTATTAGACTATGATCCATATGATTTAAAAATTTTTGTATAATTTTTATAAAGTTGTTCATGATGATTTATTACATTCAATATCCCAACACCAGTTCCCACCACCATTAAACAATCTCATCACCATTATTTCCAATTTTCCGAACAAACACCCAAGACTTGGCAAAGGACTGTATGTGAGTACTGGTGAGACTTTTTCTCTAGGGGTCTTCTAGGGCATGATGAGGCAGGAGGGTGAGGGATGATGTGGCAGCAGGGTGATGTGAGGTGGTGAGGGGGTGAGTGAGGTACCTAGAACTGCAGAACTTAGTGTTAGGAATGAAGACACAGGGAACTCATGGACCAGAGGCGAGGACAGAGCTCCCAGGTGGTGGAGTGTAGGAAGGGCCTGGAAAGGATGACTCACCTCAGTTGTGGTGAGTGTGATCACAGGAGTGGGTGGGAAAGAGGACACCCTGAATCGGTTATCAGAAGCTCCCCACCTGCCCCCCACACCCCGCCCCCGGCCAGACTTTGGAAATTATTTCAAAGAAAATGGCTTGGTTTCTTATATTGAAGAGAATGAGAGTTTCTTATTTTGAAGTGAGTTCCCCCTCCACCCCCACTCCCCCTGCTACCCAACCTCAGAGCACTGATAGTGAATTCTTGGCCCTGGTTTTGAATCAGACCTCATGAAGGCTATCGACATCCTCCTCAAGTGAAACAGGATGTGAATGTGACGGGGAGGGTACCTGGGGCCCAAACTATTGTTGAGGCAGTAATTGCTAAAGAACTTTTGAACTTTTAGGGTTGAAGGAAGTAGATGGAAGTGCAGTGGGTATAGCAAATCGTATCAGGTGTCTGAGTTGCTCTCTCTCTCTCTCTCTCTCTCTCTCTCTCACACACACACACACACACACAGTCTAGAACCAGATGTAATAACTTCCTGTTCAGCATTTCACACACCTCTCCAGAAAATAACTAATGAAAACTGCTAAACCTTTGAATTTGTGACTTAATTTGAGGAGAACTGTCATCTTTAAACCATTGTGTGTATGTTTCCAGTTGGAATAATTTAGCAGTATTTGTGTTTGTAATGAGAGAAAACTCAAGTATCACAGTGCAAAAAATAGAGGTTCCTATTTCCCTTCTGACAAGCAGTCTGGAAGTGGCCACTCAGGACTGATAGGTATGTGACATAGACACTGGTTTTCAGTGTCATTGACTTTTGTCTGTGCATGTTAAGTTTTCATCCTTACACTTAGAGTTTCTTTGTCAGAAGATAGTTGCAGCCATGCAAGGTATCATGTCTTATTTTTATCAGAAAAGAAACAAGAAGCAAGAGGATTAGGTTTGTGAAAGCTAATGAAGCAAAAGACAAAACTGAAACATTCCCAGGCATCTGCTTATCTTCTGTTGTCCAGAGCTCTAGAAAAAATGATGCCTATCTGCAAGAAAATTTATCATACACATTTCTATCATTATCACTTCAAACATGAGCTTTTATTGGCAATAAACAAATGGTGAACGGGTTCCACACACAAATTATAGATCATCAACATTGTGTATATCCTGAATTTATGTTCTTGTAACTTATGTTCTTATAATTTATGTTCTTATAACTTTATGTTCCTCATACATTTTTATTATTTCATGTAAGTGTATTTTATATGTCTTTACCAGATTTGATACTAGGGCTCCTACAATCTTATTGCCATTGCATTATCTTTAAAATACATACAACATTGATTAATACTTTTTCATTTATTTTGTCATATTTACCTTATTGAGTCTAATTAGGTTAATTCATTTATAGATTTTCCTCAGTCTTCTTTATGGAAAAGTAGACAATCTTGCCATCTATGAAAATGAACTACTTCAGTCCTTTTCCCAGTTCTTTCAACATATACTCCCCCGTCTCGTCTTACTGGTAGGTTAGCACCTGAAATACCTGCTCAAGTAAAAGAATGCAAGAAAGGTATATTTTTTAAGATGATATGAATTAGGTATGTGTTCCTTTTGTCTGTCATTGCAATGCAGGAGGAATTTGTACTGGATAGTGGCAGTGAGATGGACAGAAGTGACTAGGAAACAGGTTGAGACAAGAAATGTAACCAAGGGACTTGGTGATTAAATTTGTCAGGTGAGGAAAATGAAGAACTTAGGTTTAAAGAGTAATATTTCATATTGACAAAATTTCAGGATTATAGAAAAATTTCAAGAATAATAGAGAATACCTGAGTTCCCTTCCCCAGATTTCATAAGTTAACACTTTAATTTTATTTGCTTTCTTTGTATTCTTCATTTAAAAGCAGTTCAAAGGCATATAGTGTTTTACCCTAATTCCTTAGTTTTTTCCCCTTAGCGTGAAAATCTCTTTTAAAAATACACAGCAATGTTGGTTATTTAAATAAGGACACCGATAAATACTTTTACATAGCCTACAGAATTTACTTATATTTCTTTATTTCTCTCTTTTGTGTGTGTGTGTGTGTGTGTGTGTGTGTGTGTGTGTGTGGGAGGAGGTGTCTTTAACCCTTTGTTGATACCTTGCTGTGTATCTTTTGGAACCACATATGAATGAGACCATTCTGCATTAATCCTTTTCTTTACTCAGCATAACAACCTTGAGTTTCATTCATGTTGTGGTAAATTGCATGATTTTGTTCTTTCTTACAGCTGCATAGTATTCCATTGTGTGTGTGTGTGTGTGTGTGTGTGTGTTTGTGTGTGTATCACAATTTCTTGATCCATTCATACCTAGTTGGGCATTTTGGTTGTTTCCATATCTTGGCTAGTGTACTATGTATGACAGTTCTATGTGATTTCAATGTAACTAACACTGATTTCTCCTAGGATCACTGAGTTGTGGGCACTTTCTAAACCTCACATAAAAACAAGCACGAAGTGAGAGTTGGTCAAAGTGACACAAGAGCTGAGATATTGCCAGGTGCCGTGAGCCCAGCTTGCTGAGCCTGAGAGTGTATTAGCCCTAAGCTAATGTGGCAGGTCTGGGTAACCTTGGAGCCCTGAGAGCAGCAAAACTCTGTGTTCTAAAGAGTCATTACTGCACTTCTGGGGCAGCACCCTGAGTCTGGCCTGGCTCAGGTCAAGCTAGCAGGAAGGGTGATCCTGTCTCTGCCAGTAGCGGCCATTAGAGTCAGTCTCTGATCCCATCTACAGACAGAGGGAGGGTTTCCTGCCTCTCAGATCTGTGACAGCACATTCCTGCTTCTGCTTCCAGGGCTGGAAGGAAACTGCCCGCAGGGCCCCCTTTGTTTCATGGTATTCAAGTTTTTTTTAGAGCATTACAAAGCCTTTCATGATTGAATTTCAGTCATATAGTATTCCAACACCCATCCCTTTACCAGTGTACATTTCCCAGCACCAGTATCCCCAGGTCCCTCCCATCACCTTCCACCTGCCAGCCCTTGCCTGCCTCTCTTTGGTAGGAGCTTTCTCTCTCTCTCTCTCTCTCTCTCTCTCTCCCCCCCCCCGTATGGGTATTGTGTTTTGCAATATTGATACTGAAAGGATGTTGAGAATATCCTTAACTGAAATCCTCTTTAACAAATGGTGCTGGTAAAACTGGACAGCTACCTGCAAAAAAAATGGGCTCAGACCTCCACCTAACACCAAGCACAGAACTCATGTCAAAATGGATTAAAGACCTCAACATCAGACCAGAATCCATCAGGCACATTGAAGACAAGGTCACAAAACCCTCTATGACATTTAAGCTAAAGGTTTCTTTCAAGATGACACACCACTCACCAAGCAAGTGGAAACAGAGATAAACAAATGGGACTATCTTAAACTAAGAAGCTTCTGTACCTCAAAAGAAACCAAAAGAAAACTTACCAGAAAACAAAGACAGTCTACAGAATGGGAAATGATATTCACCCAATACCCATCTGATAAGGGGTTAATATCAAGGATATACAAGGCACTGGTTGAACTCTACAAGAAGAAAACATCCAATCCCATCAGAAAATGGAGCCATGAAATTAACAGAAGCTTTCTCAAAGAAGAAATCCAAATGGCTAAAAGGCACATGAATAAATGTTCTTCAACACTAATCATCAGGGAGATGCAGATCAAAACAACAATTAGATATCATCTCACACCACAGAGACTGGCACAAATCCAAAAGAACAAAAGCAACTGGTGTTTGTGTGGATGTGGAGAAAAAGGGACTCTCCTTCACTGCTGGTGGGAATGCCGACTGGTTCAACCCTTTTGGAAAACAGTATGGACGCTTCTCAAAAAATTATAAATTGAGCTCCCATTTGACCTAACAATACCACACCTGGGAATATATCCTGGAGATGCAAAAAAGTATAGTAGAAATGACATCTGCATATGTATGTTTATTGCAGCACTGTTCACAATAGCCAGAATCTGGAATAAAACCCGAGTGCCTGAGAACAGATGACTGGTTAAAGAAATTTTGGTACATCTACAAAATGGATACCAAGCAGCTGTTATAAAAGATGAAGCCATGATATTTGCATATAAGTGGATCAACATGGAGAGTACCATACTTAGTGAAATGAGTCAGAAAGAGAGGGACAGACATAGAAGAACTTCACTCAATTGTGGAATATAAAGTAACAGAATGGGAGATTAACACCCAAGGATAGTAGAGATAAGGACCAGGAGGATTGCTTCATGGCTTGGAAGCCAGCTTCACATGCTGGGGGAAAAGGCAGCTCAGATAGAGAAGGGACCACCAAATAAAGGATTCTTGAAGGGTCTGCTTGGGATGGGAGATGTGAGCTGAAGGTAAACTATAGACCCAAATGGTGGCCACTTAATGCCTGTATTGCAAACCACAACACCCAAAGGGAGAGAGAGAGAGAGTAAAAGGGAATGTGCCTGCCACAGAGGTGAGGGGGTATGGGGAGGAGGTGGTGGGAGGGATACTGGGAACAATGGTAGTGGAAAATGAGCACTGGCGGATATATGTGTATGCTATCATTGTATGACTGAAACGTAAGCACGAAAGTTTGTAAGTCTGTAACTGTACCTCACGGTGATTCATTAAAAAAAAAAAGAATAATAACAAAAAACTTTTCCTCTTTTCAAAAAAAAGGATAACATAGAGAAAAGAAAAAAAGAATATCCTTTACCTACTTTTAACTCTCAAATCTTGTCCAGCGTGATCCTTCCCAGCTATTATTGCCATAGCGGTCTCTTCTCTATCTTACCTACCCTCAGCCCACGGCCCCCACAAACTTGTGGTTAGTTCCAACCATTGACCTCTCATGCAGGACCCCTTTTAAGGCCCCACTTTCCTGCTGCACCACTATTATGGATCCCTGTGATCACCCACACAGACTGTACAGCATCAAACAGAGACACAGATCGGATCCCGGGTGCATTCTCCCCCCACTCCCTGCGCCAGGATTTGAATGCAGGAGCGAACAGGGGTAGTCGGACGACTGGGTGGGTTTCCACTCTGGGACTTGCTGGACTCAGAGCAGAGAGTCATGCTGGGTGTCCTTCCTACACTTCTGGAGACACAGAATCCAGCCCCCCTGCAGAGAGGGGACCTTCCATCTCAGTGACTGAGGGGTCAGCAAAAGCTCACCCTAAGGAACATGGTGACCAGAGGGACAGGCAAATGAGACAGAAGTGACTGGAGTGAGAGGGTCTGAGCAGCTGTGGGGTTAGGGCTTGATGTGAGGCTGAGCTGTCCTGTCCTGTGAGGGCTTGTGGAGACCCGATGGGCCAGTAGGGAGAGTCTCTGTGACCCTCTGGGGCCTGGAATGAGCCCCCTCTCAGTGGGAAACCCTGTTGGTGCCACATGGAGTTCTAAAAGTCCCTGTAGGTGGGACAGAGAAGGGGCTGCTCTAGGGCAGCAGGGTGTGACAGATAGGAGAGAGACGAGAAGTGTTTGGGAACAGGATGGGGAAGCAACCCAGAGACTGCAGGCTGAGAGGGGCTGAATTCTGAGGTACAGGGAAGGACCTGGGAGTAGCTCAGCTCTCAGAGGTGAGAATAGGGGTATGATACTTCCTATCTGACAGAGCAGCAGAGAAGCTTGCCTGAGCCTAGGCCAGTGTCTGTGTTTCCTCCTCGGGGGTCGGTCTATCCCTGACAGAGGAATAGAAGAGACAGAGGTGGGTGGGCATCAACTGGGGACTCCTCTGACCTTTTGATAGCAGAGCTGTGCCTAAAAATCAGCATCACAAATGAGCCCAGGCCTGCTGCCTAAAGATGTTTATTGAGTTGGAGTGGAAGGGGGCAGGGAGGAGAATCAGGAGGTGATGGGCTTTAGAGACACTGGAAGCTGCTGTTATATTTTTTTCAGGGTGTTCCTTATCCAGGGCAGGAAACTGGAGATTTTTGTGTAGACAGCTGGAGGAGTTCCATAGGCACTTCCAAAGGACACGATGCCCTGGGCTATGTTGTCGCACACAAGAGGACCCCCGGAGTCTTCCTGTGAACATGAGGAAAGGATTGGGCAGTTTCCTCCTGACCCAGGCCCCTCTGAGAGGAGAGAGCCCAGTGAGCGCTATGTGGTCAGGGGCAGGACATGCTGAGACCCAGTGACAGGGGTCGATATTGGACATTGTCCTTCACGTAGGAGATTGCTACCTATCCCCCACTGGCTCTCTGTCCACAAAAAGAAAAGGACATGGCTCATGTCCTTTATGGACTGGGAAAGGGTAGTGGATGACACTTGGAGGATGAGGACAAACTAGTCACAAATGTAGTGGGGCCAGCCATGAGGTTCATGGAGTCTTAACAGGTGACCATGGACATTCCAACCTGTGCTGGAATAGGCATCGTCCTCTGGAGATCCCTTGTACTGTCACCATAGGCCTTGGTGGCTCAAAGGCCCTGCCTCTCTCCAGCTGACTCACTCTTCTCCAGAGAGAAACACCACAGATTGCCCTGTGAGGGGGTTCTACAGGCTGGTAATGCTGCCTCAGTTCTGAAACATCTCTGTCCCATGGCCAAGCTGGGTGACGGTAGTTACCTTGAAGACATTTTTAATGCTGCAGGGGTCCCCTGCACACAGCTCGATGGCAGGGTTATAGGTCCATGGAAATTGGGATTTGCATTCTTGATCCTTTTGCAAGGTCAGCTTCATCTCTTGAAGTGTAGCTGCAATGTCTGCCTGCGGACTCAGCAGCCCCCAGCCGGCCATGCTGCACACCTGGCCTGGCCTCAGTCGGACCCTGTGATCTGGCAGCTGAGGAGTCCCACTTCTTTAGTCAAATTAGCATTTCTCTGTAGCTGTGGGGAAAGAGAGAGGATCCAGCTCACCTGGGCCAGGCCCCCACATGGGCTGCCTGTTGTCCTCTCCCTGAGCTACTAGAATGGGCAGGTCTGACATGTGGACCCAGAACAGCCGGGAGTCAGAACTTACTTACCTTCAGCAGCATGATGTCATTGGGGTTGATGCTAGAAACATAACCCGGGTGTGGGAAGGCTCTGCTCACAAGGATTCTTTGCTTGCTCATTTCCTGTTTTGGGATATTGTGGGCTCCCAGGGTCACCTCAATAATCCTGTACAGAGAACACAGGTGGAGTAGTCCCAGGAGACAGAACCCAGAAGATCAGAAGGGCAGGGGCAGGAGGGGCAGCATCCTGAGTGAATGGGATCCCTACTTCAGATAGTTGAGGGGTTCTCAGTGTTGCTAGTGTTACCTGCAGTGTTGCTTCCCATGGTGAGTTTTCAGGGGAACAGGTGACACTGCAATTTTCATCCAGGTGCTGCGGTGACTCCACCCATGATCCTGCCCCCAAAGGCAGAGAGCGACCCCCAGGTTCTTCTCATTAGTTTTGCTCCAAGTTTCCCTATCCCTTCAAAGCAGTTGCCTGTTCATTTCACACCTCTGAGGTTTGCTATGGCTCTTGTGTTCCTGGATCTGGGGAGTGTCTGGGAAGAAGTGAGCGCCCCAAACAGTGTCCCCAGGTGTGTGGGGCTGTGTCTCTCCTCACCTGCCATGACAGTGAGCGGCCGTCATCACCATATCCTTTCGGATCAGGAACCCATCACAGGTTTTCATTTCATCAAATATTTCCAGATATACCATGTAGGGCCGGGAGTGGGGCTCAACCTCATGTCCCCCGACGATCTCCCCTGAGGAATGTCAACTGTGAGCGTGTACCCCCTCATTGCCCCTGCTGACTTCACTGAAGGCTTAGGACTGCTGTATCACCTGCTCTTGGTAGGATTCGGTGGGCTTCCTGTTCCCATCCCCCAAAGGGAGGAGCAACAGCTCAGCCAGGGAGTCCATATCCACGAGGAGTGGGAAGACAAATGAGTCTCTTAGGGACAACATGGTCTTGAGGCTCCTGATATTACTCTTCCAACTAGATTCTGACAGTCCCATTCTGTGATGTCCAGCAGAAATCTCTGACTAGAGGGAGACTGAGGTCAGTGTGGGGCGTATTTCTGAGGTGACCACAGTGGGTGCTTTGTTAGTGGAGATGTCTATGGGAATGACCCCTGTGGGCCTTTGATGAGAATTGGAGGTGTAGGTGTGGGTGGGATTGGGGAAGTAAAGAAGGCTGGATCTGCTCATCCTTGAGAATGGGGAGCTTTCTAGTGCCTGCAAGCAGAGCAGAGTTGGGGAAAAGCACTGAGGGGCCTTGGGAGGTAGCCAACAAGAAGTCTACCCCTGGGGACATCAATGGCACCCACTCAGGGTCTGCTCTGTTCAAGCGTTGCTGAAAGGGGATTCATTTTCCTTGGCCTGGGAGCAGGTGCCCCCACCTCCTGTGGGGAGTCAGCATTTCCTTTCCTCCGGTCTCCCCACCTCCCAGGCACCCTGAGTTCTGTTCTAGAGGCAGAGGTGGTGCCAGGAGGGGAGTGCCGACGGACTCTTCTCAGATCAGCTTCCCACCATTTCTTGCCGTTCTTATTTAGGATCAGACACAGGGGACTGATGTAGGCTGGGATGTGGGTTTAGAATGTTCCAGTAGACAGTGGGTAGTGGATACAATGGATCAGGTTCACCCTCATGAGCTGGTCATACTCAGAGAGTGGGGCAGGAGAGTAACTCACCTGCCTCTGCCCTGTGGGACAGTGCAAAGCTCAACAGGAGAATGAGCAGGACCATCTTTCCAGCAAGGTTGCCCATTGGCTGGTGCTGAGGTTTCCTCTGTGGTCTCCTTTAATAAGAAAGAGAGGAAGGACATGAGATTTTGCTTTGAACAGGAGGCCTGAGTCTCCTCCTGGTTTTGGTGATATTTATCCAGATACCTATCTGTGAAAGCTTCCCTATTCCCTCCTTCTTCTTGATGTCATTTTCTGTTAGCTGTGGGAGAATCATGCGGTGATCATATCAATGTTCACATCTGATGACTCAGAGCAGACCACTGTCCCACCCAAAACAGAAACCCAAAGCTGAGGTGAAGAACATAGCATGCAACATTAACCACAGAATTGTGGGGTCTCAGAAACCTGAGTCCCCAGAGATAGAACCTTCATTCCTTAATCTTCATGCTACTTAGTTCACCAAGGTAATGCCTTTGGCAGGTGTATGTTTAGCCCCTTTTCTATGCTTCGTTCAAACAAACTGAAGATGTTCTTTTTACCTTTGAAAGTTGATTGTGTGGTGGACAAGGCAGAAAATTCAGCAACTGGAGTATTAAACGGAAGAGCCTTGGTGAGGGATGAAGCAGACATGAGCAAACAGGGCCTGTGGAATCAACCCGGACAGCAACTCACCCACCACCATGGCTTCCTTTCTTGGGCATTTTAACAACTCTACTAAAGTATAAATGTGGAGAGTGACAGAAACGATATGTTTTTAAATCAAAAGTCAGCATTCATTGTCCTATTTTTTTTATCTTTGCATTCAGCCTACATTTATTGGTCTAAATTATTCGATCTGTATTCTTGTTGTTGAATCTTCTTGTGGGCATACTGTTTTTTTTTTTTGGCACACAATTATATTAAGTAGTCTCAGTAAGGGCTGATGCTCAAAAGGACACTGAGTTTTTTGAAGGACTGATGCATGTAATGTGGGAAAACCATGCAGGAAACCCAACACTCACAAGTGTCCATTTGTTAATTTCTTTCCTCTCAGTGAACATCCTTTCGAACATAGGAGAGCTGCTTGTTCTACCCTATGAATTTATGCTGTTGTTACATTTGAATTATTTTTTAAAATATGAAAATGTAGGTTACCAATGAACTTGTTTTGCTATTGGTTTTATGATTATAAATGTACCATTTATTGAAGATACTATTTTTCCCAATAGAATAGTTTTAGAGCCCTGGTCTAAATAATAATTGACCAGAGGCTGGAGAGATAGTTTAGTGACTAAGGTGTTTGCCTATCATACAGCCTACCTGGCTTTGATTCCCGGCATCCCATATGGTCTCCTGGGCACTGCAGGAGGGATTCCTGAATGTAGAACCAGGAGCATCCCCTGAGTAACACCAGATTTGGCTCCCCCAGGCAACTAAACAAAACAACAAAAACTGACCATTGGTATTTTAGATTAATTCTGTGCTGTCAGTTCTATTCCGTTTGTCTGTATAGCTATCCTGATACAACACACTGTTCTGTTTACCATGATTTGTCATAAGCTTTGAAGTCAAGAATTGTGAGATTTCCAACCAAATTTTCTTCTTCATATTGAATTACTTTGTAGAATTTCATGTGAATTTTAAGATTGGCTTTTCCAATTCAGCAAAAATGACCATTAGGGTTCTGGTGGAGATTCCATTGACTCTTCGGTGACTATCACCATCTTAACACATGTTTTCTAATACACAATCATGGGATGTCTTTATGTTTAATTCCTTCATTTCTTTTAGCTGTATTGTGATTTTTCAGTCTAAAAATAGTTTTTTCTCTCCTTATGTTAAATTTAATGTTAGGTGTTTTCCTCCCATATGCCAGTTAGTATAAATGGAATTGTCTTAATTTCCTTCTTGATTGCTCATTGTGAATGTATATGTAAACACATTTGGAGTTATAGAGATAGAAGAGTAGGTAGGGTGCATGCTTTCCATGTAGTTGACCCAGGTTCAATCCTGGCATTGCATGTGGTCCCCAAGCTTCACCAGAAGTAATCCCTGAGAACAGAGCGGGAGTAAGCTTGAGCACAGCCGTGCACATTCCTCAAAACAAAACAAACAAAAAAACCCCCAAAAATAGAACTAAAAGAAACATATTTGATTTTTGTACTTGACATTTGTTAAATATTTTGTTTAGAATTGGAGGATTCATGTTAGTTTCTTTGGTATTTTCTATGTATAGTGTCATGTCTTCAGCAAATTGATACAGCTGTACTTTTTTCCCTTTCCATTTGTAAGACTTTTATTTAACTGTCTTGTCTAATTTCCCTGTCTAGGACTTCAATACAGTGTTGAATAGCAATGATCAAAGTGGTCACTTTTTCCTTATTTCTAATACTAAGGGGTAACTTTAACACTGTATATGATAATAGCTTTGAACTTTTGTGAACACCTTTTGTAATACTAAGAACATTTTATTTTTATTTAGTAGCATTCATTTTATAAAAACAGAAAGGTTTTGAATTTTGTCAGATGTTTTGTTTTTGTATCTACTTAGGGGATCAATCATGTAGAATTTCCCCATTTATTACATTGATGCTTCTTTTTTGCTACACCAGTGGCTGACTCTGCACTCAAGGATCACTGCTGGAGGGCTCAGGGGACCATATGGAGTGCCAGTCAAACCCAGATTGACCTGTAAGGCAAGTACTTTACCACTATACTATCACTCTGGCAGATGTAACAGAGAGTTGTAATATAATTTTCACATAAAAGTTGCTTGTGTCAGTTTTCCTGTCTGTTCTCCAATATGGTGTGGCATTTCTTATTTACAGATATCCTAGTCTCTTTTATACTGTATTTAAACACTATGGTTTACAAACTTGTTCATAATACAGTTATTATGGGGTTTTGATGTCTCAACACTAATCCCATTACCTAAATACCTTCCCTTTATCCTAATTGCCCCCTAATTGCCCCATTCCCAAACTTGACCCAAATCTATACCCTTAGCAGGCACACAATAATTTGTTTTATTTTGTCACAACAAAATGACTAAAGGAATTATGAAAAATACTTCAGTAAAGTAAAATTTTTGAATATTATTATGTATCACTATGGGGTTAAGTCTTAGAGAATTTAATAAGCTGCAAATGACCAGTGTGTCTATGAATTTTAGCTGTTTGGGTTGCTTCTTGGAGATTTATTTCTGAAATTTGAAGAGCAGGGTCGGTAGGTGAGTTGACATGTTGGTGACTGGCAAATATCCTACTCTTAATGAAGTTCCTATGTTTTTTTTTTTATCATGAACCTGGAAGTAACACTGGACAAAGCAAAACTCATAACCACTGTAGTCAGATGTTCAAAGTCTGTCCATGAGAAATCAGGTATTATAGTAAACAGGTGCTGACAGAATTTTATTAATGAAATTGTGGCAGGATATCTTACTGTGATATGAGTAGCTTTTATGCTTTTTTCCTATTCTTTATATACAATAATTTTCCAGCACCCTCATTATGAGATTTCATATCTAGACTTTTTCTTTTTGGTGGGGCTGAGGGGAGAGGGGAAAATGTTCAAGTGGTAGAGATCATGCTTACCTTATGTAAGGCCCTTAATTTAATCCCTGGTACTATTTCCTACCCCTCCCCTTGACTTACCCCAACACTACTGGGTGAAGCTCCAGAGTACTGAAACACCTGGTTCATATTGCAGAAAAAAGCATTACTGGAAATGATCTTTTGTCTACTGCACTACTAAGTGTGGCCTATAAACAACAACAACAATAACAACAACAAAAGCAGCAGCAACAATAGCAATTCTATAATTTTTGTGCTCCCCTTTCTGTTATTATACTGTGGCTAATTCACCACGGTATTGAACAACTTCCTAGCACCCCATGATGTCACTTGCTATGGATTTAACTGTGCAGCTACAAGCATATTATATACTTTGATAGAAAAATCAACTCATTGAAAAAAAACCTACTCAAAAGGGTACTTGATAATTTCTGAGAAAATCATGGGTGTCACATCAGTGCGATTGACTTATATTCTTTGACTTAGCCCTTTTTCCCCATAAATTTCATCTTCATTTTAGTCTCACAGGGCCAGGGGGTCAGGCTCTTTCCCTTGAACCAAAAGAATATCTCACAGATAGAGAAGGAAATACTTACCCCAATAAGGTATTCATTCTTATTTAGCTATGTGACAGATTTCTGGATCTCACAGAATAATGTGAATCTGGCAACCCCAGAGGATTTATAAAGCCTAATAAATCATAGAAACATTTCTCAAATGGAATATATGCATGTCACGATAGGATTTTAAAAATTATATATCTATAACTATACTTATGTATTCACACAGGTTTTGCAGCTACAAGTATCTTAAATACTTTGCTAGATATGTAGATATTATACATGATCATACACATAGTGATATATGTGTCTAGATACTTGTGTGTGCTTGTGTAATTCTTTTATCTGTAGTATAATGAGTACACATGTTATATGCATATGTATTGATTTCTATGTAATATACTTTTAGTCCCTATTTTCACTTCTTGAGCATGATTTTGGTATCTCTGTTTCAAACAATATATGAAGCCAACTGTTCTACTTTTGTTATGCACATAGTCAAGATTTTAAGATATTCTGCTTGCAGAGATCTGTCAGTGTGGACAAAAAGATATGAGAAGTCATTCCCTGGAGGTCAGCAACCCAGGAAGAGATATTGTCCTTGTGAGAAATGAGTTTAGTTTTGATTGGGGACTATTCAGCTGTGGCTAAACTTAACTGTGAAAGCACCAGTGACTGGTGTCTAAACAGGGCTGGGCAGGCCTGATTAGTCTAACCCATATCCACAAAGAATCTGATACCTCAGGCTTGGCCTCCAAGCAAGTGCTGGGGTGACTGTAAGGCCACTGTGACTTTGGAAAATGAGGGTGTGGCTAGAACCACTGAGGCCTTCAGCCAAAAGCTTTTTTTTTTTTCTTCACCTTTCTGACACTATGAGCCTCCTGACTGGGTAGACATAAGGGAAGATAAGGAGCTATGGTATTTCTGGTAATCCGTGGTCCGAGTTCTATTGAACTTTCAACCTACAGTCCCCCTAGAGCAAACTGATGAAATGGCTGCCTTGCTGTATTTTCCCTCTCTGCAAATCTCCTATATCCTGTATGGAATGCTGCCTTCTACTGGGAGGGAAACTTCATCTCCAGCCCCATACACTGCTCCCTTGGGTCAGACATCACGTTGCAAATAAGAAATTGGACAGTGCCAGACTCATAACTCTCAGTATATCTGAACAGGATGCTTTTCATTTGTATGCATTTACCACACTGGTAAAAGGTAAAGGTAAAGGCCCTCCTGTTGATCGTCGATTTGCTCGAGCGGGCCCAGTAACGTCTCCATTGGAGACTTTGTTGTTACTGTGTCTGGCATATCGAATACTCTCAGTAGCTTGCCGGGCTCTCGGAGAGGGGCGGAGGAATCGAACTCGGGTTGACCATGTTGGCCGCTTGTAAGGCGAACGCCCTACCGCTGTGCTATCGCTCCAGCCCCGTCAGGCTAATTTGACCATTCTGGGAGGGAAAGGGACTTCAGGCCATTGTGATGAAAGTGTCAGCATTGAGGTACAGCCCGCCCCCAAGGGCCTGGGTCCCTCTCTGGGCACGCGCAGCTAGAACCAGCCCCTAGAAAGCCGGTTTTCAACCCCTGATCTGCGTGGGACGGGCACAGAGGCCCAGCTCTGGGCAACAAAGCTGAACGGCTCCAATTCCAACAGGTACAGCCCGCCCCCAAGGGCCTGGGTCCCTCTCTGGGCACGCGCAGCTAGAACCAGCCCCTAGAAAGCCGGTTTTCAACCCCGGATCTGCGTGGGACGGGCACAGAGGCCCAGCTCTGGGCAACAAAGCTGAACGGCTCCAATTCCAACAGGTACAGCCCGCCCCCAAGGGCCTGGGTCCCTCTCTGGGCACGCGCAGCTAGAAACAGCCCCTAGAAAGCCGGTTTTCAACCCCTGATCTGCGTGGGACGGGCACAGAGGCCCAGCTCTGGGCAACAAAGCTGAACGGCTCCAATTCCAAACAGGAGACGGAGACCTTCCCAACTCCTCGCCCAGTGCCAGGGACTCTTTTCGGAGCCGCGGCCACTAACGCGGCCGCGAAATATTTTCCCACTGCATATGCCATAGGAACCATAAGCTAACTTCTTAGATGGAAACTTCTCTAGTTTAGCTCAGCCACTAGAAACACAGTAGCCAATAACTCATAAGCCTATCTTAACTCACACTGCATATCAAGCAGAATAGTAACAGTGAACGTGAAGGACTAAACCACACCTCTCACAATGGTAAAGCAACGCAAAAGCCCACCAAACTTTCATATTGAAGAGTCTAGCCCAGATGACACCAACAGTACTGTAGTGTTAGACAACCTCTCTGACAAGGAATTCAGAAGGGAGCTACTTAGGATGCTTAGGGAATTAAAAGAAACAATGGAAAGCAATGCCAATAGAAGACAAGAGGATCTGAAGGCAGAAATGAGGAAAATGCAATCAGAAATGTCAGACCTGAAAAATCTCGTAGGCGAATTGAAAAGCTCAGTGGAAGGCCTCAGCAGCAGAGTAAGAGCGGCTGAGAACAGAATCAGTGAGCTCGAAGATAAAGTTCAGAGACTCTCCAGAAAAGAGCAGAAAATGGAAAAGAGACTCACAATTCGGGAACAGATGGCAAGAGAAGATCGTGATGAAGCCAAGAGGGGTAACATAAGAATTATTGGAGTCCCAGAGGTACAGGAAGAAAACCTCGATGAAGAAGAAACTGTCAAAGAAATCATTGCTACAACATTTCCAGAGCTGAAGAAAACTTGTGACCACATTCAGGAGGCCCGAAGGGTACCAGCTAGAAGAAATCCGAATAAAAATACCCCAAGACACATTCTGATCAAAATGACCAAAACCTTAGACAGAGACAAAATTCTGAAAGCAGCAAGATCGAAGAAAGAAATCTCTTACAAAGGAGCATCCTTAAAATTCACAGCTGATTTTTCTGATGAAACCCTCATGGCCCGAAAACAGTGGTGGGACATAGTAAAAAAACTCAATGAAATAAATGCCTCCCCAAAAATACTTTTCCCAGCAAGACTCTCATTCATAATAGAAGGAACAACACACAGTTTCACAGACAAACAACAGCTCAGGAACTTCATAGACTCAAAACCATGGTTACAAGAACAACTAAATGGGCTACTTTAAGGCAAGAAAGGCCCCTCAAATACACCAAATTTTAACAGAACAATGGGACAAAATCCCATAACAATAATCTCTCTCAATGTCAATGGGCTAAACGCACCAATTAAAAGACATAGAGTGGCAGGATGGATTAGAAAATTGAACCCAACATTCTGCTGCCTGCAAGAAACGCATCTCAATAGTCAAAGCAAACACAGACTCAGAGTCAAAGGCTGGAAAACAATCCTACAGGCAAACAGCTCCCATAAAAAAGCTGGGGTAGCCATCCTTATATCAGACCACATCGATTTCAGAGTGAGGAAGGTCATAAGAGACAGTGAAGGCCATTTCTTATTGATCAGAGGATCTGTACAACAGGAAGAACTTACAATAATAAATGTATATGCACCTAATGAGAGACCAGCAAAGTACTTAAAACAACTACTCATAGATTTGGAAAAAGACATCAATAGCAACACAATACTAGTGGGAGACTTCAACACTGCTTTGTCACCTCTTGATAGATCAACCAGACTCAAGCTTAGCAAGGACATACTTCATTTGAGGGAAACAATGGAAGAAAGGGACTTAGTAGATATATACAGGACACTTCATCCACAAAAAGCTGAATACACATTCTTCTCAAGCGTACATGGAACATTCTCCAAGATAGACCACATGCTGAGCCACAAAACATGCCTCCATAAAATTAAGAAGGTAGAGATTGTATCAACAATCTTCTCAGACCATAATGCGCTGAAATTAGAAGTAAATCACACACAAAAACAGAAAACTAAATCAAACACCTGGAAATTAAACAGTGCACTATTGAACAACGAGTGGATTAGACAGGAAATCAAAGAGGAAATCAAAAGATTCCTAGAAACGAATGAAAATGAGAACACGAGTTACCAAAACTTATGGGACACAGCAAAGGCTGTTTTAAGAGCAAAGTTTATAGCTCTACAAGCATTCCTCTGGAAGGAGGAGCGAGCTCACATAAGTAACCTAACCTCACAACTTAAGAGCTTGGAGAAGGACCAAAAAAGGGAGCACAACCCGAACAGGAGAAAGGAAATAATAAAACTCAGAGCAGAGATTAACGAGATGGAAACCCAAAAAACAATCCGAAAGATCAATGAAACCAAGAGCTGGTTCTTTGAGAAAATTAACAAGATCGATAAGCCTCTAGCAAAACTCACAAAGAAAGGGAGAGAGAAAACCCTAATAAACCGAATCAGAAATGAAAAGGGGGTCATTACAACAGAAACCACAGAAATTCAGAGGATCCTCAGGGAGTACTTTGAGAAGCTTTATGCCACGGAACATCAAAACCTTGAGGAAATGGATAAATTCCTAGACTCCTACAGACTCCCAAGGCTGAACCAAGAAGACCTGGAATACCTGAACAGACCTATCACCATCAAGGAAATTGAAATGGTAATAAAAAGTCTCCCCAAGCACAAAAGTCCTGGCCCAGATGGATTCACCAGTGAATTCTTCCAAATCTTTAAAGAGGACTTACTCCCGATGCTCTTTAAGCTTTTCCACGAAATTGAAATATCAAAAACACTTCCGAACAGTTTCTACGAAGCAAATATCACACTGATACCAAAAGCAGACAGAGATACCACAAAGAAAGAGAATTACAGGCCGATATCCCTGATGAACACAGATGCAAAGATCCTCAACAAACTACTAGCAAATAGAATCCAACTTCTCATCAAAAAGATCATACACCATGACCAAGTAGGATTCATCCCAGGGATGCAAGGATGGTTTAACATTCGGAAATCAATCAACATAATCCACCATATCAACAAAAGAAAAGATAAAAAGCATATGATCATATCAATAGATGCAGAGAAAGCATTTGATAAGATCCAGCACCCCTTTATGATGAAAACCCTAGCCAAAATGGGTATAGAGGGGACCTTCCTCAACATAATTAAAGCCATCTACCACAAGCCTACAGCAAGCATCATCCTCAATGGGGAAAAACTGAGAACCTTCCCTCTAAGATCAGGGACGAGACAGGGATGCCCACTCTCTCCACTGCTGTTCAATATAGTACTGGAAGTACTTGCAATGGCGATTAGGCAGGAAAAAGATATTAAGGGCATTCAGGTGGGAAAGGAAGAAATCAAGCTCTCACTATTCGCAGATGATATGATACTATACTTAGAGAACCCAATAACTTCCACCAAAAAACTCCTAGAAACAATAGACTCGTATAGTAAAGTTGCAGGTTATAAAATCAATACCCAAAAGTCCATGGCTTTCCTATACGCAAACAGTGAGAGAGAAGAAAGCAACATGAAAAAAACAATCCCGTTCACAATTGTGCCCCAGAAAATCAAGTACCTAGGAATCAGCTTAACTAAGGAAGTAAAGGACCTGTACAAAGAAAACTACAAAACGCTACTTCAGGAAATAAAAGAGGACATGAGGAAATGGAAAGATATCCCCTGCTCATGGGTCGGGAGACTTAACATTGTCAAAATGGCAATACTACCGAAAGCATTGTATAAATTCAATGCAATCCCTATAAGGATACCCATGACATTCTTCAAAGAAATGGAGCAAACACTCCTGAAATTTATATGGAACAATAAGCCCCCACGAATAGCTAAAGCAATTCTTGGGAAAAAGAAAATGGGAGGAATCAACCTCCCGAACTTCAAACTGTACTACAAAGCAGTAATAATTAAAACAGCATGGTACTGGAACAAAGGCAGAACTGCAGACCAATGGAACAGGGTTGAATACACTGACATCTCTCCTCAATCATATGCTCATCTAATCTTTGATAAAGGTGCAAGTAATGTGAAGTGGAGTAAGGAAAGCCTCTTTAATAAATTGTGTTGGCATCACTGGACGGCTACATGCAAAAAAATAGGCTCAGAACTCTGCCTAACACCATGTACCAAAGTAAGATCAAAATGGATTAAAGACCTCAACATCAGACCAGAAACCATAAGGTACATTGAAGATAAAGTTGGCAAAACCCTCCATGACATTGAAGCTAATGGTATCTTCAAAGATGCCACGCCACTGGCCGAGCAAGTGAAAACAGAGATAGATAAATGGGACTATCTTAAACTAAGAAGCTTCTGCACCTCCAAAGAAACAGTGACCAAAATACAAAGACAGTCTACAGAATGGGAAAGGATATTCACCGAATACACATCTGACAAGGGGTTGATATCCAGGATATACAAAATACTGGTTAAACTCCACAAGAAGAAAACATCCAACCCCATCCAAAAATGGGGCAATGAAATGAACAGAAACTTTCTCAAAGAAGAAATCCGAATGGCAAAAAAGCACATGAGAAAATGCTCTACATCATTAATCATCAGGGAGATGCAGATCAAAACCACAATGAGATACCATCTCACACCTCAGAGACTGGCCCACATTCAAAAGAACAAAAGCAACCGATGCTGGCGTGGATGTGGCGAGAAAGGGACTCTCCTTCACTGTTGGTGGGAATGTCCACTGGTTCAGCCCTTCTGGAAAACAGTATGGACGATTCTCAAAAAATTAGAAATTGAGCTCCCATTTGACCCAGCAATACCACTCCTGGGAATATATCCCAGAGAGGCAAAAATGTATAGTCGAAGTGACATCTGCACTTGTTTGTTCATTGCAGCACTCTTTACAATAGCCAGAAACTGGAAGAAACCTGAATGCCCAAGAACAGATGACTGGTTAAAGAAACTTTGGTACATCTACACAATGGAGTACTATGTAGCTCTTAGAAAAGATGAAGTCATGAAATTTACATACAAGTGGTACAATATGGAAAGTATCATGCTAAGCGAAATGAGTCAGAAAGAGAGGGATAGACATAGAAAGATTGCATTCATCTGGGGGATATAAAGTAACAAAGTATGAGATTAATACCCAAGAATAGCTGAGATCAGCACCAGGAGGATTACTCCATAACTTAGAGGCCAGCCGGGTATCCTAGAGAAAAGGGCAGTTCAGATAGAGAAGGGAGCACCAAATAAAGGATGTTTGGAGGATCCTCCCAGGAGGGGAGATGCATGTCGAAAGTAGACTATGGACTGAACATGTTTGCCACTCAATGCCTCTTTTGCAGACCACAACACCCAAAAGGAGAGAGAGTACACAGGGGATTGCCCTGCCACAGAGACAGGGGGGATGGGGGGATGGGGGTGGGAGGGATATTATCCATGGTGGTGGAAAATGGGCACTGGTGGAGGGATGGGTATCTGATCATTGTATAATTGAAACCAAAGCACAAAAAATTGTAAATCTACAACTTTAAAAAAAATAAAATAAAATAAAGGGAAAAAAAAATTAAAAAAAAAAGTGTCAGCATTAAGAAGGTATGGACTGCGACTGTCCTTACTTCTAAACCTCCTGCACAAGGTCCTGGTTGATTGTTATCTGTTT